>NC_088206.1:13024701-13692201 GCF_037126465.1 Ornithodoros turicata | reverse complement strand
CAACATTAAACAAATTGGCCTCAAAGACAAAAATGGCGGCCACCGAGGCCGCGAAATTCTCACAGGATATTAGTGAGAGTAATGTCAAGTTTTCTTGGCACCATCTCACATTGTACTTAATAAAACAGACACGTTGTTGAAAATACTTGGATAAAAAAAATTGAAATATGAAAATAAAATGAACAAATAGATAAAATAAATTACAAATTAAAATGTTTATAAATATTGCGCTGTCAGGACCCCTCGCCTTTTCTCCACACTTTTTACCTGTGCCACAGAGCCTGCCGTTGAGGCTACACACTTTGTAAATCGTTAGTGCACTTTCTGCCGAGTGTCACTAAAAGAAGCCGTGTGATAGCACACGAATGACAGTAAGTGCAAGTGTCACTAGCTGAAATTGACGCTAAACGTATTCGTCTGGCAGGGGTATAGGTAATTTGGTCTCAATTGACATTTAATGGCCGCGTTTTAAAGGTCGCATTAAGCGTTTTAGTGTGATTGTAATATCTTGACATTATTAAATTCTCTGTTGTTAAGCGTTTTATTGTGATTGTACAAAAACCTTTGTCTGAATGTGAAGAAGGTGAAGAATGACGCCTGTACTCTTGCCTTGACCTACTCGCGCCAATACACTTCAATACACAATATACAATATACTTCCCATATCATATGCTCGCGTAGGACGAACACGTCCACAGTGAAGGACACGACCACTTGTCCGTAAAAGGTCAAGAGGTGCACATATTGCGTTCAAGACCACAGCTGGAAAGAAGTCAGCTGACAGCGACAGTTCTCTTTCATGCCACCAGTCTCGCTAGTGCTTGTCTGTCGGAACATTAATGGCTTGCTGTGTCCAGGATCGCGTAAGCGCCGACTCGTCTTAGCCTGTATAGAAGACGTCCAGAAAAGTAAAAGCGCGTGAGAACGTGTAAAGAGATACGGGTGAAGGGTGTACCTCGAAAGCGATCGAAATCCCCGTTGCAAAATGAACTGAATA
The DNA here is from genome assembly GCF_037126465.1 of Ornithodoros turicata. Lineage (NCBI taxonomy): Eukaryota > Metazoa > Arthropoda > Arachnida > Ixodida > Argasidae > Ornithodoros > Ornithodoros turicata. The sequence goes on along the minus strand of NC_088206.1, from coordinate 13,691,204 downwards.
AAGTATTATCTGACTATAAAGTGCACAGTTGCGCGCGGGAAATTGGTAACAGCGGACCTAACCTGGACATAAAAGTGCAAACACTGAACTTGGACTAACCTAATAATAATCTAACCAAGGTGCTGTTCCGCCCTGCTTAAACCTAACGACCGCTAAAATGTAACTTTCGTTCGTTGAAACGACTTGGACGGACATCGAGAGCCCGCGAATTCGAGTGGTTAAATAGTGATGTTGTGTTCTTAAACACGCCGTATCATATTAAGAAGCAATCGAGCATTCTCCTTGATTTTCCTTGTTTCGACAACGTGAATTTCGAGATCGGGGATTTCGCAACCGGGGATATCGAGGTCCTCGCATAGGTAAAGGTTTTCCTATAGTTTCGTATCCAATGTCGAAAAGGGAGTATGTAATGTACACTGAAGATATCTGAGCAAAGGCTAAAAACTTTAATCGCAGTGCGTATTTTTTGAACTTTGAAGATTGGCGGCAGCAGGAGTTCCGTGGACAGAAAAAATAACACAAAAAAAGGAAGAAAAAGAGAAAGCGCCAACAACTGCAGGACGAAGAGAAGAGACACGTACAGACAACGAGCACGGCACCTCTTGTGGCACAATTTACCTTACTTATTGATATGGCGATTTGACTATCGATTTCGGCGGATCAGCTTATACACTCCAATGGAGAGAAAAAAAAAGAGGGGGAGTAAATAGGAGAGAAATTACACTCTTCTACTCCCCTAGATCGCAATTACTCTTTTTTTTTTGTCTCATGAACAGGAAATTTACTTCTCAGCATTGCAAATAGTTTCTAAGCTTCGCATAAGCTAGCGTGCATTTTGTCCCAATAGGAATTAAAGTTACTTTTCTTCTAATCCGAAGTGCGTCGCAAGTCCGCCAAAGTTGTGGGTTCGAACCGGGCCGAAGTCACCAGGGGCCCGGTTTCACCAACACCAGATGTGACTTACACCGAGATTAGACTTCTCTGCAAAATTGGTGCTAATAGTCGAGCCTGTTTCGCCAATGCGGGATAGCGATATTTCCCGTCACACGGGGTCACATATAGAGCCGTTGGTAACACAGGTTTGAGGATTAGCACCAAGTTTAGAAAATTCATATCTCGGTTTAAGTATTAACAGGCGTTGGTGAAATCGGGCCACACTCTTAAAATAAAAAAAGGTGTAGCTTAACTCCTTTTCCTTGCCACATATATCACTCCCCTTTGAAGAATACCAATTACTCTCAAAAACGAGTCTCCTCACTCCCTTCAGAACCTTTAACTCCCTACTGGAGAGTTATATTACTCTCCAGTAGGGAGTTAAGGGGTTTTCTCATTCCCTCAAGGGAGTGAGGAGGGTCCTTTTTGAGAGTAATTGGTATTCTTCAAAGGGGAGTGATATATGTGGCAAGGAAAAGGAGTTAAACTACACCTTTTTTAAGAGTGCATAGTCAGCGATGGCCGCAAATTATCACATTGTATTATTATTGTACACTCTTAAAAAAAGGGGGTGTACTTTAACTCCTTTTCCTTGCCACATATATCACCCCTTTTTGGAGAATACAATTACTCGTAGAAAGGAGTCTCCTCAATCCCTGAAGGAAGTGAGGAGACAATGTAAGTCCCTATACTGAAGGGTAATTGTACACTCCAAAGCGAATGACATACGTGGCAAGGGTTTACTCCCCAGAAAGGAGTTACTGTCAGTGGCGTAGCCACGGGGGGGCTAGGGGGGGCCCGAGCCCCCCCTACCTGCCACTGACCGACCCACGCAAATCGTGCAAATTCGAGGAGAAAATAATATATGGGGGGGACCAGTGTGACGATCGCGAAAGTTCTTACAGTTCATGGCGTCTATCTAAGCGGCACACTTGAATGGTATGAGCATTTCAAAATTCTTCCAATCTCGTGAAACCACCTCATTGGACATCACAGTATAATCGCATTGTGAATGTCCGAATCAATTATTTTCGTTTTTTTTTTCAACCGCATGCTGCGGTGTGCACAAGTATTGTGTGTTGTCGCACCCAGGATCAGCGGGGGGAGTGGGGCGGGTTTTCGTATAGAGCACCCCCTACCTTGGAGGTCTGGCTACGCCACTACTGTACACCTTTTGTTTATATATATAGAGAGTGTACCTTATCGATGAAGCTACATAAAAACTAACCTTGACATGTGCTCTCTTCCTGTTGGGCAAATGCTTGAGAACCAAGGGAAATCACAATCGTCACCTGTAACAAAAAGGGAAAATGGATAACCATTGTGTGGTTGCGCAGTCTGAAAGGCAACTGAGAGAAATGTGTGTGAGAGCCTTCTAGAAAAAGCTGCTCTCCCGGGTCTGGAAAGGATATACAGATGCTTTTTTTTATTTTTTTCGTGCAATTGTGTGGCCGTGTGGTAAATGCCACAAAGTCGATTTCAATGGCCGCATGTGCATGACACATGGAAAGGTCGACCAGCCCCGGTGATGTGACTAGAGTCTTTGTTGCTTCTAAATACCATATGCGGAACCGTACGACCGACAACGCGCTATATTTTTAATTTGCCATGAAAAATGCGGCGTAGTGGAGCGGTGCGACGCCTGGTGTAAAACAACCCCCTGTACAGCGGGCAACACTGAAAATTGGTATTACACACTATTACATCGGAACTTCGTTATTTTAGTAACCACATTATTAGTTTTCCTGTTTACCTATGCATTCTGAAACCCATGTTAACAGTTTAACCCGTTAACCCCTGTTTTTGCTAAGTAACCCAGCGCGGGCCGCTGCTCGATGGAGGCGCTCCCTACTTCTCTACTGCGCCTGCGCGCTCCTTCTGTTCGCGGCCTCTTTCGAACGAACAAACTCTCTCTGTGAACAAACAAGTCCCGACGCTGTCTGGCTTCTTGACCGTCTGACACATTTTTTTCAGCGGCTCAGCATTTCATTTCAGTTCGCTTATCCGTTTATCCTCAGATGTGGATCCTGTGTGGATTACAGGGGCGGATTTTTATGGTGGATTGTGGTGGATTGTTATAATAATAATAATAACTTTATTTTTGTTAAGGTACCCAAAAACAACCACTAGGGTCTACTAATTGGTGCACCATATAAGGTTATACATGTGAGCAAAGAAAGTAAAATATACAAAACGACAGTAAAATACGACAGTAAAATATACAAAAAGCCAACAAGGTTAACGGTGAAACAAACGAAGTTAAATAGAAACAATGGCACTAATACTAGTAAGAAAATCACGAGAAGGAGCGAAAATGTCGATGTCATGGTGTTGTAAGGCGGAGTTAAACATTAGTTGTAAACGATTGATTGGATGAAGCTTTGCAAAAGAGTGAGGATAGAAAAGAAGATGAGACCTCAGAGAACGTGAGGGCACTCGAAAGTTGATGCACGATAGTAGTTCGGGGCAGGCGATGACAGAATGTATGAGCTTATACAAGAAATGACAGTCACGAATCGTTCTGCGATGAGATAGTGTGGGGATCGAGAGCTTGTTCAGTATATGATCGTAGTTATAGTAAGTGCTGCAGCCAAGATGACGAAGATGAAAAACAAAGATGAAGCGTCGCTGAACGTTTTCTATGTCAGCGGACTGAGTGATACTGAGGCAGTTCCAGGCCACCGATGCAAATTCAAGAAGAGGGACTACGGTGGAGAAGAATAGGCGAAGGAAACAAGATGGATCCTGAAAGTTTTTGGTGATCCGCGAGATTATGCCGAGTTTACGCATCGCAGAGTTGCACAGCTGAGTTACATGCGTGTGAAAAGTTAAAGAGCTGTCAAGATGAAGACCCAAGTCTTTAATGGACGATTCACGTCTAATATGAACAGAGTCGAGAGAGTAAGTATAATGACATGGATGCTGCTTTCGAGTGAAAGAGATGACGGCTGTCTTAGAAATGTTCAGGTTAAGCAAATTGTTTGAACACCAACGATGGATCCGTGAAATGTCATCTTGCAGAGCGGTACAGTTGTGAATGTTATCAATGACTCGAAATAACTTAATGTCATCAGCATATTGCAGGACGTGGCAGTTAAGTACACAGGTTGGCAAATCGTTAACAAACATGTTAAATAGTAATGGCCCAAGGGTAGATCCCTGGGGCACACCAGATGTCATGTAGTAAGGATCAGAATATGCATCTTTGTACCGAACAATGTTGTACCGGCCGCAGAGATAGGAAGAAAACCATTTACAGAGTGAACGTGAGATACCATATAGTGACAACTTTGTGATCAACAATTCATGATTAATAGTGTCAAAGGCCTTAGACAGATCAAAATACACAGAATCAACCTGCTTATGGTTATCAATGTGCAAGCTAAGATAGTTAATATAAGTCACAAGATTAGTTTCCACGGACCTGCCAGTAGTAAAACCATGTTGTGAATCAGACAGAAACGAATGAAAGTAAAAAGACAGATGTCGGAACACCACCTTCTCAAATATCTTAGAAAAACAAGATAGCAAGGATATGGGCCTGTAATTACACACCTCAGCTGGCGCACCACCTTTATGGATGGGAACAACAATGGCTTTTTTCCAGCATGAAGGGAAAGTAGATGTGTTTAACGACTTGTTAAACAGAGCCGCAAGTATAGGGGTAAGCACTGGCTCACATCCTTTTACAATGAAATTGGGAATGCGGTCAAAGCCGGCTGAAGTGCTCGATTTCAGCTCAGAGATGGCACGTTTAACATCAGATTCTTCTATTTGAAAGTGAGCAAGGCTGAGATTTGGAGCAGAAACAGATGATGCAAAGCATCTGTTCGTTGTTGTGACTGGTGTGAAAACTGAAGAGAAGAATCCGGCGAACTTTTCAGCTACAACAGAGGGTTCCGTGAGAAGGGTTCCGTTATGTCGAGCCCAGTGTTATACGCATGCAATGTGGTTGCCACCGTATGTGTCAGGAGTACGAATTCATTTCGAATACCTGGTACGGTGTTGCCCGTAATCTTTAATTGTAATTTTCTAATTAATTGCACCGTCGATTGGAATGAAACTTGCGCAGTTTTTCTCCTGGTGGCTCGGACTATCGAATAGCCACACTAAATGACATTTGATCGGTGCTGCTTTGCAGTACCTTTAAGGCATCCCGCTTGTTGGCGGTAGCCAAGGTCGTGCTGGAGACTGGGAGGTAGTGGGTTCGAATCCTACCACCGGTTGTGCTGTCTGAGGTTTTTCCTGGGTTTTCCCAAGACTTTCCAGACGAATGTCGGCACAGTTCCCCCTGAAGTCGGCCCAGGACGCGTACTATCCCCCTGTCTCCCCACTCCTTCCTGCTGTCCTCTCTCCACCTGTCCACATCTGTACGCCTCTCAGTGCGTGCCACAGTTGCTTCGCGGCGCTAAACACGGAATAAAAAAATAATAATAAATACCCGGACTCCTTTCGCGGACACAGTTCAGACCTATATGCAGTGGCATTACCTTGGTACCAGTGGCACCTTCTACCCCCCCCCCCCCCCCAACCACGCCGAAAAAATAGAGCAATTTTATTCCTTCTGAGGGACTAAAGGCATTGTCACAAAAAGTTAAAATTAATCCCTTTAGGGAGTAAGTGCATGGGACTAAATGAATGCCACGACTTAAAATACTTTGAATTAAACCGTCAACCGTGACATGTCGAGAGATATAAAATCTTGCAACGTGCACAGGGCACAATTTTGTCAAGAAAGCCCACTAACACTTTCTAACTCTGCGCGGGTGGAAAATTGTCAAGTTAGCTAAGTTATATAGCCTTATTCCATAAAATGCGCGAAGAGCACATATTGACACGGACTGTTGCATTCAGGGGATCGTTTGCAAAGTTCAGTGACTATTTTGCAGTTCTGGAGAGTAAATTTCGGGGTCAGAGGAGTTTCATTTCACTTTTCATTTGCAATTAGCAAAACGTCGCGGGTGCATACCTGACACCGCGCCCACCTATATTTACCGCACCTAATACAATAACCAGGATCTGTTCTATTTCTACAATACCGTGATAGCAGAGCCTCCGGAGCCAAGACGGAAACGAGGAACGACTGCCCGTGTTGAACGATTAGCACGAAGTGCCTCGTGAACGTTACTTCACGAGTCCTTTATTTTCATCACAACAGCAAAGCAAAAGAGAACAAAGTGATGATGGGTGAAACTGTGAATTGATGCAATGAGTGCTTACAACATTCTCCCCCTCACGCTCATTCGTCAATTCACGGTGAAATGGAAAGTCCACAATGTACGGCGCAAAAGTTGTTCTTGACTCCTGATACCGGTTTCGTCAGGTAGTCGGCTACCATTTCTGTAGTGGGGATAAACGATACCTGAAAAAGTCCATCTTCTATTTCTTTCCTAGCAAACAAATATTTGAGGTCGATATGTTTGGACCTTTGGTGTTGGACGGGGTTTTCAGAGAGCTTGATTGCAGATTGATTGTCACAATATAGTGCTGTCGCATCTTCGCATAGAGAGTCAAATCCCAGCTCACATAAAAACATCCTGAACCACTTCCCCTCCCTCATGGCTTCACACAGAGCCACATACTCAGCTTCACAGGTCGATAAAGCGACTATTCTTTGTTTCGTGGATTTCCAGGAGATTGCCGCTCCCGACATTATGAATACAAATCCACTCTGAGATTTTCCACATGCCGTATCTGAGTTCCAACTAGCATCCGAATACCCGTGAAACCGGTCGTTGTTCGCTTTGTACTGTAGGCAAAAACTATTTGTCCCTTGTAAGTATCTCAACACTCGCTTTGCCATTTTCCAATGTTGGATGGTGTAGGACGTGTTGAATTGGCTGAGGTAGTTGACCGCAAATGCTATGTCTGGTCTTGTGCCCTGCACAAGATACATGAGGCTTCCAATGAGGCTTTGGGAGGCTTTGGTAGGGAACGCAATGAGTGCTTACAACATACCGTGACAAGTAAAAGTTTTGTCGCCATCTTGTATTGAAATTATATACTATTCGTGACTTGCTTTCCATCTCCTGGCGGGCAGCGCTTGACCTGTCTAGTTCTTCCGTCGTCGTTCCTGTGCGCGCTACATCAATATAAATCAACACCAACTCGTCCGTTCCTTATTCTTTTCATCTCTATAGGTCGTTTACCTCGTAAACTGCGGATTTTAAATGAACATATGCTTTACGCACACCCCGTTTCTTTTGGTATCAGAACTGTTGTTCATGGGTAACTCTGTACATGGGCAAGAACAAGTCACGGGTGGCCTGACCTACGGTCATGGATGCAACTGCAACAAAGCACCTATTACCATCATCCCAACATGACATGCGTACGCATGCCACAGATAATGTGGAACAGATCTTTCAACTAGTCTTGAAAGGTGATGTAATCAGGGACTTTCCTACGTGATCAACTTAGCGTCAGAATGAATATTCGGGACGCTCTCTGGAGAAGTCCGCAAAGTTTTGGGCGATATTAAATCATGTCAGTGACACGCAGGACCGCCACCACTGATACCGTGAAGGTTTTTACATTTTCGTAATCCCCTCTCCCCCACCCCGCTCCCGCGGCAGAGTCTGGACAACAGGTGACCAGACCTGCAAGAGGGAGGGAGTTTTTGACGTGCACTGTGTCCACTGGTAGCATGAATTGCACAAGTAGATTGAAGATGGTGTAGACTCTATACAGAGCTGCAATGCGCTGTAACGATTGTGCATCGCCTGAAGACTGTCAATCCAGACGAATATCATGACACTCACCTGACGTTCATTGAAATCAACTTAAGGTTCGTGGACGATACAGCTACTTTAATGACAATATCTGCTTCGTGTATTAAACGCTGACCGTCAATAATTCAGATACAAAGCGAAGATAATTAAAATCGCAGTCGGCATCATTGCCGCCAGGTTTACCCATATCTGAGCATTCAAAGGCCCTCGCGAAACGAGCATATTCATGGCGGCGGACATTGCACAGCTTGCTTGCCTCATCCGCGTCTACACCACAATCCTCCAGGCAAGCAGACACGAACAGAAGTTGCATAGTCGCCTTACGTGTTCTCAGCATCTGCACCGTCAAGGTTCCCCGGACACGTTCACCACGGAGTCCATGGCCATTGCATGAAACGCATCCCGCACGTAACGCGCGTCGGACTTATGGTGCTTCAAGCACCGCATCGTGCTCGAGTAGACGTCAGCCATGTAAGACTTTGTGTTCTGATCAATGAGCTCCACGTCTTCAGCTTCCAGGACGTGCCAGATGATTTCTGCTATGGACCAGCCAAATGTGCCGAGGTTTGTAGCGCGAAGCCCTTCCAGGGAAAAAAGAGGCGGCATCAAGTACGTTGCCGGAGCTCGCAGAAGCTTTCCAGGAGTGTAGATGACTTTCGCTGAGAGTTCGGTCCATTCCAGCCAATCAGGAACGCCGTATTCTTTTGTCCTGCGCCACATTGCTTCCGAAAGAACCAAATAGTTCTCGATGAAGCTCTCGTTCGACACAGATATCGGAGCTAGTTTGGCATCCAGTGCCGCTTCATTCTGAAGGGCGTTCGGGTAGACAACTTCGAAGCGGGAAGATTCCAACCTCCCAGCTATGGACTCCAAATGGGCCTTCTCGGCAACATTCCTGCCAGTGACATATCGGATCGATTCGGCCGTCACCGCACGGATGTACTGGGAAACATCTCCATAGCGTTTCCCCTCTCCCTATCCGTGAAGTAGCGGAAGGTAAGGGGTCCGTACGTGGCACCAGCTCCTAAATGGGTTTCGATCATTGACAGGCAGACGGATGGATGATCTTGCGAAGTGGATTCGTCGAAAATATACATGCTGAGCTGTCTTCCCAGTTCCCACGAGATGTATGTGGCAACTTTTTTCACGTGTATCGTGCTGAAGACGGCGTCCAGCAGCTTCTAGATCCCTTGGTCGACGGTGATCTCGGTGTCCGCTGTGTAATTTGTACCGTCGACCGATAGATATCTTATCAAATTGTCGGTTTTAAGCGCCTGTGGATAGGCTGCCAATGTCTCTAATAACGGTGGTATAAATCTTTCGAACTGTCATCTACGGCGAATAAACTTGTTAATCTGCACATGGACTTCGGTTTCAGTGCTTGAGAATCTCATTCGCAGTTTCGCTGAAGCTCTGAGAATGTGACATTGCGTCCCCACACTAGCTGCAGGACGTCCATGACAATGTTTAGAGGCTCCGTTTTCTTCCGGGCCTCTGCAAGTCCAAACTTGGCCCACGCCTTTAGCACGGGATTGATGCTCTCAGCCGTAGCGGATGGTCGAAAGGCATGCGATTGGCCTTGCTAGTGTGCTTATAAGTCCATGCCGAGATGGATCATGATACCGATCCTGAATCAGGCTCGCCATAGTGAACATTACTTCGAGAGGATCCTCCTGGAAGAGTTGTCGCTTCCGTGCATTAAATCGGTAACCACCAACGAAATACTCTTTACGTACAGGGTGTCGGCAATTAGACGTGTCTTTGAGGCACGAATGGTACAGCTGAAAAGTCTTCATGCGTGCCGAGCCTTCAGTCAAGTTGGACCCGTTTCCGTAGAAGAGATTTCCGACAGAGCTTCTTGACGCGCAAGTCTGGTTCGCAGGTTTCTGAGGCTGAGGGAGACGTTACCCCGCAGGCTGTACTGGTAGAAGTCGTGGCAAGGGTTAGCGCTCAGCTTCATGGACTGGTTCATGATATCTGCGAAAACGCTTGCAGGCGGAGCCTTGCATGTCTGGCGTAGAAAGACTTCGGGCGACGAGTAGAAGATAACTGTCCTTATTGAACAACCTGGGGATGACGGTAGAAGCCGATGGCAGTGAGGGCAGTGCAGATGAGCAGTAGCGATGACGACAGCGATGATACCATCGGTGCCTGTCTTCCCAGCCGCTGTCGGACTGCGAATAACGGTCAGGAGATTATAAGTTATGCTGCTGTCTCGATATTGTTTGGAGGAACAATGAATGCCTTGAGCGCTAAAACGCCCGGCCCCGATCTTGAACTCAAACATAGCGATTCGCTATCGTTATATATTAAAGTTCGCGCGCTCGAAGCCGCTTCTGGTAGGCTGGCGCAGAAGCTCGTGGCGGATCACGGGCCGAAGTGACGGGTTGAACGCGCGTTATGGGATAAGTACAAGTTGAAGATCGGAGCTCCTGGTGCTTGAGACGGCGCGACAGTGTATATATACCCAACGGAAACTTCTGTATACGTAAAAGCTAGAGAGGTGCCAACCGAATCCGCGAATCCTCGAATCTAGGCAGGGATTCGAGATTCGCAAATCGAATCTCAGTTGCCCAGAACGGCGAATCGAATCTTTTCGAATCCGTCCAACCACGTTTTGTTTGTTTCTTTTCTAAATTGGCGCCTCCGGAGTCCGCCAAAAGCCTCATTGGCCGACAGGTGTTTTTTTTGTTTGTTTGTCACATTGCTTCTGGACTGCAAGAGTTCAGGTAGGAACTGTTACGTTACAAGCTTAAAAGTAACCTGGTTTTGCTTGTGATGTTGCTTAGTTATATGAAAATAATTCAGACTCGAGAATTTATGCATTTCTTGCAGTCGAAGAACAACACCATTAAATTATATTACGTTTAAGAAGAACTATATGGGTATATTTTCTCCTGAAACTGAAGAATTATTTAATTTGTTTTTCGTTGAACAAAGGTATCATATTCTGCTTCAAAACACTTTTCGCTAGAAGATGTTTTTTTCTTTCTTAGCTTTTTAAACTCTTTTTAAAGAAAGGATTCGAAAGATTCGAGATTCGTAAGATTCGTGGATTCGTAGAACTTTCCTTGGATTCGGATTCGGATTCGGAAAATTTTGGATTCGTCCCATCTCTAGTAAAAACAAAAGGAAGCGTCGTAACGTAGTAGTAGATGAGGCAATTAAACAATTAACCAATTCAATGGAAGTATCCAAAGCAGCACAACATCTTGACCCAATATTGGCAATAAGGGCCCAATATTGATCCAATCCTGAGCCATTATTTAGCCGGTTATTGCCAATATTGGCCCAAATATGGGAAATACTGGCGCGTTGTGAGGCTTGTGTTGTGTCTGTCCTTCGGTGGTCTTAATTGCCTAATCTAAACTAGGTCTCCATGAGAAGGATGCCGCCCGCCACGAATTGTGTTCGTCTGTTTGTGACTGGCAACAATGTCAGAGAGGAATGCGTGCTGAGGGTTGAGTGTGTCCCTCGTGTTTCCAGCGTGGCTTGGTATATACGTTTGAAGAGGCGGTTGCTAGCACCGTGTAATCTCTGATCGGCAGTCAGAGGGTGCGGGTTCGAATCCCACTGCTGGTGCCTTGTCTTCAAACTGCCACTATTCAATAGAAGGAACAGTTGATTGATTGATTTTTGTGTTTGTTTTTCTTTTTTTTTTTTTGGAACAGTGCTTAAGTGCCACTATATACTTCCTAGATCTCGTCGCCTTCAGAATATCTACCAAATTTATGCTGTTGCAATCCACGCGTAGCCTATGTATTCTCCACGTATTCTCCTCTCCAATTCTCCACGTATCCTCCTCAAATATTGTTTTTCTATGTGAAGCGGAAGTATCATAAAATTAACGTATAGTTTGAGAAGTAACTACGTCTTGGGGCGCGCAACTCGCAGTGCGTCTGGCAACGCTGCTCCGCAGTGGACGACCATGGCACGTCCGGCAAAGGACGACCATGGCACGTCCGCAAAGGACGACCATGGCACGTCCGCACATTTAAAGCTAGGATCCCCTCGTTCCAAAGAGGCCACCAGGGGTGCCCCTACACTCCATCCATCCATCCACCTCGCAAACGACGACCGTGGGAAGAATATCGCGACAGCTAAACAGCAAGCTGCAGGCATGATACAAAACAAGATTAAACAAGTGGACCAAAAGTTTATCCAGTCATTGAAGACAGCAGGTAGAAAGGCACCGACAAAATTTTGGGGCTATATCAAATCATTGACACAAAAACTGCAGAAGCACTCAGACTCTAGTTCCCCAGCCCATATAGAGGAAATTAAGAAGCTCGAAAAATGGCTGACCAGGCAAATGTCCAGTGAGACAGGAGGTAGAACTACAATACCCGTACAACTGGATACACAAACCAAGGAAAACAACACAAGCATCTCCACAGGGAAAATCACATTACAAGAGGTGGATCATGCACTGCAGAGACTGGATGCCTCAAGCAGCGCAGGGCCCGATGGGGTATCTCCAAGGATACTGAAACAGCTAGGCCCCAAAGGAAAGAAGTGGCTGACAACGTTATTCAATAATGTGTAGAGGACAAAAGAAATCCCAATGAAATGGAAGGAGTCACGGATAACTCTGCTATATAAAGGAACGGGGGACAAACAAGACTTCAACAACTATCGACCAATAACTGTGACATCTACAGCCTACAGGACCTTTGCACTGGAAATAGACTTGAACAACAGGTGGAAGAACAAGGAATATTTGGAGAGATGCAAAACGGCTTTAGAAAGGACAGGAGATTGGAGGATAACCTATTTGTATTAACACAGCTGATAGATATCAAAAGAAAACAAAACGGAGCTTTGTATCTCGGATTCCTTGATATCAGGAAGGCATATGATTCGGTACAACAGGGAAAGCTCTGGGATATACTTAAACAATACAAAATTGAAGATGATCTAACTGTAATGATTCAGGCTATGTATGATGGTGCAACAGCAGCTGCAAAATGGAAAGGGAAGATGACAAGCAGCATACCAATCAAGAAAGGGGTGAAACAAGGCTGCCCACTATCGCCTGAACTCTTCAATATCTATATAGCGGAACTGGAAGAACTTCTCCTGAAAACGGAAATGGGACTCCAACTGGAATACTGGGAAGACGGCAAGCAACGACATTTAACTATACCAGGACTTTTGTACGCGGACGACATTTTGTTAATTTCGGAGCGAGAGGAAGAGCTACAAAACATGCTTAACATATGTGGAACTTTTGCAACAAAGAGAGGACTGGATTTCAACACCAAGAAATCTGTAATTCTATACATAGGGAAGCAAGGTAATCCTTGAATTGTGAGCTTTTACCGAATCTGGACTCTTATACCTATCTGGGAATCAACATCGAAACTGCTGCAACTGGTTTTCAACAGTATGAGCAGAAACTGCGAACGAAGGCACAGCGGGCAATGGGGTATCTAAACAGAGTTGCGCAGTGGAGTTACAGTTACCCACAAGTGGTAAGGGAACTGTGGAAAGCTGTAGTAGTTCCTAGCCTAACTTTCGGCAATGGAATAATTTGTATTGGATCAAGCACACGAGAATACATGGAGAGGAAACAAAGGGAAATAGGCCGAATGGCACTCCGGGCCCACAAGTCTACCCCGAACGAAGCTGTACTCGGCGACATGGGAGTATCTACGTTCGAAGCAAGAGAAGCTTGCAGCAAGGTGACGTACGAGGTGAGACTGAGCACTATGGACGAACATGGATGGCCAAGAATTCTGTACAAGGCTATACACCTAATGGGATTATCTACGAAATGGAAACTGACTGGAAACGGGCCAAAAAACTGTCGGAGAAGTACGAAATTCCAGTTATGCTTCTGGATCGGGACTCACCAAAACCCTCGGCCAAACAAATACGAGAACAGATAATTACAGTAGAAACGCGTGACTGGAGGAGACGAATGGAACAGAAGCCAGCTTTGGCGACCTACAGAGACTGGAAGACTGACATAGGAAATGTGCTCCACCTCTATGATAACTCTCCGTAGAGCGGCCTATTGTTCGATGCCAGAAGTGGAATGCTACGTACGAGAACACTGAGAAGCAAATATGAGAGCTGTGATCAAAAATGTCCGCTATGTGAATCTGGTGAATTGGAATCAACGGCACATGTTATATTGGTTTGCAAAGCGCAAGGCGCTCCGAGACAGTGCTCCCTACAAGTGGCCCTGGGATTTGGCACCGGAAAAGATGGCGAGCAAGAAATATGTGAAACGAAACGGAGGTTAAAGACATGGACTCATAAAAGTAGAGAACTTTTGGGACAATGGACACTGACACCCACCGAAGCATGAATGGCAACAATACGGCAACGTGTTCAACACTGTGATTCGCGGCCATGGAGTTCGCGGCGCAACGGATGCGGTGGCGGAACCGGAACAGGCTTCAAGTGCTGACTATCACGGACTTCGGCACCGAGCAAACAGAGATAGGAAACCATCCGGAGCATTAGAAGAATTTCGTCGACGTAAATTTATTAGAATTGGTATTATTTTTTAGGCATGTCCGCATTCGAATGCTGGACCCTCGTTACAAAGAGGCCCGCCAGGGGTGCCACTACAATCCATCCATCCATCCATCCATCCACCTCCGTCTCCTCACCGCGGCTGCAGGAACACTTGCAACGTTGGGTGATGAGCGGAAACGTTCGCGCTGTTGCTAGGAGAGGGAAGGCAACTCTCTTACTCTTGGAGAATCCAGATCGATGAGGTTTTGTGGCCTCTTTCGAAAATTTGTGTACGCGCATAATGCACACTGCCGGCACTTATATGTCGTGTTAGCGCCGCGAAGCAATTGTGGCTATGAGCGGCGTGCAGACGTGGACAGATGGAGAGAGGACAGCAGGAAGGAGCGGGGGACAGTGTGGGTTCAGCATGCGTCCTGGACCCACGATCTATAATACGAAATCAAATGTATGTCGTCTTTTACTCTCCTTACGAATTCTACGAAAATGGATAGTGTGGAGCTGTTGATGGATTTTGAGATTGGAGTTGGAGACGTGGAGATGTGGTCATCATATGCAAAATTACTCCAGTATATCATAATCGTTTTTGAGACAAACGAAAACAAAAACGATAAACAACAACGATATGTTCAAATCCGGTTTCGATTTCACGACGACGTAAGCATGACGTAAGCATGACGTAATCAGGTTTTGTCTGGTTTTGTTTGGCACAGCAGAGCAAGTTGCTGACAGGGACGATGACTCTGAGCTTCGTATAGGAAAGCATGTGACTCAATCTATAGTATGGTATTCTCTGAAATGCTATGGAGCACCGGCAAGGAAATGTTCAGATATTTCGAACAAAGACGATTCTTCTGGGCAGAAGAACGGTCTCTGTTCGAAACATCGGCGACTCTGGCCTTGCCTTACTGTAAAACATAGAGGAACAAAAGTGAACGTACATTTATGCCTACTGACGACGGCATGCTGACAAAGGGAAGTCGAAACCCTTGGCAACAAGTGACCTGTATCGCTCGGCAAATGGTTAACAGAAGAACAGTTCTTCTTCAACAGTGGCGCAAGACGGTGCTTCTTCTTCTTCTTCTTCTACCTCAGGGCAATGGCCGTTAGCTTCTTCTTCCTCGAGACGGAGGGCACGAGACTCCGTGCCTGACTTCGTCTGCGACCATAAGAGTGCACGAATACTCAAAATTTCAAACGTGAATAGAATACAGTGACGTCGGCGGTGTATTTAATCAAATTCCACAGAAACTACGCCAGTACAATACGCGTGAGATTTTCGTCATCATCGTCAGTGAGGCATAAAATGTCGCCGTATAGTGTCGGCATGCGCATGCGTATGAAAGCGAGACTTCGTCAGGCGGGGTAGGCAACCTTGAGGAGTTTCCCCCTTCGCGTTGTACCCACCATGGACGAAGGAAACACAGGAGCGGCCGTTTCGAACAGATTTCCGTGGGACCCCTGGCGGTCGCTCTTTTCAAAACCGCCATTACTTCCTGTCCACCACGTGTCGCGGCGAAGCGCAAAAGGACGTAATTCATTGGTGTAATTCATTGGTGTAAGGACGTAATTCATTGATGGATAAGGGAGTGAAAGAGCGTCTTTTTGCGCTTCGCCGCGACCAGCCGCGACAAAAATACGTAAACCGAAACCAATTAATTACTGCAACAAATGACCCGCTTCGGTGGCAGATTTTTCTCTGAAAGGTGTCCACTGAAGGTCCCAAAAGGGGTAGTACCCATTTTAATACCGACAGCGCCCTGCTTTAGAAGTTACGCTTTTTTACGAAACTCATTTGCATTTTTATTTAAATAATGAGCGCCTCCCGCTCATTCACGCGGTGCGCATCTTGTAGGCGGTATTGGACAGATACTTGTAAAAAAGAAAGTTATTCGATTGGTGCACCGGTTCGCGAATTATTTAGCCCGGGGATTTAACTGAAACACCCTGTATAGACTCCCATGTATTGAAAATTTGACAAACTTTTTCGCCAAAAATCAGTGGATCGCGGCAGGCCTTCAAAAATGTGTCATTCCCTAGATAAGCTCGAGCAGAACACGCCTGTATTTGTTTCGTGTGGAGATTTTGCGAGGTTTACGGGAGCCCTGCAAACAAAAAAATACTCATAGACTTTCTTAAGTGTCTTAAAGTCATTGTATTGATGTTGTCGCTTCCACTCGACGACCAGAATAGATGTGATGACAGTCAGGAACCCATTGTTGTGACTCTCGAGAATGCACGATGCCTATAAAGAGAACAGCTCTGGCACTTTTTTTTTTTTTTTTTTTGAGCAAACGAATAATGATTTTCGAGTTAAGGTCATCAGTAAGAGTTCACAAGACGTGAATTTTGTCGAATTGACGAAGGACAGTTTCCTGTGTCCTCCGAAATAAATTCTGGCGTTGCTGACAACTGATGGCTCATCTGCTCTCGAGTTTGTTATTCGGATATGGCCGACTATCTGGACGTTTCCGGCTAAATTCTATTTCAATTACAAATTTATTCATTCGATCATTTTAATTAATTCTATTTTCGCTGAAAATGGCCAGCATCGGTATCGGATCGGCACCGATCAAATGAGACCCTGCCCGTGTACCTCTGTTAAGATTATAAACACAACAAGACCAGGATGACAAATCAACAACTTTATTGTACTTAACAGGAGTAATTCTAACATCGCTCGTAATGTTCATCAGTAAGAAAAAATAAATCGATGCCTGCGCAGCTAGCAGACCAAGCACGTACTTAAAACGTAAAACGCAACTTAAAACCTAAAACGTAAAAACAAAACAAGAAAAACTATGGCGATCTTCACTACCCAGGTCGAGCCACACACAAAGCTTCATTGGAGCGCAAAAAAAGAAAGAAAAAAGAAGAAAAAAAAAAAAGAAAACACCATGCAAAGCTGGCTTGCTCTTTGAGCTCACTTACCATAGTTACTCAACGTAAACGACCTCTGCCCTCCACCTAGCCTTACTTCTACGCCGGTCATTCTTGACGGTTCTCAAAAGAACTTTGTCTCCGACCCGCATCACGTGGTCTAGAGGGATGTTCCCGAGATCGAGGTACTCGTTCCCTAGTTTCACGTCAGCGGCGTGAAAGAAGGCGAGCTTTCTCATCCCCGTCCCAAACGTGATGAACCCAAACATGCGACCGAAACTTTGGACGGTCCCGTGCTCCTCGAGGCCGTTGGGTGCAAAGGGACTGTCGACGTCTGGCTGCGTCTGGGGCTCCTCGTAGCGTGTCACACGCGATGCTTCAAAGACGTCTTTCCTGGTATCCTGCGGACTCAACGTGGCGTCCATGACAACCATGTCGCCAACACTGAGGTTCGCCTGGCGGAAATTGTTGTAGACGCCGTCCTCGAAGGCGGGGACGCCAAAGAGGACCACCCATTTCAAAGGGTGCGCGACTGCAATGACCCCCTGCACGTCTGTGAGGTGAGAGACAGTGCCGATGACGCCCGTGAAGGCGACTACGTGGTCTTCCTCCTCCTCAGAGGCCTCCGAGATGCGACGGTTCTCATCTGTCATGGGGAAACCTGTCGGAAGTCAATTGAATTCAATTCAATTTACTGACACCCAAAAAACCCTGTAGAGGGCGTTACATGGGTGAAGTGGAGTACATACGCTCCGAGATCGAACGGTGTCGGCGCGCTGCGGAGAACAGAGAACTATCGTAGTGTGGACGCGTCGTCTGCTTTTACACATTTATTCCGCGTTCAGTGCCGTAGGGGGAACCGAATAGTATCGTACCATCGCGGCACAAGTGATCTTCCGGTTAAAAATACGCAAGAATTACGAAAAAGTACTATCTCCTCCACACTGCTTGCGCGTAGAGCACTACCAGAGTTACCGAGGAGTGCGCCGAGGAATTCGTGCAAATGGGCTGTTAGATTCGACCGCCACAGCTAATCCTACCTGACTCTCCCATGTCTGACGTCGCTTCTACGAGGGTCCTTGTAAGCCTGGGGTCCTTTATACTCAGCTGGGGTCACGGTATGCTCTACGCGAGCGCCGAATGCGCGAGAACAGAACAGCAATGGAACGTCCAAGTATGGTGGATGAAAGGAACACCACGTACATGGCACGCAACGTTTTTTTGTCGTCGTCTTCGTCGAACCCTATCTGCCGTATAAACAAATGCCATAGGAGAGGTGGAAGGATTCCCCCTCATCTCTTGACCGTAGTTTAACGCTGACGCCTCCGCACTTTCACTAGTGAGTTTTAGTATACCGTACAGTAGGTTATCGTGGTGTATCGGAACCAATCGTAGTCGCGCGTGACCCAAATCTTATCCACTGATTGGATCCGGTTGATACGGTTCGACGCCTAACTCAGGTTATCAACGGTCTGCTAAAACTCTCTACTCACACCGTACTAAGATATCAATTTGAATACGTCGATGACGTTCTAGACCTCCGAGGAAAGATAACAGGGACGCGTTGCTGACACCAAGCACCGGCAGTTCCCGTGACAGAGCAGGTGGATCGAAACGGCAGGGTGTCTTGCAATGTGGGCTGCGGAGGAAGCGATGGATCACGTTGCCCAAGCAGCACAATGTACTGAAAGTCGAGTGCAATAGGGGTGGCCGACATGTGTCTTATCAATGTTCTTTAGTTTCACAAGTCTGTTTCAAGGCCTTCCACCTACCCTCCACCCTATTGCACTCGACTTTCAGTACATTTGCTGCTTGGTGGGAAGACATGACCTATGACGTGACACTACAGGCAATGCGCTCGTGGACTTAAGGTTCTCACAAAGCGTAAGTTTCAGCGAAAATTGAGCTTGACTGTTTTGATAAAAGGGCGATGATAATCATCATCAGTTGTGGTCACTAGCGTATAGGACAGAGGAGGCATAGAGGAGAGGACTCTCCTCTGTGCCTCCTTTATTTCTAGTTATTTTATTCCATCTGTTTATCCTGGCGCTGGTGTTGGTTACTGGCGCCATGCACTTACGTACCCATTGTATTCACAAGTGATACGCCTTTTTAATGCCGACGTTTTGTAAAAGAATGACCCGTTCATATTATGAACCATACACCTGTGTAAGTTCGGCTTCTAAGCCTCCTTAACCCATTTGAAAAGCGACATGACACGTTCGTTCAGGAGGGACGATAGGAACAACTGCACTATAGTTTATCTTTTGTATTATTTTGGCATATCGATGCGAATAATCAATGTGAGAATATGTACACGCAACATATCGTTTCGCAGACGACAGCGCGTCAGACGAACGCATTGCATTCTGGACAGGCCCTGGTCACACGTCACCGCAGACGTCAACATGCACGTGACCATAAAGATGGCCGCGCCCATGACCCATGACAACACCTTTCCTTTCTTTTGTAAGCAACGTATTTGCTGTTTCTGCGCGTCGTTTCGTAACTTCTTCCGACCTCGGTAATTAGTTCTATTCGATGTCCATTGTAGATGAAGCCTCGCGAGGCTGACCACTCCTATAGTTAGGAATTATATAGTTACCACATCTTCATAAAGATGTGATAACGACACCTGCGCTAGGACTCACACAGCCCCCAGAAATCGACCTCTGGACTGGTGCCGAGCTTTCAAGGGGGGTGGGGATCTCAGAAATTCCAGGGGGTAGGGGTGGTGTATGCATGATGCCACTCTTCCCAGCCGATATACGATGCACTCACACTTGGGAGGAATGAGCTACCATTTCGCGTAAGATGCATCGTAAAAGTTACACTTTCAAAACTACTTTCATGGCTCATTTACGTTGATGAGAATATGTCGCCGGCAAGCACTAAAACGAAATATAAAATTAACCCGAATTTGCAACCCGAATGGAAGGTTGCCTCGTTAGGGTGAAACCCGATTTTTAGCTGGCAAATTGCTCTGACTGAAACGTCTTTAGGAATGCACACTAGCTTGTTTGAAGCAAACGCAATTGCATCACCGTTTGTACCAGACGAGTACAGTTCGTTTGAGTAATAGAGCCCTTCTCACGAATTTTACAATACTGGAAATGTTTCTACCGGAATTCACACGAATTTAAAGCGGTTGATTTCCATGATTTTTACTCCCCCCCCCCCCCCCGAGTTGGGAAAAAAATATTTCCCGAAAACTTCAGGCTGTAAATATAAACATGGTCATATGACCTCAAAATCACGCTGCCTGTGACGCGTAAAAGGTTGTGATTTTGCCTCAAACGACCGCTTGAGGGGGGAAGTGACAAATGGCGGGCAGAGCCGTATATTAAAAGGGAGTCTGGCCATTAATGGGTCATGTCTATACCTGAAGCTCCACCCACTTTTTCAGCTTTCCGACCAATGAAGTCTTGAAATATGGGGCGCTATCAATCAGCCTATCCTCACTATTTTCCCCCCATCCAACATGGGCAGCGCCATTTTGGGTGGCAAGTGGATTGGATGGGATTGAAATGGATACCACTCGCAATCTGCAAAAGTAGTGAATTGTTGGTGCAAATTTGATAAGCGTCACCTAGGGAGCGTAAGGCACGTCGGGAATTGTCGTCTGCTTCCGTCGTTGTACCGCTGCCGGCAGAACCACCTGCTGGGACACGTTCTGTTGTCGGTATGATTTTTAAACAAATCTACATGAATAGTTGGAATATAAGAGGCAAGAACGTTTATATCCATGAAATCCAGCTGTTAAATATAAGATTGTACAGCACAGCGCCATTTTTGCTATGATTTCGTTGTGATCGCCGTGTTCACTAGGCCTAACACCGGCGACCAAACGTATTATTTTCAGTTAGATATCGATGGATGAGCATAAGTTGAAACTGATTTCCGAGAAATTTATATTAGGATGTATATTTGCAGCGTAAAATCAGGTTAGTCTGTGAAAATTTTTTGTCACAAAATCCCCGCTTCATTGTGTTTGTTTTCGTCGCCATTTTGGGTGGCAGTGTGGTGCCATGGCGACCCCCTTGGTAAAAAGCAAACCAATCAGAAGAGCGAAACTGTGATTGACAGGTCGAGCCTCTTTTTGTGACTCCTCCCAATGGCCAGACTCTCCTTTAATATACGGCTCTGATGGCGGGTATTCCTGAGATAAAGTCAGATAAAGTTTACTTTAGCTGAGAGCTGTAAAGAGTGGAGGAATTAGGGACAAGGAAGGACTCAACCCAGCTGGCTCTGAAGTGCACCGCCGCAGGGAGACCATTGGATTGGATTGGATAAGAAAATAAAAAATACGGAGAGGTTAGTCCCGACCCAGTCAGGACTGGCTACTCCAAAACGCGTTTGTGGGTGCAACAATAGAGCCAGAAAAAACAAAACAAAAACAAATACAAACAAACAAACCGGAAAGAGGCAGACCACACCTCCATACCTTAAGAAGATTCCTGTTATCCGCTGCTGCTGCTTCTTCTTTTTTTTTCTCGTGAAATTGACACATACAATATATCGGAAAGGGTTAAAAACTGCGTGGTTCGGTAGTTCATATTTTAAAACCGCTAAAATGGTCTTGTCTCGTCTTTTTAGCTTCCCAGCAGTAGTGTGTTTTTCTAGCGATTTTAAAATATGACACATACAAGCCATGCCACAGAAGCTCATGCTCGGACAAGTGACAGCACAAATCTGTATCAGTACTTCACACAGTATAACACAAACAGGGTTGCTAAAGTTACTTGTAAAAAAGTATCTGAATTATCTGTAACTGTATCTGAGCCACAGCTACGGATGCCCCGTGGGAGAAAGTACACTGCTACAGTTACAGATACTTCCAAAAATGTACTCAGTACTTTTATAGTTCACTAAAACATCTATTTGGGCCTGTTGGTAAGATACTTCCATTTCACTAAACGCGCTAAAAACAGGACAGCGCTCTATATGTGTGTGTTGTCCTGTTTTCAGTGCTCTTTGTGAAATGCACTTTTACAGTTGCCTTTTTCCATTAAATTGACTGGATTAGATGTTATTAGTAGCATTGTGATTTACATAGCAGATTACCTAACAGTCACATGATGTGATAACGCATTGTTTTTCTTTCTTTCTTTCCTTTCTTATGTATTCTGCCCCAGATATGAACCATGAAATATATTTATTCCGAGAAAATAGACTGGACACTGACCAGATAGCACACACAAACAAACCAGCAACGTATCTCAGCTGTTTGCTTTCTTTCATAACATTTCTCTTCACTCGTATACCTTTTGTTTGCACGAGGGAGCGCACTCATTTCAAAATTCGTCTCCGTCATGCGGGTTCCAAGATTTGTGTCGAGACCCCCCGGGCTAAATAACCGCTCCACCGCGGCACCCCTTGGCAACCCAGTGTTATATTTGAAAAATACAGATGATTACTAAGCACTCAGGTAGACTTGCGCCACCTGTCGATACTATAGGAAAATATCAACATCAAGGAAATAAACAACATAAAAGAAAAAAATTATTCCTGCCCTTTTTGGTGGACGTATCATTACAGGAGTACAGGCAACGAAAAAGAAAAAAAAATGCGTGAAAGAAAAGAAATGACGCTGTAAAACACGTTTTCTGTGTTAGTAACGTTGCGTTTTTGTTGGAAATAATCAGAAGTCAAATGGTCCTCTTTACGCAGCATCTGCTGTTCTTCATTGCAAAATCCCCGCCTAATCGCTTAATCAACGACCCCGCGACAGCGTGAACACAGGTTGCGCCATCTTACGGTTTCCGCTGTCATCGCAACTTCCCGCTTCCTCCGCAGTGCGGCGATGCAAACCCACGCATGCGCAGTACCGCTGCCGCAGCAGACGAAAAACACAAGCAAAAACGCGCACCGGAGCGTACGCCGTCGCATCAAAGCGTGCTTCGCCGGCAGCTGCGGGAGAAGCATATTTACAAAACGCCGGTTTCAAAGACAGCACGACTCCACGCACAAAAACGACCCAGACGTTCTTCCAAATTGGAAACCGAAACCGAAAGTAAATCGCAACAGAAGTCATCTGCACAACGGTTCACTATTTGGGATCTACACATGTGAGACCTACCGCGCCATGGAGCCGGTGTGGACCTATTGACAGGAGGATTTCGGGGGACTTGAGGTGCTTTGATGACGCCTTACTTGGAGGACCGGGCGTCAGGGGCGGACGCCCCAAGCCCCTCGCGAAAGGCACAGCCACCCAAGTCAATCATGGTGCACGGTGAGCACAAGACCGCAGCTTCGACCGCGACTTCGAAAGCCCACGTCGAGGATCCATCACCTACGACGTCGGCTAACGGGAATATCCCCAATGGTGGAAGGTCAAGCAGGAATGCCAATCATAAGAGGTGAGTCGGTGAAAGTGTTCACCTTATGTGAAACCTTGGGCACGAGATTTGCATTCGAGAGGATGAGATTTCGCGCCGGAGAGATTGCTGCGCAATTCGGAGGATTTTGTTTGGTGTTTTTTTTTTTACGATTCTGCGAGCGGAAGTGGGGGGAGGAGGAGGATGCTGTGCTTGGAGTGTGTCAGTTATGTTGTGTATGCACCTCGTGTTTTGGAAACACGAATCGTACGTACAACATCAGTGTCTGGCGCGTGAAAAGTGTAGCAGTTTGATCACGTTGAAAGGGCAAAGGTGAACTGTCACGGATGGGACTTTGTGCAAATTTCTGGATGTGGTCGGGGCTTTCACAAAATCTGCATTCAACTTTCTTAATCATAATGGTTAAGTTGACTGGCCGTGTGTATAATTCCGCTGTTGATATTATTCGTGTATTGTTAAATAAGCCAGTTAATAATGCTCTAAGTAATGAATAGTAAGCGAAGAGCGCACCGGTCCAATTCACGCTTCTGCAACATGAAGTGAACCCTCACTTCAGTTCATTACTGTACTTTTGTGTTCAGATATTTAAGCATGATTATCATTGGGGGATCAGGGGGAGGGGGCGTGCGGTGCGGCACCCATAGCTGCTTGATTTCGGTCTTTTCTGTTAAAGCGTTTCTTGTTAGTATTCTGGTTAAGATTTTAGGGGGTTTGGGGAGGGGGTTCTGGGACATATGTGGTCGTAGTGCGACAGGAGTGGTACTTCTCTATACAAACTAGAAAAACATATGAAAAAACAAAAACAAAATGACGCCAACAAAAATTTATAACAAACACAGCAGTGGGACAAACTGGAGGGAAACATATTTCCACAAGTCAGGAAGTTATATACTGTATTCAGCTGAATGTTTTCGGGTCCTTTCGATACGCTCCTTTCGATATGCTACTGGAAGCCTTGGTCATGAAATCTGTGACCGTATTTTCACCGTATTACAACGCTACATGAGAAAAGCGTATTACAAGGGATGATTTTTTGTCTTTCACACGCCATTGTGAGGGCAATCAAGGGAACTGTGCTTTCCTCATCCACATAGTCGAAGGAAGAAAAAATGAAGACGTGTATTAATTTATTAATTGCATTATTACAGTTTTTGTAGGCGCTTTAAAACATGCATGAACATCCTGTTCACTTAACGTTCTCTTAATCTCTGACATCAGTCAGATGTAAAATACTAGTTTAGTATATAAATATAACCTTGACTGCATGTCAAACCAATTCAACAATGTTTTTTTTATGGAGCCGATTGCTATTGTTTGATTCCATTTGATATGACAGTTATTACATTAACGTACGGGAGTTAAACCGGCAGCTGTCATCACGTCCTACGTGTAACCTCAAAATAGTCAGAAGTCCAACGATGTAACAATACAATTAAACACGTGCGCCGATAGATATGCGAAATTTGTTATCTGCACATTCGGTGGCTGCACAATACACTTCACTTCACGAGGGGCAGTGGCTATAGCATGATGCAACTATCGTGGCATAGATATGTCGAGGTTTTTCCATGCTCTCAGTGAAAGCACCACTCGCTTCAATAGGGACATCGTTCGACCTATTTTGCATAAACAGATATGTACTTTTTTTTATCTTCTTTGACGCAATCAACCGAAAGGGAAACGTGATATCTGAATGCCCTTATTGTTGCGAAGCGGGACTGGAGTGCTACAAACGAATAAGGGCACATTTATCAGAGCACAGAAACATGTGTATTACGAAGAGTGCGCCCATCGCAGTGCGCGGTCACAGTGTCACGTGGTATTCTTCTTCTCCTTTTTTCTTTTGTATTTCGCGGGCTTTCCTTCACGGCACAAAAACAAAAAAAAACAAAAAAACACACAAAGCATACTTTGTTTGACACACCTCTCTTAAAACGATATCTTAAAATATGTTTAATATTGCATAATTAATTAAAAAGACGCAATGAGAAAATACTTTCAGTTGGTTTCATTTGGGTAGAGCGCTCTGTCGCTTTTCTTTACTTTTATGTTTGTCAATCGACAAACAAGCATATGTGTACACCCTGTACCATAAAAAGACATGTCCCAGTGGGAAAAAAAGGAAATGACCTAGTTTCAGTCACATTTGCGGCTCTCACACCAGGTGTTACGTCACATTGAATAAGGCAATTAATTAAGGAACGCTCGCAAGAGTTTCAAAGGTAAAATGGCATAATTGCGCAATCATATTACTCTGGTGGTGCATTGAATAAAGACCGTAAATGTATAGCGGCGCAAAAGGGACTGTCTCATTTCGCATAACGTATCACGTATAACAGCAGATCAGACTGCGGTGTCCTTTATTGGAAGACCTTCTCATGACTTTCTTTCTGTTTTCCCATAACGCAAAACCTCGTCGTAGCACTAAAAAGAGAGAAATGACGCTGTTATTAAGTGACAACACTGATGATAAGTCTCACGGTATGGTGAATTATTCTTCTGCGCTTGGACCCGAAGCTTTGAGATGAGGATAAGACGCCCCAACAACAACAATAACAACGACATCAATATCAACAAACAAACAAACAACACTAAAATAAAACGAAAAGAAGAAAGGCGGACAACCGTTGTGCGGTCGTCTGCTGGAAATACTAAGTACATATTCAAAGTCCAAAGCAAAAAAAGAAAAGACAGAAAGAAATATGAAAACTACGAAAGAAAAAAAAAATGGTAGAGAAAGGTCAGATGGAGTGTATGCACCTTTTGCGAACAGGTGAGCACCATCCCTCAAACAGTGCAGTACTGTGCATTGTAACGGACGCACACAAAAGCAGACGACACATTGATGATGGGACTTGCGGGCCTTTGCGCGGAAAATAGTAACTTGCGCGGCTCGAATAAAAAGTATAGCCCTTTAAAGAACGTTAGGTCCACCACAAGAGTTAAACATAATAGCGGTGTCCTTCAGATCTCCCATTGTTGTCTGCCTGGCGGTGGGTTTCTGCTGTGACGGGGAACAATGACCGTCATCTTTGGCGGATTCCAGTGTCTAGGTCAAGGTTGCCAGCGGAAGCGCGCCTCCCGCTGACATTCACTTCCGGAAACTCCTCCTTTTTCTTTCTTTGACGGATTTTGCGTCGCTCTTGCGTATTTGTCTTTGATGTCTGCGCGTTGTTTCGTTTGATTGCGTATCCGATCTACGTGCGTCCTTTTGCTTTATTTTTCTAACAGAGCTCCTTTTGTTTTATCTCGCCTGCGCGAGTGATTGTTCTAGCCGCTGTTTTTCAAACGAGCAGTTTAGGCTGTCGTACCCGTTGTCCGCGCAGTGTGTGCCTGACCAGTGCCCTGTGATGAATCACAGCCCAATGACATTGGAATTTAATGGAGTTGAGATCTTCACTTTACCAGATCTTTACCCATACCCAAACTTTATTCTCCTCTCCTATGACATGACTTCACTGGTTCACCAATAACCTTTTCTTCACCTTTTGTTTTTCCCCCTTAGGTTTTGTGCGGCTCGTTGTGATGTGCTTCCTTGTCATGTGCAAATTTGGACTGTGTGTGGCCTACTAATATATTTTTTGCTTATGTGCGAAGAAAAAAAAAAAACGGAATGCGTAAGATGTACCTCCAGTACAAACAGCAAGAAATATGACTCAAAAAGTCGCCAACGCTGCCACCTAGCGTGAATGCATTGCCATTCCCCAAACTCACACTTCCGGGATGCTGCATTTCCAACAGAATGCGCTAGCAGTCATTTAAAACAAGGGCAATCGATCACCAGATGTCGCTCACCTCTGCCAATCCCCACTCTGCCAATCCCAGATCGCGGTCGGTCAGTGACGTCACTGAGCATTTATCACGCAGGAGGCCGCAGGGAGCAGCCCCCTCTTTAGGGATCGATACCCTTTTTCCAGGGAATGGACGTAGGATCGTTACGGGAACTTCCCTGCTAAAAAAGTGACCGCGTTCTCCGAGCTCGCATATCACCCTACTTTTTTTTTTTTTTTCTGCGTCAAATCGATGGTGTTATTGGTAAACATTCGGGAGCCGTTCGTGACAAACGCCGACTGCTTTTCCGGGTATAAGAAAGTGAAAACTCGCTGAAATCTCATCTTCGGCTCATAACCAACCACAAGTTTAAACCGCGGTGAAATAACTGTTGTGGGAAAAAGAAAAAAAAAAGTTTTGAATACGAAAGTAATTTGCCACTTCAAATTGCTCAATATGAAAGAAATCCTCACGGGGGTGGCGGTGGTGCTGATGGAACAGGCGGGGGTGGTGGGGCTGCTAATGAAAGCACCACCGCAGCGCCGGTTTACACTTTCCTAGCCAACCATCGTCCCGAACGACATCGTTCTCTCCCTGATTTGTTGCGAATTGGGGGCGTACGCCATTTTAGTGACACTTACGCAACTATAGTAATTGTCACAAAAAGGCGTACGTCCCGCCCTTTCCACAAATCAGGAATGAAACTGTATCGTTCTATGTAATGGCTGATTTGGATAGGATTGGATAGGATTGGATCGTATTGGACTGGCTTTGGAATAAAAAAAATATGGTGCATGGCTGATCTTCATCGTGTTACGTCGTGAAGTTCCCACGTTAAGAGACATCTCCCAAGACGATACGGTGTGACGTGACGTAGATTCTGAGTATATACACTTCAGGTCGTGGGAAGCTTTCCATTCGGATTTAGCTGGTTTTTCCTTTGGCTGTAGGTCTTAGGCGGGTTCAGTCTTGTGAATCCTGTGTACAACCAGCTGTACGAGACCACGGATCATTCCCGAAGGCCACAGAGTTCGCCGTCAGACTTACAGGAAGGACGCGATACGCTCTTTCGAAGTTCTAATCACGACCTGCTAGATTATAACGACCATGTCGATAACTTCTCTCGAAATGTTTCACGGATTCACATAACCGACTAGCAATATGCGAGCGATTTGGTGTACGTATACCTTTTTTTTTTAATTTCGTGTTAGCGCCGCGAAGCAACTGTGGCTATGAGCGGCGTACAGATGTGGACAGATGGAGAGAGGAGAGCAGGAAGCAGTGGGGGACAAGGGGGTTAGTATGCGTCCTGGGCCGACTTCAGGGGGAACTGTGCCGACATTCGTGCGGACAGTCTTCAGAAAACCCTGGGAAAGCCGTGGACAGCACAGCCGGGGGTAGGATTCGAACCCACCACCTCCCAGTCTTCAGAACGCGACCTTGGCTACCATTAACGGCCCTGGCGTTAACGGTGAGAACCTGAAAAGACAAATGGACGGACATTTTGTTTTTTTCCAAACTCATTATATGTTGCCAACGTCAAGGTTATACTGGTTCGTTCAGCTGTCAGCTATTCACCACCATCCTATGTCATTTATCGAAGAACGAAGAAGAAGAAGAAGTGGGGGAGGAGGAGGTGGTGGCATTGTGAATGAGGACGGCGACTACTGGGGGTTATAGATAAACTGCGTTTGATAAATGGACTCAATCCTCGCAATCAGCGCCCACGCCCACTCGTTGTTATGCTCCTGCGAGCTCCTTAATTCACGTGCGAGAGCGATAACAAAAGAAAGGCCAGGAAAAACGAGAAAAACCTGCCACGATCCTGATTCCAGTCCCGTCCCCTATAGGAGGATACTTATACACATGGTGACGGAAATATAGAGTGCGAAAAAGATAGGGCAATTAACGGCAGCAGAACAAAGCTGGACGTGCCGAACGAGCGTTGACGAGAAATACGGTCAACACGTCCCGCTGACCGTGAGATGTAATCGACGGGCCATACTTTACGTTATCTTTACTGACGTACATATTTCCATTTCCAGTGACGTATGGATAACTTCTGGAGCAGAAATTAATTTTCGGTTTCTCGGCACATTCGTGCGAAAAAAGCGGCAGGCGGCGAGTGCTTCACCGCATAGCGTGCTGAAGGTCAATCATTCCACAGAATGATGCGGTTACACCTCCTGATTTATAGAAAGTACGGGGGGCGTACGCGCCTTTTACATTCCAAAAAAGAGAACTTCACCGCATAGCGTGCTGAAGGTCAATCATTCCACAGAATGATGCGGTTACACCTCCTGATTTATAGAAAGTACGGGGGGCGTACGCGCCTTTTACATTCCAAAAAAGAGAACTTCACTGCATAGCACGCTGTGGGCCAACCATTGCCACGAACGATAGGTTTATTGCTTCGGGCTCGAAGAGAGGGAGGGAGCGTACGCCTTTTTGTGTCAATTATCATCTATCTAAATTGACAGAAAAAGGCGTACACCATCTTTC
Organism: Ornithodoros turicata; assembly: GCF_037126465.1. Taxonomy (NCBI): domain Eukaryota; kingdom Metazoa; phylum Arthropoda; class Arachnida; order Ixodida; family Argasidae; genus Ornithodoros; species Ornithodoros turicata. The sequence goes on along the minus strand of NC_088206.1, from coordinate 13,661,563 downwards.
TCTTCGAATCAGAAGCTGTACGCCATTTTTGTGACAATTACGAGCAGCATATAATGCCACAAAAATGGCGTACGCCCACGGGACGTACGCCGCTGAGGGTAAATACATAAATGCATACCAAACGGTAACGTAGAGACGAAACGTGAAATTTCTCAAGCGGCAGCCACATGAACGATAGAAAAGACCCAAGTTCTACGGAAAGACACAAACAAACAAACAAAACACACACATTGGTACGTTGTAAACTGCTACCGCGCACAAAACGCTCCTATTTTTCGTTGCCTCGTTTTTCTCGGTGCACTTGAATTCTGCATGGGATGGGCGTAGCCTGAAACTCCCATGAAAGCTACCTCGTATTTATCGTTTTCGTCATTTATTTTTCTGCTACAGCGTTGTCTTTCTCTTCTTTCGATGCTACGAGCCTGAATATTTGATACGAGGATCAGTCATGTTATACAGGCGCACTCTTAAAACAGAGAGGGAAAAGTAATTGGAGCGTAGAAAAAACACAAAAACACAAAAACACAAAACAGAGGCTGACCGCATGACACGCTCTTATAGCCGACCATCACAGCGAATTACTATCTTCTGTCCCCCGATTGGTTGAAAACGCAACCTCGCAACCTCGTGCGTTTCTACGGGAAACAGGCCTTGCGCAAAGACGTAACTCCCCGGACTGAAACCGAAACGCATATCGGCTCGGTTACGGTTACGGTTCAGTGTCACAACTCTGAACGCAGTTTTAGTTACGGTTACGGGATTCGCCGTTTAAATATTTGCGGTTACCGGTAACCAAACAGTTGAACCATTTTCTTTTCTTTTTTTCGGTTTTCTTTCGTTTTTTTTTTTTTTTCGGATGTCGCAAAATGAGCTACAAAGTGCGAACGGATAAAAATGATCATATTTATCTGTTGCGCTTTGAAAGGGTGGTGCAGTGCCATCTGCCAGGTCTAAGAAAGAGTGAACTCTTTCTTCGACGCACTTTTGTCGTTTTTGACATTCCCCGTAAAATAATTGGTTGCGGTCCCTATTATCTCGTGCACATTCATTTCGCCCGTGATGTAACAAGCTACAAGGCAAGAAAAACTGCGAGCGCTCAGCGGTTAACCAAACAGACAACAAACAACGTGCAGCGACGCTTCGTATCTTAAACGATCACAATAATGCAGTTCATAACTCGTAAGGGACATACGCAATACATGTCATACGATGCGTATGCAATCCGATTATGAGTCCAAGCCCATAAGATGGTGTGTTGTCTGCACAACTTCTGAATGAAAAAAAAAAAAAAAGATCTACTTCAAACAGATGCAGGCATTACACCAATAATCAGAGTTGTAAAGCGATACAAATATCGCATCCAAAGTTAATTGTTCGCGTTCACGCTTGAATTGGTAACCGAAATCACATTTTTCGGTTCAGGTTACGGTTTCGATTAATTGCCGACTGCGAATTGCGTTTACGCTTCTTGAAAAGAAATTGGGTTCCAAGGGGTTTTCGATTCTGTTCCGGTTTCAGTCCCTGCCATCCGCAGTGCCACATCGGTTTGTATTCATTCTGTACTTACCTGACCTCCAACTCTTCACCCCTTCACCCTTAACTTCTTTCTGGCTACAGTCGTGACGGTGCTCACACTCGCGACATTCTCACGCACAGCGCAGCTATGAAATTAGATATTATGTTTGGAGCACAGCGCCGGAAAGAAGAACCCAAAAGCCTTTTCAAACAAAATGCGGACGGCAGTACTGCTTGGGTCACCCGATTTGTGGTGTCGCCTTGCGAGAGGCGAATATGTATGGGCCGAACATATATGTATGGGCTGCTTCAGGGCGAGTGCTACAAACCTTTCGGCTTAGACGGGCCTGTTTTATTATATTTGTAGTTTGCTTTCTTGAGTAAAATTATTATTATTATTATGTAAGCGAGTGCAAAAAAAAAAAAAAAAGGAATACCGTTTCGAGCACTAGATTCTCAGGACTGGCATTGTAAGCGCTGTGTGTAGGCAACGTTTATAGCCTAATTTATAGCCGCTGGTAGATCCAATTGAGAGCCTCCGAGATACCGGCATCCGTACTATCCGATCACACTTGTACGTCGGCAACTCGGCATACAGTACGTATGCACTAGTAAGACAATACGAAGAGCAACTAAACATTCCATAATCAGTCAGTACAGGCGGTAGTGACTTGTGAAAACAATAATTGTAGCATAAATACATGGTGTGTGCAGAAAAACATGACCCGCATTTAGGCACATAGCTTGTTGCCTACCTAACTAACGAACTTCCGGTGGCGCACGATGGCGCATTTATGTGTGCGAAATCTGCAGAAAATTGTGGAAGCCATACTCAGCTTAAAAAATAAACGGAACAACGAAACGTCGGCTTCCGTGCATCAGAATAGGGCAACATGGTCGACAACAGGGTGTATGTGAAAGGGCAACACGGTAGACGTAGGAGAGTTGTGTTCAAGTACCGCTAGGGGAGCTATCGGTGCATAAATCGGAACGATGTCCCACATGGATGCTCATCGGCAGTACCCCTAGCGGTGCCTGCACATAACTCTCCGGAGACCGAAATGCACTACCATGCACTGTCACGCCCCGCCCTATTCTAATGCATGGAAGCCCATGTTTTCGCGCTCTGTTTATTTTTTTACACTGAGTATGCCTTCCAGGATTTTTTTGTAGCTTTCGCACGCATAAATACGCCGTCGTGCGCCACCGGAAGTTCCTCGGCTAAGTAGACAACGAGTTACATGTAAAAATGCGGGTCATGTTTTTCTGCACACACCCTGTAAAGAAAAGGTTGGAGAAAGCACGTGACACGCGTCTGTCCACTCAGAGTGCAGCAATAAGGGGGCATTAGCAGACGGATCACAACACTATGGTGAAAAAGATGAAGCAACGCGGTGGTGGTGGTAGTAGTGGTGGTGGTGAAAGGGTTCGTGGACTTCACGTGTAGTTGTTGCGGTACCTTATTTGAGAGCGATCCAATGAGACCATTCTACGTGCACGAGGGGAAAGAGAAAAGCTGAGGGGCTGCGCCAAAGGTTGACCCCCTACTTGCATAGCATATACATAATCGTACTTCGCTTCATATCTCACTTCATTTGCCCTTTCAATAAATATTTCCATATCTCTATAGCGCGTTCCTCAGGCAAGCAGAACACGCTTGTAAAGTCACTGTTTTGTAATTGTAGCCTTAATTTAATTACCTTTCTGAAAGTGAAATTGTAATTCAATTACTACCGGAAAGTATTTTTTACATACCTGGATACGAGCGTACTCAAATAAAACCTACGTTCGACTCACATTGTGTGTTTTGCGAAACATGAGCACTTTTTAACAGGTGTTCGCCGGTTGTGAGTGTCAGTCGCCAACCTGTGCACCAACAGAAGCCAGACCGCGCCTGGAATGCGTGACTCATGCACGTGCTGCGGCCCCTCGTACTCGCTTGTCGCACGCGATCAATACTGCCTCTCAGCGCGTGCTATTTGCATACCACACGTAAGCCGGAACGGGGTGAGGGGGTTATACGCGTGGTGTGTTGTGTGGCAAGACGTTTCAGTGCCTCTGGAAGTGGGTTATCGCTCCGTTGCATGCGTACAACTTGTTTGCTGGCGATGTTTCGTGACAAAATGGACGAGCCGATGTGTGAAAGGAAAAGAACGCGTTTGGCACTTTATTTTGGCAGCGTTTCGCGAATATTTTATTACTTTTTCGCAAGAGCGGCAATTCCTGTAACAGCCCGTCCGCTCTTCGTATGTTAGTAGTACAGTAGAAGAAAAATGCAGTAATTTTAGTGTGTATATACACTTGCATTGCCAAATCATTAATCCCTTTCGGGATTAAGTACACAGAAGCTTATGCCAAGTTTAGGTACTATTTTTTTTCACGTAAAATAAATTTTATTTGTTTATTTCCAGACAGGGAGTAAATTTCAAGACTAAAATGGGGCAGTAATTGCTATCCAGGGGACTATAGAATCGGAAATTGCTCCCCAATTCACTCATTTTTTCATCATTCTTCTTCTTTTTTAGAGTATATATGATCACACTCTAACGGCACACACTCTTTTTATTTTTTAATTTTAATTTCGCGTTAGCGCCGCGAAGCAAATGTGACTATGAGCGGCGTACAGATGTAGACAGATGGAGAGAGGACAGCAGGAAGGAGTGGGAGACAGATGGGCTAGTATGCGTCCTGACAGACTTCAGGGGGAAATGTGCCGACATTCGTCCGGAAAGTCTTCGGAAAACCCAGGGAAAACCTCACACACTCTAACGGCGTTCTAACACAAACGCGGCCTACTACAGTCAAAAGTCAAAACCAGGCCAGGCACAGCAGGAAATTGAATCATCGCCAGGCTGAGTCACACCTCTACCTGTACCTAAATGTCTATTTGTATTTTAATTCTACGTGGCAATAAAATTCACAATTCATTTCAATTCAATTCAAATCCCAGATGGCCATTGTATCAGGTATTGAAATATGCGCACCAGCTCCCGTGGCATATTGTGGTTAGGACGATCGCTTTCCACGCAGAGACTGGGAGGTGACACGGGTTCGAATCCTGTCACCGGCTGTGCTGTCTCAGGTTTTCCCTGGGTTTTCCGAAGACTTTCCAGACGAACGTCGGCACAGTTCCCCCTGAAGTCGGCCCAGGACGCATACTAACCCCCTCCTGTCTCCCCACTCCTTCCTGCTGTCCTCTCTCCATCTGTCCACGTCTGTACGCCGCTCGTAGCCACAGTTGCTTCGCGGCGCTTAACACGTAACTTAAAAAAAAAAGAAATATGCGCCATTTAGCATGTGGAGAGATAGCATTAACTGTAAATCCCCAATGGCTGTGGCAATGCAACGCAACGGACACGTGCTGCAGTGCTTGCAACTTTCGAGTGCTTCAAGTGCTGCAGTGTCGACCCAAGCAGCACAATGTACTGAAAGTCGAGTGCAATAGGGGTGGAAGGTATGTGTCTTATCAATGCTCTTTAGTTTCACAAGTCTGTTCAAGGCCTTCCACCTACCCGTCCACCCCTATTGCACTCGACTTTCAGTACATTGTGCTGCTTGGGTCACCTGGGATCAGAGGATTTATTTTTGGTGTCCAGCATAGAGGAAGGCAACAGTTATCGGCGCTCATGTTAGTGCATAGCGTAAGTGGGTCTTGAAAGTGCGACAACTTATCATATGCGATATCACAGCCACTTGCTTTTCGTGTGGTTATCTATATACCACTGCCACTGCTATAGGAAGGCTTAGTAGCCCATCCTTGGTAATCTGCAGCAAGACGGTGCGGAATTAAATTTGAATTACAAAGTCAATATTGAACGAATTCGAAGCGCATTTTCTCCTATTCAGTTCTGCTGATCGTGAAAGTTTGGTACGGTGCATTGGGTACATGAACTTCATCGGCCCCACAACGAGACGATAAGTTTCGTACGATAATTGATTAATTAAGAAGCCCATACCACACTTTGGAACAAATTTGCGTCGTGAGTAACACGGAACCTGCAAGTACGACGTGCTCGTGAAAAAAAAAAAATATATATATATATAAGTGACACACACGAAAAATTACGAATGATATTAAATGCCCCGACGAAAATGCGACTCACTCACTAAAGTTAAATACATGCGATACAACTTTCGGAAATTAAATTAAATTACAGGTTGAAAATAAATTTACATCAGTTTAATATATCGAAATGTAATACGTCATGCGGTTCAGTTTTAATATGTTGCGATATAGCCTGTCAACTTTTTTTTTATCATGATGATTAATAAAAATAACTGGGAGTAGATTTACGCGGAAGGTGATGATTGTCCTCTGTATATATAGTTCTCTGTGTTCTGCAATAAGTACACCTCGGTATAGTGCTGCTGTTATAGCGGACACGCGCTCCAAACAGAGCCGCTTATCGTAACAATAACTATCACCACGCGCTTAGTGTCGCCCACATAGCCGGAGGACTCGTTGACCTACAGACACCGAAAGCGCTCTGAATTCAGAGCCACGGCGAGGGGTTTTCCCGGAACCAGTTGAGGGAGACAAGATGGCGACGAGAAACAATCGATATCGATTTGATGGCCTCCTCCTCAACTTGCGGGTGTCGGAAATGACGCTACAGCACTTTTTGCCCCACCTCCCGCGAGATTTCAAGTATCAACAACGCTCCCGAGCAGTGCTCAAGGTTACGAGCGGTTGGGGAAGAATTACCGTTACCGTCACGAGACCTTGGCGCTGCTGTTTATAGGCTGAAAACACTGCACTCTTTTAAAATAGAACTTCACCGAGTAACAGGCTGAAGGCCAGCCATATTGCACAGAATGATGCCGTCGTCGCTCCTGATTGGTGGAAAGCGCGGGCCGGCGCATGCTTTTTTGTGACAGTTTTGTGACAGCGAGCCCTTTCATCACCGCCACCACCACACTCTTAGAAACGAACTTCGCCGCATAGCGCGCTCCTATAGCTAACCCTCATCTCGAATGATATCGTTAACTGCCCTGATTTGTTGACGGGAGACGTACGCCTTTTTGTGACAATTATGAACAGATAGCGTACGCTTCTCGTTTTCAACAAATCGGAGGAAAGAACGATGCCATTCGAGATGATGATTGGGCGTCAGCGGCGTGTTACGGGGTGCGGGGGAGGGGGGTGAAGTTCCGTTCCCGGAGTGTTTTCTCCCCCTCTTACTCCGTGTCAGCGCCGCGAAGCAACTGTGGCTATGTGAGGCATACAGACTTGGACATGTGTATAGGTAACATCATGAGGACAGAGGGGTTAGTATGCGTCCTGGGCCGACTTCAGGTGGAACTGTGCAGACACTCGTCTGGAAAGTCTACCGGAAAACCCGTCAGGGAAACCTCAGACAACACAGCCGGTGGTAGGAGTCGAACCCACCACCTCCCACTCTTCAGAACGACCTCGGCTACGTCCTTCTCTACTGTGCTGCCAGCGGTCCTGTTTGTGTTTGTTCACAGGCAAAGGTTACAACAAGTCGTTTCGGTTTGAGAAGCGCTATACTTTGTCATTGGGTCAACTCATCGATGTGGCATTTGACCATCGAAGCCTTTGGACATTTCCTTGCGGGTACAGGACTGGCCTGGTGTCTGTAACCCTGTCATCATATCATATCAATGTTGTTGCGGTGCATTTGGGAGCATCGCACCAACTGGACATCCTCATTCTTGTAGCACACGGCCCGTTCGATAACAGCTACGACAACGAATGAATGCAGAGTGGCAGGTCTTGATGCCGTGTCAATGTCGTAAAGAAAATCGCTTTCGAAAAGCGTGGTCTTCCTAGTAATTACGACGCGTCATCTGATAAACAGCATAAAGCGAATTCAGTCGGCGCATCGATAAATGTAGGAAGACACTGAAAACACGAACCTCTGGTGAAAACAGCACTGTCACTAAACATGATGGGAATTGATGTCCTGAGGCTGGAACACATAGAAAGGACAAATACATACAATGTCTCAAGTGCCTAAGAAATTAATGATGAAGGAAGGAAGCCACTGAAAAGGTTACCAGCTGGCTCACCTTTTCGGTGACTTCCTTCCTTCAGTACTGTCACTGTTACTGTCTATACGTCACTGACTGAGGCACGCCAGTCCAATTCCCGCGCGTAAAAAGGAAAGGGCAGTGAGAAAAGAGAGATGGAAACTGACATGTCATCAAGGTAGCCAGCTCAGCACGGTCTATCTTGCGAAAACAGTATGCGAATCCTGCGTACACATTTCGACAGCCCTATAGTGCCAGTCGCAACCAGTTTGTTTCGCAATGTACGAGAACACATCATTTACCCATTGTGCCCTTATCCGTGAAACAACCGAACATTGCGCATCCCGAAAAGCTCCAACAACATGGGAAAGCATGCAGGCTGTGTGGACTCAGTACACAACGAGCAATATTGTATATGCTAAAGAAAGAACGTCTCACACAAAAAAGAAAGACTGCCGCACACAGGTGTTAAGAGTCATGCTTTGAGAACATCTGCCGTTCGAGAAACTTAGTCATGTAGAGGTTCCATTGTTTATGTAACTGGCGCCATAGTTAGAGCTTTGTCTTAGGCGGGCAGATTTTTTATTTAGTTAGTTTTTATTTTATTCTATCTCACTCTTCCGTCGGCCTTGTTTCCACTTATGTGCGTGCAGCTGCGTTCACGTGATTACGGGGGCGGGAGGTTCAGAACGCGTGGAGATGACGAGGGCAGTGTAAACACTCGACGTGCTCAAGTTGAAGGTTTTGCTGACTTTACGAAGTCGCTGTTTCCTGTGTGCGGCACAGCCCTACGACTACGTGAAATTCGAAGTTTACTCTTCGACACTGCCGCGTGTTCAGGCGTTAATACACGCGTGTACTTGCGACACAAGTCGACAAATTCACCCACGATGGCCATGATGGACGTATACGTCATTCAATCGTCACATGATGGAGAATGACGTGATGACGAAGTTGATGTTGAATGATAGCGTATGATGTGATATGATGCAAGTAAGTAAGAAAGCAAGCAAGTATTATCTGAGGAAAGAGAGGGAAACTGACACGTCATCAGTTATTGGCCAAGTCAACACAATCTATCTTGCGAAGTTGAATGAGGGGTCTTGAAGTCGATGACGAATGATGGGTTTTAAAATTTACTTATCAAGTTTTGAAGCTTATGACGAAGGGTGGGCTTTGAAGCTTCGTGATAATGTCTAATGATGTATTATGATGCGATGTGATGCTGAAGTTGAATGATGCGCTTTGAAGTCAATGACGAATGATGAGTTTTGAAGCTCATGGCGAAGGGTGGGTTTTGAAGTTGCAGCTTTGTGGTGCTGATGTCGAATGGTGGTTTCCCGAATGATGGGTTATGAATCATGTTGATGTGATGTGATGAACTGCGTGAATTTCTAGAAATGCGTCCACCCATGCTCCGCGACCTGTTCCTGTGGAAACACCGCGAAGCAACAGTATTTATGTGTCGTATACAGACGCGTACATGTGGACAGCAAGCAGGAAGAAGGGAGAGGCAGGAAGATTAATATGCGTCGTGGGCCGACTTCAGGGGTGCGCCGTGAAGACATCCATATAGAAACCAAGAAGAAACCTGATGCTGTATCGACTCGGCCACGCCGTCCGTTAGAACACCCGCTGTCAGTCAGAGGCAAAATTCCTAGAGCCTTATTTTATGCCACTGTGACGCAGACTGAGTTCTTGAAGTTATCGGCGCTACCGAAACGTGAAAATAAGGAAAAACGTTGAGTTTACTAAGGAAAACGGATAATCTTCGTTTCGCGTCAGTTTCTTGTGGGGATGGAGTAACATCCTCAACTTTGTGCGACGTCCTTATAGGTTTGAAAGAAAATATCCCAAAGTTTTAGAAGATCTCTGCCGTATCCTACAGTTGGGAGTGCGCCAGCACATCCGTTCGTTACACGATGTCTAGTGTGCTGCTTTCCTCACTGCTTCGGCAGTGTAACTTAAGGAATAATAAAAAAAAATAACTAGTACAATGGGCGCGTCCACATTTGAAATAAATTGACGAATATTTATTTCGTTCGTACGAAACATCATCCTCGTGTTTTTCTCTTTTGCCTGACGCCAATACGAGAATTATCTTACTCCCAAGAAATAGCTACCTATACACCCTAAAAAACAGAGCTTCACCGCATAGCACGTTGTGCGCCAACCACTGCCACGAATGATAGGATTATTGCTTGTGATTCGAAGAGAGAATCATATGTGACGTCATCATTTCAATCATTTGTGACGTCATAGTGTTCGACAGCGCCACCAATTTGGTAGAGTTGAACTACTTTCTAAGCTAGAGGCGAACACGGTCGCACCCGAAAGCCACGGTCTTGAGGGGACTACGATGGCACCTGAAAGGGACGAGACCTTCGGTCCTACTTTTCTTTCAATAGGAGGCAGCGAATAAGTGCCCATTCGTGGAACCCAGCCCTCCCGTTCCGATGTGTTTCGGTTTCAGTCTGTCTACCATGTCTACCAACGTCATGATGACGCTTCTCGGGTAGAGGTCTATTCTCGTGTATCCAATTCGACACAAAAAGGCGCCCTCTCTCCTAAACCTATCATTCGTCGCAACGGTTGGCGCACAGCGTGCTATGCGGCGAAGTTTTATTTTTAGAGCGCAGCGTACTCCATATACGTTCAAATTATGCAACCACTTATCGCCTTTCAATATACAATCTCGCTCTCAGGCCAATGGATCACGACGCTATCTCGAAATTTTTCAATCGATGTAAGAGCACAATATGACAGATTTCCCACCACACGTTCGCGAAAAGACGACGCGTACAGGCAAGGATCTGCTACACCACACGCCCCATTTCGGCATCACGTGTATAGTCTCCCTCGGATCACGATCCCCTCGTAAAAGAATCACGGCATAAACGAGAGGGGATGATCCCCCTATATGCAATTTTAAAGAAACAGGTGTATAGGTTTGAACCGGTTTCGTGGTCCTTCCAGGCGCCAGAAATAGGTGTGCTTCCCTGAGCAGCGCATGGAGATGAAACGTAAAGGCTTGTTCCAGCACACCTTACAGAAACGAGTTTCCGCGTGCATAACCGACGAAAACTATTTAGAGTACGAAATCCAAACAAGATCCAGTTTTGTTATCGAAATCCTCGAGCTCCTCTGGGACTCCCAATATACATCCTACAAAGGGATTAAAACAAGAGTAATGGTTGCGATAAGAGCTCGCATTTGGAGGTCAGGACGCAAGATGCAGGTCGCTCGTGAGTCAGATAAGAGTTGAGCGTAATCCTCGGTGATGCGGATTAAAGCAACATCTACCTTCCGACACGTGTGTATATGTGGCAGGGTTCTTTTTCTCTTTTTCTGGTTCCGTATTCAAAAGTGTAAAGAGGACACTGTTAATTAAGAGCACGCCTCGGCCAAATCTGGATATAGGGTATCCAGACGTAAGCTTCATTCGTTTGGTTTGGTTGAAGAAAAAAACAAGATGGAGAGCGTTGCGCCTATGTAGAGGCTTTATAGAGTGTATTTAGTGACGTCACCCCTCCAGAGGGCGCTAGCTTCGAAAAGGCGAAATCGCGGCCATGATGCATATAGTCCCTCGAAGTTTGGTTCCGGTTTTCGTTCGCTGCCATATGCTATTTAGATAACTCTTTTTTTTTTCGCGAAGCAACCTCTGGCTATATGAGAGGCATACAGACGTGGTAAGATGGAGAGAGGACGGTAGGTAGGAGTGGAGGGACAGGGGGGGGGGGGGTTAGTATGCGTCCTGGGCAGACTTACAGGGGAACCGTGCCGACATTCGTCCGGAAAGTCTTCGGAATACCAAGGGAAAACCGCAGACAGCACAGCCGGTGGTAGGATTCGAACCCACCTCCTCCTAGTGTTCAGCACGACCTTTTAACCCGCTCGTCCATATGCCGCTGGTAGAGAGAACTATCAACGTTGAAAACGTGGAAATTACTTGGACATGGTGCAAATAACATTCACACAGCGCAATAACTTTGAAACACCAATAATTGTACGGTGAATTCGATGTGGGCGAAGTCTTGGACAGCCAAAACGTGTGGACCTACATTATGGCGGCGAATCTGCTAGTGACAGTGGCGCTCTCCTGCGGATGACGTCATGTGAATAAACCTTATTTAAAAAACGCGATTATACGGACTGTACAACGATAAAAACGGTTAGGGGGCACCATGATTAGATGATGATTAGATTATAGCTAGGGTTCCGCCCGCGCTTTCGGTGTTTATTTTTGGGGCGGATTCGGCGTATGTTTTCCGGTGTTTATTTTCGCGACATAGGCGTTTTTCAGATAATTTTCTAGCGTGTACGTGGTTTTACCCTGCAGTTATCGACGAGTATAACTCGCAACGTAATTTCAAAACTCTGCGTTGCAGCGCAGCCTTGAAACCAAAAACCAATAAAAAAATTAGCCCCAGGGGCTAAAAGGAGCACAACACATCACAAAAGGAACACTTTATTGCTCCACTTGCAGGTATACTTGTACACGTTCTTGTCTGACATCGCTGCACGCTCTTTGCGGTTTACCACGCGCAACATCGAGAAAGTCCTCTATCGCTCTAATCTTTCTTCGTACATTCATTTGTAGTCGGTGTGTTTCGGTTAAAACCGAATGACGAAAAAAATTTCCGGCGTATGTTTTTCGGTTGAAACCGAAAACGCGGACCCCTGCAACCATGTCATAATCGGCAACTCCTATGCAGGCCCCGTCCACACTATCCGCTAGGGGCGCTACGCATCGTCCCGCGATATCTACATCGTGATTGGACAATGGAAATTTGAATTTTGAACGAGCAGAAGCGGACATAAGACAACCGTAGCAGACGACAGCAACAGCTCCTATCGCTCCTGTGAATACGGAGCGGGCTCTCATTGGTCTCCTCAAACGCTTTGCCCAATCATCGCAGGAGATACTTTGCGGAGACCAATCCGGGGCCTCTCCGCTTTTTCGCTCCTCCTTGAGAGAGAGAGAGAGAGGGGAGCGAAAAAACCGGTTTCTTTTGCTCATGAATCACCAACGACGCAATGGATAAATCCCGTTCCGTTTGTGTTGATGTCAAAGTAATGCCATCTTTCGCTTCGAGACGATATAAATTTTGCATTTTAGTGCCTCGTCAAAAAAACACGACGCTTCCGAAGCTATATCGTTAATTAGATAATTCGCTTTTTCATCGTTAATTAGATAATTCGTGACTTTACGTCGTGAGGTTCCATCGTCAGAATAGGATGCCGTAATGTCATGTTTATGAACTGTTTCTATTGCTGTACTGCCGGTATGGTCTCGCTACCCCCCCCCCCCCGCTTTTTTTTCTCAATAAATTGTGTTCTCCCGGCGTTTGGACCGTTTTCAGCTCACAGTGAAAGTCAGCTACTGCAGTTTAATTTAAAGAAAAATTATAGGCTCGGGGAATCGGGGAGAAATCGAAGTAGATGCAACAACTTAATGTGCGTAAAAAGTATACAGTCAAACTCCTTTATAGCGAACACCTTTATAACGAAAATACATACCTCTACAGCAAAATTTTTTTGCGGTCCCGCTGGAGCCTATAGGTCCAATAATAAACATCCTTTTTAACGAAAATACCTTTACTGCGAATTTTTTTTTGCTGTCCCCTGAGTTTCGTTGTAAATGAGTTTGACTGTATGCACCACGAGCGTCCGCAGGACTTGGAGCTGTTTGATCAAAGTGCCAATGACCCAGGATTTTCGTTACGTCAAAACGTCTGCTGTGCGCAGTCGCTTTACATGGAGGTACTGTCGACGCTGATAACATCGTCGAGAAGACAATTATATGCTTCATGGTTTCCGCGCATATTGAGGCTCTCCGAGGACTCGCCTCGAAACTCAGGGCAAGTCCGTCAACTGCCCCGAAAACTGTAGAGAGGTATGAAGGAAATAATAACGAATCGATAAAATTTTGGTGGCTTTACATCGCCAGACAACTGTGACAATGGGGACGCCAAGTCGGTCTGTGAATTAATTTTGCGCACATGGGGGTTCTTTAATGTGCACTGTGTATCTGAGTGACTTGTACAACTTCCACGAAGTTGTTGGCGCCCTCGGCCAGGATCGAACCCACAACCTTTGGGATGAGTACACACTACTACCAAATGATCCACCGAGGCCGGGGAAGTGTAATTCGAGCTCGGTTAACGGAAGACACACCCAGACTTGTCAGTATCTTCAGTATCGTACTCAAAATACCGTGTTTTAGATACCTTGATTAGCACTTTTAGTGTCTTACTCAGACCTCAAACCTGACCTTCTTTCACGCGAGTTCCGTTTTCCGGTCAACAACTTATCGGTCCAGTGTGAGCTCTCTTCGCAAAAGCAGAGTTCGAGGTAACTCGTTACAAGTAACTCGTTACTGTAACTAAGTTCCTTTTTTGGTAACTTGTAACTTAACTCGGTACTTCTGCGCCGTGGTAACTTTCAGAGGAACTCGTTCCTTTTTCAGGTAACTTTGCCAAAGTAACTTATGTTAAGTTCCAAGTTACTTTTAACTCGCTTTCCACTCACGTCCACATATTTTCTTGCTTTCTCTCCGGTTCTTTCGTGGCATTTTTTGCTATAAAACGTGATGTTCAATCAATGACAGTATTTTGTTCAGGAAGTAAGAACCGCTGCCATTGACATGAAGCTGAACCATTGTGCGCCCACAGGAAGTAAGATGCAAAGCGTTCGAATAGACCACTACCACAGAAAAGTCATCATGACATTGGTAGACAGACTGAAACCGAAACAAATCGGAAGGAGAGGGCTGGGTTCCACGAACGGGCATTTGTTCGCTGCCTCCCACTGAAAGAAAAGCAGGACCGAGGGTCGTGTCCCTTTAAAGGAACATATCGCAATCCCCTCAAGACCGTGGCTTTCGGGCGCGACCTTGTTCACCTCTAGCTTCGAGCGTAGTTCAATTCTACCAAATTTCACGCGCTGTCGAACACTATGACGTCATTTGTTTACAAACAGGGAGAGGTCTATTGTTGGTCATAAACAAAAACGATCTAAGCGTGTTGCACTCCTCCGCAGGCAACTGAAGGTCTAACTCAACTGCTCACGCGCTTCACCTGCGTAATGCTATTTTGTGTCCGAAGTAACTTGGAAGTAACTCGTTCTTTTTTAAAAGTAATTCAGTAACTGCGAGTTACCAGGCTGAAGAACTTCGTTATTAACTTAGTTACATGTTACTTAGTTACATTTTGCACATGGTAACTTACCTTGTAACGAGTTCTTTTTGACGGGTAACTTCTCAATCTATGCGCCCAAGTACATTATGTTGCAAATAAGGACAGGAAGGTTGACAATAATGCCTGTGCATAAATGAAAGAAAACAAACAGTCATCTCTTAGGTGACTAATACCCAAGTACCTTAAGTGTATCTCAGATATTTCTTGAAGTATTTACTACTCTACAGCAGTTACTTTTATTCTTCGAATATTTGCACTGCATCTTAAGTGCATTTTGCCTTCAGTATTTAGCACCGTATCTTTAATCAATTTTTATAGTATCTTGTAGACTTCTAGACATCTCTTACATTGTATACGATGACACACCCTCTTGCCTAATTACCTGTATAACCTAGTAGGAACACTTTTTGCCTACACGCTTAACTGGCTGTGAAGTGAACTTGGTGGACCGTGTAAAACCATGACCACCGCGGCTTGGTAGATTTAATACACCGTGCAACGAGGGGACGATTAATCATAAAAGTTCAACTCTGTTGCAAAAGAGGTCGTATAGAAGGTAATAGGTTTTTCTGCAATAAAGAAGAAATAACGGAGGGATCGTTGCCCACTTATGCTTTTATAGAACATGTCTCCCTTTGATACGCCGCTACACAGACCGTGCCGTATAGCCGCTATTATTTGCCTTCGCCGCGGGGCTCTAACTTGTGCTCCTAAAGCAGAACTTCACCACAAAACACGCGTAACTGTTTCCTACATATTTTTGTTACTTAACAGAGAGGCAAACACGCGTTTGTTTTTTGCATCTCACTAGTACATTCCAACAGCAAGCATAGACAAGAACAACAACAACAACAGCCACGATGACGATGACACTGGCTATTTCAACAACAGCAAGGACAAGATGCGGCTCTAAATCTTCCGCCGCCTTGCATTCAGACACACCCAAAACAAACGCCGAAATCGCTCGCCACAGAAAGCCATCCTCGACTTCGTCGTGTATTATTATTATCACCCCGTCCTATATCGCCGGCAGGGTGGAGTAAAGCACACCTGCGTTCCAGAGTATACTTATATATGTGCCCTGGTTCACAGCACACCGGCTCCCGTACGGTTACAACGAGCGCCGGCAACAACACACCCGCTTATTATTATTTACGAGAGCCACGAAACGCAGAACTCGCTGGTTGTGCGGCAAACAGGTCTTCCATTCACCTCCCATATCGGAATCGCTCGTTCCATCTATATACAGCAGAACGCACGATTCAACCTTGCGTCGCCTGGGTGCGAGGCTGCACATTTATATCGCTAGATGTATAAGCCGTGATGTATAAGCTATATATCCACAAATGGTGCTTTGTTCTAATCGCGGAAACAGATCGGATGCGGTGGTGGTTGCGTCGATGGAACGCCGTTGTGTCGCCGCTCTAAATAGCGCCGCATTTTTTTATGACCGCTTATCTGAACGAGCGCTTTGCGGTGAGACTGTCTAAACACCGTAAAAATGACGGGAATCAATGAGATAAAAGAGTGAAGTATATACACAGGGTCATATACAGGGTATATCAGGGCCTGCGCCCGCCCCCCCCCCCCTCCAAAAAAAAAAAAAAAAAGGAAAAGAAGGAGACCACGTCACCTCTTCTTTTCAATCCGTGATAAGTGGCTTGAATCAAGCCTAAACTCGGCATGGCATGACGTTTAATTATCGCGGTTATCATTGGCATTCTGCGGTGTGATTGATATGTACTTCTAGTGGAAGTTCAGATAGAGCGTTGGTAATTTTCATTTCGTAGAATAGCGTGATTTATCCCTCACACTCTTAAGAAAAAAATGAGTAAAATGGGGAGTAATCGCAGCTTCTAGTCCCCTACACTCTTAACTCGGTTCCCTTTATTGTAACTTTTAACAAGGTGTAACCTTTATATAGTCGTAGATTTCCAAATATCGTAAAGGTTACACGCCCGATACCTCTATTTAGAGGTTAACCACGACCTGTAACGTGACACTGGAGGAGCAATAGAGGTTACTTCAGGGGACAACAGAAATCCAATCGTCGTAACTTATGACTGTATCCTTTATAGGAACGTTGTAACTTCTAAACAAATTCAGCGTTTGAATTTCCTTCGTTTGTTTTTCTTGTTTCTTTGCAAGGTAACCTCTATAAAAGGTACTGCTCAAAAGTCACTGTGTTCTCGTTCAAGCCGCACATTCAATCATTCAGTACGAGAGTTTCGGATCAGTGTGCGTGTGTCGTTATTCTGTCTTTGCGTCTGCACGAACTGCGGATCGTGTTCCGAATTGTGAAGAAAGCATAAGGCTGAAGTGATAGAACTTTATCAGGGTATTTCTACGTGTACATTCACTACAAAGTTTACGTAGTTACGTTTTCGCTGGACAGTCTAGGAATATTAATCGCAGCACAGTCTGTCTCTCCAACACGGTTCAACGGTTCAGCACAGTGTGTACGTGTGTATGTTACGTCCGCTGTTTGCTTAGTTCTTTGTCATCCTTGTGATTTACTTCTTCGTGTGCTTCTCATTAACCGTAGCCGCGTCGCTGAAGTGTCATTCTGACATATTAGAAAAGAATAGAAATGTTTCCGGCGCACTGGAGAGGGAGTTGCAACAACGTGAGGACTGTAAAGAGCATGCCTCCTTGAAACAACAACAACAACAACAACAACGGCGGGATCAGGTGATTCGCCGCAACAATTGCGGTACCACACCTGAGTGCATGTGGGTTAATATATGAGTGGAATGACGATGAAAAAGACGAGGCATACACACTCGCACATACACATGACACACGCAAATATATAAGATATCACATACGCGGGTGCGTCATAATAACTCATGGGGAAAGCAAGGAAGATTTCTTCGCCAGTGAACTTTTTGCGATACGAGCTTTGTTTGATGTAAATATCCTGTATTTCCAGCAGTTTAAACGTCAATTAGCGAAAACTCGTTAATTAGCCGAATTATCATTCATTATCATTACTCACAGCTTCACAATGTTTCCTTAAGATCCGACCGTCTCCTAAGTGCATTAGACCGCGTATCATATTTCGGCTGCTCAAAATGTACTTGGACGCTTGACATTTTTCCGGAGATTACCAACTGTTGTACACAGATCAACCTTCTCTCTCTCTGCTTTCTTTTTTTTTTGTTTTTTGTTGTTGTCTTCCTATAATCGGTGAAGTCATATGACTCAGGGCCGGGCTGTGTCGTCGTCGTCGAGCGACGTACGTATAAATATGCGGAACACCGGCGTTGTAAGGAATTCGCTTTGGTCGAATTACCGCTTTACACGCAGACGTGCAGTCTCGACTGCATCCATGCGTTTTGAACCGGATTATTCGACTTGTATTCCGCGAAGACTGAGCCGACACAAGCCCGTATGGTGAGCCTAGCCCACGTTTCTTTTTTACTTTTTTTTTTACACATCAGTTAAGTGCAACTCACCACCAATGTTTATTTCTTTATTGCTTCTTTACTGTTAAAAATAGTTAAATTACTGTTCTAAATGCCTCTTTAAGGCCTTTCGCGGTGTCTCCGCGCGCTTCCGAGGCAAATGTCGCTGTTTCTTTGTTGAACTTCCGCGTATATCGAATTTTCTCCCGGTTCCGCTTAGTTCGTTATAACGAGGCTTTACTGTATATGCGTGCCGCGACTCAATCTGTTTGCAGTCTTTTTTGTTGCCAACGCGTAAAGAGGTGCTATGCATGATATGTCCCCTTTGTAAACATAAAATGAAAACAGGGAGAGGAGACAGGGTATATTTTTAGATGTTTCGCACGTGGAAGGGTGGCGCAGGCCGTTGCACTTGCATGCTTACAACCTTGTCAAGTGCCTGACTGTCTCGACGAAGGGTGGTTGCCACTATGTACCGCGAAAAAAAAAAAAGGAAATCCGTCTCTTCTCGTGAAAATAATAAAAATGACTGAATAGGTTTACAAGGAAAAAAATTAAAACAGTATTCGTCTGTACGTCAAACGTCTGTATTAACGCTCGTTACATGAAGGAAAAAGACAGAAAAAACCTCGCCTATAAGGCTATAACCGCACTCATATACTAAAAAAAAAAGAAAAAAGAAAAAAAAAAAGAAAAACGTAGGTGAAAGATCGAACGGGTGATACGAAGTCTTATCACCCGTTGTAAGCGATAAGTACATGTAATCTTTTTCCCAGTGGAATGAGCTAGAGTCACTAAATAGCTTATTTAGTGCCAACTAAATGGCTCTAGGATGAGCCAAAGAGCGGGTTGTAAATTGGCATTTAAGTCGCAGCTGGCAGCATTAACAAGCAGACTTTCATGGCATGAATGCTGTGCGGATAAATTTTCCAGTTATTATTATTTCCTAATTAAATAATTTTCTAATCTTGGACATAGACATTTTCTCCATATCTTTTAGGAAACTGCATGAAATATTTGTAACCCTTGTTTTCAATTAACTATGGTAACACTAAGGTAAACAGTAATTATATATTGTGTATGTCACATTTGTGGTAGTCTTTTTCTTTTTTCACTAGTAACCAAGTGAAGTTTTTCAATGATATGTTGTGTCTTGCTTTTTTTTCTACGAAGACTTTACATCGCGTACTCTTTATCTCTGCTCTTAGCATTATACGTGGGGGGTGTTACCCCAGTCAAGCAGCTCTGCCGGTTTCTGGCAATTTCCCGTCTGTTGTGCTGCTACTGTAGCATAATGGAAATAACTTGAATTTGAATTGTAGTATAATATAGTAATAATATAATACGTAAATATACTACAATTATATCTAAGTATTAAGGTTACATATTTTCAGAAGTAAAAATAATTAATCGTGATGAGCTAAAATACCGATAACGTACGACCCAGTGGCGTTACTACTGGAATGCCTTCCTTTGTGACTCTTTTTGGGAAAGACAAGAAGAAAATAAAAACGCACACAGTGCCCATTTAAAGTGTTCTGGCTCGGGAGAAATGTCATTGAACCCAGGGTCTACGTCAGCGCGTGTCGTACTCCAGCCAGATTTAGCAACAGGACAGAGGCGGTGCCTTGCCAACGGGCGTATGGTGGCTTGGACCAATAGTCCACAGCACGCAAGCGGTCTGGTATCGTATCGGTACGCTTACGACGACAGGAATTTGTTTTAAACCACGTATTTACGCCTCCAAACGACAAGCTGTACCCTCGTCCACAGGCTTTTTGTACCTTTCGGCCTGTGAAAGGGCTGATCATGTAAATAGATACCACTTTTCATTCCGCGAGCTAAATTGAAGGGTGCATGCAAAGGCCGAGTTGAAGAGGTATTCACAAAGCACCCAGATGAGACTAGAGTGCCCTCAGAAATGGCGCTTTTTGTAGAATAGCCAATGTAGAAGGATGTTTTGCAAAACATCCTTGAAGACAGTGTACCAGCTAGCCCAACAATCCACGCTTCTAAGTTCTAAGTTACACCACAAAGGCGGACGCCTAAGGACATTTACTCCCGAAGGGAGCCAAAAAAAAAATACCGTGTATGCAGCCAGTGAAAACAACAGATAACATATCGTTCACTCAGAGTTCGCATAATTTACCACCACGTTGGCAAATTAAGCCAGATGGATGTTTGACAGGGGTGTGACAGGGGTGTGACAGTCTTAGTCACCAGCATGCGGAGAGTAGTACGACAGGGCCGATGGGGATAAAATAATTACGTTAATTCGGGAAACGCAATGTTGACTGCAACGAAACGACTTCATGCCAGTTCTGAATCAGAATGTCAGAGAAGACCCATGTTAGCTCGTATATGTTCATCGCGGGCTTCATCTGTGTCTAGTGCCATTGAGCGTTGAAAAACTGCTGTTGAATATATAGGGCTTCTTCGCTGCAATCGTGACGACACAAAACGATGCTCCAGGGCTTTCAATAACTTGACCGATGGCTTCGCCGGTATATGCTTTCATCGCTGGAAAGGAAGAGAAAGATTGACTGTTTGATATGAATTTTGCTTTGGCACAACGTCTGTATGTTCATGAGGGGTTGTAACAGACGACAGTCGCGCGCAGACGCGGCAAAGCACTCTTACGCTTGCTTGCAGACGACAAGCGATTTGGGCATACACGTAACAAGCAGACGACAGTTCACAGCATCCGGGCAATGATTGCCGTCTGCTAAGATTTGACACGGACATATGCGCAGAACAGCTATACTTTTTGCTTGTACGGGGCGATATTATTAGGAAATATGAATGTTACAAAGGCGGCCAAAGGAATGCGCATAGGCGGCGCTGAAAGCAACCTTTAATCTTTAGCGCATCACATTTCACCAGCATGAAAAGTGTAACCCAGACTGCTAGTAACTCGCACGAATGTTCCGAGAAACCATTTGTAGCACCTTTCTAAGAAATACGCATCTCTTTCCGCTCAGAGGGCATTTGCGAGCGAAAAATGGGATTGCGAATCACGCGATGTTTGCCAGCGACCGGATTTTAAGTGGCTCCACCTACAGGCTTTAAGTGGCGAAAGAAATTGGTCGTTCGAGCGAAACAAACGTCTTAACCTCTCAGCTCGTAGAGCATGTGCTACTAAGAGAATTAGACGTCCTTTCGGGTCCTAAACCGCCTCGGGATACACCAGACAGAGGATTATCCTTCGATAGAAGCTCCCAGTAAATACTCCGATCCGCTTGGCTGGGCGAGCGAAGATTCGCGGTCAGTGCTTCCGCTTTTCTTTTCCTCGAGCGTAGTTTGATTTTGTCGGGCTCAAGACAATGGAAGTGGCGTGTAATGGAAATGTCGCTTCAAGATTGCGAGAAGGGAATGAGATCAGCGCACAACAATAACAAATACACTGATGATGATAAATGGGGAAATTCGCCACGTGAAACATCAGTGAATTGTCACTGCGAGGGCGAATAAGACGCAGCATAATAGCAGTAGCATAATATCAGCGCGAGCAATAGCAAAGGTGGTTTGAGAGTAATTGGACAGTGGACACTTGGCCACGTACAACATCTCAAGCGCAACGTGCAAACCTTGGGTACATCTCATATTCCGTTGCTCACACAGTATAGTGCTCAGACCACAAGAGACACGAATATATTTTATATCAATATACACAGCAGAAGCTAGCTGAGTATTGTCCACGGAAGTGTCCTCCACAGCTCCAACCCCAAAGAAAGTCCCAAATCGCCACCATTAAAATAAATTGTGGTTCTTGCCACAAGGGATATGGGGTACAATACAGCACTACAATCTGTGACCGACACCAGAAGCGGAACGGTATGGACAACAAGATGTCGAGCAGGGCTCTGTGGGTGCCTGACCAACTGTACACTTACGTACCCGTAGTCGTAGCAGGCACCATGAGGGGTAGCCTTGCTAAGTTCCACCATGGTCATGTGATGGACCCACAGGTGCCATCGGGAGCCCACCAAGTCCCGCCAGAAAATTTGGACGGACCGTCAAAATTCCTGGTGGTTCCCCTGAAAAATATTCAACAGCTCTTTGCCCCCATGAAAATGCAATGGACCATAAAGGTGGAAACACTGCACAGATCCATCCATGGCATAGTCAACAGCGTGGTTAGAAGTCTCACAGACAGGTCTTGGACATCTCTGTTGTGCACACTACGTCAAGAGCTTTTCCCGTGTATATATAGGAAAGTCTCATCAACTGAAGTACTCCACTAACCATAGGCCAAACCAGTTTTGTGACAATGGGTCGCCGAGCGAAAACCACCAGGTTCGTTGTAGTGACACAGGTCCTAGCAGCATAAGTACCGCAGTCTCGCTTTTTGTCTTTTTTTTTTTTTTAAGCACCAGTATAATATTTTGCGCAGGAGGTGAAGTCCTTCCATGGGGAACGAAATTCACGATGTTCGTCGCTTAACGTCCTCTGTACTGCACGACCTATTGATTGATTGATTCGATGTTTTCTGGCGCAACGACAGCAAATGTCTGTGCTGCACGACGAGCAGAGGATTCCATGACTGCCAAAGTCCAACAAACAGAGAGGACAACTGCTAAATATACCTTCAAATCTCATTTAAACAAAGAAGCAAATTCAGTAAGAATAATGATTGTTCTGCGAAGGTCATCTATCATATGTCTCATTCGTCCCCACTTTGATTTTTCTTTTCCTGTTTCTGTCGTTATCGTCATCATCACTCGATGCCTGGTACATCAAGAATCAATTCTCCGTAGAGAGGTCGGGCGTCAATGTCCTTTTTGTGTTTCGTTTTGTTCTTGGAACGAAACTATGTTACAGGCGGATCGTCTTACGACGACTTTGGCTGGATGAAATATCATCTGCCCACTCGCTCGTACTTTGAGATCAATAGATTTTTTGCTTCCTTTGTCATTGACATTGATGTCGTTGACTGCGACGTATTGCTCCATATGGGATGCGGATTTGTGGAGGTATATTCATCTGTCGTGTCGTCATGTTTTCATTCACGAAATAAATTCAGAACATCAATGTATGGAACGATGTGGCTAAGAGATGGCGTTCAGCTCATAGTTCCGTGTACAGATTGACTTGTACGTGTGGCTGGTACGCCTATAGTTCTGGCCTGGTTGTTGAACGTGGAGGACCTCCATTGCAGACCTTTCAGCGCTCTGAAGCATGCGCTGGATATGTTAGACAGGGGACCGGTCAGTGTAACAGTGACGGTGCTAGGGTACTGGGAAAATCTGCAAAGACAATCTGGGCTTTGCGCCCTAGTGGGACACAGACAGTGTGGCCATCTTTTCCGACTCACAACTCCCATCGCCAGCCAAGCAGCACAACATCTTGGCCCAATATTGGACCAATATTGGCAATACTAGCCCATCATTGGAGCAATATACAATATGTTGTGGTGCACCTCAGATGCCAGTTATCGCTAAAGGTCATTTCAGCTGTCGTCTGGCACGGACACAAAAGGTACTTTAGCTAAATGCCAGTTTCGTAACTGACATTTAGCGTGTCGTCTGACAGGGTTATTAGATCTTAACGTGTAGCAACTTGCCTCAGACAACCTTCCTGTGCAAAACTGGACGTTGTTTACAGAACGCAGCTTGTCTTGAGCATAAGAGGAGCACGCAAGCAAGCTGGTCCAAACAAGCCTTTTAAACAACGTTGAGCCAAACCTTCGGTTACCCGGCGCAGTAGAGTAACAAGTTGTTCTTCGACATTGCTTATGTTTATGGTGTTCCACGTACACGCAACGGAATGTTAGACCCTCCTGTTTACTAATGAGCACCGTTTCTACCGGCCAAAGTACAGATGCCCGTACTTCTCGGGCCTGGGAATGTATACCCAATATCTGCGTGTGGCTGTGTGCTGTTAGTAAAACCAACAACCTTTACTCCTTGTATATGTAACGTCGACTTCTTCATCACTATCAAGCAGAGCTGTGCAAGCAAAAAGCAAACTCGTAGAAGACATCGTTCTGGATCACTGCACTTTCAGCAACCGCGTGTACCCGCTTAACCCTGTCGCAAAGCAATACAAACACCGCGTTTTCACGGCACAATCCCTTCACAATATCCTGTACACGCAACACGTAGACATACGAAGCGACTTGCCCATATATTGGAACTCACGTGCTTTCTGCTTATAGAACGCAAGAAAAGAGATTCAGTGAAGAGCCAACAGCGAACTACACGAGCCGCGTCGAAGGCACAAAAACAGTGAGCAACCTCGTCTCGCTCCGGTGACTCCATGGTTACGGCAATAATCAAAACAAGACAAGTTTTACACGGTTGCTTGCGCATCCCCAGCCGATGTATAAGACACATTGTTGCTTACGTGCTGTTGTTGCCACGAAGTTGGGTAACAGAATTATGCGACGTTTTATGACTTTATTTCGGGACTATAAAGCCGCGTGCTAGTCCAGGTATATACTTTCCGGACGGTCTTTCTTTTAGGCCTGCATCAAAGTTGTTTCTCGGTTTATCTTTTTCCCTGGGAATCGCCGTAGCGGGAAAGCGAATTAAGGAAATTGCGTTTCTCTCGTTTCCTGTGAGACGACGGTGACTGCGTATCACTAAATGGCGACGTTGCGCTTTAATTGTATACACGGAAGAGCTTCGTGTTATGTCTGTATCACGCAATGAAGCTTCCGGTTTATGCCTTCGTGGTTACTGCGAAGATTTGAATGAAAGGATGAGAGGAGAGAGATGGATCGCGGCTTGCGTCTTTTTAAATGAGGCTTGGTCATCTCAAAGAAATTACGAGAGTATTTTCGTTCACCACAGCCATTCATGACATCGAGAGGCTTCTCATGAGACGGAACAATTCGCGTCCATCCTCTTCATCAAAATTATAAACTTGAACAAAAAATTAAAAAAAATACATAAATAAAAACGACAGCCAGACAACTCTGCTGTGGTCCCAAGCAACACAACATCTTGGCCTAACATTGGTCCAATGTCGGGCCGGTATTGCCAATCTTGGACCAATATTGGGCCAAGCTGGTGTGCTGCTTGGGGTATGTCTGTGGCACTCCCTTCGACGTGTTATAGAACACACTTCCAGAGGTAACGTAACACACTTTGTGCGATTCTCAAGTCACCACTTACACGTCGATGAATGTACAGGGTACCTGTCACGCTCACCGTGAAATGTCACAGTGAGGTGTTATTGTCGATACTATTCGATGGTGCCGCGACGAATATGTCAGATCAAAACACTGTCGAGGGGTGTACAACAATGGGCTCCTCTATTAAAAAAAAAAAAAAAAAAAAGGTTCGGAGCCACCCCAGCAAATGTTGAAGTCACCCCCAAAACTTCGGCGTCGTTGAGGTTACACCTCATGATGGCCTGCTGAGGTCACTTCAAGACCTTGGTTAGTGTGGTTACCTCCGAATAATCTAATGCTTGCTCGTGTTACCCTAAGAGTTCTGATGACACCTCAGAACCCGCCCTGTATAGGGGCCTGGTGTGGTCACCTTAAGAATTTCAGGGATTGCCCTAGAGTTGCCTGGGAATTGTTTGTGAGAATATCCTAGAAGCTTCCCAGAAATGTACTCTAAATTAATCTTGCAACGGATACACAAGTGCGCACGCACGCACACACACAGTACTTGCCAGAATAATACTAACAAGTAACGCTTTGATTCTAAGGTATTCTAATACGTATATCCCCCCGCCCAATATATATAATAATAATACTTCTGTGTATTGCGCGAGTAATATTAGCAATACATTGACACCCAACCCGCGGGTTTTCAAGAAAGCAAAAGCGGAAATGTACACGATCCGTGTATTATTCGCTCCATCACCTCGTTTTGTAACTAAACGTTTCTGTGGGACACGGGCACATGTAATTACTTCAATTTTGTTTATTACAGTACAAGTACAGATACGTCCAGAGAATAAGCACCATAATACCTAATACAAATACTCAAAGGTATTACACACACAAAAAGTATTACTGCCCGCTCTTGGACATGTCGGACCACGTGATCATTATCTGGAGCGGATACCCAAAAAAGCAGGGGTCGAATATTCGAAACAAAGTTTTCAACCAACTTTTTCACCGTGTTGCAATAGGTTATCGTTCAGCTGCTCTGTGAGTAAGCTGAAAACATTTTGATTTGATTTGGGTTTTTTCTGGCGCACTAGCTACTCAGGCCATAATGCGCCAAACACTACTATAAGTTTTATCTACGTAAAATTTGTGTGTTTACTAAAACTGTGAAGTGCAGGGTTAGTAATTAAAATCACGGATCCTTTAAAAATCCGGTATCTTTAAAAAACATGTAGATCTTTTCAAAAGGTACGAAACTTTCATCGCCCAGCAAAAGCGCCGGGTGGAGTGGTAAGAAGTTTCTATAGAATAAAACAAAATGTCTTTCACGAAGATGCTGATATGCTGGGCATACAATGAGTATATGGAGGGTTGAGAGAAGTCCCCACAGTGACTGCATTCAGGAGGGTCTTCTTCACGTAGGAGATATACATGTGTTAAGTAGGTGTGCCCCAGTAAGCTGAAAACAGCTATAGCTGCAGAGGAGCCCGAGGGATCCGTGCTTCCAGCCATCACAACAGCAACCCGCGTCAACGAGAGAGAAAGGGGGTGAGGGATGGAAAGAGAAAAGCACGTGCAAGCGATGTGCGCTGCGCTGCTGCTGCTGCTGAGCGCATTTTTCAAAGGGGCGCTCGGAGAAGGAAGTTGGGAATATCGTTGCAAGGTCACACTCTGCGAACGATCGTCGTCACTCTGCTTTCACTGTCGATTGTCGAACGCTTTCTTCGTCCACCTTTTATCGCTGCCAACGCCCACCTTTTTCTTTCCGCGCGAAGGCAAACGGGACAAGACGAACATGTCCGGGTACTCTACGTGTTTACCCTCGTGTGGGATACTATAGGATACACTTAGTGCGTGGGCACGAACGACGGAGGTCGCGTCTCTCGTTTTTGAGGAGACGACAGCGCGGTCTAGCTTTCAAGATGTCACCTCTGGGCCTCCGAAGAGAGAGAGAGGGAGAGAAAAGCATATTTCTCAATGTAGAGAACGGCACATGGGAAGGAGGAGGGGAGGGGGGTAAGGGGGGAAGGACATAGAAAACACTTGGCAAAAACAAGAGATACAGCTTCGTCGACCTGGAAGCCCGTTCCTGCTGGTGAGTGTGTGATCGGTAACGGACGCCGTCGCGGAGTCCACTTTCGAAACATCGCGTTCAAAACAACGACGGAAGGTTGCCAAACGAGGTTTACAAGCACGCTAAATTCAGCGACACAAGAGTTTCCGTGCACCCGCGGTTCTGCGCAAAAGAAAGCACTGTTGGGTGCAACTACGGAAGCGGTAATCAATTGGGTTCCATGCAAGAAAATATTATTGTGGTATATTCATAAAAAAATACTGCATGTAATAGGGGGTAAATATTAAAATATGGTATTGATGGAAAAGCAAGGCAGCGGCTGGAATCCAACCGTGCACCTCTTGATTTTTTTAGTTTTTTTTTTTATTACACTTCCATCAGGTAAAAACATTATTTCGGTTTTGTTTTTCTCGCTTCATACTGATTCCCAGACTATTCCCCACCCTGACGCATTAGCAACAGAAGATGAGGATGGTGAGACCGAATATCTAAAGCGGGACTATCCCGGCCACAAGTGGATCTCTATTCACCCTATACAGGTTACCGGCACTTGTCACGCACACTACTCGGCTTGCCAATCACGCAGAGAAGATAACAAAACACGATGTGTCACGACGTCAGATAACAAAACGCGTCGTGGAATACGTGTTCTGTTTAGCGCAAAGCTCCGCACTTATCATCTGGTAACCCTGAGAACATACAACCTCTAGTCTGTTGTGATAGACGCCCTTTTTTTCTCTCTGTGCTTCCTCATTTCGCTGAGCATTTGATGAATACATAGATAAGCCAGTCAGACCTCATTGTTATGCGTGTTATTCAAATAAGATGCACGCCTTGTTTGAGAAAGAAGACCTGCATCCTACCCTATCCTGGACAATCAGTCCATTCATTACGACAGCGATACGAAGTAAAGAATTCCCCTGAATCGGTCATAAAATTAATTGCGTAGCAACAGGTCGTTAGTCAAGGCATGGCCCGCGCGCTCCTGTTATAGCATGCTTACTTCTTTCTGTTCTGCTTGTCCCCTCCCTAGTAATTTCGTAAGCGAGCGAACAAAGCTATAATCACGTGTTGCGCGCACTTATTATCATTCTAACTAGACGGTTAACATAATTAACGGGTCATTCGGCGTGGCGAGTCCTTTAGTTCAACTTTCGTGACATTGGTAAGGTAAACAACGGGAATTAGCCGAGACAGGCTAGATTTAAGGGCAAACACAACACGTATGCCTCCAAATGCCCGGCAAGAATCAACGGAATCAAATACAACTCAGGAAAAAGGTGCGGTCGCGCCAGGATATATCTGACCGGAAATCAGAAGGCACAGGTTCGAATCCTGGCGTCGTAGCACCTTTTTTCTGAGTTGTTTGATTTCATTGGTAAGGAATCTGTATCTAAGGAATCTTTGTTTCGAGGAGTCTCATGATATAATAAGCATCCGTAATTTTTCTTCGTTTAGAAATAGAGTGAGGTATGTATTAACTCGGAATATAGTTTAATTTGTCTGGTTTGATTAGTTGTTTTCCCCTTAATTCGATTTATCTGTCCTTTTTTTTTTTGTCTTATTATACTATACCTTGTAGCCTTACCTAACTCCTGACTTTATAGTGCTCCATTGATATTTATATACTTTTTACGAAGGAACCTTAAACCGAGATTTTCTCTCTAGTTCCTTCAGTTCTACGTTAATTGTATGTATTATATGAATGAATTAAATAAAAATGATTGATTGATTGAATGCATTATGTTCCTCACACCACGTAATACGTATGCTAAAGTGATAGAATCTTATCCTCCCAGGTGCTGCGAACTGAAAAACTAAATTCATCAAATTTACTGAGATAATATACCAGTGCAACATTCCCCAGAGTGTGGAATGATATGCACAAGGACATAGATAGTTTATGTAGACCTCCTCAGACTCGGGGGAAATATTAGCAACAACAAGGTGTCGTTGAGCTCAGTGAGGAGTCACCTTACACTCTAAGGGGTAATTTTACTCCTTTTGGGGGACTAAATGCGTTGCCACAAAAATTAGTCCATTTCGGGAGTAAATGCACGGGAGTAAATGAATGTCACGGAGCGGAGACTGCCTTTCACGTTCTGTTCTAACAGCTCCATGTAATTACATGATTCGTGTGCATGCATGAAAATACTTTGAATCAAACCGTCAACCGTGATATGTCGAGTGATATAAAATCTCGCGACATGCATAGGGCACAATTTCGCAAGAAAGAACCGCTAACTATTTTTTACTCTGTGTGGGTGGAAAATTGCTAAGTTAGCTAAGTTATATAGCCTTATACTATTAAATTCATGATTGATTGATTGAAGAGCACATATTTACGTAGACTGTTGCATTCTGGAGACCATTTGCGAAGTTCAGTGACTATTTGCAGTCCTGGGGAGTAACTTTCGGGGTTAGTGGACTAAAATTGGGGTAATTGCAATCTAGGGGACTAGAAGCTGCAATTAGTACCTGCCTTACTTTTTTTCTTTCTTAGATTACGTACTTCATATATGCCTGTCCTTTAGGTTGAATGCATCACCCTGTGCACCGATGTGTCCATCGTGTCAATATATGAACGAGTAATTAAACGAGAAAGGAAGAACCCCATAACACATCTTGCTGAAAATCGCGATGCATATATGTACACGCGTCGGATATTTCTCACGATGATCCGGTGACCTCCTTCAAACGACGTGTAAACATCGTCCCGCATGACGCCGGTTTCGAGGCAACGTGCCTGCCTTCTCAGTCCTTGACATCTCACACTCCCACACACGTAGATTGGAAATCACAGCTGGTTGTCGCAGGGTTGTACTTTCCATTTCCGCTGCTTGCGCTTCCATGTCCATCAGATAGCATCAGACAGATTGATAAGATGAGTCATGTCTGGGCGATAACACGATAGCCACCTCCTACGCACATGCTATACGCAATTGCTCAATTGTTTGCTTTCGGACCTGGCGTTGGAAGGATCCATGACTATAACGTATTACTTCAGACGATAGTTTTCGGTAGGGCGTCACTCTTGGTGACGTGGTGGTGGTGGTGGTGATGATGATGATGATGCAAGTGCTTGCCGTAGTCGGCCACATTCAGGCGGACAATGTCACGACTATCGAAGGAGAGCGGGGGGGGGGGGGGGGTGCGTCGTGGTGACGTATGAAGGACGACCAAGGTTGCCAGGCAATGACAATGTATATTTTGGCCGCCACGCAGACTTGAGTAAGTCATCGGTCAGTGCCTCAAATGTGAAAGTGTTGGACTATTTCTTTATCGTTTTTTTTTTTCTCGCTTAAACAGACATACGCACATGTTTATTTCCAACAAGGGTAAAACTGCCCATTTGGTACTCATTGTTGCGGTGGTCCAATGTCCCAAAATTAAGGCATATTACTGCGCAAATATGTGAAAACAAATTATCTATCAAACCGGAGAATATTCGCTGTCCAATGAAAGAGTAGAAAGCAAGGCCGCAGGTGACCTTGTCATTGCGATTTCGTAAACATATTATTAAATACTTAATAGTTTCACTGTCACTGCAGAAAATAAACAACAACCGAAGACCCAGAGTAGAAGGAAATCACTTGTCTTCACTCGAAAACTTGCCTCTCGTTTTCACGATTGTTCTGCAGAATATGTGCGTAAGTAAACAGGTTTGCGTAACATGGAAGTCATTGTAATGGCGACCAGCTGTGGTATAGGGCAGGTTCATCAGGCCTGTCGGCATTCACTTTATTCTTTCCTCTTGACGGACTCTCAAAAGGAAAGTAACAAGCTCTCCCAGATTTGCCTCGACTGCGAACCCGCTTTTTACGGAAAGAAACGCAATTTTTATGGATCTTTTCCCAAACTTCCGCGGAGAAGCCATATGGCCGCGTGTCCATATGCCATGTCGGACGCCTCCAGACCTATTTTTAAAAGGCGAACCATAACGTCAGTCATAGCTTTCTTTCAGGTATGCGTACACAGTGTGAGTGCCTCTCGCGCCTTTTCGAATCACTTCTGGGAACAGCTGCGTTCTCTGGGTGCCCTTCTTCGATGAGTCACATAGCCTGTTCATCCATAAACGCCACTCAAGGTGCTTCCCCGTCGCGTTCTACGGTTGCCAGTTGCGCAAAAATAGTTGAGCGTGAACACAAAGTGGATGACGTTTCGTGGTATGGACCCTCATCGGTAAGAAGCGTGACATATAGTATATAGTGAGTGTTATTGTAGACCTTTGAGCTTGCGAAGTACCCTGTTTATACCGCACTTAGGGTTCCCGGTCTTCGGTATTTACCGAAGAGCACCGATAAACGTACGCCAGTAAATTTTTTACAAGTGCGGTGGAGTTTTTTACAAGTGCTTATTTACCGATTGACGTCGAAATGTCGACTTCAAATGTCTTGATTTCGTTTCCTGTCCCTTCGCTCTGAACTGGTTGGCAGCGGACAGTGGGCATGAGGTCGTTCTTGAAGGAACAGGTACTTCGTCTTTAGCTTCTCACGGGGTCTTAATGTTGCCGGTAGTCCGGCCAGTTACAAATAGATCTGCATAATGAGAATCGGTTTGTTCGGTCAGGAGGTGCCCCAGCTATAAGCCGGAGACCGGAGAGCTATAAGACCATGGAGTGTACCAGTGCGAACTATCGCCTATTCCACAAACACTGAAAACTAGGACACGGACCAACTGAAAGATTCGCCTTCCACTGTTCCACAAGAAAGCTCCGATGTTAATAGACCTCTACCCGAGAAACGTCATCATGACGTTGGTAGACAGACTGAAACCGAAACAAATCGGAAGGGGAGGGCTGGGTTCCACGAATGGGCACTTGTTCCTACTACTGTTGTTCCTACTTCACTTGTTTCCTGACTCCTATTGAAAGAAAAGTAGGACCGAAGGTCGCGTGCCTTTCAGGGACCATCGTAATCCCCTCAAGACCGTCGCTTTCTGGCGCGACCTTGTTCGCCACTGGCTTCCAGCGTAGTTCAACTCTACCAAATTGGTGGCGCTGTCGAACACTTTGACGTCATTTGTTAACAAACAGGAAGAAGTATATTCCTTACAGTCTACAGTACTATTCCTACAGTCCCATCGCTAACATGTGCCTCACGAACTTATCAACCCCTGATTTTAAAAGTTATCATTGTAACACTTCCTTGGAAACATCATTGTAAAGTATCATTGTCTTCTGTGCAGTTGGTGGATCACTGCCCAAGCCGCGTGGCATCAAGGCGCATACAGTCATATGCGAGCGGACACGGGGAAGGGTGCAGTTCCGTAGAGGGCGCTGATGTAGATGTCACGGTTATGTTGTACCTATATAGTTTATTCACTGGCGTCACCCCTCCAGAGGGCACTAGCTTCGAAGAGGCGAAATCGACGCTATGACGTAGGTCCCTAAAAGATTGGTTCTGGTTTTCATTCGCTGACATATGCTATTTAGAGGACTATTAACGTCGAAAACATGAAAATTACTTGGATATGATGCAAATATAATACTCCTGCAGTACCAACGGTGTACCCAGAAAAATATTACGGGAGGGGTTCTATGGAAAGCACCTTTGGCGAAAAAACGCATCCCCTTGTGCGTCCTAGCGCCGGACATACGCTAGCCACAGAGCTCCTAGCAGAGACACATAGCTTGATGACCTACTTTTTACAAACGTTATTCGATCATCGTCTTCCACAGTTATAGTGGTAGTATAGAGTTGGGAGAGCACTTTTAAATCTAATACCTTCACGCCGGCTGTCCATTAGGAGGAATTTTGACGACGCTGACCCAGTACTTGACCGCCGCACAAACGGCCGCTGACCCTTCATCCCATTGAGGAAGAGCAGGCATTGTCTTTGAATGCGGCGTGCAGACGGGAGCGTCTTCGCATAACAGCCATCAAGGGCAGCCGTCCGTAACGGACGTATTTCTGTCAGCCTTGCACGGCCACAACACGCCCCGTTTTGACGCTTATTAGACATCGAAGTAGGAGGCGTGGCAGTCGCTCTTTGTACTCTCCGTGCATTATGTCAGGGTGTCTGGACGAGGGTTCTTGTCGTGACCGTGTTTAAAGTATTCGATGACGTAGGCTTGCAGTCGGGGAGCTGCGACTAGAGTAGACGCAAGTCAGACGGGCTGCCCCTCAACTGTGGTAGGAAAAGAGGAGGAGATACTGGTAGAGGGCTTCAACTTGTGGAATGACAGGAATTGCTATGGTGACGATTATGAATATGCAGTGATAGTGACCAATGGAGGCGTCCCACGTGACTGCTCGCTGGGACGCTTTCACTGGTCCCCACTACTGCACATATCATACTATCCATAAAGGACACAATAACCACTGTTGTCATTCTACCAGTAGAAGCCCTGTCCCAGTATCTCCATATTTTTTTTTTTGTTTCAACCAAACCAAACCAGTGGTGAGGAGCAGCCCTACTTCCCGCAGAACCACAGCGTCTCTACAGTCTACTTCGACGACAGCAAGCCTACGTCCTCGAAGTCTTTGAACGTCCCACATGACTGTTATCGATTATTTTTGTCTACAATAACAACCGTCACCATCAACTGCTCGCTATAGTCTTTGTCCCTGGAGTCTCCTTTAAACATAGCTGAGTGTTTATGTAATAGCTGCAAACTTCCAGAATAGTAGCCAAGAACCGGGCTTCTGGGTCTGAGGTCTACAATGTCGTCGCAACTGTCAAGTCTCCTCGTAGATGAAAAGTTCCTAGGACGTAAACTTGCACATGTTATATGCGGTGCAGCCAGCGGAACGCTGTCAACAAACTATAAGGCACGTACCCCTCCACTGTAGCGCATTCCAGAATGACATAACGACGAAGCATCTATTCGTCTGACAGCACGACAGCTTCCGGTCGTTCACAGCCAACGGAAGACACGGCATCGTGCCCTGTGACTCATCGGACTAGGCTCCTGCTCCCTTGCGCTCTCATGGCAAAAGAAGGATGCAGACGAATTAAAGAAGCCATGTATGCAGAAGTAGAGACTCTATGCAGAAGGTGTACGGAGCGGGCATCCCACATGCTCAATATGCAACACGGTGACAGACTGACGTGGTCGCCAGCCATGAGTTTCGAGGAGCCGCTAACTTTGGCAGGGGATGACATTGTCCGTCTCATGTCAAGAACGGAAGTGTCAATTATGGCAAAGCCCCATTTTGTTTTTGTCTTTCTCCGTGTGACTGACGGTGTGTCAGACCGCTGCACTGTTGCAAAGTAGAAAGACATACAGTGCACCGTAAATGACAAAGCACATCTAGAATACACACGTCTAACGTGAGGGGTATATCAAGGCTACAGGGCGCTGTAGCCGACCTGCATTAAAAAAAAAACTGCTTCATCTTCGTGCATTGTGCAAAACACATTGAAATGCGTTCATGTGGTCGTCACTTGGCGATATCAGCTGACCACGTCAAATATCATAAAGCTATCGCATTTTAAAAGAGAGGGAGGGAGAAAAGTGCACGACGTGACCACATTGGAAGGCTGCTTCTGAGACATCCATGCCTTGCGTATGCCGCTACAGACATTCCTAGCCAGAACACATTCGGAAGTGGGCCGAAAAAGAGCCAACAGTGGACAGGTGGACAGGTTACCCTTGGTCGTATCGCCTTTCACACAGCACACAATTCGCTGTGGCTGCAGCAAGTAACAACACGATTGTTCGATGTCAAGCGAAAACAAAAGTATTACGGGAGGGGTTCTATGGATACTGGATTCACTAGACTGCGTCGGAAATACAAGGATTGCGGACGTGTAGCATTGGGGAACTTGTGCACATCCTTGTGATGACCATTAGTTCTGCCTTCGTTGGATGCTGCAGCAATCAGGTGCATGAGGAAGCGAAACCTAACGACATAAACAAAGTACACATATGTAGAAACAGCACCTAACTACCAGGCACTGCTGCAGCGGTAGCTCTCTCACCAGACTGCACCCATGTGTCAGAGGACACCGAGGATATACTGCTCAGCTGTAAGGGAGTTCAGAGCAAGTAAAGCGCCACGGAGTGCATGGGACAGATACGTCAACGGTCTCCTTGACATCAAGAAAGTATACTCGGTGACAGGCGAGCCGCCTATCGGTCAAGCTGTGTTCCCCTCTGTGATCACCTTCCATATAGGACTTTCGTGAAACACACATCCTCTTAGAAATCTAGTAGCGAGCGACACCTCGTCACCCTGAGCCTGCCCAGCCAAGCAAGTGCCAGCCCACTGCAGAGTTGAGCAAACCTCTCCACATTTTTCTTTACACTAACCAACCAACCAGGCACATACGTCATCGAGTACAACCACGTTTGTTGGATATCACGACTTTTACTGGTTCACATAACAAATTACGTTACGCCTTACGTCATCACACCCTCGTCATCTTGCACGCACACATCATTCGGCCAATGTCAATACCCAAGCACTCGCAGTAGCAAGACCACTTTTCGACAACACACTATAGGTGCTCGCCCTGACTATATTTAGGCACCGAACCTGAGCGTTACATCCGTGCAACCATCGAACTCTCGAGCAGCACGTGACCGAAAAAACAGGCCGGCTACGTTCCCACGCGTCGTCTCGACGACGCCTCGGAAGTTGTTTTCTGTGGGCACGCTAGCAACCATTTAGCTACCCGTAATTACGTTACCGCTGCCCATCATCAAAGGAGCTGCACCAAATAGGCAGTTGTAATGAGATTCTCTTCGCAGTAAAGTGGCCCCGTCTTCTCTTGTGGTACGTCTGTTCCGCTTGTCGTACCACTCG
Source organism: Ornithodoros turicata (assembly GCF_037126465.1). Lineage (NCBI taxonomy): Eukaryota > Metazoa > Arthropoda > Arachnida > Ixodida > Argasidae > Ornithodoros > Ornithodoros turicata. Next base: position 13,625,552 of record NC_088206.1, on the reverse strand, counting down.
CTTATTGTCTGTTGCTCTGATGAGAACGTAAAGTGTAGACCCTGTGTAACACGTTTTTTATGACCCTGAGAACCGTGTCCAGATGACACGCAGAGGCCAATCAGTGCAGTTACAACAGTCATACAAGCAGTCCTTCATAGCTCCAAAAGGTAACTCATACATACGACGACGGCTACTGTTACCTTGAAAGGCTGCCGTAGCCGAAAGGATAACCAAAGGACGAAGACCCCAAAGACGTACGAGTTGACCCTAACTCTGCCTACATAGCCGTCTTCGGTGCAGAATGCAAGATGCGACGGCCTTACATTCAACGTGACTCGTCGCTGGATACCCAACCTTCCTATATGGGCCTGTTTCACGACGTTTTGGGGCGCTCCAATCCGTATCCTGCAGCGCCATTTGTGGTCGTGTAGCCGGAGCTTTTTTCGTACAAAGGCACGTATCGCTTACACTGCAGCTCTGAAAAATCGTGGCACAAGGATTTCCACAAAAGAGATGACGTTCCCGGTAAGGTGGAAAGGCGCCGGACACGACCGTCTAGTAAGGGCGCTCTACGCTGCGGTCGCCGGACGAAACTTTAGTGCAACAGGCCCATAGAGGCAACATTTTTATTATGCGGGATTCCATGCGCCAATGCAGATGTGTCAGACGGGTGGTACACCGGATGCCATGTAGCATACATACTGACGTACAGTAGGAACTATAGTTCCCAGTAAAACGGTCCCTGAGGTGTCCATTGGACAGGATCGGCATTCAACCACTAGGTGCAAAGAAAAAAAAGGCGCTGAAGGGTAGGCGAAATCTATAAAGGCAACGCGTTCCTTGTGCCCTGGAGCTTTTTGTCCAACCAACAGGCTAACGAAGTGCTCTAAAATAGAAGTACCTACTGAACGATGCAAGAATGGAAGGCGGTAGAAGGGTCAACAGGCAGCGTAAATTCATTGTAGCACTGACAACTGGAGCTGTACGTTGACAATAGGGAGTGACAAGACAATACCGTGTCGGATTTCGCCAATGCAGAGGTTGCACGAGATCGATTCAATACAGACATTTGCCAACCGGACACGCGCACAACAACAATTGTTTCATATGAAAAATGAAAAAAAAGTTACCGGTAACCAAGTTGGTACCATAGAGGGTCCGTCGCATCTGCGTGCATTTGCGACTCCTTAGGTCCTGTACAGGTGTACCGTGATAGCCTTTTCGGTGTGCTAGTAATGTGCATCAATAGATTGTTGTGCTCGGAGTAGAGTTCCGGTGAAAATTGGTAGTCCAGACCCGAAGATAAACTATTGACAAGTCCCGTCCGTCAGTAACACCGCCATTTCCTCACTCACACCAACACACTCTCCCAGCTTCCAGACTGCTACTCTGCTAGATCATGCTACTGGCACGCCACGGCCAGCCTCTTTCGCATCGCCCATGGCAGAGCAATTGTTTCTATGGTGGTGGTGGTACCGTACAGGGCCGAGCAGCGTCAATCAATGATGATGATGATGATGACGATGATGATGATAAGACGAAAAGAAACTGATGGAACTTGAGTCGCAACAAGGTTGGACTGGCTATATCGCAATGCTCCAGCTTTATAATAAAAAAAAATCAAATGGGAGTATATTTAATACATAAGGTGGCTCAGCCTAGTTATGTTGCGACATGCTGCACGTGCCGCAGGGTAGGACTGCGGATAATTTCGACCATCAGGGGTCTTTTTGACGTGCTCCGGAAACCCCCGACACGGTGCTGGAAGCAGTGTTTACGTCCTCGGCCGGGATCGAACCCGCGATCTTGAGCTCCGCAGGCCAACACGTTCCGACTGAGCCACCGAGGACGGCAGCTTCATAATAAGCATTACAATGCAAAGCGGAAGTATGACAAGAGCCTGAGAGCTCAACCAACGGGAGGCACCTTGCCGAGTGTCTGCTTAGTTTATTTTCAACCTTTGACGAAAGCGGCTCGCATTTTCGTGTGTACTGATTCACACCGTATAGAAGCCCCGTTCTGTCCTATACTGATTATTAATTAACAGCTCTAACAGGTCGTTCGCAAAATGTGTCCTTTCGCAGACCATGCCCGGTCGCTGCTCTCGTTCTTCAGTGACAGGTCACACCGAGCCAAGACGCGAGGAATAAAATTATCGCCACATAATTTTAGCCCATCCTGTGACGAGTGCCGGTACCTAGGCTCCCGTCCAAGTCGTTCGCGTTCGTTGCGTGACTCACCCCAATGTCATGCGAATGAGTTGTTGCCTCTGGCATACCTGACACGCATACCTATATTTACTATAAGGCATTTCATTGTGGGCCACAATCAAAACATGGCATTCTCCGCCTCTACCTTTCCGATTGTTTTGACGGCGTCATGGAAGGAGGAAGATATAGGTTTGCGTTCAGAGGTATGCCTCGTTAATCGTAATAATAATACGTCTACCAATGTCGGAATAACGGGCATGGGTGGCCGTGTCTGAAGAACAGCGTGAGAACGGGCCACGCACAGTAATATATCGTTCTTTGGCGCCACCCAGTCCTCCTTGTGGACTTTTTAATGGTTTCCGTGTTCATTGTTATCCAAGTGACAATTTAGTTAATACAAGTGTTAACGCAGGTGCAACAGATAATTCGAAACGAGTCCGCGTGTATCACTAAGTATATACCACGATGAGAACAGGTGTTTTTAACGTTGCGCTATTCATTATATTATCACACAGAGAGACAGAGACAGCGCACACAGAGACAGACAGACAGACACAGTTAGAGAGAGAGAGAGAGAGTTAAAAAGAGGGACGCGCAAACAAAATGTGTAGAGAAAGGTCAGCTCCGTAATCTATGCACCAGCGAGCATCCGATGATTCAGTGCTCCCCCCCCCCCCCCCCCCCCCCCCCCCCCGAAATGACACATTTGCTAGAAGCGGAAAGAGATATTACGCCACCCTATAACAGCAGTATTTTTAAACACACAACTCCCGTGACTCGCTGGCTCCTCCACATCCATGGAGTTTGGACACGACAGTGTGGCTATATAGTCACTCGGTGCGCATAGTTAGGTTTGGAGAGCATGGATACCCTATTTTTAAATATGGGCTAACGCCAAAAATACTGCATACAGGTACTCAGACAGGACGGCTCTAGGAACAGGTCCACTTTTCGAGTTCGTGAGAGCAAGTGACTGAAAACTAGTATCGTTATGCCCATGCACCCGTGTTCCCCTCCGTTTGAATATATGGACGGTTCCGAGACAGGGCCGGGGAATAATGCATTACCGGTAATGCATTGAATTATGGTACATGATAATGCGTTACATTATATGGGAGAGTAATGAGAATGTAATGCCATTACATTTTGGCCGAGTGATGCGTAATAACATTACTGACTACTTGGGTCGGACACTCGTGCATTGTCTACAGCTACCTACCTGTGTGTTTGGTACGGGCAGGGAATATCCCAAGCTGGTTTATCCCATCTACCTTTGTCACCAAGAGAGGTCATCAAGGAGGACACAGAGTCCAATTGAAGTCATTGAACACCAACTTCTTCTATACTCCTTTTTAGTCTGCAGCTAGGACAAGAGTAGACAATGTTTTGTTCAGTATTCTGGTTCAGAGGAAAAAGCCCCGATGGACACCTTCAAGAGGTACTCAAGAGCACCCACTTCAAGAGTACCCAGTAAATAGCTTGGCATTACGGGTCAAAGAAAGGGGGTTTCCAAGATGTAGAGAAGCCTTCCGAAAAGTACATTCCCATCGAAGTCGCCCTTCCTGACTGATTTGGTGATTTAAAATGATGGAAGCCAGAAAATGCCAGAACCCCCTTCCCGACCATCATAATGGTGTCGCTATCTTTATTGATATTGATGAGAAATAAAAATATCACTTCCGGAGAGCCAAACAGAGAGAGAGAGAAGGAAGCGCTGTCGTTTTGTGTGTGTGTGTAGTTTTTTTTTTTTTTTTTTGTCGTACGTAAATTCATTGTCAGCACCACGGTGCATGGTAGCGCCACAGTAATCGTCTCTCTCTCTCTTTTCTTTTACTGGTTCTCTGTTGTACCTTAGCTTTACTTTTGTCGTATACAGGATCGGATTAACTTGATCCTTTGCGAGAACTTCTGCTCACTAGTCTTCTATTCGGAATTAACGGAAGGTACAGCTCGAAGCGTACTTAACAATTACGTTGTTTCATCGAACGGAGCTGCAGCAGTGCCACCCTAGCGGTACCCTTGGGAAAGACAAAGAGATAGTGTGTTTGGACTGTTCCACTGCTGTTAGAGGGGAATCTGTCGTGGCTTGGTTCACAGCATTCGGAGTGCATCTGGTTCTCAAGCTCAAGGTATGCCACCTTCGTCACGAAGGAACTCCCTTCCAACAGGAGTGGCGTTGCCCAGGCCCTCTTTCCCATCTTTCTCAGACGTCGGGAACGTGGCTCAGCTCCAGAACGAATCAGGCTGCGCTTCGCAAGCTGATTCGCCCTTCTCCGTCACGTGGATGTGCGGAGCTCGTATCTGTAGCCGTCGTCAGTTGCGCCTCGTCTATGGACGCATTCAGACGTGTCTCGTGCGTTCTCCGAGAGGATTCGCGAGCGGCTGAGTTTGTGTCTCATGTCGTACGTCAGTTTAAACAGCAACGTTCTCCAATGGATCCCGGACCTTCTACTAGTCAAAGTATATAAAAATGTGAGAAGCATAAGAGAAGCAAATACAAGCAACAGAAACATCTAATGCTAACGCATTGGCATCGCATTATTGTTAAGATCGCTTCGAGCTGTACACTTATCAGACAAATGATAATTCCCAGCCTCATCTCCCTACTTTTAGGTCTGGCACCCGTCCGTCTGACACCTGCCTAACATTAATCACAAAGTAGCGAGCGCAGAACAACACAGGGCGTCATCTCTTGTCTTATATGTGCACCTCTGTCTCGAGACACTGTACTGTCCGCCGCTTGTGTCGTCCACTTCAATAGAAAAGAGGAACGAAATGACAAGAGCGTCTGTCGTTACGTAAGAACTGGAAGCAGCGCGCTGCTGGGAGCCACCGTTTCGTAATACTCTCCCCAAAAATACACACAGCGGAAGGGTGGGAATGGAGGAACCATGGCAATCATGCAGCGTGTTATGCAACACTTATGAAAGGATAGTGGGGAGGTCCGGCACGACCGTGCTTACGTTCCAAGGATGACTATACGTCTCGTGAAAGGTTCCCACTTAGGTAAGATAAATGATGACAGCGGTGGGAATGTGGTCTCTATACGACACGGGTTTATGCGGTCCAGGCAACGCGAACAATCAAGATGACAGAATGAGCGTGGTATAAGATATGCAGCCCCGTCCGACGGCTAAATGTGACGCCCACACAAGGGAAGGGTATTTGTGGACATTCGGGACAGAAAAGACAAAGAAAGTTGGTCCTTTTGTGTGTGTAGGGGGGGGGGGGGGAAGGTATAAAGCGATAGCTTTGTACTGCCTGCCAACGTGTACATCCGTCCATAACAGTTGTGGAGAGGGAAGAAGAGAGATCAGAGAAGAAGGAACGACAAACTACAATTGCGCCGAAACGAGAGGTCGGGATCGGAAGCTGGCTCTATAAAGCTACCGAATTTGAACGATTTTTTTAAAAAAAATCTATGTATTTATTGGTTGGTCGTTATTGATGCGCTCGAGTTGAAGTGGAGAAGCAAGTGCGAGGAATTTCTAGCCGTTGCTCTAAATTATATCGACAGGCGGAGAAAATGGATCCGTCGTCGCACTTGTAGCGGTCCTCTCTACTACGGTGCCTTAAACCTAACCCGAAGTCCAAAGCCTAAAAAAATATTTGTGGTGATCGCAACAACTAGGGGAGATCAAAGCTGTCCGCCATCATAGTTTTACGGTATAGTGATACATAATTTATGCAAGCCCGTCAGTTCGGCGGATCGGTTACATGCCCTCAAATTTAGTGTTCCTATTGGTCAAAGTACGAGATATCCGATCACAGTCAGCGCCACCTAGATCAGCCACTAGCCGGTATAGCCACAACGAGCCTGCGTATCGCCTGTGGTCGCCTGCTTCGACAAGTGAAGCAGACGACATTGCGACTTCACGTGTCTTTATCCAGGTGGCGTTGTTAGAGCTCTGTCTCTCCGCGGTATCGCTGCGTACCGTTTGAATACACCGCGAGTACAGCAATTTAAACGTTATATCAACATAGCATTGACCACAGTTGTATTTAAAACAAGCACACTGCACACTGTTATCAAGCGCGTTTCGCATATCCATAGAACAAACGCGTGAGTTAATGACACGTACATATATTATAGTATAGGCAAAGCGGCTAACATGTCTCCAATGTGTTCCATTGTGCAGGGTTTCTTTTGGTAGCCTGAAAGGTTCCATGGTGGAAACCCTCATCTATGATCACCAGGACGAAGTTCCTGATCACCTAGTCGGCCTCGTTAATGGGTAAGTGGCATCGTCATCGTCACCAACGTTACCATCGTCACCGTCGCACAATGTGCTAACTTTATGGACAGCTATAATGTACCTGATACCTTGCGTTGCTATCACCCCTGCTACACTCCAACTCTCACAGTGAAGTGGATTCCCCGCTTTTCATAACTGTTTATTATTATTTTTAAATTCTGTAATGATGCTATATATTGCTGATTAGTGATTGCTTCACGGGAACGCGATTCATTACTTGAATAATTATATTAGAAATAAAGTACATTGCCATTATGTAAAGGTAATGACATTCCATTACTGATTTACGATTCTGTTCGATACGGTACTGATTCGATTACGACATGACAAGTCAATTACTGCCAGCCTCGGCATCAACAATTATCGAGTGTTTTTTTCTCCCTCTCACCTTTGGGCAACAATGCGAAAACACACTAAACTTTCTTTCGGTCCCCAGATTATTTGCTTATACTGATGATAGTAGTTAACTGAAAACTGCCTTACTCTATGAAAATCCTGTTGGATCATGTACTCTATGTATATTTAGAGGTACCCTACAGACCTGTCTCATTGATGTAAAGCTTTGATATTCATATCCACGCATCTATCTATGCACAGTGATATGCACGTACAGCGAAACGAATAACCAAGACCACCGGGTGACCATGATCACATACTTGGAACATAACGCCCATCTTGGACACAAATACGACCTCACACGACCATTTAATCTTTTCCTTCGGTAGAACCAAAACCATACTCAAACGGGACAGGCAACCACGTGATTATGAATTATTTATTCTTCGTATACATATATATATACACTATATAAATTACGGTTCCGAGCACGGAATTCTTCGATTAATCGCGGAATCACCCATCACATGACCCTTTACCCTACATGCATACATCCGCGTCTGCCCGAAGCACACACACACCCATAAAAGGCACACGCAGTGGAATACAAATCGGGGAGCTACGAATACCTCGACATCTGCGAATCGAAAACGCCTCGCATATAGCCATATTCTTGGAAACAGGGCCGCTTCCGACTCCTTTGTGCACGACGAGTAAACCCTTTCTGTGTCGTGGCACATGCATATTTACGTATACACATCACGTGACACAGTCACGTAGTGGTACGTCACGCCTCAGCTCCACGAGAGACACTAATTGCGTTACGCGAATTAGTGGGCGCCTGTACATATTGAGGAAGGCTATGCCAATAGTGGAACTCCGGAATGCGAATCGGATGGACAGAGTCATAGAATGACCTTCTCGAACGCATCGCAACTCATTAGCAGCTATATGAGGTTGATGACCAAGGTCCACAAACAAAAAGGATTAGTCCGGCATCAGCTGAGCTGTACAGCCATTTTGAGTGTGCATTACCCTCAAAAACTGCCACCCGCAGCATCGCCTCCTGGTGCTTTTTCAGGCATCAGCACCTCGCCTCCCCCCCTCCCCCCTCCACTTTCATCTTTCAACATCATCTTTCATCATGCCATCTTTCAACACCTTACTAAGCAGACGACAGGTGGCTGTCGTCTCGCTTTGTCGTCTGCAAAAAATTATCCCGTCCGAATGCGCAGAATCTGTAACCTTTTATCTTTCGGAAACCGGTGGAGCGGCTTCGTGAATATAGTAACTGATTTACAGTTACTCACCTTTTCCCAAGTGTAACTACAGTTACAGCTATAGCAAGTTAAAGTAACCCATACGCATATCATGTGAAAGAGTATTTTCTTACCTACACGATGGCGTATCTCTCATCTGTCATATGTTAAGTTATACTTTCCACAAAAAAGTAGCTCTTTATAGTGTTACTACATAACAGTTACAATTTACTTGAAACTTTACGAACCCAGACTTGTCGGTATACTAGGAAAAGGAAGTAAGGTGAAAAAGCAAGACGACATGCGAATCCTAAATTCTACGAACGAACAGACGTGGGCTGACAATATGTTGAGAAGGCTTTAAAGCTCAGCTCCGCCGATTTTCGACTGCGACAGAATGGAGCCATGCTTGGGCTGTGCGTTCGTTTCCGCACAGGGAGCATACATGTGAAAAATTTTCACCCATTTGTTTGTAGTTTTTAAGAAAACAATTTTTTAAATTTCCCTGGCACGGCGGTCCTGTGGTCGGCAAACCCTGACCAATCCCGGCTTCGTCCTGGCTTAGCCGCGCTCGTGGCTCGGCTAACGCCAAATCGTCGATGCGATGGCGGAGATCTATGGGCGAAGATGAATGTTTTGGGTGTGTTCCGTGATAATTGCTGTCGTTAATAGCCTCAAAGATAGTTTTGCAGGTCTTCTTTAACAAGCCTTACAGGATGGCCTCGTTGTGCAACGACGGCCGTCGTGAGCGGACATTCTGTGCCCGCACTGTGCTTCATGCTACCAACAAGACCTAACACCTAACGTGTGACGTACACTTACGCATTCTCAATAGCTTTGGCAGCGCACTATGCGCGGACTTGCTGCGCGTGCAGAAAGCACCACCAAAGCTATTGAGAACGAGAACGTGCTCGAAGACGAAGTATTCCTTATAAGAAACATGATAAAACGGTGCGGTGGTCCCCGATAGCTCGTGACAGCTATTTCAGCACGATACAGCGGCCATGACGGAGTGTAAACACAAACTGGTTGCCAGGCAGAGCTGGCTAGGTGTGGCTATCCAATCCGCGCAGTTCCAAGTATGACGTCACAAGTGGAACCGCCGCCCGGTAGTTTTTCTCAAATTTCTCACGAAGGAGTATGGAAATTTGGAAAGCAATGTGCGTTTATGAATGAAGTTGGGACCACGGTTCTGAATATCACAAAGTCTTCATACTTTCGGAACAGCAGCTGAGCTGCACTTTAAAAAAATGACTTCCCACGTAAGAGGTGATTTCCTCATCTTTCCTCTTTTTATCGTTTGTTGCGCAGATCATATTACACAGTTTAGTATTTCTGAAGAAACGTTCGCGTGACATTGAACGTCGAATGTGTTGCAATGTTAGCATATGGGGATTCTTCTCTCAAGGTCTCATTCACAAACTTCATGTGTTCTGACCTTTCTAAAACTTCTTTCTTGTTCTCTTGTTTTTTAGCAAAATATATTCTCTCTCTCTCTCTTTTCTTTTTTTTTTCGGCTTCCTGTCTTCCACTGGAGGACGAGCTATATTTTAGAATCGTTGAAGGTCACCCAGGAAAAAAGAGTAGATGCACATGCACGAGCTTGTAATTCAGCTTTCGTCTCGTGCAGGTACTCTTGTCTGCACTGGCCATCGCTGACCATGACGCTGATTATTGGTAGGAAGCACTTCACCACCTGTGGCGCTGAATGCAAAGCGACGAGCGATGTAGTCAGGGATATCAGACCACTGTTTTCTTTTCTCTTTTTATCTCTCACCTTCTTTTTTTTTTTTTTTTTTTTTTGTGAGCGATGGAAGCAGAACCCGTCCGGAGAAGAGACCAGCTTCACATTACTATACTTTCAATGCAACAAAGATGCGATAAGTGCAGTAGAAAATACAGAGAGCTCCTCACGGCAACTATTTTCTCTCTCTCTCTCGTGTTTTCGATACTCCGATAGGAACATCCGTTATATTGGTCTTGAAATGAAACAAATTTTTTTGTCGCTGCTTCTGCACGAAAAAAACGGGTCGCCTTTGAGAAATGTCCCGAGCCTTTTTTCGAACCCGTCTGACCAGCTGGAAGTTTACGTCTTTGAACTTCCTTAAACTCCAGTGTGTTCGCAAGGTTTGAAGTTTAAAATATTCCCCAGTACTTTGGAACGCATATTTCCGGTGGCATTTTTCGAAGTTCGATATACCCGTGTATATATAAACGTAAAAAAGCAGTAGAAACACATCCTCGTCGAAATTTTTGACAAGCTTCTCGAGAACAAACGATCAGTTAACAAACCGTTGAAGGAATAAATAATTTAACGACGTTAAAAGAGTTTCACTACAAATTTAATAGCCTCCCAAAAAGAGTTTCGCCAAAAAAATTCAGTGCCAATAGTGACCCTATAAACCTACCGCATTTACACAATGCCCAAATATGCAGGCATTTTTTTTTTCGTTCTTCTCAAAGCTATTTGTGTGGCTTCGTTCTTCTAGAAAGGTTCCCTTCTGTTCATTCACGCAAGGTTCCCTTCCTACTTGCTTGAGTGGTTAGCCTAGCGCTAAAGGCTTGTCACTCCTTCACGAGCAACTCTCTCCTTCAGAGCAGCCTTCACAGCCAAACAACGAGCTCCCATTCAGATGTGGCGCATAAAGGCCCCATTTGAAATGCACGTTTTATGCGCATAATTAATGGGCATTCATTATAATACGCGCGCTATTTATTCTGCGAGTGTGTCGCACGTGAACGTACAGGAAGCACCGCGGGACATGAAGTCACTTTCACTGCCATGACCCAGATCGGGAGGGGAGCGCTTCTCATCCTGCAACGGTAGGCGGATCGTCTACCGGGTTATTTGTTACGGGGGTGTTATAAATATGACCAATTAACGCTCCCTGCCTTTCCTTCTCGATGCCTTTGCTGTGCGTGTATATAGGTGCCGCTCAAAATACACGCATTGCCACCGGCATCGTGCGACCTCAATAAGCAGATTTCGTTGCAGATTTTTTTATAGTTTTTGTTTAGAATTGTGATTTTTTTTTTTTTTTTAATTTGCGAATTGTTAGAGGAGCTTAGGTTGTTATAAATGAGGAAGTCTGCGCAAGAAACGGGATGTAATTTTTCATCCGGTTCTGGAAATTGTTTATTTCTGAACTTTTGAGGGGTGCTGAGACCTTGCCCACGGTGTTCCTCCGCGGAAAGCGAAAGGACAGTTTCGATGATGATGATGATGATGATACTTGGAGATTTCTGGCGCAAAAGCAACAGTAGGGTTTTACGCGGTGAGCCATTATCGTCAACTGATCCATTGCCATTTTCTCTAACGAGTGTACATGAGAGGCTTATTATTTAATATTCGGTATTCACTCAGAGGTCGAACGGTGTCGGTGCGCTGCGGAGAAACGATGAACTACCGTAGTGTAGATAGCTCCCTCGCGTCGTCTGCTTTTACACGTTTATTTTCCGCGTTCAGTGCAGTAGGTGGGGCATTTGGGGAACCGAACAGTATCGTCGCATCGCGGCACAAGTGATCTTCCCGTGAATATACACAAGAATTACGGGAAAGAACCATCAACTCCGAACCCTCCGACCATCGGCCGGCGTGTTATTCACACTAGAAAGGTGACGGTGCCGCCCCCTATAGGTCGATCTCGCAGCGAATATTGCCATCAGAGACTGGCCTCCCCTCTCATAGACGTAAACTTTACTGTTGTACCGACGGGCATTCTTTTATTATGACAACTGGAGGTTCGACTTGGTCGTAAAGATTATGAGAAGGTGCTACGCGGGGACCTCTTATTCAATTTGTAACTGAATCATACTGGCATCCTACTCTTCAAATTCCTACGGATGAATCGCAATGAAATGTGCACCCCTTCGTGGGACTCCAGAATGATTACGCCATTATCATATCCCCGTACTAAAACCGCAAACAGACACCATGAGTGAAATCGGCTTGGATTCACGGCTTTGACGGTGAACTCCCACAAAACCTATCACTGTTGCTAGCATATTTTTGAACTGGTGTCGCTTTCAGCTTGCAAAAAAATGCGAGTTATGAGTTACAGCATGCATTTTCCCTCTCAATGCTCTGTTCTTTGCTTCTCACTGTAGCCGCTCCACGTCATAATTATATGGTCTGACTTTGCCATTCAAGTGTCTTGCAGCGTCATAAATGACACGATGGCAAAACCCGCATTTCGGCTTCGTCTTTTTGTTCAAGCTCACCTAAGCAATAACGTAAGCTGCGCTTTAAAAAAAAAAAGACTGAGAAAAGCAGCATCGGACTGCATCCAACTGGATCGGGAAGCGCGCACATAAGCATGCCTTTGAATCCTTGTACACCCCAAAGTCCGGCCGTCAGATAGACGACCTTTATGTGTAGTGCGAGTCTAGCCGCCAAACATAACGGTACGGCGACTTCTTCCTTCTTCATCAGTGGCGTCCCCTGCCACGCCTTCCCATTCAGAGCGTGACGTTTCGCAGAAAGCGAGACCCACAACACGTCACACGGTGAGAAGCAGACACGGACCACAGTAATCATCCCTATCGTGCTGGCGCTTTTCTCCGTATTTCGGTTCGGTCTCCTTTTTTTCTGTTCTCATCCGAAAAAAAGGGCCGATGAACTCGGATTCATACCACCACGGATATAGAGTGTCCACAAAAAGAGAAACGCTTTCTCTGGTTCTCACAGTCGCCGTCCGAACTGCAAAATATATTAAAATAATAGATTAAGCCCTGTTACATCGCCGCTGTATATTTTGGTATGTGCCTTATTTGTGCCCGGAGATTCAGGACGGGATGATTTTCTACAGATGACAACGTCGGTGCAGTGAAAAAAGATGGCTGGGAAGCAAGCGAGCTGGTGAAGATGACGCATAACGTAAAACCCCCGAGACTAGACTTCGTGTTGTGTCTGTCCCTTCGTGTTCCCTAGTCTCGGGATTTTACATTATGCATCGGTGCAGTGTTGGTGGTGGAATACGATTCCAGCACCTCCCAAGCGATAGCACTGTCTGCACTCCGCTGGTACTTATATCACTGCCACACACACACACACACACAAAAAAAAAAGAAAACTGTTACAATCATGTTATCAGGGAATACTAGAAAGAGAGAAGAGAACGAAGCACAAAACGCGAGTAAAGCGACATGGCAACTCCGAAGACATATTGCGTTATGCGTGTCTACAAAAACCACGATTCTCTCCGCTGCACACTGCTTTATACAGTAAAGCATCGCTATAACGAAGTGAACGGTCATTCGATATAACGAGTCAAAATTCGATAAAAGCGGAATGGGAAACAGTGACAGTAACCTCGGAAGCGCACGGAAACACCTCCTTGAGACAAGTCTTGGAAAAAGTGTTCAAGTAAGGAAAGAAGTGTTGGTGATGAGCACCTTCGCAGCATTTTAATTTAGATGCAAAAAGAAAGCAAAAGACGTGAGCTGAGTTTACCATACCCGCTTCTGTCGAAGCTAAGTAAGTAAGGAGTCGACTTGGAGTACATTCCGGATACTAATCCAGTACAAAACGAATGCATTTGGGCCAGGACTGCGTAAAACCTCGTATAAAGCGATAATTCGAATAAAGCGGGCTCGCTATAACGAGAGCCTACCGTACATCCGTTCTCAGCTCCTAACTCTAAGCCTTCCGAGACACAGCTTATTGCAGGTTTTTATATCATTCTACGCTCGTAAGCTCGGGGTACAAGAACAAAACACATCATATAGACAACATACCGTACATCCGAATATTAATGCGGTTTCACCAATGGCGCTTCTTTCAGTAATGAACCACCTACGTTCACGACCTACCCATAAAACCGACACGCATAACCCCCTCTTCTGCCACTATACCTCAAGGTCATTACCTATGCCAACTATGCATATAGTAGCACGCGATGCGACGATATGGGACTCTGCGTTTTCTTTTCTTTCCTTTCTTTCTCTACGAGGCTTTATTGCGCGTGCTATAGGATAGCTACGGTATATAGAAGAGCACGAAAAGATGGGCGCCGTTCGCAACGACGAAAACATCGTAACAAATTGAAAGGAAAGGGGTGAGGGCCGTGTGGGATGATGCGATAAAAAAAAAAAAAGCCCTTATCGGTAGGAACGCGCCACGCGCAAGCAGTTCCGGAGCACTTTGTTCGTGTCGGGCTCAAAGCATCGCCCAAAAGGCACACAGACTCTGAGGGGGAAAGAATGAAAAGGCAGTGCAAAAACAGGCGTGGTAAAAAAATGTGAGGTCTGATAAGGACGGCAGACCCAATTTAGGTGTCTGCGAGTGCCCTAGTCCGAGATATTCTCTTTTGTCGGGACAGAGTTATGTAGGTTGCTGGTGAATCTCTCTGTTTTCTTTTTTCTAGGGGGGCTCATACAACGCAACGTAGTGAGAGAGTTGATGCACAAAAGCACTTCAAAGCACTTTTTTTTTTTTTACTCTAAGCTACGAACCGTAGCGTTGAGCAGATAAGGTTCACCCCAGCGTACCCAATCACGTACCCTCACGTTCGATATAGTATGGCGCTGCTTAGGTGACAAGCAATGCCTGCATGTATTACGAGAGGCCTAGAAGGTTCACGACTCTTCCATTACGCAGAATGATACGTTGCATGACGCTAAGTGTGTATTTCAAGGTAATAAAATGGCAGTTTATGACACGCGTTGCGATGGATTCAGTTTCCAGTAACAACTTGGAGAGATGAATCATATGCTCGATGGAAATGTGTAGCGCACGGGAGATTAGGATGGTTAGCGTCTGCTAAGGCCCGCTACGGCCATATGTTCTGGCGCGGAACACGCCGGCCGACGACCAACATTTGTCAAGTTCGTATTCTACGTCAATATTCGGTAGATATAACGTGTACTCGAAGACACAGCTACAACAAGTTACATGAGTACAGGTTGCTTGCTACACAGAACGCCTCAACAACAGATAAATGGATGATGCTGAATGAGGAAATTCGCAGAACGTTTCAAACCACATTCAGGGGAAGCAGTTTCTCGTTGCGGATCACTGTCTGCATAACAGCTTTGTTTTTTTTTTTTTTGTTTTTTGTTTGGGGGGGGGGGATGTTGACAGCGCTAGTGCGGCACGTGAGTGAACTAAACGTACCATAGCTTTTATCTGGGAGCTTGCAGGCCTCTGGTAATACGTACAGGCCTACATTTGACCGAACCTGTCACAGTGAACTGTTCTTTTCTTAACTTTTTCTTAGGCTTCCCTGCAACACATCTATATATGGTCTCTTTTCCATCAACCCTACCTTTGTCACCGCGCAGTGGAAAGCAGCAGAACAGACCCGATAAGCTTGATAGCGTCAGCCGCTTAGAATCAGCAACAACAGCTGCAAAAACCCATCCTGTGACCTAGATTTGCTCCATAACTGCCTCTACGTCATAGCCAGCTCGGTGCACGGCATCAATACACGCACTTCGGGCATCATGTCCATCTTCATAATAGGCAATGCGAACACGGGCGCCCGACATGGATGGCATTGGATTGGCTATGGCACTTGAGTAGAGGAATCCATCACAGGATGCAATTTTCGCCAGAGGAGGCTGTGTTTACATATATTCAGCTGCGCGCTCACAGAACCAGTTCAAGGCAACGCCAGTCCTACTTGTTAGGCTGTGACGACGTGCATCGTAATTTTATTCTGATAGCGCGGAGATATATAGCATTACGTCATGCAGGTTATTTCCCGGCAGATTAAAAGGGTTCAAAGTCCCTTCGGCGAATGCGTTTTCCGTATAAGATTACATGTGTAAGCTGCGAACAAATGAGTTCAGTACTTCTTGATATTTACTTTGTCGAATTGCCTGTCCTGAGCACAGTTCACCCGAAAAAAAAAAGTACTGGATCTGTAAGGCCAAGTTCGTGTCTCTCGATTTTTACTTTGCGATAAATCAGCAAGTGTCTCACCTGGAAACAAAACATGCAGTGTATACAGAGCTAGAGGCGATATCTTAGTATAGCTTTCCGAGTAGCTTTTGTTTTAATTCCGTTTTAGTGCCGCGAAGCAACTGGCAGACTTTTCTGAGTAGCTGATGCACTGTATTCTTCATTAGCAGATGTACGCAACTAATAAACTTCTGTTAGTTATTGTATATGCTATCGACTAAGACTCTTACGTAACAAACAATCGTAAGCAGGAACCAATTGGTAGGAACCATTGAGTTCTCAGATACAACAGGTACTGCTCCCAACAAGAGAGGTAAATAAAAGTGTGGCGTGGGGTGGGTAGCCGTTGTAATACTTCTGAAATAGCTTTGAGTACTTCTAGTATGTATTGTAATACTCAACTCTCCGAATGTATTGGTACCTGGATTATGATAAACAAAATCGAAGTACGTATTATAACACTGTAGAAGATGCAACATACTGACAGGTACCAAATCATGAATGCCGAGTGTTCAAGCCTGTGTGACCGTGTCCCAAAAACGTTCGGTCACAAACAAGGCAACTACTGTTCGGCTGAAACTAAAACGCGTTTGGAGCATGACTGTTTTAAGTATACACAAATTGAGCAGGTGCTAATTCGTTCTTGCTGCTAATTCGTTCTTGGTAACCTGCGCGTTGAGTACCAATGTATCACTAGTATTACTATAGCGTATTTGATACAGAGAAGTATTAGTACTATGTACCATAACGCACCAGAATCAAAGTAGTACTTATTCGTATTACCATACTGACTTCTAGAAAGTGTCCTGTTTTAGTATTATAGTCAAAATATGAGTATTGTTGCCCACCCCTGTGACTTCAGTACGGGTACCACCAGCTTTACTGTCTGAGGTTTTCCCTGGGTTTTCCTTCCGAAGACTTTCCAGACGAATGTCGGCACGCAGTTCCCACTGAAGTCAGCCCAGGACGCATACCAACCCCCCGTCCCCCTCTCCTTCCTGCTGTCCTCTCTCCATCTGTCCATGTACTCCGCGCATAGCCACAGTTGCTTCGCGGAACCAACACAGAATAAACAAAGAACGCCGAAAAACTACGGCGAAAGCTCGGCAGCATCTAATTTACAGTTACCGCACTACGGCGCCTTCCTCAGCGTCAAAATTGGCCCACGGACCAATTCTATCGAACAGACTGGTCAGCCAACACAACGGTCAACAGCTTTAGAAGAATAGCCTGCAACTGTCCCCCCTCCATTCATCCCGACGCTTGCATGCGCTCCAACCCTCCATCGCGCTCTTCATCATCTGCTGGGTCCGATCAGAGTCCCATCTGACCCTCGACAACCCATCATAGGAAACACAAAGCCCTCAAAATCCTCAGACGGGGGGCAAATCTCCACTCTTTCCATTTCAATAACGACACGTCACCGCTCAATGGGAGAGAAACGGCCGTGACAATGGATAACGGAATGAAAAAGAGAGAGAGAGAGAGAGAGGGGAAGAAAAGTGCGTTCCAAACTGTGAACCCACGTGGGGATAGCGTTATCGAGACACGTTCGACATTTACGTTGAATCCCCCCCTGCAGTTTTATGGATGCAAGTCGGGGTGTTCACCGTGAATCATTCCTTAATTCCCTAATCCCCCCCCCCTCCGGATCCACCGCCGACAATGGTGTGCCTGCAGCGGACTGACCCTGTCGCACATGTATCAGTCCCATATGTCGCAAACACCGTTGCGACTATTAATTAACTATTAATTAGCCGTCGCGACTACTCGTTTGTGTCAAACAGTGAGAATTAATGCCCCCTCATTACTTCCGTGTTATTATTTTATTCCTATTTTGTTTCGGTATGTTACCACAGAGTAGCGTAACCCTGCACACGTAATGGCGAGTTTGAGCAGATCTGAAGGTCTTCAAGCAATGGTGCTATTCATTTTTCCTTTCAAGTGGCTGACAGACAGCACATATCTGAGCTCAGACTTGACAGATTCCCGTACGATATCGTTTTTCATAGGGTGCTTGCTTCCTTTAATTTTTCCTCGTGAGATTTCCTGGCTACTAAAACATGCGTATATCCTGCCTTTCGTCTCACGTTATTTTCGTTAGGTAAATCTGATAACGTCTAATGGCACCCATAGGTAACAAGATCACTGATTTATACCTTTGGTAACTTAGAAAACCAGCCGTATATCTAATCTCCCGTCATCGTAATTAAGTATCGGTTAATACGAACTTCCTGATACAACGATATTCCTTCTCTATAATTATCCTCGTGACACCAGCAAACATGGAAGAACACATACACAGGGCATGTACGCCCTAGACCACCCATTGTAATACAGAGCATCCAGATAGATAGAAATTATCAATCTCCGTACACAAGCCACATACATCATCCTCATCGTGTACGAACCAATTAACCTGAACCCGTCACTCGCCGAATGGTTCGTTTAACGTGTACGAACAAAAGAATCACAAACAGAAGACAAGCCAATCCGCAAACAAGAACCCGAAGCCTATAAACGTTATCTGGGACAGAGGTTTCTCACAGTATAGACACACATGCTCCGGAACAAAGACGATCATCGCAAGGAACATGCAGAAACTGCACGAAGAACATTGCCATGCCATGTTTCTGGGACCATCAATAATGTTTGGAGAGCGAAGAAACAACGCAAATTCATCATCGCGGGAGCACAAAGGGGTCCAGAAGTCCGCCTGTGATTTGAGCGCGTGCGTTTCTTTCTTGCTATTTTGAGCCATTCTCCGGCTAACAAGAAGAAACATACTCTACCCTAATGTTTCTTTTTATACTCAGTTACATGAAACGGTGTTTGATTGGTTGTGTCACGCCTACTTCGAAGATGGACCGACGCGATGTTAGTGTAACCCGGTTTCAACGTTGGCTTTGGAGGAGGACAGGCTTCGCGATTATGGTCGTGGTCAGTGATGTATTATTTCAACATGAAAAGAAGGCGGATCTGTCTTAGATCGATAGATTGGAACCAACCTACAGCGAGGTATGACCTGTATGGAGATTACCAAAATTGTGTGTGCGCGCGCGCGTGTGTAAGAACAATGAAAGAAGGAAGTCACTGAAAAGGTTAGCCAGCTGTAGGACTCGAACCCACAACTTCTGGATTGCCAGTCCAGGGCACTTGAGGCTTGTGTGTTGTGTTGTCCTTTCTTCCGTGTTCCGTGCGTGTCCGTGTGCGTGTTGTGTTGTTGAGTACAGTCGGCGGCGTGAATTGCTTGCTGTTTGCTCGCACACTTTTATGTGAACAAAGTCGTTTTTCCTTTACTCTTGCTTGTTGTCTTAGGTGTCCGATACGGCGTATTGCACAGTACGGTGGCAAATTCTTACATATGTGCACCGTCCACACTGGCATGCGCCATATATGTCTAAGCTTCCTTGCAGTTGGCGAAATACATTATTCTTCGTGCCTTTTCACGTTATTTGTGCATATCTTGCGGAAAAGTCCCTCTATCGGTAAGGCATGCCATTTGCCTTCAAGGACAGCGATTAGAAATAAAACCGCCGGTTGTGATAAATGTATAGCTTTGTTTCAATGGAAAGTCAGTACGTAAAGCTACGCTGCAAACAAAAAAGCAAAATGTCCACGATAAAAAATAAAGAAACAGGTCATTCGTAGCTATCACATAAAGCATTCTATTCCACAAGATAAACGGCGACCACTGTATGTTGAGTATTAATAAACGCTCCTATCACCGAGGACATCTGCGACGAGCGAAGACCTCTTCCACTTTCAGGACACTTAAGGGCCTTTATAATACGCCCTCATGTATATAAAACGCAGCTACGCTGTATGGCGTAATAAGTTAAGAGTCATTAGCCCACACTGAGTAATTAAATCTTTCGACACGGAAGTAACTGGTCGCCTGATAATATGAATACTTAATAGAGTACCGTTGAACGTCAATTTGTACGGTTCCTTGGGGCGGTTGTGCTTCCAATTAATGTCACCGTGTAATACGACGACGCTATTGCTTAGGACAAGTTTTAGTACGCAGCGACACACTTCTTACTGGTGCATCAAAAGGTCAGGAACGAACGAAACGACACGAGACAAGAGGCGAAAGGAAGAGTTAGCAGACGAGCGGAGTCGTAGCAGACGATGCTGTGGTGGCGCCATCTACGTGCAAATGAGGTAAACCAACAGCGTGATCGGGTAGAGGTATATTCGGTGTGTGAACGAGACGTGAAAAAATGTCAAGGTGTGCCCGGTTTCGCAAATACGTACCCTACGGGTAACAAAGAGTTTGTTGCCACAGAAAAGGTGAATGTCTGATTGGTCGCACGAGAAACAGGAACATTGACGTCACTTTCGTAACACACGCGATTTCTGTATTGCATTTTCCGCTTACCCCGGAAGAATCTCACGGAAGCACTTCCCAACATTTCATATGCTGTCAAGCATATAAAGCACCTCTTTCCAGCGAATGTTCCCCATTCGGGAATAGCCAAAGCGTCGTACACAGCCTTCTACCATTACTCAATCCATAATATCTCTTTAAATATTCATGTACACGTAAGATGGAAGGAGCTGCTTCGTGCTGTTTACGAGAAGGATGTAACGCTCGAACTTTCGCTCGCCGTGAATTTCACGGCATTGAAGACAATCGTGAGCGCAGTGGCCGCGACGCCGATCAGCCCCACTTTACATAATCTCTCCGCGCGTGCGTGAAACACTCACGCCGCACGCGACCGTCCTCTCCTGTTTTTGTCTCGCCGTGCGACTTCGGGGCTGGAGACTGTCCCGGGTTGGTGTACGGGGTACCTTTCTTCCACACTGTAATACCTAATGTAGCACCTACCGTACCACTCCGACCGTTCTCTACGCTAGCCTCTCAGCCTAATCTCGCCAGGCGTCGTAGCAGCCCCAAGGACGCGAGTACTTTCGGCTTCTGTTGTTTTGCGGGACGAAATCTGCCGATGGATACGTATCTCATACGTACGTGCTGGTTTCAGAGTGGTTTGAAAAATAGAATGACCTGAAATAATGACTGCCTCCAATCCTGCTGTATCACATTTGACGAAAAGTCCCTGATTAAAACGCTAATTGATATTGAAAAAAAAATGATTAAGTGATGAATTTAAGTAATTAATCAGCAAGTAGTTAGTACTTACATACTCTCTTCCAGAGTGGATTTGGTGGGTTTTCTGTGACCACGAACTTTTTTTTTTTTTTTCTGGGGTCCCCGCACCCACAGTTTATGTTCATTTTCCTTGCTCTTCCCATTAATTTTTCTTTCACCAGACCAAAGCAACCGAATGTCCACCTGCCCGCGCCATCCTCTCGCAAAAACAACTTGTGTGCTTCTCACGTAGCCTATTCTTGTGAAAACAATAAATATTCGTGATACTGATGTGTGGACCATGTTGTGCCTAGAGGAGAAGCACTTTGACTGAGAGTTACATAGATGCGGCCATGTGGTGCATCGTGCGCCTTTCGGCAAACGAAATTGGAACCGAAACCGTCTTAACTTCAATGTTCTCCAACCAGATGGCGCAAGGCGTCCCAGCAGCAAAGAACTATCTGTTAAACTCCCCTACGCAACTGAAATGGAGACGCCCCGTATCCTGCCGCACACAAGGACACGGCGTAAACGTCGCGTGTGTAGCGAATCGCGCTAGCAGACGCTGTCGTTGAAACCCAGTTTCCCACGACCGATCGAAACCCGGGCTCCAGTCTGTCGCGCACACAAGGTTATGTGCCGTGAACGTGTCGTCTGCCAACGGATTTGTGTCTGCTAACGCCGCTGTCATCGTCTGCAACCGGCATCTTTATTGTAAGTGTTGAATACCTTTCAACTTCAAAATTTATCTTTTCAAACTAAGGATGTGGCAGCCTGGAAAAAAATGTAGCACTGTTAATGTTGTGGTTTGTGATGATCACAGTGTCGTCTGCTAGAATGCTGGTTATAGTGCAGTGTATTTCAAAGAATGGAGTCGTTCTCAGCAGTTCAACGAGCGGCGCACGAGTTTTAAACCTGTTGCAGCGCGTTGCAGTGAGGTGATTTTCTCTCCTGTCGATAAAGAGCCGGGTGGAAATGGAGTTTTTCTCTTTGATCAGTCCTCTGTCCCAGAGAAGCGGCTGGTCTTTATCGGTCCAGAGAACCGGAAAACTCCAATGCTATTTCGCTGTTACTAAAATGAGCTGCTTATTTATTAAAGATGTTGCCGTGGGACGCTGGCCGTACATGTAGCTCGCCGTTATATCGTGTGACGTTACGAACACGTTAAATTTAGCTGCATATACGTGGTCACGAAGTGCAGCATTATGCCTCCCTCTACCTGTACCGGCATGGACTTGCACTGTCGGAGCCAAGTACTGTACATGCGCGACAATAGAACATCGTCTCGGCTGATTTCGTGTCTCTTTCTTTTATAAAAACTTTAAACTTTTCTTGTTTATTTCACCGAACATTCTTATTGAAGTCGTACGGACTTGCGGGTACAAAATTCCTGTCAGCTGGCATCGACCTAAATACCTAGCATTCCCAGGCCCCGCTAAGCAAATACGGAAGCTCGCGTTCTTCTACAGAGCAATCATACAGAACGAAGGCGAAAGGCGTTTGCGTTCTGAAAAAGGCGACCGCGTTTTGCACTATCGCCGCGACACGCGTAGATACGTATGGAAGCCGTGCCATGACAACGTGGCTCGGAATACGGCACTCATAAAAGTTTTGTCCGTTTTCTGCACTGCATGATGAAAGCACGCAAGTTCCCTTAGCGACATCAGAGTTCCTGCTTCCCACTCAGCGAATATTAATTCGGCGGCGGAGTCTTTTCCTCTCGAGCTGTAAAGAATTCGCCAGCAACTGCTGCTCTTTGCGGATTTGTTTTTACATCACTTCGGTGAAGCGCAGGCATGTGCGAAAAGTAGGTTGGATGCTTGATCGTGCCAGCTGTATCGGATGGCGCTTGCTGAAAAAAAAAAAAAAAAAAAAGAAAAAGCTGTTTCTCTTCCAAAATACTACTTACACTTCTTGGGTGGGGGTTCACTTGATCGAAGAAACAAATTTTCCGACGAATTTGACACCTGACTGAAGGAGCAAGGCAATAACATTTTGCGTTGCGAGACAATTCATTCATCAATCAATCAATCAAGAGCCACCATGCACTATATTTGCGCTCCACTGTGTCTCATCCCTGCGCAGTTAAATTTGCGAGAGCGCCCTGAAAAAACCTGTCATGGTCAGTACTGCGTGACATTGAAGGATCGGCCAGATCTCCTTGCGTGACGTAATTAGGTCTGTGTGACGTAGCATCATCGTAGCGAGCCACGCGTCAACGACAGGCAAACCCGAATGCTCACTACAAAAACACTGGCTTGCACATCACCTCAACCTTCATCCTTGAAATCTTTTTCGTGGTACATAAATCAAGCTCAAAATAGGCGAGAAGTTTTATCCAACCCTTCCGTCCTCCTTTTGTTATTTTTGAAACAGAGCCCCCCCTCTCTCTCTATTGCTGTCATAAATACAGCAGATATTCCGACACCAATCCGTGTTACACTCAAAATATAAAAAAAGAACTTCTCCCGTACAGCTGCAACCCCTTAATTCCGCCATCACAAATAAACGTCCTGCCGTTGCGGCGCAGCAGACATCGCAAGGCGGACGAGTCAAACTCTCACGGCATCCAGTCTTCCTCATTGTGGAGAAAAAAAATGAGAACCTGAACAGGCGAGATGATGCCTAGCCAAAAAAGAAAAAAAGCTCCGAGGGCGTGGCACGTCGTCTGATAGAAATAAGAAGGGCGCAATTTCTCTCTCCCACTCTTTCTCACTTTCTTTATTTCCTCGCAGACGAAAATGCCTTTCCCCTCTTTTGTTGCTTTTTTTCGGCGCAAACAGAAAGCGATTCAAACTTTCGCTTCTCATACTTTCGATATTCTTGTATTGCCGTTCTTGATGTAGGACGGCATTTCCTTCCGGAAGGAAGATACAGCTCCAGGCTGTACAAAAGCATTACAGCATTACAAGGTGATCGAGTATCGAACGCTATTTCAGTTATGTTTTCTTTGAACGTCACAACAACGTCGTTGTATACGCTCGATACGGAGCCTCATAAAGTGTCACGTGGTCTTGATGTAATGGAGCTGCCTTGGTGTCTTGAACACGCGATGGCTTTGTCAAAAAGCAGTAGTGCTGGCGCGCTGCAGTTGCTGTGTAAAATGCGTTCCTCGCGTCGACGAAGTCGTAGCAGACGACGGACACTGAGCAGACGACACGCCGCGACAGTATTCATGTTCATTACTTTTGTCTTCTGCGTTCTTTATCCTCGGTCTGTGCAGCCGGATCATTCGTAATCGGTTGAGAACGTAAGTGAAATCTCCAATAACCACAGAAAAAGAAAAGGAGGAGAAGCAAGATGAGTAAGAAATACAATTCTTGCATATATATAGAAACATCCAGAAAGGCGATCCGGAACGAGCAGTACTTTCGCCCACTGCCCCACTGCTCGTCACGGCCCCTCTTCAAACAAGTTCTACAAGCGTTTTCATCTTCCTGCAACAAACCACTTTCACCCTGACGGTTGCGAAATAGCCCCCCCCCCCCCCTCCTTTCCGTCCCACCTCCCCCGCAAAAGATGTGCTTCCTACACATTCTCCGATTGATCCAAAGCACAGAACCAAGGACACCCACTTGGCCCGTCGACCTCCAGTGCAGAAGATGCTGACGGAATTCTTAATATCGCTTCACGTTTATATTACATCGCGTCGGGCGGCTTTCTGCATTTGAGCCCGCTGCCGGGAGATATATTGCAGCGTCTGGGAACATGGGTGCTCCCGTTATTTTTATCGGAATAGTAGCAGGATCATAAAAGTGGTTGGAGAAGAGGTTTTGGCGTTCAGCTTCGCGATGGGGTGGGAATGTTTCGGAACATTCCTGTACTGCTGCGGAAGTTTGTTTGTGGGAATCGCGAAGGGAAAGGGGGTGATAGTAAAATAAATACATGGACGGCAACCGTACAACAGACTGAGTGCACTAGGACTGTATAAGTATCGCTCGCGAGTGCATGCAGAAGATACCGCAGCCCAAGAGGGCCGGTTCGGTGAATACGCAAACTAACTGGCGTTACTAACATATTCGTTTGTAGTGGTATTTCTCTGGCGTGAAGACATAGAGAATGTAATTTTGGGATGTTAATGTACGTTCTTGTCTGAAAGACAGTGAGGTTGCTGACCAAATAGAACCTCTGTGGTCGACCACCTGCCTCCGTATAGGTGAAGCGAGTTGTGTTGAAGAAAATTGTGCAACCACTACAGTAAAAACGCGGGAAAAAAATCGATTTCACACAACATCGAAATGACATCAATAGAAATTTAACAGCGTTTCAAAACGAGTTTATCATAAAAATGTCCCGCAAACTGTCTCACTCCTATCAGATCTATCGCAAAGCCCATACTTTACACATGACATTCTCGGGTAAACAAAGCCTTTCAAACGTGAACTTTTGCAATTTATCCAGATTTAAGTTACTGTTTATGCACATTATTTTACATATATCCATTATGTCTCACTGTAAGTATATACTTATTCATCTTGCGTTTTATGTGTGTGTCTAGCTATAAATATCGTGTTTATCTTGTTCGTTGTTTTTCAGTGTGTCTACATATGTACGCGTTTATCTTGTTCTGTAACTCCCTCCCTCATGTAATGCCCCATTGGGATAATTTGAGGTATATGCATAAACATAAACAAGCCCCCGCCACAACTTCCAGTCCCACGAAGACTTCCGGTCCTTCCGCGACTAAGGACGCTCGAACCAGCCGCCATGCAGAATTATATCTCTCGCTTTTGCTGATTTGTTGAAAACGGGAGGCGTGCGCCTTTTTGTGGCAATAGGGAGTTTTAGTAGATAGTACGCTATCGCCTTTGCGGACGTAAGGGATAGCGTTGATGCTTCTGCGCACGCCCATAAGAGAAAGAGAGCTTCGCGCAGTGCACAGTACCACCAACCCTATCCGTTACGCACGCTATCGCCTTTGCGTACGACCCACTAAAACTATCTAATGTGAATTGCCACAAAAAGGCGTATACGTAACTAACGCACTTCCGGTGGCGCACGATAGCGCATTTATGCGTGCGAAATGCATCAGAATAGGGTAACATGGCGGATACAGGAGAGTTGTGTTCAGGTACCGTTAGGGGAGCTATCGGTGCAGAAATCGAAACGATGTCCCACATGGATGCTCATCGGTAGTGCCCCTTGCGGTGCCTGCACATAACTCTCCTGAGACCGCCATGCACTACCACGCACAGTCATGAATTCACTATTCTAATGCATGGAAGCCGATGTTTTCGCGCGATGTTTATTTATTTTTTTTACGTTGAGTGTGGCTTCCAGGATTTTTTTGTAGCTTTCGCACGCATAAATACGCCATCGTACGCCACCGGAAGTTCCTCGGGTAAGTAGACAACGAGTTACATGTAAAAACGTGGGTTACGTTTCTCTGCACACACCCTGCATAAAAGAACTGCCAACGCGAGAAACTTTATACATTCCGTTACCTGCCTGACGCTGGCAAAAGGTTCGGCAATCACTGCACGCGTTCTGAACGCAAACTCTCATATAACGCACCGTAAAACAAGATATATCGAAAGCGGCAGTCTGCGGTTGTGTTCGTTTGTTCAGCTCGCGCGAGCCGGAGTCGTGACGTATGAGAGTCATCGTACGTCATCGTACGTCATCGACTCCAACGACTCGCATCGAGAAGAGAGTCGACTCACGAGCACCTCTAGTGTTGATTCCTCGAATTTTAGAACGGGGGTCACTGCCAGGGCGATGACGTCGCGAGAGCCGCACCAGGGAATTTTCGCCCAGCAAGAGTCGACCCTGTCGATTCTCGAGTTGCTCGAGTCCAATAAACGAACACAACCTGAATTAGCCCATTCATGCCATTAAACCTGAATCAATGGGCGTTGTTTACACTTAGGCGTTGCGGGCATACGGTACGTGCATTTGGCACGCGTGCGACGCACTGTCCCGACCAACAGAAGCTCTTGCGTCCTGTGTATCAGCCACCTGTGCCAGCTCATCGACGAAGCACGCAGGCATTCCGCCGACGACCTGTCTACCTGATAAGTGTGCCCGTACCGCGCTTGCAGCGAGAGTGCCGCCGGCGTGCTTCTTATAAATAGGTAGCGTTGGACGCTGTGCAAACGCTGGACATGAATTGATGACGACATGCATGCAGCACAACGTCCGTAACAGATTGGCTTCGATGGTATTCAGATTCAAAAACAAAACGAACAATGTGGAGACGTCCGTAATATATTGGAAGTTTATATAGTTTTTTTTTTTATATGTTCGCTACAGAATTTTTATTAAAAAAAAACTAGCAGAGCAAAATAGGTGCTGTTTTTGCAGTTGAGTTATATGGCCTTTAACTTTAAAATCACTAATTACCTAACATTCATTAATTAACTCTTTAATTAGGGGATTTCGCGCAAAAGCGAGATAACAGAACGGGAGATATTCCTAGTTGAAAGCCATTCCGTGTTTGAAAACCCTTTAGGCGCACGTGTGTTGAAATATCCATCGCTGAATTTCGCTATGCAAATACTTACTGTTCCCTTGGACCTTCCTTAGCGTTACCTCCACTCTCCCTCTCTCTCTCGCTTTGGATGTACTTCGTCGCTCGCATCGAACGCAGAAATTCGATGTTCGAAGACGTTCGAGGCTCTGCAAAAAACAAATTTCTCGATATCAGCGCGACAGAATGTCGGGACAGATGAGAGGGGTTAAAAACGTGAAAGCGATTTGGCGAATAAAACTCCATGGTGGAGAAAAGATAGAGTTTGGGAGAAATTTACTTGGATGGATGAATGGATATATTTAAAGAAAAATGTGGATGCTGCTGCTATACAACACTTGGAGACTGTCTAATTTAGCTGGCTCCTTTTCACCGTATGGTGTCGCTGTCAAAGGACATTGTCTTTCGTCTAAGCTTGAAGTCAAGCTATGAAAACAGCACAGTGGACGCTGTTAGAGTTTCCTATCCGCAATGTTTTTTTCTTTTTTTTTTTCATCGACAGAGACAAATTATTGTTGGTGTTCCACAGATACTGCAACAGAAAGCAAGCTCACATATAATAGCACGCAATAAAGCGCGCAGTAAACCCCACATGCGCTTGCAGGTCCTTTCTGCGTGCAATCAACCACACCTGTGCTCCTTACAAATGGTTGCCAAGAGAAACCCTAAGCTCCGTTGGACAGTGCTATGTACCCCAGTGTGTTACAAATTTATGTGTCTCATTCAACCAAATGGCCAAAAGGCTTAGCAGACGCGTGCGACACATGCCGTACATTACACTAAGCGCCTAAAGCCTCCACACATCGCAGAAACAGACGACAGTTCGCAATCAGTGACGTCACTGCACCATTTAACATCGTCATCGCTCACAAAAGCCATACAATGAAGATAAAAAAAAGTAGCCACCAAAAAGTGCCCCGCCATCGAACAACCCCTCGTTTTTTTTTTTGTTGTTGTTTTTTTTTCGTGGATTTTAGCCTGAGAATTTTAGGGACACTCGATGGATGACCCAGCTTCCGGCGGAAGTGGGGGCATTGTTTCCTGACTTCCGGGGTCTTCCCAATCCCTGCATGTTGAGGAAGTAGGAAGAGAGGAAAGTGTGGAAGAAGATGGGGAAATGCGGCGACCTCTCCCCGTTGTGTGGGCATCGATTGCATGGATCAAAAGGCGCCGGCCAGACTAGACGGTGTGTGTGTGGCGCTCTCCTATACCTCTACCGTCCTTGGGAGGCCATTTATTGGAGATTGACTGGTGGGTGCACAATCTATGATGAGTTATAACAGTTCTGCCTCCCGTTTCTTTTTTTTAATCGGACACGAAACCCAACGAGAGAAATTAATTGGTTGGGTTACACGCCCATCCTCCGAAATCACGCTATACTGTGCAATGATCAAAACCATCCGGGAACAGTCATTTTTTTCTTAATTTTTCAATAAAGAAAAATCATCCTATTTCTTTTTCAGCAGCTCAAAATTTAGCATTTTTATATGGAACCTGCAGTCGTATCAGTGTTGTCATCAGTCATCATCACTCGTATCACCATCAACCATATCAGACAAAAGTGCAATTGTTATGTTTCACAGAGTGAAGCAAACAATGTTGTCATTACGTCTCTTAACCGTGATGACAATACGTTTGGGCAATGTTATATCGTATACTGAAACAGAGCTTGTTGTCTATAAAACCAGAAATTCACAAATTCACGACGTTATTAATTCGTGTGCACGTTACTTTTCAAATATCAACTGTCTCCATCGCTTTCGTTAAAACTATTTCTAGCTTTGATTCACGGTGATACAAATTGTTTGTATCAGAGCCTATGTTCATCTTACATCCACGGCCATGCTTCAGGAAACCCATCGGTTCGCTCGTTGCAATTACCAAGAGTAAACGGTACCCTACAAATCTACTTTTCACTTTCAGTTCTAACTTTCTTAATTTGCGTAAAAGGGAAAGGGGAATGTTTTGTGCGCGACCGACAGGAGGAGGAGGAGGACAGATTGGGTCCGCGCTAGAAGTCACTGGCCCGGAACCGGAAACTACACTAACTGCGTGCGCGATACGCTCCACTCGCTTTCTACTACCTCCACTCGGTCATGCTCCAAACACTGATTCTTATACAAGCCAGCCCCCTCCTGAACATTCCGCTGCACCCCTCCGCCAATCCCCCCCCCCCTTACATAACGCTGCCCACAGCCTCATGCCCGTATATAGTCGAATTATACGCTGTTGCCGGAGTGCTCATTTGGATCCGCCAAATTTAGCCTTCTTTCGCTTGCTTCTTTCTTTCTTTTCTTCGTGTATTTGCAAGAAGGTTTCGGTCTGATGAACTTGGCCCGGAGGAGGGATACTGTATTTCCCGGGCGTGCATATTGCGACATGTCTTTACTGCATCACGACGTCGAACGTCGGTGCAGGGCCACTTCCTGCAGTGTGTATCAGATATTGAGATGAGAGATATCCGCTGGCTACAGTTCATTGGTCTTTGAATTTTGTGCATTAACATGGAAGGGCAGAGTATCCGTTTTAGCGTGCCCGTGCATTTCTGTCGCGCGACCTGATCCATCGCAATGTTATTAACGTTGTGTGCAAACTGTAGAGGTTTCCCACAGATAAGTTTACACTCGCGCTTATGCAGCACAGTACGGGAGAATTTTTGCAGACGACAACGACAAGCAGACTAAGTTCTCTGTCGTCTGCTTCTGAAGGTGAAAGAAAAATGCGTACTTTTAGGTCGAAATCTTACCATCGCGTGACACTGACCTTGTAACCAGAAATTTACCTCCAACGATGACCCTATAAAGGGACAATCACTTTCAGAAGCAGACGAGATATAACTTCGTCTGCTTTGTCCCTGTCGTCTGCAACGACTCTTCCGCGCGATGTGCACAAGCAGGAGTAAACTTATCCGTGGACGACCTGCACACTTTGGCCCGCCTATAAAACTATCGTATTTGAACAATGTTAGCGCCGCGAAGCAACTGTGGCTATGACCGGCGTACAGATGTGGACAGCTGGAGACAGGGTAGCAGGAACGAGTGGAGGACAGGGGGTTAGTCTGCGTCCTACACTTGGAACTGAGTCGGCGAACTGTATATTCCGTAGCAGACGACAGGAAAGACGCTGAAGGTGTCGTCTGCTGAGGGCGCAGTACGCCACTCCCGATATTCCGCACCGTAAGGCTCAACATAACACGGGACCGAACTTCGTCTCTGTGAGCAGTGTTTCAGCTTTTTCTTCCACTACAATCTTCCGTGAGGATGCCGCTCGTGTGAATGCGCAGATAATGTACCCAGCGAGCACATTTCTCCGCACCACTCTTTATGTTCACCTGCAACATGTTTGTCGCCTCCCCAGCCGGGCGCCTTTCAAGTTCTCCCGCGCGACTCTTCCGTTGATAAGGAAGTAGCTGTGTGTGTGTGTGTGCGTCGGAGTTGTAAACGCATACGAATCCATCTAAATGACTGGCTGACTTCAGAGCAGTCACGGCAACCCTAACGATTAACAAGTGCCGAGCCCATATCGGTCTCCACCCCTCCTGCACGCATCACTGCCTGCCTCTCTCCACCCTCATCGGCTTCGATATTTACATACACTATATATATATTTAAGTTGGCCATAATCGTAATGCACGTCAGGCGTTGATAGCTTATTCATGCGTACGGGGCGTTGGCTGTGTGCAGAATAGTTAGCGTGTGTAACCTTTGCATACACTGTGCGTTCCCGATGGAGGAGTATGCTAGTAATAGTTAAACATGGCGCAGCGTGGGCTAGTTTATGGGGACGAGAAAAAAATATGTTGGGCGGACAAAATCTGTATATCGAACAAAATAGTATTAAGAGTCATCGTTATTATTGCACCCGCATAATGGAGGGAAAGGATGATGAAACGACCGAAAAAAATTATGCATAATGTAAAAACCCCGAGACTAGGGAACACGAAGGGACAGACACAACACGAAGTGAAAAAAAAAATTATGAAACACTGAAAAACATGGAAAAAAAATTATGAAACATACGCCATTATTAGCGACGTCCCCAGGGAATATTCTAGTGGAAGAAAAAGGAGAGAGAAAAAAAAGCTGCTCACGTGGCGAATGTTCTGCCGTGAAACACAGGGAGTGACACATTGCGTTAGCAGACGACACTATCGCCACTGTCGTCTGCTACGAAATATCTTGTGGCTGACAGACGACACCATCGGCACTGTCGTCTGCTACGAAATATCTTGTGGCTGAGCGCAGGATACTCCCCATTATTAGAAGAGCACGAAAAGGCATGGCGTTCAACGCTCGAGCTCTACAGGATTCCATCTTTGTTCATCTCCTTATGTCTCGGAAATGTATTTGGCAACATAGGCGTTCGTTTCACGCCACTGAAATCGATGTGAGAAGTTCGCCTGGCCACACTGTGTCTCCCCATAGCATCGCGTCTACATCACTTCTTGTATTCTCAAGCTCCGCGCGTGAACATCTCACAAAATGAAAGAAGAAGCACATAAAGAGGGCCCCGCGAAGAAGGCCAATAAAAAGGGAGCAATTTAGTCTCGTGCAACGCAAGACAAGCCAGAATGAGCGCGACGCCGGCCTCTATAATGACAACAAATACGACACTTGCGACTGGGGCTCATGAAGCCAGCAAGCGCGTAAATTGAGTGGAAAGGCGACTAGACTTGACGTTTGACGTTATACATATAGGATCTGTCCTCGAAACAGGGATAGCGATCTGATTGTGATAAGGAGGAGACGTAGTGTGGGTCATGCTGTGTAAATGAGGCCGAGCTGGGAGGTTGAATCAATTGAAAGTTGGGTTGGAGGTGGATGTTAATGTCTTGTTCCTATTGTCTGCAGTACGGAGCCGTGGCTACACGTAGTCCGACACCGCACCGAAAGTGTGGGAGCCTACGCTGCAAGCATAATTTCTCCGCGGAGTAACTTTGTTGAGGTTGACGAACTACATTTCGTGCAGTTCTTAAGTTGAACACGGGTGCGGAGAGCTGTTACTCTACAAAGCGTCGTTGTTTAACTTTGTCGTCGCTAATCTCGCTATGCTGTCGTCCTATTGTATATGACAGAGTGAAACGTTTTGTTTGTTTCTTAACGCTTGTTGAGCAAGCCACGTGACATGATGCGAGACGAGAGATTATTTTCCCGTATTTCTGTTTGCCTGATAACTTATAAAAGTATCGTCCTCCTGAAGTCCTATTCAGCGCCCTCAGTCGTGTCACGGAATCGTAGCTTGCTTTCGGTTGAACTCCGACCGTCAAACAACCCCTGAGCAAGTATGCTTTGCACTCTGGCAGCTCGCAACCAAACATGTTTAGGCGTCTATGACTCTTGTGCTTTTTTATCACACCTGACACATCGTCTGTCATATATGTTCTGCCTCTCCGCATATTGCCCATCATATCAATTGAATCACCGGTAAACAGCCTCCTTATCGGCCGTTAGTGATAAAATATTTATGAGCTCCAGCCAGCGGCTGATAAACAAGGAAACCATTAAAAAAGTAGAGTGATTTCCCCCATTTTTATCTCTGTAGGGCGCCTTCTCTCTCTCTCTCTCCGTTTGTCTTTTGGAGAATCCTCGTGGCGCAGAGCCAACTAGGCCAAAGTACGTGCGTCTTCCTTTGCGTAATTCAATAAAACAGGTGCTGCCACCTTTTCTTTTTCTTTTAAAGAGTAAAATAAACGGAGCAGATGAAATCGGCTTCTATTTCGAGCGGTTGCGTATACCACACGACTGCCTTCTTCATGGGCGTGTATATACCCGTGCTAGATTACGCAATCGAGGACGTTATTTTTGTTGAGCACGGCATCTCGTAAGACTTGGCACGTTTTGGGTGCGGGCTGAACGCCTGTTTTGCGCCCAGTATTTTACCTCTTCTCTTTATTGTGTGCCGATCCATACACCGGTAAGGCGACCACATCGTAAATTGTCTTCGCACGCGAGATAATTGGTAATGCTGCTCCAATAATACGTGGGGTGCAAGTCTTACGTAAGCGGTTGTCCTAACTGGTTATAAGTACAGACTGGTGAGAATCGGTTCGTGCATCATTTTTCATCTTGTCTTCGGATCGCGTAAAGAGAAATTTATGCGCGCGGTTTTTTTCTTCTTTCTTTGTGAATAATGCATCGAGTGATATCGTCGATAACAACGTAGGCTGTGCTGAAGAAATTCTTCACCAGCTTTAGATTTATTTTCCTCTACCGTACTTACCTTCGCACTGCATTTCGCTACTTTTCGCCTGCTGACATCCGCGGCACATTCTTTATTTTCAACACAGTGGCGATAGATTAGATTAGACTAGACGAAAAAAAAAAAAAAGCGTGGAGTTGTTTGTCCGACGACGTCAGCACTGGCTAAGATCTCCCTTTCGGCTCCACTCATCTGTTGTTTACCGTACAATTTCTTCTCCGGGTTACAGGAACAAGCTCGTTAAAGCTGCTACCCGTTTTAGCAACGCGCCGCAGCCTTTTCCCGTTTCGTCGTTAAAAGCAGGTCAGGACCAAGTTGATAAACAACATCTGCTAAACGTGCTTACCAACTCCGTCTGCAAATAACTACATTTTAACTAACCCGACGTTGAGAAACTGCAGCCACACGTTTCACCATAGCTTGCATCACCGTTCTCAGGAACTCCTCCTATGTACCTTTCCATCTACAGAGTCTCGCAGCACGACCTTGGACAATTATATAAACATCCATACCAGCGCAACCGCACTTGAATATAGCAGACTTTGCACAATCCCGGGAGCAGCAGTTTTTACGCAAACATAAGTGCAGGTATTTAAACGACGCAATCTCACCTCCATAATGTAAATCCTGTCTCTGAATTGATCGCTGTGCATGCCCGTAAAAAAAGATGCCTCTCAGTCGGACCGGGTAAATCTAATATATCCACGTCGAATAACAACACAGCTCTGTTTTGTGTGCGAAGAATTCAAGGTTGCTACAATACACTGTGCAAGTGTGTCTCTGCGCATGACCGTGTATTCACGAGCAACAACCTCACGGAAGATTCTAGTCGAAGAAAAAGCGAAAACACTGTTCGCAGAGTTCCGTCCCGTGTTATGTTGAGCATTCACACAGTGCCGGAATATCGGGAATGGCGTACAGCGCATTTAGCAGACGACACTTTTAGCAGATGGCACCGTCTGCGTCTTTCCCTGTCGTCTGCTACGGAACGCGAAGACACGACGTTGAGCGCTCGTGCTCGCGTGACAGCAGAAAGCTATGACGTTTTTCGCATCTTCCGCTATAGTATTCTGGGGAATGTCGCTCGTGTGAACACACGGTGAGAGGAAGAAAGAGTTGGGGGAAAGCACGTGATGAAGCATCTGTCCACTCGGAAAGTAGCAATAAGGGGGCATTCGCAGACGGGGCAACAACACTACACGGTGAAAAAGCCACGTGGACCTCACGTGTAGTTACCTTGGAAAATTAAGGGCTCGCGAACATTGAGCGTTTCACGGTATACATGTAGCAACATACGAGTCCGTCGATACCGCATGCGAAGTACCGGGAATGTTATTACCGAGATTAACGACTGACACTTAAAATGAGGTTTTCAGAAGTCGTTAAACGGAGCAAGTGGTACCAGGGTCCTGTGACGGCAACACTGGTCGTGAAAAAAGGAACAACTTTCTTTTATGGTCCGTAGAGGGAAAATGCCCCGGCGTTGTACACGAAAGTGGTCATGGCCTTTGTCGCAAGCATATTGATGTTGTCCAGTGGACATCGACAATAAATCGTGGGATGAATCAGATTCTCTTTTTGACAATCTTCCGTAGTTCTGTTGCGTAAATCGTGCAACCTTATTTTTTGTCGGATCCATTTCGTTCGCATTTTATCGCTGCAAGGTAGAGGCAATAAAGTTACAGATGCCGATAAAGCATCAGTAATGTTATTCCACAAAACTAATTCGAACGTCACATCCGCTAAGAAACTTTCCGCAGCCAACTTCATCGTTCCTTCGATGTCCACACGCCAACACCCCATTTAGTATCTAATATCTACCCCACACAGCGTCCTTCCATCACCAGCCATTCAATCACACGCACACTTGCGAGTCACGAAGGACAAAACTCTGAAACCGCACACCCGCGCTCAATGAACCCGATACCCCCCATCTGACTCAATCAAGATGCCCCCCATCAGTCCCGTCATCAATACCACCATCGCCCTCCTCTTCCGCATCCCATTCTCATCCTCCCCTCCCCTCCCTCATGGAACCGGAAGTAGCCTCCTCTCCCAGACAAAAAAAAAAAAAAGACGGCTACCCTCTCCCACTAAAGAAACGCGCGCAAAAGCTTCTCTTCGCTTCTCACGGCTGCCGCCATAGCCAGAGCTGGCTTCATTGCCGCGACGCAAAAGACAGTCTGGTCGTTCTGACGAGCATTTCGCATACCGTGAGCTGTGCCCCCATAGACAGGATACAGCGTTGTATCGGATACAGCGATCAGTGAAGTTCCTACTTTGTGCGCAACCGTTTCGACGAGGAATACCGCTCGATGGTGCTGTTGGCGTCCACGCCGATACGACACGGCGAGCGGTGAGTTTTGTCGCACCGTATCTTCGCTTCGTTTCGATATCGACTGGTTGTGTGTATCGCTGGGTGGAGACAGCCCAGTGTTCCCTGTGGTAATCGTTTGATACCGATCCTGTTGCGAAGTATCCTAGAAGTGGTATCGAGTTGATAGTTAAGTCAAAAAGTCAACACATTAAAAGTCAGCAATCTCGTTGGCGACTAGTACGTTTTTTGTTCTGTTTTTTGTAAATACATTTGCGTAAAGAGCAGCTAGAAAGCAGGCGAGCTGGTGATATCTGATCTCCGTAACGAACCCTGAGACTGGCTGTGGCTGACTCGGGTCTGTGTGTTCCTACCCCAGTCTCAGGGTTCGTTATGGAGATATTTGCGTACTTGTGTTGTGCGACATTCTTCCCCACGACATCCTCATTTTTAGACTCCACAACCGCTAGCAGCAGTTTCGAATACACTGTCGGAAAAAGAGGGAGTAATGTTAATCATTTTGGGGTCTCAATGTACTTCCACAGTCGTTAGTCCTTTCCAGGACTAAATTCAGGGACTATTCGCGGCGCTGCGAAGTAAATTTCAGGTTCAAGGGACTAAAATGGGGAGTAATTGTTATTTAGGGGACTAGATACTGTAATCGCTCCCTAGTTTGCTCCTTTTTTTTTCTTAGTGTGCAGTATATGAAGACGTGACGAGAAGATAAAGACACATTATAGAGGGTACAAAATTAGAACACTCTTCGCAGCCTTACGGACAAAGCCTAATGGACAACCAACTTCGATAACCGCGTGTTTGTTCTTACACTTGCCTATCCGCGGGATTCCCTCGCGAATCCTATAACCAAAGTCCACCAAAAAAAAAAAAGTTCCCCAAAGCGCTGGACAAACAGCGACTAAATAAGCCGGCCCATCAAAGGAAACGCACGTCTAACCGTCAACTGGGTGAAGGTTCTTTTTTTTTCTTTTTTTTCATCGTCTTGTTTGCCAACTTTCGCTTTCTTTTCTTTTTATAACCACGTGCCACTTTCTGTACTCGGACGTCGAAAATTGTAAGGCGGCGTTACTCGGCAAAAAGAAGGCTGCACTGGTGCTCAAGTTCAACGGCCTGTAGCATGCCTGTGTGTCTGTGCGTACACGCGAAAAAAGAAAAAGAAAGAAATGACAGAAAAGGCGGAACCGGTGCATGCAGTATAGACACGCATTCAAACGGAGAGTGACGGATGCTGCATGGGGACGCGAAGTTGACGTGCCGCTCTATGTACCCTGCTCACTTGATGCCATTCTCTGGCCTCACGCATTTCAGTTCGCTCCAGTTTTATTCCAAAGCAGACGACAGCGAGAGCTGTGTTTGCGCCTTTCGTTCTTTTTCGTAGAGAGACACTTTTTTTTTTTTTGTTACTTTCGTTTCGATGCACGCAACGTCAACGTCGAGTTGGAAAAAGAATCCAGGTACTGGGTAAGAGCTAATGGAGGGCAGGAGGAGCGCGCGTTAATATAAGGTTGGGAAGAGGATTGGCCCTCTGGACCGGCACGGAGCTATAGGGTGCCTTCGAAACGGGTTTTCAAAAAAAGGTAAAAATGCGTAAAAACATCACGTGATAAAAACTATATATTTTGCCGTCGCCAGTCCCTGTGGTGAAACTGTTTAAACATTTCGATTGGAAGGCATGCCGAATTGGATTTCATCGGAAGACAGTTCTACAGTGTGTGTACGAGGTTCCTCATATTAAAGTTATCGCAAAGTTACCGCACTCGTAGAAGAAGAAAAAAATCAATTGAAAAAGAAAAAAACACAGAAAATTGGGTAGTTCCCTGAACCTGAAGTTTGCTCCCCACTAGTAATAATAATAAGTGCAAATAGTCTTTAAACATCGTATAAACGTCAGCACATTTAGTCACCGAATGGACTAACATTACTTCCTTACGACTCCTTCCACAGAGTGTAGAATTTGGTTTCGTAAAGCAACAGAACAACAACGAAAGTCATTCAGAAGGAAAATGCAAAACTGCACAAGACACGAACACCGACGACGTCTAGGCAATTATACCTCATATTCGCACTTTGGCCTCGCATTCTGCTTCAGCCCTGACTGAGGCGCAGTGCGGGAATCAAGTCAGTGCAGCTGCTCAAGCACTCCCGGCAACGCTAGCAAACGATAGAGGCAAGCCAGAGGACACCTTCAGCGAACAATGCACTATCGTCACAGACAATGGAGTGTAACAAACGATCCAATGACGAACCCTACGGAGAAACAGCCTCCGGCACTGGTGACGTCACGCAGACACCAGTAGCTTCCATTGAGGGCTGGGTACTGACAAAATAAATGTAATAATAATAATAAAGAAGCGACGTTCTTGTTTGAAGAGGGTACATCGACCGTATAGCGATACACGGATTAAGAAGCTCTCGGATGAAAGACGTGACTTATCCTGTCCGCAGGCTTTTCAGCCAGTCACCGTCTGTTTTCGCGCTCGCTCAAGTGTGTGAAGTGACGCTTCCATGGTTACTTGCTACGTTATTTCTGTGACACTTCAATGGTCGCAGCGTTGGCTCGGTACGGGGATTAAGGTGGTAGCGCAAAGCTGAAACACAAGAGTAAGTTAAACAAGTACTGCTTTGTGTTTTTTTTTGTTTTTTTTTTGCGTGGAACTATTTTTCGTGAGGCTAACAACAGCGTCAAATTTAAGTCCTCCATATACGTGTATGCAATTTTGTTTGGATTGTTTGTTTGTGTTCATTTGATAACGTGTCTGGCAGAAGCTGAATAACAGCCTACATTTTAGTGCGTTGCTCGAAATACTTTCCACAAAACAGAAGTAAACAGCATGCCCATGCTGAATAAACAAAGCTTTACTCACATCTCTGTTCAGACATACTTCCAGATCACCAGACGAAGGTCGAACTAGAAAAAAAAAACATTGTTTGTACC
Source organism: Ornithodoros turicata (assembly GCF_037126465.1). NCBI lineage: Eukaryota > Metazoa > Arthropoda > Arachnida > Ixodida > Argasidae > Ornithodoros > Ornithodoros turicata. The sequence continues at coordinate 13,586,577 of NC_088206.1, read as the reverse complement.
GTTTTAGGTAATATCCCATTCTATAGTACAATCAATTTACCACTAAAAGGAGACCTAATAACACAGTAAGTCTCATAAAACAGGCCTCTTACGTGTGTACATAAGTGCTTCAGCACAGAAGGGCCGGCAGTAATATTTAAATAATATAAAATTAACTAAAATAACTCCTGTGTCAGAATTTTTACGGTGTGTCACTCTCGTGTGTATAGAACGGTAATAAATTTTCTCATACCAACAAGATGCTAAAACGTAAGTATAATAAAAATAAGATGTTTCATACTAACAACAGTTTATAAGTGGACGCTGTAGCGAAATGTCATCATGCAGCAAAAAAAAAAAAAAACTACAGACAACCATCCAGTATTTCAAGCAAGTAGTGAAATAGGAAATCAATTTACAACACACTGCTTCAGCCAGGTCTTCACCGTTGCGTGACTAACGAATATGTAACAAATAAAAACAGTACCCAAGTCAGACGTGACTGACATCAAAAGGGATGGCCAGACGAGCAAAAAAAAAAAAAAGTCTTCTTTCGTCGTCATACAGTCTGAATTTGACTTCATTCTTTCCACCGTCACTGCTTCTATGCTTTTCATTTTTTTCATTCAGCTACGCTACGCTGATTCTTATTCGTGGCCAAGGACAGAAACAATATTCGGATGCGGCTGCCTGCTTTCTTTCTCTCATTCACGTCGCTTTTATTTTATTCTTTGTAATATCCCACCGTGTACATATAATCAACGTCAGAAACTGCGTCGTCCATCACTACTTCCTGTCGTTTCGAATATTCGTTTTATGCCCGCGTTGCACATTATGCGCGACGGTTTCCGCCGTTCGTTGTATGCGGAATTTGTTCGTTATATGTAAATATGATATGCGTTTTTCGTCGTCTGCGGCCCGTTTTTCGGTCGGACGTATGTTGTGCTCAAAGGCGAATGAAGCGGCATTTTTGGAGACATACATAGGGTATGTGGTGAGGCAGCTTTAATTCGAATTCAAATTAGCCGTTTGTTGGAAGCTTCGGATTGATAGGGATTGTGAATAAGGAAACAGTTCGGACGCAGTTTCCGCTGTTGCATATCAGGTGACGGAATAATGTTTCTACGACAGACTCGTCGCAGAAAAAACATGTGACAGAAGCAAACAAAGAAAACTGAACGAATAAAGAAGTAAACAAAGAAAGCAGGTTAATGCATTGACCTTTCTTTCGTACCCCGCGTTCAGAAATGGACGTACAAAGTCGAAGTGCGGTTGCCATAACAGAAAATGCAAATGCCACGCAAAAATATCGGTTTCAGACAAACAACAAAGCATAGCAAAGAGGAGCACAAAAATGCCTCGATACTGAATCGAAGTTGACGAGCATTCTCACAACAACGTCCCTACGAACCGTGCGAGCGCCAATCGGCATACTTAGATTCGAATTCGTTGCGAACCGCCGCCAATCGCGCTCAATAGAAACCCCTAAACGGCCGCCAATTCGCCAAATTGGCGCCAATTTATATCCAGCAACAACCGCATATGCAACAGTGTCGCTCATACTAACTGGGCTGTCTCACACTTATTTCCGCTCCCCGCGCCGAGCCAGTGAAGATGTGACGCCCGGAGGATTGAAACACATTTGGCCCGCACATTTTAGAGGGCAGCAACGGTCTTGATGATACGAGAAGTTGTGTAAGAACTGCAAGGTCAAGTTACGGCTCTTAGGCTCAATGTCGCCAAGTGGCTATGACTCACGGTTCTTGTCTTACTCTTTCTCCAGAGACATTACCGCGTGTCGTTGAACGCGCTGGTTCGCCTCCTATTGTGCATAGTTGGTTGTCAAGGTTTTGAGAAAGCTTAACTGGCAACCTCGAATCGAATGCCATACCGTTTTTTTTTATTTTTTTGCAAGGCAAGGTGCTATAATATGTGCTTTCACGCAAGGGTAATAGCCAAGTCAGCGCTGAATGGACGAGAGGTATTGGTGTTAGCGTTAAATGAATGGGGTGTGCTTTCGCAATTTTGCCGCAGAGCAGTCGAGACACCAATCTCAAGAGATTTATCTATAGCCTGAGCCCTCAGTGCTCCTACGTCAGAATGTTCGTCCCAGTTGCACTCATGGCTTTTCAGAAAATTACCGGCAACATTGTGTCCAAGTGGCCACCAACTGCGCATTGCGCGTCAAATACGACGGTAAAACTACATTGCATGCAGACGACACTGCGTTTAAAACGAGAGAAGCTGGCTACGTGTCGGCTACGTAGCCATCAGGAGCAACAAAGTTAGTCAAAAACATAGATCACTGCTGCTCGACGAAGTGACGATTATTTTCCACCAGAGGTCGCCACGATCCGTTTTGCCTCGATTTTGGTAGCAAGTTAAAAATATTCAGTGTTGTCAACGTAGTGCTCCCGCACGCTTCAAACTGTTGCTTCTATACTGATCGTGTTGTGGAAACACTCGTCGGACATGACGTACTTACGTCACATTTTGACGCTTTTACAGGGAACACGAAAAATATTTGCGTTTATGGAACATATGAATCTGCTTTCTATTCCCAGTCTTCCGCTCGTTCGCCATCCTCTCAATGTGCGGACTATATTATCCGCCGGCGGAGGTATACCTCTGTGACTGTAGCTCTTACGTTGTCGCGGAGTAGATCGGCATGTCCGAGTGCACACTGCATGTGCTTGTTGGTGGCAGCTTCAAGGTATAGTGCTCAACACTCGATTCGAATGAGGTTTTCCACGAGCTTTCCGTCAGATTTTCCAATCAGATGCCGGCGATATCTCCCCCGAAGTTGCCCCAGGAGGCATACTATCCCCCCCGTCTCTACTACTTCATCCTTCTGTTGTGCCCTCATCCACGTCTCTACACCGCTTCATGACCCCAAGTTGAAGGACTTTACCTTTCTTAAAGTTAAAATTTTCCCAAGACAATAATTTTTTCCCCTCCTGCGACAGCGTGCGGGGTCGAATACCGCGACGTGGAGAAAATATTCGCGCCTCAGTTGTATTCGCAAGAAAGAAGTGCCTCTGCAGATACGACACCTGCGCACCGAGTTCCTTCAGTAGCACAGAGACAGAGCGCAAACGCCAGGTGTTTTGTTCAAAGGCATACTCGGGAAGTTCGCATGTCCCCGGCAGACTTGTGGGTGAATGTTTGAGGGGTGAAAGAACGCACGCTAGATGTCGTTGGTGCTGCTTCCGTGAGTGAGCATCATTTTGCGGCAAACCTTCGAAAGTGTAATTTCTCCGACTCGGGCAAGTGAACACTACAACGGTCGTGGGTAATACTAAAAAAAAAAAAAAAAAAAAAAAAAAACAGGAATTTTGTCTCCGCTCTTGTTGTGTGGTGATTTCGATTTTTTTTTTTTAATTCCATGTTAGCGCAGCGAAGCAACTGTGGTTATGAGCGGCGTACAGATGTGTACAGAGAGGACAGTAGGAAGGAGTGAGGGACAGAGGGTTGGTATGCGTCCTGGGCCGACTTCAGGGGGATCTGTGCCGACATTCGTCTCGAAAGTCTTCGGAAAACCCAGGGAAAAACCTCAGAGAGCACAGCCGGTGGTAGGATTCGAACCCAACACCTCCCAGTCTTCAGCACGACCTTGGCTACCGGCCATGCCACTGGTGTCCACGCAACGGAGCGAAGGGAAGCATCGACAAGGTCTTCTTGTTCAGTCTGAATGGCGTTGGTAGCATGGGACCCTTTCACTGCGAAGACTGTCTTCGTGCAAGAAAGGGCTATCATTCGCGGGTACTGTGCTTCGGGAAAACACGACGTGGACCAGGACCGCATATGGTCTAGCTAACTGCAGCTGTAAAGCATACATGCTTCCATCTTAAGAAAACTTCCCATAATGACGTGAGTCTCCTATATGTAGCCCTGTTTACCGGCATACTCTCACTGTTGGAGCAATTACGCTAAGTGGCATTAGTAGACAATCTCCTTCGGAATACCGCACGCCCTTCTTCATTTCCGTCTGCGCTAAACTGCTTTACACACGCCCATTCTCCCCTATTTTTTATGTATGTCGCGTTAATGGCTTTTTTATGTGTGCGTGTGTGTTGCCGTGCATTCAGCTGTTTTGACGTCATAGACTGTCGTGTGTTATAACCGGCTAATGGTGCCAATTCACTGGTTGATCATCAACAATCAATCAAAACATAAGTTGAACAAAAAAAAAAAAAGAAAAGAGAAATTGACTGGAAAAGCTGAACCCCCGCCTTATGTAGTGGTCGTGGCAGAAAAACGTGCGAACCTCACAACAATGGGTAGCAGACGGCACTATCTTTTTCTTCTTCTCCGGTGTGCTCGTCGCTTGCACTTTCCTTTTTGCCTGATTTTCGATCGATGATGATGGTGTTGATGAAGAAAATACTAGGGAGAGGTTGAATTCGTCACGCGACAAATTCGGCTACTCGGATTTTCGACCGAATATATTGCTGAGCAAATATTTTTTGTAGAATCAGGTTAGTTTATTAATGCATGCCTATGGTGAAATTACATTTGATATGAACGGGTCCCATAGTTAGAAACTAGAACAAGTTGAGCTATTTTATACGGCATTTAGCCGCGTTAGGTACCTTCATGTTGGGACTATGAAGGTACCTGAACGTGGTGACATACGGTACAGATCAGGCACCACTTCTGTTACACGTTTGCGGTACCGTGTAGTGCTAATGAGTTATCTTTAGATAGCCTTTTTGCTTTTGCTCTCTCGAAAAGGGAGACGTTCTCAAGACGATAACGTGCCGATAGCGTATTTTTACCGCTCCCTGATTATTCCCTTGAGCGAGCGTAATCGGCACGAGGCGCAAAATGAACAAGATCGACGCAATGAACGAGCTCCAGCTCGGCTCAAAGTGGCAGGAGTGGGAATGAGCGTCGGACAACCTTGATGGTAATTAGTCGACCGCGATACGTCGTGCGCATGCGCTCTCGTGCTTTCTCGGTTCATTAATTAGATACGGTTGGGTAAATTGCGCGCATGCCATGGTGCTTCTCAGAGAGAGTGAAAGGAGCAATAGCGTAATATTCTCCAGCATGATTAGATGTGGGGAAAACGGTGTGCTACCAGCATATGCGGAGCGATACAGGCTTTTGGGAAGTCTTTCGCCTTTAAAAAAATATTGATTCTGTGTTAGCGCTGCGAAGCAACTGTTCATTGTTCATCGGTATCATTATCAGAGGACCCTAAAAACAGTACTCTAAGAAGTAAAAAGTTTGTAAGCGAGAGAGAGAGAAAGAGAGTATGTAAGTTCGGGGAGTAATTACATCTGGTGCTAGAGCTTGCAGAAATTTGATGGAGCTTGGACTTGATTGGATGGACCTACTTGTCTCACTGTAGAAATATTGGATGAAACTAATTACTGAGGTCTTAAGATGTTAAAAAAACGATGCAGAGAAAAACGAACAAGTTGTTGAAAATTATAACGGTTCGGTCCCCGATTCATGAGCGCCGCCATTTTACGGTCACGTGTCTGTGTTGTGGTTTGCGATGACTTGTGACGAGGACCTGTCCAGAATGCATTGCGTTCGTCTGGCACGCTATTGTTATGACATCCCTGTCTTGGAAACCATCCCCACGGTCTCTGTACACATCGGACGCGGCCTCTCCAACAAGCGGAACCAGCGCCACCACGGTGGCGCGTCAAACTAACTTTATGTCCGGCTGCAGCACGGTGTGTAGGTGTAGATTGTGTACTCTCTCCCACTGTGGTGTTGTGCGTGACTACAAACACACACACACACAAAAAAAAAAAACACGGAGCATCAAGATAGATGTCCTTGGCAATCGTACAATGGCGAAGTCTTGGTACGACTACGAATTCTCCATGCATATACGCCCATGTCTACACCTGCGGCTATATGCATGCATGCTTCCATACACACGCTACGAGACCCCGCCTGGCGATTACGGTGCAACTATATGATGGTAGTGAACCTAGTTCATGACTCGTTAATGGCATGACTGTCTATTACTGGCTCGTACATTCGCTTTGAGGACCTCGTTATGCCTTATAACGTTCTGAATTAGTGGATACAATATGGTTTAATGTTGGGGCCTTCGTAATAAACTGGTTCGAAAACGAATACTGCCTACCACAAATTATTGATTGATTGTGTATCGTTATTGTGTTCCATTCACTATAGACACTCATGCTGTATTATACGAACATTAATTAACTTAGAAGCCGTTATCCTAATTCGCTGCTGGGCCTCTAAGCCTGCGTAACATACACAGTACACGATATTCACAACAAAACTGGACCGAAATTAAAAAGGAAAAGCTTTTTTAGGTGATGCCCGTAATGCGTGTGAAGATGAAATTGCAATGTTTATGATGTGAGGAACGCTATTGCATGAATGAACAAAAGATGACAAGTCCACTGTAGTTTGCCCGACTGTATAGTTTTCGTTACATGACCTGCGATATGCTATGCAAATAGGTCAGCTGTCTGCGCAGCTTCCCAGTTTCTCTCTTTCCCCTATTGCCCGTGGAGCGACCTCATTGGTCTCTCTCCCAGTCTACGAACGTCCCCGTGTTGCTGCATGCCTTGTGAGTGGACAGATACTTTGTCACATGGTGTCTCCCAACTTTACCAACACCACCTAGATACAGAAAGCCTGCTTACTCGTCGACGTGACGTAACAACTAAGAGCCCCGTCAGCCAATTAGGCTCGTGTTTTCAACGACCGTAGCCAATCACGAACGTGCTTTCAGCGGGCGTAACCGTGAAGACGAGCCACCGTCAGCTTCATGGACAGCAGCTGTCGTCTGCGAGTTGTAGACGTCCTCCGTACTAAATGGGAAAACAAAATCAAGCGCAACCTGGTCCCACATTGTTCTCAAGACTTGTTTTCCTCGAAAGCGTGTTGTACGTTTAGTCTATACTGGTTCGAATTTGCGAAGTTAGCTGCAGTCAGTTGCGAGTTATGTCGACACTTTATATGTCGACGTAGGGAAGGAGGGAGAGGAGGCAATAAGCAGACCTTCCCTATCTAGGTGGCGTTGACTTTACCCTCTCCCGGCACAGAGACAAACTGTGGTGGCACTTACGTGAACATACCTCGTGCACGATATCCCTGAAAAGATGAAACAAACTTCGCGTCGCTTGTTCGAGTGCGAAGAATATCTGTCGCTCACGAGGAGCGACGGTGTGGCTAAATTTTGAAAAGGGGAGCAGGGCCTGTCCTTGGCCTCTTCTCTTGTCTCCGACTCACTTGGCTGCTTTAGAAGCGCCCGTGACGTCACCAGCTAAAATGGGCACCTTGATTGACGTACAACTGTCTTGCGCTAATTTACGCTGACGCACACCCCTGGTGGAAGGCTGCCGGGAAAAGGTGCTGCGTAGGCAACACTTCGATTTTGTAGTGGTGTGCTGATGTGATAGCGGGTGTCGCGTCTCATTGGGTGGCGTGGGGACTGCAGCAGTGACGCCATGTTGCATTCCTAGTAAGGCAGTACTGGAGGGAGATTCCACAGCAAGTATCTCCAGCACATATAAAAAAAAGAAAAAAAAAAGAAAAGGGTAATATTCTCAGTTGAGATTTGCTTCCATTACTACATAAAATTACATTCAAGATGCGAACGAAATATCTATGTACATACATACTCGTCGTCACGTAATCCCCGCGTAATATTCGTCTTTCATAAGATGAACAGCCCAATTATATGAACGTATAATAAAATGATGAATTTGCTTTGTGGAAAAGGCGCGTTTTCGAGAGCAGTTGTTGCAAGCAGCAGACGCAGCGTTCAGCAACACCTTTCGTCATGCGTATTCAATAATTCATGACTTCCGGCCATTCTGAACGCTCATATTTGAAACCACTAGCAGGCCAAGCCAAGCCAATTCTACTTCCGCAATCTTCCCGTGACGAGAGCTACAATCGCGTCAGTAAATTCATCCCTCAGACAGAAGTATTCCCAAAACGCGCCATCCATCACGCTGAATCTTTCGAAGAGCCCTTCGTCGTAGCAGACGACGGCACGTGCTCTGCCACTCACGACGTCGCTTCCGGTAGCAAAGAACTCTCCAATGACGGAGCAGGAACTGCATCTGGTGCGCGTCTGCTTTCGCGTACAATGCTCTGCTCAAGTGCTTTACTTTTCCCTGCATGACTACGTCGGAATGAGTAGAGCACGGTACTATACTTAGAAGTCACGCGCTAATAATATACGCTATACACAGTTATCATCCGGCTGTCGTCTGCTTGCATTCCGCGTGCGTGCACATTATACGACCATGCGCGAAAGAAAAACAAAAGCCGCTCCTCCGTGTAGTTCGCGGCAAAGGCCAGTGTTGCCTGACGAGTGAAAGAGTAGAGAAGAGTTTTCCCATTGTTGGGTAGAGAATCGTTTGCCGCAGCTGGGGCATGCATTTCCTCTTACTTTTGACTGCAGACTTTTTCAAGGTTGCTGCCGCTACTCTTTCTTCCTTTTCTTTTCCTCCGAAAATGGGTTCTCGTGTTATCAATCTTGAATCGGAGACATTGAACTACGAATAACGAGAGCGAGTCTCAGAAGCTTCTCAATATTTTTTATGTACTAATGCTGTTGATTATTGACGGTTTGTCTCTCCCCTTTTCACAACCGACGTATACCCTCACCTATTGGAATGGGTTGCGTGAAAACTGTGCCTGATAAAAAATATATATTAGTTTATATTTCGCCTCAACATAATGTATACTTATAAGTTCCCCTTCAACACTTTGAAATAAAATTATTGCTATCGAGGGTTACTGCATAGTTAAGATATGTCCGCCGCATAATTTGCAAGGTTCGGAGGCGCTACTACGTGGCCAGTTATTCTCGTTGACGAGCCCGAATCCTCTGATGAGAGCCCTGAGTCAGCACAAAGTGCTATGAATTAAGCAGAACGAATCGATTAAAATACCCAAGCTGATTGTTTTAACAGCTAAGACCAAACGTACTATACCGAGCTTTTAAAATTTTCGACTGTGAGAGATTTTGTCAAGATTGTCCCGTCCCGTCCGTTACACTACATACTTTCCGCCCCAAGCACGATCTCGTAGACCCCATCTCCTCGAACGCGGCACCGACACGTATTGACGCAGGAAGTCATGCCACATATGGTGATTATGTAAAGTATGACAGAGGCGTTTTTTTTTTTTTTCAATCTCCCTCATGCTTTGAAGGCTTGTTACTCCATTCTTTTCTCTCTGCGCTTCGTCGGAAACTGCACGGCAAACAATTGCTCTAGATGCCTTCAGAAAAGCGCTGCACAACTAAGAAGGGAGCCGTGACTAATAACACCTCCCAGACAATACGTATTACTTAATACGGAGAACGCAAGATAATACCCGCGCGCTATCCTCCGCATTGTACATTATGCCCGATGAACGTAGAATATCGCAGGAAGACGGGGAACTATTGCGAAGACACGAGCAATAATGATTATTATCCTTATGCTAGGTAAAGCATTGAGAGCGACGTTGTCTGAAGCAAAAAGAGCACGCACGCATGCATTGTCTTGCTCCGTTCATCAAGAAGCCGCGTTACGAATTACAAAAATAACGGCAAAGGAGTCGCGATTTCAATCACTGCATAAGTTGGGGTGTTCCGGCCGATGTTCGGCGTTGATGGTTCTTTTCCGTAATTCTTGTGTATATATTCGCCGGAAGATCACTTGTGCCGCGATGGTACGATACTGTTGGCTTCCCCAGTGCCCCACCTACCGCACTGAACGCGGAATAAACGTGTAAAAGCAGACGACGCGAGGAAGCTATCCACACTACGGTAGTTCATCGTTTCTCCGCAGCACGCCGACACCGTTCGATCTCCGAGCGAATACATTCGGTAGTTTTCGTGCTGTGTTAGGGCCGCTATGGGCGGCGTATGAACGTGGACAAATTGAGGAAGTACAGCAGGAGGGGGGTTAGTATGCGTCCTGGGCAGACTTCCGGAAAACTGTGTCGGACAACCCAGGGAAAACCACAGATTGCACAGTCGATGGTAGGACTTTATCCTCTCACCTCCCAGTCTTCAGCACGACCTTGAAGCTACCACCACTCGGCCATGCCGCAGGTCTCGAAATGAAGCAGAGCTCAGACACCTGCTATTTTGCCCCCATGCACCTGAGCTTTCACCACACTGACGAAGGTAACACATATCCTTCATACCAGAACAGTTCAACGACCAGACGGGACGGTGGACACGAAAAAGAAGTGGACAGCACGGACTAAAAGACGTCTTTTGGTGCTTGCCTGGCTGCATTTATCTTAGTGACTTCCCTTACCGCAACCAGTACGAGCATATCGCGGTGGAATCCAGTTAGCCATTGCGTTAGAACCAGCTCGTGAGGGGCAACAAAAGCCCATTGAATCGCGCTCACCCAGTGATACCCTTCCTTGTTATTGTTATGGCTAACACGGCTATTGTTATATAGATCGGCGCGTGGTCCGAAACGGCAGCTACAATGACTTGCATGGGACACATACCCTTTGTAGTATATATTCTTGCCTTCTTGGAAGCACGCATCATGGCATCGCTAGAGAGTTATGTAATATGCTGCTCCTCTGTGTGTAATAGCCGACCGCCTAAGTCCTTTGTGGCTCATCCGTGGGACGTGCCCCCCGTCGGCCATGCGTAACCTTCTGTCCCTTTTCGTATCTCCTATCGACGCGCCACATCTCGTTCGAAGCATCACAACTATCTCGACAGACGAATGGCAGAAGCTGTTTGATGGCGTCTGTCCAGATGAATGCTCCAGATCGTAGCCAAGACAAGCCAGTCGAGAAGTCGCCCGTGCAATAGCCATTCACGATTGGGGAGCGCTAGAGAGTTTTATATTAGCGTGCATAAGAATAGGCGGCTCAAAACGCGAGCGTTATAAAGGTACGCCGCGGCCTCTCCCAGAGCACAGCTTGCAGAATAGGGTTTGCATGACGCAGAGCGGTGTGCTCGCGTTCGTCGCTAGCAGCACCGCTGCGGCATACAACCAAGACTAAAAAAAAAAAAGAAAGAAAGGAACAGATGTTTGAACATAACGCGTCGTGAGTAATAAAAATTATTGGTGTCGTAAAACAACCCCCTCCTCCTCTTTCTTTTTTTTTTTTTTTTTTTTCGATTGCTAGCGCCACTGCAGTTTGCAGACGACAGGCTCACGCGTATCCTTGCCGACCGCGAGAGCGATGCAAGCCAACTTTGAGGTTCCACGCTATCGTCGAAAAATAGCGTGCGCACCCAAAACCAAACCGCGTTTTGGGTTCTCGGTGGCGACGACTCGATTTCTTGGGGCCCCAAACTGGGGTCCCAATTCTAAAACACCCTCTTTCGTATTGCCCCTGTTTTCGGTTGTGACTTTATATAGATATACATTGCTTCGGAGATTTCCCCACGTGTGTTTCTCTTTTTCTATCCTGATTCTTGCGCACCCCAAGGGTCGTCGACCTAGAGGTTACGTCACTCACGAGACTCCCCACAGAGTCAAACACAATGGCGATTGAAAGCGCCATGCAAATATCTCTGGCTTCTTTCGTCTGACGTAGTACAAGGAGAACTAAAGGGCAGCAAAGCCTTTCGCTTTCATTTTTCAGCGTCGTCCCGTTTTAGGGGTGCCCCCCTTTTATTATCCTCCTGCCACGGATTTCCTTTTTACCTCCCTTCGTTACCGCTGGTTTAGTGCTACGTTCTCACGGCAAGATATCGCTGGAGTTAACGCGGGATAACATCAAGAGCGCCCCCAATATAAAATCTAGGTGGCGCCACACGTCAGACACCTCTGTGAATTCGTGATCGCGTCGTAAACTGTGTTTTTAATACACTGGCGAAGGCCGTCTCTGCGTTACACCTTGGGTAGCTGAAAAACAAAATCAGTATCCCGCACTTCTGCGTATATAACTATGCAAGAACAAGAAGCGAAGGCCAGCCAGGGCGAACTTGCACTGGCCTTCTACGTCCTTGCCGGCACTGCACTTCGCACGGCAAATTCCTCCTGAGCTTTCGCGTAAAGTGGTTATAGGTTTCGCTCTGTTGAGGTAGGCAACATTTCGTGAGCATCAGCGTCAAGATGGGCAGCCGGAGTAATATCTTCCTACAAACTTGGAGATGAGTGGGAAAAAAGGGGATACCACAACGTACGTGATTTCACATTGTGTGAACGCCCTGACTGGCGCTTCATTCAAAGGTACCGCCGCACGCATTCACAATATGCAGACGATTATTATTCGTTAACAAGAAAAAATTCTCGCCTCTTTATGCGGTACCTTTGTTGGATAGAAGCAATTATTCTTTATTCTTGGTTTAAGCATTTCTTGACACGTTTTGAACTTTGCAAGATAAAGAAAGAGAGAGAGGGAGAGAGATGAAGTTGGATAAAATGGGTGTCCAAAGAATGCCCAGTTACGCCTTTGTGAAGATAGTCAAATCTTCGACGGCCTCAATCTCAATGACTTGCGCTGCATTGGATACTGTTCGAATCCACACTAGATGGCTGGCGTTTCAATAGGTACGACGGAAAAAGACCGTGCTAAAAGTAGCGTAAATAAAAGTCAGTAGAGTGGTACACGCCCTACTGCTCCATCTCGCGGATCATTCACGTTTGGAGCAACGAAGTAAAAGGAACACGCCCAGCTTAACGACGTCATCATTAGAGTGGAACAAAAATGTCTGACGTCACCATCTCGCGTTCTCCCGTTCCCATCGGCGCGTATCCCCTGGAGACGAAATCAGCAGTGGTCGATGGAGCTAATGACACGACTTTTGCCCTTCTCCAGCTGAGTGCTTTTTGTGACACTCACACACTCACGTGTGGAGGTGGGGACAGCAGGTGCTTGCCGATGGTAACACACGGCCCGGATAACGAGCTCAAATCGATGTCAAGGTCACCGCGACCAAAGTGAATGATAATGGTGAATGATAATGGGAACCTCATGAAATGTAGTGTAGGTCTCCCCAGCGAACAATCTGTTCGTTGTCCAGGATCGCGGTGATTTTTTTTTTTTTTACAATCAAAGAAGCCTCTCCCACGCCTTCTTTTACTACACCATTTTGCAGAGGGTCACTGAAATGTAAAATAGTGTGACTCGTCACGGTTTTAGTGTACTATATCATACGCTATCGCCTTTGCGTACGTGAGGGATAGCGTGGCGGTTATGCGCAATGTGCGAAGCTCTGTATGTGTTGCGTGTGCGCAGAACCACCGCTTTGGGAAACATAAGACATTTATATATCATAGCGCTTATATATAGTGAAGTCCGTGTAACTACAGAAAAAAAAAAGCAGCGACACAGAGTAAAGTGACAGTCGGGACCAAGACCAAACTTCGAAAATCGCTGTGACCTGCCTTGTTTTGAAGCACGGAGTCGTTCGCGTGCAAAATATTTCTATTAAATTCTCAGCCAATCATTTACGACTGACTTTTTTTTTTTCGTTTTTTGCAAGCACTTTTGCTTCCGTGACATCGCTACCGGTAACTTCCGGTTTTTCTTCTGTCGTGCAGTCAAGCCACCAGTTCGCCACAACAAAACCTCCTCACATAGGTGCGGTTGCTCATGGTGAAAAAATTTGGAACCCGAGAAAGGGACAGAGGAGGGACGACACGACACGTTCTCGAGAACGTGTCGTCGTCGTGTCGTCCCTCCTCTGTCCCTTTCTCGGGTTCCAAATTTTTTCACCATGTACCAGCTGGCCTGCACCCTTGCCCTATTGCGGTTGCCCATACTTACAACAACGTAAAACCGAAACTAAAAACATCGCCCCATAGACCTTATCCAACAACCACCCGGAATGACTTCCTTCTTTCATCATTAATTTCTTAGGCACTTGAGGCTTTGTATGTTTGTCCTTTCTATGTGTTCCAGCCTCAGAACATCGATTCCCATCACCATTCTTCCCCCTGATTCGTTAAAAATGGGAGGCGTACGCCTGTTTGGTAGAAGTAATATAGTGAGTCTTAATATATCGTACGCTGTCGCCTTTGCGTACGATACAGTGCTAAAACTCACTATTATGTCCCGTGCGGTGTCAGCGTGCTCTCAACAAGCGGTATACGTAGATCAGCCGAGGACGTGAGTGTGACGTGTCGTATTCCTTTCATTTTCAGGCAGGAGAGCGGTCCTGTGGAGAACGGCGAAACAGGACCCTCTCGGGTGCAAGTCACACTGTACGAGTGTGAAAGACCCCACGCTGTTCTCGCCAGTCCGGACACGCCGGACGTCGACTTCGAACTCATGAGTCTCCCCGTCACCATGACGGCCAACGGGTCGCCCAGGCACGAAGTCTACGTCACGCAACTCAGGTAGGCCTTCTCGTTTAACGTATCTGTGTCACGGTGAACCCGAATGCCCGCTTTCGGTGACGTTTCGAGAGGCAACACAAAACAGTGGTACTGGTAACCGATACTCAAGCGTCTTAAACTGAATAATAGTAATAAACTACTAATAAACTGGTAAATAAAGTAGAGTAGGAAACGCTTCAAAAAGTATTTGGGACACCCAAATACTTTTTGAAGCGTTTCCTACTCTACTTTATTTACTTTCTTCTCCAAGCACGTGTATTGTATCTGTATATGCGTAGGCTCCGAAACGTCAGTGTCTGTTGTTAAAATTTTAATTCGTTATGGCCAGTCTTCAGTATTGTATCTCGAGTACATTCTCTCTTCAGTATTTCGGTATTATAAAACGGCATCTTACTGTTGCTCGTGCAGTTTTTCTTATTCAAAGAAGTTGTTCTGTTATTTGCAGTAACAAGGGTTGGTGAAGGGAAAATCTGTAGCTTGAGGTCTCGTAAATAGAAGGAATTGACTCTTCACGCGATGAATGCATTGCTGTGATTGTATAGTATTTTTCTAATTTCCTTTTTTTTTTATTTCGTGTAGGCGAAGCAACTGTAGCTATGAGCTGCGTATAGAGACGTGGATAGATGGAGAGAGGACAGCAGCAAGTAGTGGGGGACAGGGGAGGTTATAGTATGCGTCCTGTGCCGACTTCAGGGGGAACTGTGCCGACATTTGTCTGGAAAGTCCTCGGAAAACCCAGGGAAAACCTCAGACAGCACAGACGGTGCCGGGATTCGAACCGGTGTCACCTCCCATTCTCGGTGTGGAAAGCGATCATCCTAACCACTATATGCCACGCCCACGCAGCAGAACATCTTGGCCCAATACTCGCAATGTCGGCCCAAGATTGGACCAAGATGTCGTGCTGCTTGGGCGGGAGCTGGTGATTGTGTAGTACAAAAATCCTCACGAATATCGTAGGCTTTTATAACGCGTCTTGTTGTGACACGAATGTGTTATCATACGGAACACACTTGACGGACAGTAGGCGGCCGTAACTAGTATATTATCTACACCGGACGTCCCGTGCAATTTGTTTTCGTGTTCAAATGGGAATCGTCGGTCACGAGAAAAAATTGAGGGCGATCAATGCAATTAATGCGATGACAATGCGTAAGCATTAGACGTTGCTTCTTCTAAACCTTCTAATGAACTCATTCCTACTACTGTTACATATTACTATTAATTAACCTTAGTTTACCTTTCTTTTAATCTGGCTTAACTAACCTTCTTAACTAATTAACTACAACTATCACAATTATCATTTACATATTACTATTACGTATACCTTTATACTACATCTATTGTCTATATCTACTACATATCCTCTTACACTGCTGTACACGGACACCACACTCACCACCCCAACAACGCCTGCTTTTCTTTAGAATGGTGTGCTTCTAATGCTAACGCATTAAAAATAGAGTAAAAAAAAAAACAATGCGGGAGTAAATATGGCGCACAAGAAAGTTTTTATATCAGAGCTATACTATAGATACCGTACGCAGTAATCGGTACGGTCATCTGATCCCCCCCCCCCCCCCCCCCCCGTTTGTATCTGTGTATATGCGGAGAATTATTCGCAACCGGTATTAATCTAACGGCTGGGAGACCTTTCAAAGCACACCTGTTATACGTCCGTCTTGCTTATAGCGACAGCAAGGCAAACAGGGGAAGTGCTGCAGCAGCCATTTATCGATCGGACAGTTATCAGGTGCCTGACAAGTGCCGTGTTTGTACCATGCCAGGCTTCTGCGAAATCAGTTCGTCTGATTTCGAGGCATCTGCTTTCCGCACTTTGCAACAAGTTTTCGAGTGTTCAACCGTCTTTACAAATTAGAGTGAAAATTACAGAAACCACGGATTGAAAAGGCCGCGTGAGATGCACGAATATTACAACGTGTTACCTCCACTTATCACTGTTCCATGCAGTGCCACTTATGCAGATAAACGCTATGCAAACAGTGAGACTAACGGAAGAACGAGCAGTGGAACAAATGATCGCATCCGAACAACGGTCTTTCCAGGATTGACCGACGGGTTAACATCTTTTAGGAATGAGCCCCCGCAAGAAAAATAATGAATAAAAATAAAGCATCGCATACCACAAAGAAATACAACAAAGCTTACGAAGACATACATACTTTCCCCGTCCCTTTCCACAACCCCTAACAATGTCATTCGAATGCAGGCCGATAGCTAAGGCAGCACGTTTTGCTTTTTTATTCTGCGCTAGTATCTCTTGTTGTCACAGAACACTAGCGCATCCATTTGCCCAATAAACATACAGAGAAGGGAACAATGTTCTCTCCGGAGACGACGTTTCGGCCATTCTGCCTGGTCGCTGGTGCATAACCGGGCGCCGGCGCCTTTGTCGGGCCCGCATTGCCACAGCAGTGATGACCATTATTTCACGCCCCGCTCGCCGTGTCCAACGTGGGAGGCAGCGTGTACACTTTGTCATCCCACATACCTTGCACGCGTAGAAAGTGTTACCGAGGAGCTCGTTTTTTCCGGGCTGACCACTCACACCGCGCTTATTGTTCCGTCGCATTTCGTTATTGCCTATTTACATCAATAGCGTACCCGGCATACTAATTTCTTTTTGTTCTGCTTTCTCGCACGCGGACAAAGATCGTCTCCATGTAAGAGATTGCGTAATGAGAAAGCTCCATTGAGAACGGAGAAGGCAATATGAAACGACACGCATAAATTTCCCTGTCCGCGTCTCCTTTTTTGCACATAATGAAATCTACATAAAGAAACGCCATCCCACGTGACAGTTTGACATTTCAGTCCCGTTTATCTTCCGACACATAAGCTGCGGAGGCCTCGGAAAACAAAAACAGAACACGCGGGTCCACCAGTGCAACTTTTATGGCCTCGGTTTTGTTTTTCCTTCTTCTTCCCCGGAGTGCAGGCGTGACACACGAAGCACTCAACCTTGACCTTGCGTGGACAGTAAAAAAGACGAAGCATGGACAGCGAACGCGACATCATTTCTCCCTAATCCCTCTCTCATGCATCATAAATGCCAAGAGTGCGCTCCGCAAAACCACGACTCTTTATGGAACACCCGGATGTGCTCCGTTTTCCGTCACACAGCACGAAAAAGTGCCCGTCGAATGAACAACGAGGCAATGTTATAAAAGAACAGGTAAGAAGTTTGACCAGCGAACGCTGGGGAGCGCTGCAACACCACACACACACACACACACACACACACACACACACACACACACACACACACACACACACACACACACACACTATCTCTCTCTCTTTGTGAATATCCTGCGGCGCAGCCATGTGATATTCGGTAGCAGACGACAGGAAAAGTGGCAGACTGTCGTCTGCTAAGTGAGCAGCACGCGTCCCCCGGTAATCCAACACTGTGCGAATACACGATATTACACGAGCCCCGTGAGCAGTTTTTTCTTCTTCATCCTTTTCTTCCACTTGAACATTCCGTGGCGATCCCGCTCTTGTGAACGCAGTACACGAAAACGCAACCGAGCTGAGGACGAGATTACACAACTAATGACCGCTGTGGACGCTGCAGACAAAAAGACGAGCACGCTTTCAGAGGCAATAAAGCAGTAATCCCATAGATTGCCATTAATTGTCTCCCTCAACAATAATGACCTCGACAACGTCGGCTCCCATTCCAGTGCAACGCCGCGATAGCTAACGCGCAACGTCAAAGGGAAAGTCCACGCACTAGAGAGTAGAAACATCGTCCATTATTTCGTGGTCGCTTATCCGATTTCGTGTGAAGCTCCACGAACACGCACATCTCCCAGATTATTATCGTAAATGCATACGCGGAACAGTCTTGGATGCGTGTCATTGGTAGAGGTGTGGTCCATTTCGCGTCACTCAGCTGGTACGACGTGCACAAATAAAAGGGAAAACGCACGTACAACGACATGCTGTCGACAGCTTCGCATTCAGGAAACTGTGTCACCCAGCCGACAAAAGTATTACTTGTTTGAGTGACGTCTGCACGAACGTCCACTAAGGAACGCTAGAGAAATATTCGTGCATAAAAATATGCATGAAAATGCAAAATGTGTCTCTTTGCGCACCACTGCAGAAGACTACGCTTAAAACGAATTGTGCACTTTTTACGAACTGAGCGTTTCATCGTTGCGGCTTCTGACGTATGGCGCACATACTCAACTGCGCATTCAAATAAGGTAAGGCGAACAAGTTATATGGCACCGCTGACCAGTATTCTCTTTACAGCAGTTTCTACGTCTATGTTCTGGACGTCTATTCCAGCGATTATTTCGGTGGTCATCATTTCCCTGGAGTAGACGACATTAAGCATGATCCTCCATTATATCACATCCAAGATAGCAAAGGCTTGCAAGTAGGGAACCTTTTGTTACGCGTAGTAAGCTTATGCAGTCGCAGGCTCTATAGAGTAATCCGCGTATAACGAACTGTGTTTATAAATAGGAGATTCATGACAGCGGGTTCTTAACGTAGTCGAACCCGCACTGTGCATCTTTTATGTGGTCGAAGACTTATTTTTTACAAGTGAGCGTGGAAAAAACGCGTCGTGTTCAGAGTTCGCTATAACCGGGTTCCATCGTCTTTGTACACACTATCTCTCACCTTTACATTGTCCAAACGAGACCCTTACGTGACCTGCGCATGTACAGTTTACCGGTTACGAGCTTGTTATCCCCCTTTTGTTTTACGACCAGCCCATCCGCCCATATCATAACACGACCCACATTCCTCTGACGAGCATTCCGCGCTTGAAAACAAAAGTGACGCTGTGCCCTTTTCCGGATGACGTAAATGGGTTATGTTTTGATCATTGTTATTACAGCCTTAGGAGTGTCACGGCATATTTTCCGGACGTCTTGGCAGTCATCATCGCAATTACTACCCATTGTCATTTCATCCGTCCGCATCTGTTCACCGAGTTACGTTGGCGCCGTCTGTAAGCAGTCTCAACTTCATGTGCGGGAGGGCGCCAGTTATATACTGGCTTTGTGGTCCTAGAACCTTTCCTCCCTGTATGCTGTTGTGCGATGGGTTCTGTTGGTACAGAGGTTTGTGCCGCCGTTTTGTTTAAGCTGAACTCGAGTATATATGGCCGCTCAGGGGGCACACTTTTCTATAAAAAAATACCTCGTACGTTTTCACGGACCTAGCAAGGCCAGGAGGACAGGGAAATCATGCAGCTAAAACACAAACTAGAAAAAAAGACAGATAACGGGCATATCCTCTAACGTGATTGTGGTCGGTCATTGGGACATGACTTTACTGTGTTTCTGTTTCAAAGGGACGAACGTGAAGTTTTAGTTTACGGTTTAGCTCACTAGAGATATCCTAAATAAAGCATCCAGGTAGACTTCTAGTCTACGTCCTACAAAACGGCAAAAACTCCTGTTTCTTCTTTTTGTATACCAAGCACCGTTGGCCTGAGAATTTTGTACAAGACCATCTTTATATGAGGATTCTTCACGTGGTGGCTAGGGCTTTCGCACAAGCATCTGGTGTTTTCGACAGACTGAATTGTTAGGCTTTCCAACGAGTTGGCAGCCGTAAAAAAGAAAAAAAAATCTTGTTGCAGGAAACTGACGGAATGTAAACATGTCGGGAGAGTTATGTTAGGACTGCCTATGTTTTCAATGGAATCCTGCCAATGAGGTTAAAGTGCCTCTCTCTGTGTAAGAGTACTTCCCCATTTTTCTTTATTTTTTCCGCTTCCTTTTCAATGTGCTCAAACAAAGTGTTAAACTGCGCCTGTTGGTTCACTGAAAAATATAAGGGTATAACTATAAAACAGAGGCCCTGTGAAGTGCAGGATTATTTCTGTGCCGAAAGACAGCCTACTGACTCGTGACAGTACAAAACAGTACACAGAAAGAAGAGACGAAGAATTGCCGATGACACACTGGGGAAAAAAAAAAAAAAACGAATATGTATACCGTGCGTCTTCTGCTATTCCAGCCCAACCGCTTTCGCATATTTGGACCGAAACCGAAACTGCGGACATCTCCAGTATCGACGCTCCGCCGCCTGCGTTCGAGGCTGTGCCCCTCCCCTCTGCGTCACGCACCGCAAACGAGGCTAGCGGGCGAGGAAAGAAAACAAAACGCGCGTCTCCAAAATACGGCCGCTCCCGCGAGATGAAAATAGAGTCGAACCGATTTTGCGTGAACGTAGGTAGTGCCGAAGTTTCTGGAAACGACGAGTCAGCTTCTGCGTCGCAGACGACCGAGCCAGCCAAGCTGCGGTGTATGACTGCGTTGAGAAATCGTCTGCTGGAGGACGATGGCATAGCAACAGCAGCCAACGCGCGCGTCCTGTGCGGTGGGCTTCAACGGAGGGCTGCCATGTTAGGTGGCGGAATGGCTATTTAGAGTCAAAGCAGGTGTTGCGAACATTCTACGCAGTTTCGATTCCCTGAAGGCGATGAGTATCGACGCAAGGCTCAATCTTTACTATGTGGCGGTGCCTCAAACGGCTAAAGATACTTGGTAAGCTCAATGCCACCCTGTGTTGTGTAAAACGGGTATTGGTGCAGTGCGCTACGAGTGGGTGTGGGATTCTGCACGCGCGCTGGGTTTTGAGCGCAACGCGAAATGTCGATAACGATTTTCACGAGTAGGGATTGTGATTTTCCATTTCTCGTGAATGTGGCGGTAACATGTCCGGCAAAGAAATGTAGTTGACAAACGAAGGATTGCGCTGTCTCCAAGCTACCGCTTGTCACATCGCGTATATCGTTCGTTTCGTTATGTCTGACGGGTCTGACGTTTCCTTGTCGTCTTTCTTCTTTTTTAAAAGAAGAATTGTGGTTCGAAATTTACCTTATAAGTCCCCAGGAAAGTGCGGACAAACAGATTATAACATAGAACAAGGCACTTGTTGTGAAGCGCTACGTAGTGCGTGTATAAGCATTTGCACAAAAGACCTCCAGCTAGCCGCAATTTTCTTCACTATTGCTGTTTCTTTTTATAGGTTTCTACGTAGTCTGGAATGAGCATGCAATGGCTCGAGCATTTCCCCCATCGCCCAGTTATTTGTACAAGACCGCCAATGTAAAACGTATAATATCAGTGGAAAAGATGTATTCAAAAAAGGGAGCGGGTTGAGAGGATGCACAGTGACACGGTTGTCACTGTCAAGGGTCAACTGCTGGTAATTTTGAAAATGCGCGGTGATGCGTCCGATTCATAAGAACAGCACAGTGGGTGAGTTGGTGAGGATCGAACACCGACATGGCATAATAGTCACTGTCAAATAGCTCCTCCATCTGGTCCTACTCTTCACTAAGGTGTGCATATAGTTCTTGCCTGCAGGTAGAAGAGAAAACGTTTTGGAAAACTCTTTTGGGTAGAAAAAAATCCAATTACAAGAAAACTTTAGAAAGTGTAATCCATAAAATGACAATAGACCCATATATGAGTACGCTCGAAAAGCAACAGGATGCATTGAAGCTGTAGGGTTCTGCAGCACTAAAAATTGCAAATAAAAGTTACCAACAAAAACGGCTGGCCTTCAGGTACTTAAATGTGTTGAAATACACCATAGCTTCGAATAATATTGCATCCTGGCATACAAAGAAAGCAGCGGATGTTGTTCTACTGTAGTAGTTGTCAGCAAGCATTTCTTACTTCTTTTTTTTTTTTCATTTCTAATGTGGCACAGTACTGCCACAATTGTATTTTGCTTGACTACTCTCAGCCATATACCAAGACATTGCAACAGGTTTCCTTGCCGCAACATGTTATGTAGGATAGCACAATGCTCTACTAGTACAGTCAAACTCCTTTATAGCGAACACCTTTTTAACGAAAATACCACTACAGCAAATTTTTTTTCGGTCCCGCTGGAGCCCTATAGGTCCAATAATGGGCATCCTTTTTAACGAAAATATCTTCACTGCGAATTTTTTTTTTGCTGTCCCCTGAGTTTCGTTGTAAAGGAGTTTGACTGTATTTGCTTATTTTACCCAGTTTTTATCCCCTGAAAATATATTTAGCTGCATACCCCAGTTCCGGCAAAGAACAAACACTCGATAACACCATGGCTCCCAACAATGCAGTGCACAACTCATAGTAGACAGTGATGAGCCACTGAACATGCAGCTGATTGATACTTTGATCGATCGATGATGATGCTTCTACCACTATCTCAGCTTATTTTATTGCTTCAAGCGCATGCTGGGAGTGCAAGCTACACGCGTTTTTTATTTATAGTCATCATTATCGTACCTTGTATTCGGATGTAGAGGTAGAATGATTGTGGTGGAGCAGCGAAGAAATTAACAAAGTAGGGGCAAAATAGTAGGTGGTGTAATGTACTTATAGATAGGGTTCCGGGTTTTCGGAGTTTATTGGTTGTTCAAAAAACTGAGTTTTTTGGAGTGTATGATTTACAGCTCAGTTTATATTTGAAATTCTGAGAAAACTTGACGACGCACGCGCAGTTGTACAACGAAAACGCAGTTCTCACATTGCTTCAACGCTAAAGAGACAAGTATAACTATACATTTCGTGCGACGCACACTGAGGTCTTCCGCAATTCCAAATGTACCCTTTTCGTGTGCAGTGCTCACTGTTATGCGGCAGTACTTACATACGACAACCCCTGCATCGCGATCGCGGGACGATGTGAACTCCTCAAAATCAGGGTACCCTTTGATGTGGTCGCAGGGCAGCTTTCGCTTGCGTCCCATCTTGTCGTCAGCACTGCAACTAGTTGCCCTTTCAAAGAGACCACTCCGTATGACCTCGGTTCGATGCTTATTTTAGTGCTTAGGTCGCGTGTCGGACAAAGAAATCGAGAAACAGACTGTGGGGAAACCCAGGCGTTGAATCCTCAAGTGGTCGAGATGACCGCCGAAGAAAACACTAGGTCACGGAAACTATATTATGTTGCGGTGGGGCCGGTCAGAAGAAACCCAGGACAAAAAAGGAAGCCAAGAACAATAACCCAGTTATCAGGGAAAACATCTACCAAGCAGAGTTTTTCGGATTAATCCGAAGTGCTTAAAATTTTACTGGAGTACGTTTCTTGGATTTTTTCAGATAAATCCGAAAACCCAGAACCCTACTTATAGATAACATTATCTTTGCACATGAAGAGAAAAACACAGACAACCCATGTTGTCTTCTTCTTTCTCTTCATACTTGCGGGAAGTGTTACTTCCGAAGGAATTCAATTATTTACAATTGTTCAATTATTTACATTTACACATAGCGTGTGTTATGACAGCACATCAGTAT
Organism: Ornithodoros turicata; assembly: GCF_037126465.1. Taxonomy (NCBI): domain Eukaryota; kingdom Metazoa; phylum Arthropoda; class Arachnida; order Ixodida; family Argasidae; genus Ornithodoros; species Ornithodoros turicata. The sequence continues at coordinate 13,563,029 of NC_088206.1, read as the reverse complement.
AGCAAACTGGGTTGCGCCATGCTTTGCGAAGAAATTGCCTTCTGCCAGATCGCAGGAGGCAAAGCTAGTATTATTTTTTGCTACAATGGCTAAAGAATTCTAGTTCAAAGATACTGTTAAAGCCTATCTACAGTGTACACTATCTGTCTGTTCATGTAATACTGTCTGGCATTAGCATTTGTCCTGCTTTCCGGTGACTGCAAACATTTAGGGTATCTCCATTTGAAACGTTATACAAGGTTACGTCATATATCATCATTATGCATCGTGGATCTTAATATGAATTCTTGCACTTCGCTTAACAATATAGCTGCGGATGCCTGTTTCAAAAATGGAGCTGTGTAAAAATAAGCACTTCCCTTGCTAACTTTTGCTAAAGTGTGCCAACTTTCTCGATTGCAAAGGCAGTACAATCAGAAAACAATGTTCAGTCATTGTGACAATCAATGTTGAACACAAATGTGTTTTGTGTCAAACATGCTTGCGTCACTAACGTGTCATTACTACTTTCAGAGTGTGTACATTCCCTTGATGTGAATTAATGTTCAAATTGTATGCCACTACATCCATGACAGTGCTTCACATTTCCAGTAACTTATCCTTTGCAGTTTCCATGTGAGGACAGTGCCTGTCCTAACACATTTTTAATTCTATGGAAACATGTCCTCTTTCGCTTCTAAAGTGATTCACAGCATTACAAGATGCCTTTGTACTGTGTTATATTGTGTAAAGTAAGGGTTGTACTCAATACTAGCACAGGGCTACAAAAATGCTTGCAATGCTACGATGCTTATAAAAGACACCAAACATCACTGTGTGCTATATTCCAGTATTCTAAACTTGTCACACCCTACTACCAGGGTTGTTCTATATACTTTAGTTCAGAGATTCTCAACTTTTGTTATTTGATGGAACCTGTGATCGTGCCAGCACAACCTCGCATTGTGCATAGCCATTGATGCTTCTACATCCTAAGTACACGTAGGCAGAAGAGTAGCTCCGAAGTTTCTTTGAAGCAGCTCAGACTTTTCAAGTGCTTGTAACATATACTTTCGAAACACGAGAGAAAAGCAAAAGCGCTGAGAAATTGTCAGGTTGAGCTGCCTCTTGAGCTAATGTCCGTCTTAGCAAAAGTATTTGCAATGACCGTCAACTGCTGCGATCTCCATGTCAATCCCAATGCTAAAGATCAAATGTCGAGCACGGTCCCATAACAAGGCTGTCCGAAGTGAGCCCTTGTAGGAAGGTCAAGTTACACTCACGGGTGCCGAACAGTGCGCGGAACCTCAGGAGAAGGCTTGCGTAAGCCCTGGGTTCCGCGGAACCCCAGTTGAGAAACCCTGCTCTAGTTCATTGCAAAGATACGAATCTACTCCTGGTTCTAACACAAAGACATTCAACTTCTTGTAGCACGGACAGCGGAGTAGACAATCCCTTCCGGCCGGATGGAGAATTGAGCAGGGAGGCAGACACAATCGTCAGCCTGATCAAGGCAGGGAAGCCCATCACACCCGTCAAGGGGGAGCCCGACGGAGGGTTGTTCAACGCAGTTGAGAACGCGGTGACTTCTGCGAGTCCTCCTCCAGCCAACGGAGAAGCAAAGATCTCTCCCACGAAAGCCCCCAGCCCAGTGGCCGCGGAAAAGAAGACCGAAGCCAACGGATCGACGCCTGCCAGCCTCAAGAAGGGACCTGGTGTTGTTGAGGTCAGTAGGTGTTGATGGAATTAACATGAAAGGCAAACAAAGCTGAAAGATTAAATTATGTTTCATTTCACCTTTAGGTTTGAGACCGTTGGAACCAAAATTTGGTACTGTTTACAAGTTTTTTTGGACACGTTCAACCTCCGTGAGGCTTGTTAAATGTAGGCTGCCGCGTGCCGAGATTTTAGTGCACGTTAAGGGACATTTTCACGTGTTCCGACGTTTGCTAAACATCGTGGGTATGGTCTGAAGTGTCTACTGATACGAAATAGAGACAGAAACGTAAAGGTGGAATCACTGCTGCGCTAAAAAAAGTGCATGTCACTGACATCGCACATGTTTTTACATATGTGCTTCAGATCGTGGCTGAAAGATTTCCTGCAGTTAGTCACAGTGTCGTACGTCATACCTGTGTCAGACGGGCACAAATACAGCCTTTAAGGTTACGGCATTAAGAAATGGCCGTAAGTTACATACGGCCTGAAGCTCTGGGACGCTGCGTGAGGGTACCCGTGAAGGCATTTTGCCGATGATGTCCACATCGATAAACACATCTGCGAACGTTGAATATAATGTAGTGAAGTCACGTTTTTTCTCACTGAGAGTACACGAAAACAATGTTTGGTTGGTATTTTTAAAATTTTGAAAATACAACAGCAAACTACATTTCCTTTGAAGTGCTTCAGATATTTTTTTGAGTTGCGTCCGACTTTTTGGATGCAGACGACATGGTGTGACGACGCGTGCCGTGGTTTGAGGGTGTTGCTACGAACTGAACACCTGAACAGACGGGATAAAAAGCAAGCTAAGTGCAAAAATGCCTCAGAAAAACACGAAAGAAAGATGACAGAACAATACGTCACATAAACATTTTGTTCCGAACTGAATTAAATGCGCGAAATCCTGCTTATGGCACTTGGTGACGAGGCTTGGGCAGTTTCGATGGAAAGCCGTAAACTGTCCTGCGGGAACACCGTTGCCTTCTACCTCAGTTTTGTCACAAAGGCCGTACTGCTGACCGTCTGGCAAGGAGTTAATGACAGTACGCACTTACGGCCGTTAAGGCCGTAAGTTCAGGGGTATCACGCTGTTATAGTAACTGATACTTTTTTCGGTATCGGAGTGCAGATCACGACACTTTGATAAATCAGTATCGAAAAGTATTTCCATTACAAATTCACGGTAACGTGATCTCCGTATTTTTACTGATAATTTTTAGTGCCCCACACTTCCTTCACCGACCACATTTCCGCCTAGCGCTCGACAGGGAGCCTGTCGACATGAGAGAGACTATGGCCAGCTAGGATGGCAGAAGACAACTTTGAGAACCACTTATTGATAAAAGTCAAAGCTACATAATAAATATGTTGTGAATAAGAGTCAAAATGCCGGCTAGCTGGTGATTCATGATGAAATTTGCGAATAAACCCATTACCGTGTTCGAGAATGTGTTTGTGATCCTCTGTCTTTTCCTTGTTTCGGGATTCAGTCAAATTTCATCAAATATGCTGTCTTTTTGCTGCAAAACTGTCTCTCCCAATTGGCTATTACACAAATGTGGTTTTCATGTAAGCGAGATTTCTATGTTGCATCAAATTGCATTTCATATTTCGTATTTCCAACAAAAGTACGGACGAAGTATATTGTTACTTTTTTTAGTAACGGTAGCAGTACTCTGTTACTTTAAAAAAAGAAGTATCGATATCGGTATTTCGATACTTTTTACTCAAGTAACCAGTATCGGTATCGTGATACCATACTTCGGTAACGGGTACAACACTGGTTAGTCATGATGCAACATATCCAGCTTGATGCCATAACAGTCAGTAGCGTTATTGAGCATCCTGAAGCAAGCCAATTGGTACTGGAGTTATAAGAAGGAGATGTAAGATCATGTTCCTCCATGCTTGGGCAGTGATTAACCAAAGACCAGTTCAATGACCATGACCATTGCATTGACCAGGCACTGACAAAAGCTATATAGCAAATATCTGTTCTCCAAAAGTACGTCCAATGCTATTTAGCTCACACCCAGTTTTGATTCTCCTGCAGGTCCAGCAGGGCATAGTTGTGCCGCCTTCGGACTCTTCCACCGTGGAGCAGGTGGTCATCAAAAAGAAGCCAAAGTGCAAGTGTTGCGTGATCCAGTAATCGCTTGCGCCACACATGCATAGAAACGGGCGGAGTGGAAGACGACAACTTCAAACTTCTCAGTCAGTGAACCCCGTTCCTCTCTCGCAAGCTTCGCGACGGACATTGCTAGCAAACAGTGCGAACCCGTTGACGCTGGTTTGGAACTGCACAGTGAGTAAAGACACAATCGTATGCTGAAAAGCGACAGACATCGGAACGACCCACCCTGTCAGTTTCGAAAGAAAGTACGCTGAAAGGACTGAGTAGCAGACGTGTGTGTGTGTGTTACGCCACCCTGCACGGTGGCTTACATAAGTGTAACGAGATACGGCAGCTCGGAATCGATGAGCCAGAGACTGTACTTGTGTGCAGCTTTCATGAGTACATGTGTTCTTTAGTGCACTATTTTGCTGCATGACTATTTTTTCCTGCAGCTGTTCGATGCAGCTGCGATTTCTTTTCATGGGCATCTTGTAGACGTGTATATTTTCACAGCAACGGCCATTTTAGCCACAGTTCCCACGTAGCGATTCCCCTTGGCAACTATGATAGTAAAAGAGGTGATAGAATGCCTTATTTTCTACTAAGAGCAAACAATAGTCCAGAAACTCTTTACATGGCACTACTTCCCGAGGAGCCTCATGCTAAATGTGTTCGTATCCCTCATCCAGGTATACACAACGCCCAACCCCTTCGAAATTTACGTTCTTCAGCTGCTTTCTAGAGATGGCGGCTACTAAGGTACGAATCGAGCATCGAAGACAGTGAGGTCCATCTGTCGCTTTGGCCACGCGGGACGCTTTTGCGTGCCTTCCTTGCTAATAAGTCGGTGGGAAAGGAACCTATTTGACTGAACAAGCTGCATGAGTAAGGAGGGGGTTCAAGGAAATCGAGCGAAAATTGTGAAACCATACCCCCCCCTCTCTCATAGACACGTATGATACGCAGCACTCCACTTAGCCGCCACTGTGGATAGAATGCACTTAGTTGTACCTTTCAAATCCGAGTTCTGCTAAATGTAAAAGCAATAACTGATCTTTGGTTGTGGCCTTGTTCGGTAACATACACGAGGAAATTCGACTTTAATCCAGAGCCCATTTCAGTTTGACCAGCTCCAGATGTCTTTGATGTCTTTAGTAATGTCCGCACGGTTTAAAGAGTGTGAAAAATCGTGCATTTTTCCATGGTGGCTACAGCGGTTTTTCCCTGTTTCAAAGCATGACTGCCCCCTCTCGTGGCTACGGAGAACAACAAAAAGACAAATCCCTATAAAAGTGGCAGCAGTTAGGTTTTATATATTCCCCTGCTTTTGTGTGGGACATAGGTTTAGTTTCCGTGTCGTATGTTACATGACGGCGTACACTTGACACATGTATACATAAGGAATTAATATATGCTGTTCCGTTAATGTTGTATTATTTGTAGGTGTACATACCACTTGCATGCTTTCTGTTGCATTGCGTTCTGCAGATGCATCTCGATGGCTATTTTTGGAGAAGCAGTGTTCCGCTTGAGCTCATGACATAGTGAAGCCATGTATTTTATTTTTCCATTGACTCTTTTTTTGTTTTATTCTTTTGCAGACAAGGTTTTAATTTGTTAGGTGTACTGAAACGAGAAAGTGCAATTGACTTTGGTAAAAAAAAAAAAATAATAATAATAATAAATTACTGACTCGCAGAGTGCATGAATCTGACCTGTGCAGCTGCAAATTCCTGAGCTCAGGCTTGAGTAGGATGTTTTTGAGGGACATTGCTTTTCGTCTGCATTGTTTTTAGTAGTAGAGTGAGTGCTGGCTGCTAGGTAGAGAACTGTACAAAGTATTTAAGTTGTATTTTTGTAAAAGAACTTTTTATGATGTGTTCGCCAAATGTTTTCCTCTTACTCTACCACTACAGGTATGCAGAGCAGCCTTTTTTTTCCATTCAGGCCTCGTCTTATTTAGTTACCTGTGAGAATTGCTATTCAAGGCTTTTCTTTTCCCGCAATCCACTGCCGGTGATCTCTAATTTAATGATCTGCCATTTTTAATTGATTCCTCATTCTAATGTACAATGTGGCAGCCGCAAAGTCACAAACACCAGTGTATCATTTAAAATTTTGAAACACCCTGCATATGACATGTTTTTTTCAAAGCAGAGGAAACAAGCAAGTAAAACTCTGAGGTACAGTGATATTTACGTGCTGCATTATGTTCTCAAAAACATGTCTCAACTTGACAAGAATCAAGTAATGTATGCGCCATATCACACGCATAGATTGTCTTTGACATCATTTTCGTTTACCTTGCTCTTTTCTCAAGGCAGATACCATTTTTCCTAGTTTAAGTAGGCTAATAAAGCAATTTACGCAACAAGGTCTCTTGCAACTCAGATCTTCAGAAGCGTGGCTGCACTTTCGGTGTAAATGAAGGATAAACAGGCCTTGTATATATAAGAACCAGAAGTTGATTATTTTGTACAAGTGGGAAGCTATGTGCGAGTTGCACTTTTTCTGCCAAGTGATACCTCTCTGTACTCGAGAGGCGAGGGACATTTTGGCTGTGTCAAGGCAACAGTATCGGTATCACTGCACACACCATGTGGTACATTGCGACGTTTGATTTCTCAGACTTTTGTGCATGTTTTCGTGGTGTCAAATGAAGTGCATCATTAACATGTATGATTTCAGCCTTTTCTGTTCAGTGGTGACCCTCCCCAGAGTGGAATTAAAAGTGCTATAAAATTAATTATTTACAAGGAATGTGTGTGCTCTTGAGTGACTATTTGGGGCATTGGGGTACGATCCTTATGCAGAAGGGCTAAAGGGGGGACAGACTGGGGTTTTTTCGACTAGCCATTCGACTAGCCCAAGCTAGTATGAAGCCGAATACATCTGCAGGAGCTGTGAAAGCAAAGCAACAACTAATAGCAGTTGGACGCTGCTTGAGGTGATCTAAAAGTGTGTAGAACTCGTTGCTGTCTTAAGGACACAGCTGGACTTCAAAGCAGAGTGGTTTCTTGTAAAGCTTCACAGGGGCATTCGCTGCACACTCACTGCAGCGAGACACCAAATAGCAGTACAGGAAACACTGCCAAGCACATGAAATGCAGAGTGTCCTCTAGCAGAGTGAAAGTAATGTGTCCTTGTAGTTCAAGTAAGGTATTGTCCACTGTGTTAAGCTGGTTGCAGGTTGTCGCGGATGAACGCGTGGTATGTGCTTACGGATGCTGATCTTCGTATGAAGCGAAGTACACTTTGTTTTTGTACCTTCTCTTGTGGAGTTCTCAGGCTTACGGGTGCCAGATTCGGAACTATTCCAATATATTCCGTTTGAAAGAGACATTAGACACAAAATCGGAATACACAACATCTTTTTCGATCTGCAATTTAAATCGCATACACTGTTACCTGCTGTAGCATTAGAAAAATCTGAATATTAATACAGCCCTGCCAATCACAATACTAAACAGAAACTATTGGTCATAGTTCACCAAGTGTACTTTGCAAACATCACTCATGTGATATGGGCAAGTACCCTTCTATGCTGTTTCATACTGGGAATGCTTTTATCACAGGAAGTCTCAAACTTAATAACGAGGTCAATGAACCCTAACACATTTTTTGGCACGGCAAAGAACCCGCTCCCCCTTGCGATGTGCCCATAGAGGCCAACATGCTAGAAAATTACGAAACAATGAACAAAGCGGTCCGTTCTGCACACACTCAAAGGGAAACAAAGAAAGGGAAGACATTCTTTCTCCCACCAGTTCTTAACCAATCCCAAATTCGTCAATTCCAGATTCCATAGCCAGACGCGACTGGTACGGAACACGCTTTAAGAGCCCCTGCTTTACCACGTGGGGACACCCTGCCTCGGTTATGGTCATTTACTTGTGTGCTCCTGACAGCAAAGAACAGGACAAAAAAAAAAAAAAATACGCATGAATATTGATATATAATTTGTTGCACAATATGTAAAAATGCTGTGCCGTTTCCCCCCCGAGGTCAATTCTCCAGAGAACACTGCATTTTTCAGAGCGGAGCAGCTATAGAGAGGGCATGGAAAAAACTGCAGGTGAGCTTCTGGACAAAATATGCGGGTTGCAGGCGCATGCGGGTCTCATTTTGTAATGGCATGCGGGTCGGGTGCGGATTCGAACCTGCAGGTACGGGTGGGATAAATCCGACCCGCGCAGGACTCTATTGGTATTGAAGCCAGCTCAACTCAAACCAGATCCCTAGCACCGCATTAACAAGCTCACGCAAGAGTGCTGTACCACGCTCATACTACTTTCCAACTGTTATTTCCTCGTTGGAGCTGAAATATTAAATTGTCCGTTATGCAGCATTTCCAGGTCAAAAGACATTAAAAAGAAGCATACACAATCAGTGGCGTAGCCAGACCTCCAGCGTATAGGAAGGGTCTCGATTAACCCGCCCAGCTGATCCTGGGTGCGCCCACACACACATACCTGTGCATGCAGCGACATGAGAGAGGAAAGTCTATAATATTTGTATGTTACAAATGCGATTACATACGAGCTGTCACGACCGGTGAGGCCGAGTCAGGAGATTGGAAGTACTTTGAAAAGCTCCTAAGTTTCAAAACTATTCAGGCACTCTGCTTAGATAGACACCAGGAACTTGATAGAACTTTTGCAATCATCACATGGACCTCTCCAACGTATCATTTTTTCTCTTCGTATTTTCATGATTTGTGTGGGTCGGCCCGTGGCATGTACAGGGTCTCGAACCCCCTCAGCAGGGCACAAACAGTTCGGCGCAATTGCTGAAGTGTGAATCTTCCACAAGGGACAGCAAACGCTTGATGCCATGTGCCGAGGTTCCAGATCATGTTAAGGAACCGTGTGGTGCGCAAAATCAAATCCACAGACTAACAACTGCCCAGGGTACCCGGAACAAGCAATGGCCCAACTCATGCGGGATTACGAGCAGTTTCACCTCCCATTCACCTCTCAACGTAATTCAAGGCTGCCAAAGGATTCAAGACTGCCAAATAACGATGACAAGCTACTGGGCAAGGCGAGGGGCACTGGACCCCCATAGCACAACCAAGACAGCCCAGTGACCATCCATGTACATGTCATGTACAGAGGACCAAGTGTCAATTATACCTCTGCCAGCTACACATTCGGAGACTTACATAAAAAATTGGCTCAGGCATTACCGTGTGACATTTGCAGGGCTTCAATTTCCAGAGTAGCCTCCTGCTGCAGGCCCAGGGTCACCCAAGTCATTTTCTGCTCATGGTTGCTCTGCCTTGTGCTGAGACAGGAGAAATAAATGCCATGCACAGTACTACTTAGGAACTATTCTTTTTTTTTTTTTTTCAGTTCATTTTGTTGATTTCATTTGTTTCCAGGTTGTTTTGTCTCACTTTTGTTTTCAGTCATGTTGAGGCCAAGTACAAGAGGTGTTACTCACAGCGCGTGAACGATGGCATGGATGTTCCAAGGACACACAAAAATGCACAATGTTCTCAAACGTGCAAGAAAGTCCATTTCGGCGGATAGTCTCAAACCAATGCCTCCTATATCTGTAATGCCTGGCAAGACGGTCGCTCCGTAGCTCCGTACTCCAGCGCCCCTTTCCTGTTCCTCCTCTCCCGCGGCAGCGGTGGCGCTAGTTCCCGAGAGTCGCGAGAACTGTCGTTTCGGATGTTTTCGAAATTCTTCGAATTGAAGGGCTTCTTCTCGCAACGCGAGGATAAATTCTGCTTGCGGACGGCTGCTGCAGCTACAGCTGCTGCGTTTTTATCACTCGGTGCGTATGCGTATCCTAGGCATTTGACGCCACCAGACGGAGGCCCTGCATACTAACGCCAGGGGAATGAACGTGTAGTATATTTCTATTGTCGGGAAAAACTCACGTGACCTCAGACGTCGGGCCAATCGTTGGGCCTCGGTAGAGTAGTTTTTTGCTTTGTTTTATTTTGTCTCCATGGGTGACGCGTGACGTAAAGCGACGCTGCCGAGGGGTTCTCTTTCCCTTTCCCCTCTGTTCTCTCCCGCTTTGGCGGTTCTGGATTTTCGTTCGCATCCAGTGAAATAAATAAAACGCGGAAGCGTTGGCTCTTTCTGTTGCACAAGGTGCTTTATTTTTCGGGATTGGTATTTCCAAATCACACATATGCAGTCTTCTGTATCTGCGCCAAACACGAACTTTACATGAACATTGTTTCTGAAGTTCGAGTAATATGCCGAAGCAGCTTCACATTCACTGTTAGCTGATGTCTCAAGTGGAAGACTTCACAGTAGATCAGTAAATTCACTGCACAGGCACACACATTCACAAATCCAGCATGACAGGAAACATGTCCATATCCCTTTGCTGCTTGTATAGTGTCACATGTCAAGGCTGACCCGTCACAAAGGAACCTGTGCAGCTGCTAGGTCAAAAGATGATGTTCCAACCACTCAGAGTGGCATATCCATTCTATTGCGTCCATGCCGATGCTTTTCTGAAGCAGATATGAGTTGAGCAGTACCTAGTTGATACCTGAGCAAGAAAGACCAGAATAGGGATCAGAAAACGTGAAAACTAAAAATTCTACCGGCCGAAATGCTGAGTATATGCCACAGGTGCGGTGCTATGCTACGCTAAGCGGCAGAATGGAATAGGAACTGACTTACCTGCCATCGAGTGGAAAAACACAGTATTGATCCTTCTTGAATCGTTGTCGCGCCAAGCAAGCGAAGCAGACCTGCGCCTTCCACTTATCTATCGCTGAATTTACTTGCAGAAGTATCCAAGAGGATTCGAGTTTTGCAGAGTCGGTATCGACGGGCACTAAAAGCCAACCAAAGCGGTACCGGCAAAGATGCTATGCGTGCGTCCCTGCTGCACCATATTTCGAAACTTTACGGCGAACCGCTCCGGCACCCCAGACACGGCGGTGCCCGCTTTCCCGCGCCACGAAAAGGTTATAATTTCAAACGGACCAATGAGCGCTCGCATACCAGGGGAGCGGCCGCAGGAGCCAATGGGATGCTCTCGGTAGAGAACTCGCGCTTCGACGTAAAAATTTTGACGTTTCATGACGTTTGATGACGCGAAAGGCTCGCAGCGCCTCACTTTAGTCCGCAAAGGAACTCGCGAGTTTCATCCCCTTGCTAACGCGGACATACGCAGAGAACGGGGAGCCCGCTGACTTGCCAGGCATTACAGATATAGGAGGCATTGACTCATATGGTGAGCTATACTCAAACACTCAAATCATTGTATGCTCCATGGCGCTCTCTGCAGAGGTCGCCGCGGCGTGCTCAAGTGCGAATAAATACGTTGACGGCGCCCTGCGCAATTGCCGAAAACGAAAAAAAAAAAAACAAAAAACATAGCTCTTGCGCTTTTAATCGAGTAACTTTTGTGTATCGGCGTTTTGACGCGCGTCTCTTATTCCTGCCTGCTACGGAACGTCGGCTAAGTCCACTGTGATCGATGTTACTCAGGTCACGTGGGCATGGAGACAAGGCTACAGGCCACAGCATACAGCGCTACAGATTATACAGAACAAGCTAGTGTACGGACCATACAGCAACCTTACCTTGTACTGTGGTCTTGTACTTTTGTCGTGGTACACGCCTCCGTGTTCGCCGTATAGCACGACTTTATTCCTATCATGTCTTCCTTGGGAATTTGCTCGCTGTGCAACGCCAAGTGTGTTGACGTTTGGGCGACAGATCCTTGCAAGCACGAAGCGTGTAGCAAGTGCCTGGCGTCCCGCGACAATCTAGCGTCCTGCTTCGGGTGCTCCAAAGAAATCGGATTCATCATCTGTCCCGGTTCTCAACACGGATGTACCTTCAATACCAGTCAGGGGCCGTGGAAAGAACATGAGGTGCACTGCATGCGTCTGCCCGTCGAATGTCCCTATAAATGCCAAGCCATTCTCGTGAAGAGTACCCTGCTGTCTCACATGGCAGCAGAGTGCCAGCTGCGACTGGCCACGTGCCAGTTCTGCTGCGAGGCGGTATTCCATGTCGAACTCAATCATCACGAAGAAACTTGTTCAGAAGCTCCGATCAGCTGCCCGTATTGCATGGAAGAAAATGTTAAACGTGGCGACATGCCCTGGCACGCCAAAAGCTGTCCCGACACTCCGAAGCATTGTCCTCTGGAAGAATACGGTTGCAATTTCGTGGGGCTGGACAGTGTCATGGACGAGCACCTGAGTGTCAGGAATCATGTTTCCTGTTTTGTGACTCTGAAGAAAGGTTTAGAAGAGCGAGACGCAGACATCGCTAGCCTTTGTAACCATCTGAGTTCTTGCAGAAGCGATCTGGATACGTTGAAGAACAAGATGCTCGAAGAGGTCGACGCCAAGATCAGTAGTTTTTGTGACCAAGTTAGTAGTTGCAGAAGTGATCTGGACACACTGCAGAACGAGAGGAAAGACGAAGTCTTGGATGGCGCCCAGCTGTTCGATGACGAAGTTAAGTGGGTGTTTCTGACTCCTGAGGGTGACGCTGAATGCACGCACACCAGTCCCCTATACCGACAGCGAAGCACGAAGACCTCGTTTTGCTTCTCCGTTCTTTCGAGCAGCGACAACGTGACATTGAGACAACATCTTCTAGAGGCAGGAACCTCCGGGAGGTCATTCGCGGTAACCGTTGTAGACGGGACGAAGGAAGTGGTCGCCGAAAAGAAGGGATTGGTGTGTGCAGATCAGGACGTCCTCGAGTGGGAAGCCTCGGAGGACACTGTTTACGTAGTCACCTGTGCCCTGGACAAAGGACAAACATAATCCTATCTGTCCAAGAAATGAACCAAGCCCTAGAAATATTCGCGGTTTGATGAGAGCTCCTGCATGGGGTGTCTTTTTCTGCATCTTTTTATTATTTAATTGTCTGTTGTTGGTCCGACCAAGTTTTCAATTATTCACAAAAATAAATTTGCGCTTTCGTACACGTTTGTTTTCCCGAAGACTGAGCCAAATAAAGCCATTTTATGCAAAAATGAACGTCTCGGAACAGAGGCGGAGAGTTCATTTTCCCGGAGGGGTCAAGGGCGCACCGCGAAGTAAGTACTCTGGCGGGGGGGCGGGAGGATATGTTTATTGAGAAAAAAAGAAAGAAAAGGTAAACCAGATGAATGTCGGCTTGTTATTCAAAAAAAAAAGTGAAAGGGGGAAATCAAAAGAGGCAAAGAAAATAAAAAAACAAAAAGAAGGAAAGTAAAGGGAAAGAAAAATGAACAACACAAAACTAAAGCTGAAGAATCACACTCTCTGGCGGGATCCTATGATGTATGCAGAACTGATATAGAAATAAGAGGAAGGAAGAACAGAAAAAACAAAACAAAAGAAAAAAACAGAGAACGTAAACAGTGAACATGTGCACAACTGAAGGCATTACGCCTTTGAAAACTGAGTGCAAAAAGAACAAAATGTATTGAATCCTCGGTGTTTGACCCGAATGCGCGCAATATAATGAATATGGTCAATGAAATGGAGCAGCGGGAGTTGAACCCGTTCCCAACGGATATGCGTTCCGAAGATCCTACCGTTACACCTCACTGGCAGCTGCTGGTACCTTTTCGACTGCTTCGTTTCACGAAAATCAGGCTATGTGTTGTGTCATCCTCTGTGTTTCTTCGCCTCACCTTCTACTATGATAATGAGTACGGTGGGCGGATACATATTTTACAAATTGAAAAATGCATTTTTGGGGTTGGTGCCGCTTCGCTCTTTTGACCCGGGCGCGCCGAGCCCCAAAGGTTGGTGTCAGTCTCTGAGCGGGACTTCCCGGGGGAGGCGGCGTCCCCCTAGTTCATGTTCCGGGGGGGCAAGGGCCCCCGCGCCCCCCCCCCCCGCCCCCCCCCCCCCGCAGTCGGCGCCTATGTCTCGGAAGAGCATGTATAAAAAGAGGAAACGGAGGAAACGCGGCTGGAAGCTGCTTGGCGGCACCCATGGCGGCACCGCTGCTATAGCAACGGAACAGTCACGTGAATTCTGTCGTCACTGCTCCCCGAGGGGTGAGGAGAGGCTGTTGCTGGCCGCGTCGACCAGGTCACCGGAGCTCATCGAAAACTGCCGTCAAACTAAGGAAGCCGCCATTAGGCGTCCCCGTGTTGCCAGGCCAGAACTGGCGGAGCCCGCTAGTTTTGGCGGAGGAAACCTGAACAGTGGTTTTGGTTCATGTTTGTCGTTTTGTCAGTGTGTGTACTAAACAAAGACGTGTGAGAAGTGATAAAAAGCGATTAAATCTAGAGTGGGGTCATATCTTGTGTGTTTTATTGTTCCGATGTATTCTTTTAGACTAGCCTCCACCTCTGAGCTTTCTAACTCGAGCCTACTTAGATTTCGGTTTCTATGCCGTGGTTGCCAAACCTGTCAAGCCATAAAACGCGTGAACGTGTCTTTAATTAATGAGTTTATTGGCGATTTCAAAGATATCGTGGTTACCGATGCCTTTAAATGGAGCCGAAATCCGAGAACTTCGACGCTCTGTTTCGGAAGTCAGCAACAAAAACATGAAACTCCCCGTTGGCCTCTGGCGATGGAACTCCCCATTCATAATCTTAAAATAAAGTTGTTATTGTTGTTGCCCAATAAATGCACAAAAGAGAACTGCAAGCAGTACAGAGAGGGTGGATGAGGAGCATCTTTCCTAAAGTAAGTAGCCTGCTTTTCCTACTTTGATATGTATGAAATTATTTTTGAGTGAATTAAGTTCGTCTTTCCCTGGCCGTACAGCTTTGTACATCAGACTGCCAATATGTACAAACATAGCTTTATATTTGTAACATTCACCCAAACCAATAAATTTCAACATCAGAAATATTTCACTAACACAGCATTGACTAGGGAACATGCCGCAAGGTAGCATGCCGCTTAGCACCCACCTTATCCCAGTTACTTATATTTGTTTGATCCCATCTGCCATGTCTTTGTTCAACCATCTGAGAAAAGGTCCCCAAAGGAGCAGTGCAAGTTACTAAGAAAATAATTGCATTTCAGATACAAGCACACACACATATAGAAGCACCTTGTATTTTCCTCAAGATAATACAAGCACTCAGATATTTGCACTCTGGGAATATGGCAAGCAGATGCTGCACCATCCGATTAACAGCTCCACTCGGGAAGGCTCTGGGGATGCATGCGCCTGCAGATGGAGATCCTATAGGTTTTTCCGACACATTTGAAGGTGTATTATGCGTGTGCTACATAAAGATAAAGAGGGCACTACTTCTGTTGTTTCTGTAACATTGTTAATGAAAATTTGTCGCCCTCACAGGCTCCCACAACAACATACGAACGATATTCGGAATGGGTTCAGCGACTTGAGGAAGTGAATGCGAAATCCTACACTGACTGCAAACACGACCTCATGTGCTCCACTCATTTTCAGCAATGCTCCTTTTATGGTGGACACAGTCGAGCTGTACTGAAGCCTGGTGCACGCCCTAGCGTTCCGGCACTAGGTCAACAAAGTACACATGTTCACGTGATGGAGCTTACACTGTTTCATTCCTTTTAGTGTCAGTGTGCCTCTGTCCTTTTCTGTGAATTTTCTCAATTTTATCGTGCTTGTGCTTGTGTGCAGGTCATGCAAGAGTATACCAACAGCAAAGTGTGTCTCAGATGCAAACCTCTTCAAGCATTTGCCATGAACCCATGACACAGGAACAGCTTCACTTGGGCCATTTAGTTGAAAGTCTGCTTGCAGCGTACTTTTTGCTTGAGCAAGGGTTTTCAAATCCTTTAAAAAGTAAAGCACTAATTAAAAGTACATGACTGCTGCATCAATGTAATTTTTAAAAGCCAGATAAGCCAAAAAAAGGGTGGCCAGATAGTTTGTGTGAGGCATATTCATCTAGCACATGTTACATGACTAAAATTCATGTACGAACCACAGAACTATGGCTTAAATTTTTGTGCAATATACCAAAACCAAGGAAGAATCTCCAGCAAAGTACACGGGCACTACGACTGTCTACATCAAGCAGCTATGTGCTACAACATGTTCTACATCGTTGCTGCTCAGTCGATCATCTCTTTTATATGGGGAGTACCGACACTGACAGTGCAGCGTGGCGCGGTGAATGCTCCTGTGTAATACAGTCACAGCTTGTTACAGAGAAAGTCAATGCAACTGTATTTTCACTGAAACAAAATAGAATCATCTCTTGATTGATGAAATTCACAAATTCCTTTATTTTATTAAGAGTGCCCTCTCAAACAAAACCCATTTCCTTATTTATTGCAAAAAGGCTCGCTTTATGAATCTCAATTAATTATATTTTGCAGGAATATTGACCATTCATAAATTGTGTGTTAATTGTATTCGGTACAATAAAGTAGACCACTCATGATCACCATCCATTATTTTAATATAGAGGTGTACCTCTGTCGAACAGCCTGTGTACCTACAACATTATATTTACGGTCTGATTTTTTCAAGTTAAGCTCATCTACTACTGATTATTACCCCGAATCAGTTGAGCCCCAATTTTGGTTGAACATGATCTCTGTCTGAACTCCAATCATGTATCACATCTACTAATTAGTGGCAATATGAATGTATATGTATGATGTAAATTTATTTTAGTGCAAAAATAAACTATGCAAGGCACGTTTGACATCACAACATTAAGCATTTGTGACCGTTCAACTGTATATTTGACTTCCTTTACCTGGGGCCCAGTTGCACAGAGAAAAGAATAAAATTATGAAACTTATAACACTCAGCAGCACCAGATGTCATCCTGATTTACAGATGGGAAATTGAAAGACTGTACCTCCACATTTTTCTTCCCTTTTATAGGGAGCATACTTAAAAAAAAAGACAGACGCAAGTATAGTTTGCTCAGACGTAGCGCTGTAGAACAGCATCCCATCCACAACTACGTTTTTACATGCTCCTTGGCAGCAGCAGCTACATGCCTGTTGACTACCCCGTGAGACAGCTTAATTTTACTGTACTGTTCTCTAATGAAATCGTGACTCGCATTAATAAACGGATTTTCTTTGTTGCAACAAAGTTGTGTGTTGCTCTCTCATTCACCTACACGTTTCCCTCTACTTCGTGCATTCGTATAGCTATTCTGCCTGAATCACGGCAGATTGTGATATCGCACATCGACCTACAGAGCTCTGTGCCAAGTACCGTCAACATGCGCAGTTCATTCGATGCAAACAACTTGATGCATCTGTTAATAGTTCAATTGCATGATGCAGCTAGCACGATGATCCATATGCTGCGTACTTCACTTCGCTAAACTTGAAACGAATTCACAAAAACGAACGCAGGTCATCGTTCATGGTAGAAGTGGTAAATGGCACGCAAATATAAAGGCCACAGCACCGACAACACTACTCCAACAAACGCGACGACGTAAACAAGGCTTGAAGCCTGGAAGCCACAAATCACAAATTTCACAAAACTGTGCAGCATATTGTAGATCAAGAACTTCGAAAAATAAGTTTCCTCAGTTCAAAAACCGACGATTTCGCATTATCTTCGCCTTCGCAGTGCTTCTTGTTGACATTAGGAGCATTTAGGCTTGGCTTGGACAAGTTGCCAGTTGGATGGCTTGGATTGAGTCTGTAATCCACTTCGATCCAAACAAGCATCCAACTTTAGGCACAGTGTGCCCAGACACTTTATACTTTGCGCCAAGTATGGGGAGATATATTTCTGTGCTAATAACTGTGGGACGTCTGATGTCTGCCGCCGCCGTTTGACGCGCTGAATAGGGAGAAATGCATGGGAAGATGGCGACTTACTCCCACCTGGCGTCGACCGTCGACGAAGGCACAGCCACTCCGCCGGAAATAGTAGGTCGTCGCGAAACCAACGAAAAGGCGTCGCTTCTCTTCGCCATTTGTCTCGTCGTAAAGATGGCGGACTTGTACTTGTTCCTCGCCGATGAGGGCATGTGCGAGGAAGAAAAATCTCGGGTGTTTCGCCAGCATCGTGATGCTTTCGGTGCACTGAGTGAGGAACAATTTATTACGAAGTTCCGCCTTTGCAAAGACGCCGTGAGAGAGGTCTGCGATGCTGTTGCAGGAGATCTGCAGAAAAGTATGTACTGCTTCAAAGAAAATCATTGATTGCTCAATCTACATGGCACCAAAATGAGACGCGCAACTTCGCGAAACACCGTTTTCTCAGCCTTCCGTTTGTATTGTACGTAATTTTCAACGCTACCAGGAAATCAAATGTGACGGCTGCACGATTCAGTAGTGGGAACTACTTGAAGTACCAAGTACAAAACTAAGTACGTTTCTCAGTACTTGTACAATACTTAAAGTACATTTCAGTTTGTGTACTTTGAGTATACTTGAGTAGTACTTTTCTTCAGTATTTCCTTTCAGTTACTGAAAGGAAATTATTCAGTTATTTCTTTCGTCGCAAAATAATTTCTTTCGGTTCATATGTTAATGTGTCAGCTGTAAACCATCCATGTTCACTTGGCAAAAATGCTTGCGAAAAATTTGTAAAGATAACAGTAAAAACATAGTTTACCTCCGCTTGTATTACTACCAAGTGTTGAAACGTACAGTGATACGATCGAAATTTGTAATGTACTTGATGAGTACTTCAAAGTACTTTGTCAAGGACTTTGTACTGTACCTCAAGTACGACAGATGCAAGGCCTCCATTGGAATGACACCCTAGCAGTACTGAGAGATGCATAGAATAGCCGGTCACATGTTTATTCGATCTCCTCCTGACACCCAGAAGGGGTTCGCTTCGATGAAGGAATACACCAGTGCTGTTTTTCGTAGACTTTTGTCCCAAGCTGTACTCTGTACTTTACTTTAAGTACAATTTCAAGGTGCTTTGCCCATCACTGCTGCACATATACATGCTGCTCTTTATTCTTTTTTCATACCTCAGCATGTGCATCAGAATTTTGAAAGGATACAAACACATCTACCATTTATCATTGCCTATGGTTATATGCATTTGAATATCTCTATCTTCACGGCCATGAGTTTACACGCGCCTATATTTGCAGCACAACGTTGGCGCAGCACTACACTCACGGTTCAACAAAGGGTGCTGATGGCGCTACGCTTCTATGCCACTGGTGCGTTTCTGGGGATCATTGCGGAGGAGGAAGAATTCCTCACAACCAAACGTCCTGTGTCGGAGGCAGTCCATGCAGTGAGCTCGGCAATAATCCGGAACCTTGCCCCGCGGTACCTCAAGTTCCCTGTGGCGCCGGAAGAAAGGCTGAGGATGAAGCGGGAGTTCCAGGAAATTGCAGGGTTGCCAGGTTGCCTCGGTGCGTCAGCATAACAATCCGGCTCAGCTTGAAATTTGCGTGTGGTACAAAAATGACATACTCATGGAGAATATTCGCACATTTCAGGCGCAGTTGAAGGGACGACAATCGCAATCGTTACTCCAAGTACTATGGACCCTCGTTTTGTGGACAGCAGTTATAACTGTCGGAAGGGGTATTACGCAATCAACGTGCTAGGGGTAAGGACTTTTTTTTTGACGATGCTATTCTGAATGGTATCGAGGAATACTCCTGTGCAATTCTTTGTGCACTGTCCAATCGGCACACTTAAGACCTTAAAGGTACCATGAAATGATTTTCGCGAATTCCGAGTACTCTGTAGGAAACCGTTCTCATGATCCCTCACTATCGTACACACATCAACTTTTAACCATATTCAGTACAACGGGGCGCAGTTATCAGACAAAAATAGTGGGGCATGACCGCTGGATATATGCCTTCGAAGCGGGCTTACGTCATCGCCATCCAATTCTCTCAGCCAACTGTGAACGACGAGGAGGACACTCCCCGCGGGACCATGTGGGTGCATGGTTTCGGTTTTGGACAACAGCGACGTCGTATATCTGCCGTCGAAATCACTCGAGATATGGTGAAATGCAAATTGTCAGCAATGGAGGAAGAGATTATGTGACACACACAGCGTCTATGGATCGTTCAGTACTCAGCAGCTCGTAAAATGTCACCGACGGAGGCGGAGGTTCTGACGAAGAAGAAGTTCAAAGAGGAAAACTTGCACCGGTAACTATGCTGACAGTCAACGGCTATATTACATTTCTCGTAGGATTCTATGTCAACGGTTAGATACAATCTTGTCTCCAGGTCAAATTAAAACATATTTCATGGCGAAGTATGCGAGCTTGTTTGCAAATTTTGCAGTTTGCTCGCAAAAGCCTGTCCACGAATTGGCAACATGTTCCGTGTTTGATGTCACGGCCAGTTCGCCTCGGAGGCGGGCCGTAGCAGCTGCCGTTCACGCCCGTGGTTAATATAGAATATCTTCGCTATTTGAACAACTTTCAACTTCATATTTCGAAGAGTGAATGCTTTAGTACAGGGGAACAAATTAAAGGTTATCGTCGGCTTGTCAAATATCCTTTCATGATCCCTTTAAAGGTGGACTCCGCAAGAAAATCCTCACAAAGGTTGTGGTATATCCGTAACCTCTGGGATGTCAGGACCATGTGTGCGAAATGACTGTGAATGAATATGACTTTGGTTTCAGCTAGCTACGGCCTTCTCTTACAGCTGTAGTGTTTAACATCGTCATCATGGTCCCTCCCATGCATACAAACAGAATTTAGTACAAGACAACCATTTTTTAATAGGTTTCTGACGCCACTCGGCGGATCCTCTACCTCAGCGCTTGCTACCCAGGGAGTTGCCCTGACTCCTCCATATGGAGCATGTGCGACCTTCGTCATCGGGCTCCACAAATGTTTGGTGATGAGGAATGGCTTTTAGGTAAGTACACACTATAACTTGAAGCAATATGACAGGGGTACAGCCAACCCAGGTGAAAATTTTTGCAGTTACAAGTGGTTTATAAAAGGATTTCCACTTCAAAACCACTTTTAACAACTTTGTACGCAAGTGGTTTCAAGTGGAAACCCTTTCATAAACCACTTGGGATACACCTGGGAAACAACGTGTGTTGTTTCACCCCATGCGTTCTTCTTGTGAGCCACTGGGTCAGGCACATCATCATACAATGTGCACAACAGATGGACGTTGTCTAGATGTTACTATGCACTACCTCCAAATTAAAGTATAACGTTGGCAATATAAATGTTGTACAAACCCTTGTGTTGTCGAGATTTCTGATCTTTGAAAATTGGGGGGTTCAATAATATGGGTTTTGTGTGAGGAGGTGTGAAACAGGGTAAATGTGTGCAATATTGGGCTGAAACACAAAAAAAAGTAGAGAAAAGTACAGTGGCTGTCCTGAATGTCCCCGTATTGGCGGCTGAAATGGTGCTTTGCCAAACATGTTTTCATGGTTTTACCCCAAGTGACTATGATATACCTTCCTGGACTACGCTCTCTGTCCCACGTTTGAAGACTGTCAGCAGTAACAGACCTTTGAGGACTGCGAGTTGAAAGATGGGCGTGCTGGTATAGATCCATATTACAAAAGGGGACGGCACAAAACACTTGAGCTTGTCCGTCCTCGTCTTCTGTGTTTTGTGCTCTCTCCTTTTGAAATATAGACCTTTGAGGGGCAGTGTTGCCAGGCACGTGGCAGATTCAGCACTCTGCGATGTCATGCTCCTCAAACCTAGAAATTAATGCGAGGAAGTGCAACATGTGTATCTTCACTACAGTTTCCATTTCTGGTTACTGCAATCTTTTCATTTCTGTTATCTGTTCCTGATATACCAGCCTTCTAATTTTGTTTCAGTTACTGCTTCCGGTAACGGAATGGTGCTGTTACCGAGCTGCAGGAGGGCAGCTCTGTCACTGTTTTACTCAAGTGCCGCTTCGGTGTCACACATAAGCAATCTTTGCATCGGTGGGATGCGCACATCTTGCAGGACTTAAAAAAAAAAATTCTGTAGAAACATTTATTCATTCCGTAGAGTTTCGTGCTCAACCTCAAGTCCGGCAACTCAAGTGCCCACTCAACTTGAGCAACTCGAGTGAAATGAGGACAGACACTGTAGGCTTGCATGCTCGTGCTATGTCATGGAGCAGTGTCGTGTGGAGTCTGTCGTGTATGTCACACGTGTTGACGCTGCAAGGACTGGGACGAGCAGGTGACGGATGCACCGTCGAGAAGCAATTATTGCACTTTCGATGCTCCCATGTAGTATTCGGGGTGTATGTTAATTACAGGGAGTGGAGCCACCAAAATACAGGGTGGGTGCAGATAAAGTAGCCCCACATTTTCGCACGTTGTGCGTTCCCTGCATACCGTACAAACTTTCTGCGGCGCACAACGGTGCATTTATGCGGTGCAAATCAGGGTGTCGAACCGAAACGTTTTTCGTTTCGGTTTTCGTTCTGGTTACATCATAAACGATCTGCCCTCGTAGTAGTAACCCTCGTATAGTATCCATGACATGACTTCAGAGCACACGACGTCTGTTTCATTCACATATCCGTGATCCAAACCGGCGAACTTTTTTCTTGGACCGAAAATCGTTAAATATATTTTTCGGTTTCCCTCCTGAGGGTAAAAAACGTACACGGTTTCGATTCCGTTCCGGTTCGCACCAAAATAGCGTGTTTTTTTTCGGTTTCCGGTTCCGGTTTTCGGTTCGCTCCGGCACCCTGGTGCAAATCGAGAAAAAAAAATATTTGTAACCAAACTTTGTGCAGTATAATTGTTAGCAACGCAAACTTCGCTCCGTGTATTTCTAATGGGACGTGGCAGTGTAGCACAGTTGCATCGCCCTATCGCGGGGGGTGCCACTCACGCAGAAGCTAAACGAGATTCGGTACGCCTAGCAGTAGCTAGATGCAACTGTGCCGTGACCGCCATATTGACTTCTGCATAGGAAAATCGGGATGCACGGAGGGCAACGTTTGCATGGATAATTTTTTTGTTACATAGAGTTTCATTACTATGATTTTTTTTTTTTTTCATCCGAGAAATGTGTCATCCCACGCCACCGAAGTTCATGCGGTAAACAGGGAACACCATACGTGCATAAATGTGGGGTTGCTTTATCTGCGCCCACCCTGTACAAAAGTAAAACAAGAAGTCACTGATGTCAGTGGACAACAAGAATAGCTAAAATCCCAAATTCAATACAGGACAGTCATTTTTTTTCAAAGTTTTTCATGAAAAATGACAGCAACTACAAATGACTTCCTTTTGGAGGCACTAAATTCCTCCCAACCCTAATCGTGCGTGCCATCTTTTGCTGCAGGAACAGGACGCTGCTTGCGCCCTTTGTTTTCGTGGCTCTAAAGTCAGGTTTGGGGTCAAAGAGCTTATCTCGTTCTTTTGCTGCATCGAGGCGGCGTCTAAGAAGTGTTTTGTTGTAGCGGGAGTTAAAATACATTTATCTTTATGGCCTCTTCCTGGGAATCCAAGTTATTTCATTATATGTATTGTGTTTCGTAGTAACGAGGTTTGACTGTAATAGCAAGCGGAAAAAAATTAACCAAGTACCTTTTTCATACTGCAGGGGGCTCTGACTACCCTCTTGAGCCTTGGCTGATGACCCCTGTCCACAACCCCACAACACAGAAGGAAGAGTCCTACAACGATGCCCACAGGAAGACGAGGGCCTGCACTGAGCAGTGTTTTGGTCTCCTGAAGAAGAGGTTCAGATGCCTCCAGTGCTGCAGGTCTCTGCACTTCTCGCCAGACCGGTCATCGAACATCATAACAGCATGTGCCATCTTACACAACATGTGCCTTAAATACAGTATCCCCGATCCATCAGGTGAGGTGCAGGGGGAAGATAATCGTGAAGGCAGCGATGAAGAAGACTTTGACGAAGACTTCCTTGATGAACCGGAGGAAGCATCTATAATAGCCAGAGCATTGTGCAAGAGGAGTCAAATAATAAGCCAGTGTTTTTGATGGGCAACTCATGGATCTACTGTCACAAGATCACCCATATATACGAACTTCGGAGGAGCCGCAGCGACATACTCTAATAGCGAATGCAAGCCTGGACACTGTGTTACATGGTCACTGGAAAGAACAAACAAAAATAATTTGTTGTTGCACTTTCCATTGAGTGCTTTTTTGTATCTGCGCTAATGCGATTAATGCGCGTCTTCTATGCGCGGTCTGCTACACAACTTCGGTGAAGTACGTAGCGATCGTCATGTCACGTGGACAAGGATACAGACGTACTTTTACGCAAGCGGGAAAAGCTAGTGCGGAGTATGCAGTTCCGTACAGACATTGCAGTGCCTTCTTCATAGTTCTTCTGTGTGTGGTAGGTCAGGAAACAGTTTTAGATGCTTGCAGCACGTTGACGGAAAGGATGAAGAACGGTGTCACACCAATTTGCATTCCTCAGGGGACATCAATGGGTGCATTAAATAGGCACCCCGGGGTGTGAGTGTTTCAGACTCCACCCACTTAATACGACACCCAGGAGTGTGAGACTCTGAGCCACTTTTCATGCTCCAGTTTCATTTCGGTGCATGGAAACAGACGACAAGAGCCCGGGTGCTTAAGATTTTCCATGACGCACTCCCTGTTGAGCGCCGGCAGGACGACCATCGAAGTGTGCGCTCGGAAGCAAAATGGGGACTTACTATATGTTACCCAATGCTCCGATTCCAGTAAACTGTAATATTTTTAGAACCGTTATCATGCTTTTTTGTAAAGAAGGAAGTCACTGAAAAGGTTAACCAGCTGTAGGACTCGAACCCAGATCTTCTGGATTGCCAGCCCAGGGCTCTACCGATTGAGCTAAGCTAACACACCTCTCCAATGACTTCCAAGGGTGCGTCATTTGAGGGGGCAATCCACATCCACTCACTCACTGCAAACCAGAAGATGTGGGTTTGAGCCCTACAGCTGGCTAACCTTTTCAGTGGCTTCCTTCTTCGTTTTTGTTCTTAGGCACTGGAGGGTTTGTGTATTGTGTTTATTAGTGGACAACTTCCATACGGATATGGGCGGTTATTCACGGGAAATGCAGTGCTTTAGTACAGTCATCTTCACAGCAAGCAGCTCCTATGGAGACTGTTGCAAATTCCTATCTTTTCCATTTCATTTGCTGTTACGAGGAAAAGTCTTCACAACCGCCGTCGTCTCCTCCAATGTTGTTGTAGGTTCGAACTAAGCCAAAGTGCCATCTGTCTCTGCATTGCATTAGGAGACAACAGGAAGCAGCATCCATCAGCGAGCAGTGCAACACTCCAAAGTTGCTTTTCGCTGTTTAGTGGCCGCTCCTGGTGTCTCATACTCCAGGTTTGAGTGTGCCAAATATGGGGCACCTACTGCACCCATGGAGTGTGTACTCTGTGTGAGAACAAAATCTGGAAAGCTGTTGCTAAATATTGATTCAGCATTATCTTCGCTCTCTCAGTAGCTGAATTTCTTTTAACTCTGCAGAAGAATTCTAGTGTTGCTATCAAATTACATAATTAGATACGGCTAATACTTACGAAAAGTTGCGTTGAAATTCCGCAGAACCATCATTTTGTGAATACCAAGTGAGACTAAAAGCTGAATTGATATTAATATTTACTATGGCTATTAAAAGGTTCTTATAGCTCAGGGAATTGCATATCGTGTGTGGAGTGCCTCTTCGGCAATGTATGCTAGTTGAAATAATTTGTTCTTCCCAGAACCACTTTAGGTGAGGTTTGTTAGGCACAGACCTGTACCATTAATGCTCAAAGATGCATTAAAAAATAAAGTCAAGCAGGTTGTCGTACTTTTGGTTTGTTATAAATCCATTAATCTTTTCCATTATACACGGTGGTTTCTTTTTATGCTGTACATATACTTTATAAAAGAGCTACGTGAACAGCATAGATGTTGTTCCTGCAGTTGAGTTATATGGCGAGCAGACATCCTCTTGAAAAGAGAATGTAAGTACAACATGACTATACTTACCTGAAATTCGTTCAGTAACTCTTTCATTAGGGAATTTCTTGCAAAAGCGAGATAGCAGCATGGGGGACAATCGTCGTTGAAAGCCTTTCCATGTTTTAAAAAGTTGTGAAACGAGTTCTGTTATGCAAATCGGCCGAAACCAAAACAGCGCGCCTCAGGAACACATGACCTGTGCTGGAGGTGGCTTATCTGGCCAGCACATTGGCATCTATACTCTAATCATCCCCATCGTTCCAAAGCACGTGACCCTCTGACGTGAAATGGCTGTCCTCCCTGTGCTCCTGACCGGCGCAGTTTGGGATATTTCAACGTACATGCTTTTTTCAAGTATGCTGTTTAAAAAATGGAATGTCTTTCAACTACGACTGTCTTCCATATCCTGCATCTCGCTTTCGCACGAAGTCCCCTCCCGAAAGATGTAATTAGTCATCTTGTTACATATTGTGTCTGTGTACTGTGTACATAGTGTGTACCCACTTCAGTTGCAAACAAGAAGGTGCGCATGCGCATATGTAGCAGACGTTGCTCGTGAACAAAAGGGAGTAGGATACAGCGTGGTGTGTACGGCGTATTTGCCGTTTCTGTACCGCGTAGCACATACAGTAACACCACTTTGCGTTTGCGGCACCGAAAACACACTCTGTCTCCACGATAACGCAATTTTTGCCCACCAAACAGGACAGCTGTGCCGCCGCATCGCTATGACGTCACGCACGGATGTGAGTCTGACGTCATGGTCACGCGCTGAGGTTTAAAACTCGTTTATTTAATATCCAATCACTTTTCTGACGAGAAAAAAAAAAGAGATAGCTAGATAGATTATAGCCAGGCAATCTCGACACAAAACTCCCTCGCCAAGAGTCATGATCGCGATTTTCGATTTTTCTTTTTGATAAATCCGAAAACCCGGTACTCTAATTATAACTCATTATTCTCCCCTCGAACAAAGTGCGTTTGCCGCAATGGCCCGAGGTTTTCTTTTTTCTGTCACGAAGCACCTGTCGTCTGCATCTGTAAGCGAATGCTTCTCAGTCCTACTATGGTGGCTAGATGAATCCACCATAGTCGCCCCCACCTATATTACGCGTGAAAAACAGTATTCACACAAAAATAAGGTGGCAAATGGCTATAACCTATCATTCAACCACAGACTTCACGACTGAAGACAGAGAATACGCCACAAGATAAGCATGCGAAATCTATTCGCAGAATCATGGAGCACATAATAAAACTTTAGATGGGTAAGGTCGTACGAAGTGAAGTGACGAGAGCCTCTGTCATGTTCGAAATATCGGCGGCTATCGTCCTGAGGCACTTCCCTTTACAGTAAAACTTGTTTTTGAATTTATATTTTTCTACCTAGAGCAACAATCTTTTTTCTGCACGCAAATTTGTTTCGCTCAGTTAGTAATTTGAAAGTTAATTAGCGTACCTTCGTTAATTAGACGTCGGCATTAGAGTTTAATAATAATTGGGTGTTTACGTCGCGAGACAACTGAGGGCATTAGAGTTATAACATGGGGAAAATATTATTGCTGCCTTTAGGAATGTATATGCGCAAAAGTTATTACCCCATAAATGATCCAGTGCTTCTAGCCATAAATGCCACTCTTTATGCAAGCTTAGCTTATCTGGTTGAACCCTACGGTAAAGTTATGTTTTTGTAAATCCAGGGTTTATTACCGAAAATAATAATGTTTCTGATACGTGAAAAATTTGACATTTTGTTTCTGCTACCGCTTTCGTTTTCAGACAAATTTCAGTACCGGCTTTGCGTTTCCGTTTCCAGGCGCAGTATTTCGCTCGACAGTTGTGGATTCATGCGGATTGGATTGGATTGCTTAGTAGACAGCTAAAGCTGCGCGCAAGACTTTGGTCACAGACATGCATAACCACGATCTCTGCTCATCATACGGCAACTTATAGGCCGCTAGCTGCATGCAGCTGCTTGGCTCGCTAAAAAGAAGAAGAAGAAGAAAAAAAAAAAAAAGAAGAAGAAAGACAAACAAACGTGACATTTTTCGCAGTCATTTTTATTTCCTTTTTATTTTTTTAAAGTATGGGGCACAATGTGTACTCTATAATAGATCGTCTATTGGCAAGTTCTTCATGCGGACTCATATGTGGTGGTTCGTCTGGATAATGTGAACCCGCGACAAGTGCCAGCCACCCAAAGAGTGACGACGGCCACCAGCACGGATTAATGAATTCCGTTTCCGTTATCGTTCCCGTCCTTGGGTATTGTTTCCGGTTCGGTTTCTAGCAATGGAAACGAAAATATTTTACACGCGTATATTGTGAAGGGCGGGCACATTATTTCATTTCCCACATCACCACCGGCAATGGGGTAGAGTATCGACCCTGGCGATAGAAACTCCCCATTCATAATCGCAAAATAAAGTTGTTGTTGTTTCACCCCGTTCACTGTGAGGATGGACAAGCCCCTTTACTGTAGTCCAGTTATGAATTACTATATATAAAGTAGAACCGGCTGCAAAATCGGATTCTTAAAAACACCTCACCAGATAACACACACACACAGTGATTACTTGATTTTTTTAAGATAAATAATTCATCCCGGCGAACAAAAGGGGCTGTGTGACGGAACACTGTGTGACACCCTAGAAAGAGCCAACAAGAATTCATTCGTTATCCTCATTACAATCTGACAACGGCACAACATGCCGACAAGTAAAGCACGCACTACACCGTAGCTCACGAAGTGCTGCCGGGAACAAAGCGAAGGAACCACTCAGCAATGTTCCTCATGTCCAAACTAAAATATCCGAGCTGACGAATGCCCCGCCTCTTCTCCACATTCAAAAAAGAAAAAGAAAAAAGAAAGAGAAGAGAAAGAACGAAAGCCGAAAGAGAGTCAAGACCGCGGAGAGACCCACCCGGCCGGCGGTCTTTCCTCCTCTCCACGTCGTCGTATGCAGCAGCTTGGGAGGGGAACATCTTCTCAGTCAGAACAACGGGATTCGGGGCCCGCCACGGACATACATGCAACCCCGCTACCGCCGTTGGCACTGAAGACGGGCCACCCAAGTAAGTGATCTTCTTGACCGTTTCTGTAGCGT
Organism: Ornithodoros turicata; assembly: GCF_037126465.1. Lineage (NCBI taxonomy): Eukaryota > Metazoa > Arthropoda > Arachnida > Ixodida > Argasidae > Ornithodoros > Ornithodoros turicata. Next base: position 13,534,315 of record NC_088206.1, on the reverse strand, counting down.
ATACGAAGAGGGGAGTCAAGTCCTGTAGATCACATAAACAAAATACAGAAGCCGACACTGAAGATTTTTGTTTGAGTTTAATTTGGGAAGCGTGGACCTCCACGCGAAAGCTTGTACAAATTAAACTCAAGCAAAAATCTTCAGTGTCGGCTTCTGTATTTTGTTTATGTGACCGTTTCTGTGCAACACCCAGAGCGTTATCTGCGCGGCGGCTATCTGCCGGGGGTAGTTTCTTTATTGGTTCAAGAGTACGAAGTCTGTTTAGTCAGACGGGAACGAGGAACGAATGTGAGCAAATATGACGGCAGAAAGACGTGCTCCCTGAAAGGAACTGTTTATTTTACTTCCTTTAGCTTTTTTTTTTTAATATTATTATTATTGTTATTATTCCAACATCGTAATGGAAGCCGGAAAGGGTCGTTATTTGGATGGATAAGTTGTAGTGAGATATGCTTAATGGCGAGAGTTTGGGGAAGATGTTGCTTGTGAAGTCTCGCTGACACCGACAATTGGCGGCGCCAGACTGTGCACATGAAGTGCCCGTAATTGGGGTGGCGGAGCCTGCGACCGTAAGAAAGAAAAAAAAAAAAAAAAACATGCTAAGGAGTTCCGACCCATTCGACTTGACTATGAGAGAATGTAGGAGGTGGTATTCTGAGAAAGTTGTCCAAAATCGCCGGAATTTATGAACGTGGAATATGTCCCGTATGATCTCTTCAAAGCACAAACAAGGGAGCTGCCGAAACCTAGCGACAAATATTCTGGGGCAGATAAAACACCCGAGCAGCCAAACTTCCTTTGACACTTCTGCACACTAAAAGAAAAAAAAAAAAAAAAAAAGGAAAGAAAGAAACAGAGAGAGAGAAAGCTGTGTTTGATTATAGTAAGTGGGTTGCGTCCACGCCACACAGGCGAAACCCTACCCCATCGTTGACTGTAATTTTGTGAATATATATAATGGGTTTCTCAGTGAGGCCAGTAGTCCCACAGTGTGCGCAAGCAGTGTCTTTCGGCCAGTAGGGTATGACCACAGACGAGCATTTTTTTTTTTTTAATTTACGTAACTCTTTTCATAACTATAGTCCGGTTGGAGCTTAAGCATCCGTCTTAATTTTTTCATAACAGCACGAGAGCCTAGCTTATTTAAAGTCACCGCAAGTGTAGTCCTGTAAGGTTTGTAGTATGGACAATGAAAAAAGACGCGTTCCCGATTTTCTAAGTGCTTGGAGAAAAAGACGGTATCCGTCCACAGAGATAACAAAGCAACAGAGGAAACAAAAACCGAAAGAGCAATGAGAAAACTGTCCACTTCCGACTCAGAGGTGGACATTTCATAGATGCCGTTTCACACATCGCATACACTTTGATTTACTCGTGGGAACGCACCATGGCTCCGACGAAATCTTCCCCACTACAATGTTAGGATTCACGATCAAACTTTACCGTCCACACAAAAGAATGAGGAAGCTCCGTTGACTTTTTTTTTTTTCAGATTCTACACAAGAGTGCCACAGCCAGAGCAGAAAGAATGCGAGTGGCCAACGGAGCCCTCGCCTCCATGGCCTTCACGGGCGTTGCAGCCGCGATGCTGCTGCTGCTAAGCTTAACAGAAACTGACGCTCAAATACTTAACCCACCTTACTTCAACTTGGCCGAAGGACGGTCCATCTGGGCCACAGCGACGTGCGGAGACTCATCGCCGGACGAACTCTACTGCAAGCTGGTCGGAGCAAACTTGGACGCCCAGGACAGTCCTAACATCAACCTGATCCAAGGCCAGGTCTGCGACTACTGCAACATGAGTGACCCTAGAAGAGCCCATCCGCCCGAAAATGCCATCGATGGTTCCGAGAAGTGGTGGCAGAGTCCGCCCTTGTCGCGAGGCACGAGGTTCAACGAGGTCAACCTCACCATCGACCTCGGTCAGGTGAGGACAGTTCCGGAATAGTAACAGTCAATACTACAGCCAGTACAGTAGGTATTGCATGCCCCGGGGAACATAAGCAGAAACACAGTGGCTGAGACAAGTGCGTATGTGCTGATCAGTTGCAAGTCCTATAAATGTCATATCCAATCCAATCCAATCCTATAAATGTTTCCCTCGGTGGCACATCATGTTGCTGGCCGCAAATAAGTCACCACACAGACCTACACACACAAGAAAAAAAAAAGAGAGAGAGAGAAAAGAGGAAGCGCGTGACACCGCGTCGCGACAATACGCTACGACAGTTTGCATATCATCTGCACAGGGACGAGGGTACGGCTTGAAGAAGCCACGTGACCAAGTGTCTGTCCAATCACAAGGCAGTAACAAGGGAGTATGCGCAGATCGGCATGGACCCAGAGAAGAAGCCACGTGCGCCTCAACCTTGAAATGTTACCCCCGTATTTGGGAATGAGAAAAGTGGGAAAGAGGGAAATGAGGTCGCTCCACGGGCAATAGGGAAGAGAGGGAAACTAGGGAGCTGCGCGGACAGCGGACCTGCTTGCATAGCGTATAGCGCTCTCAAGCGTGCTCGCCAACGAATGAAGTCAGCTAGCTCCTTCATTCCACTCTCTCGGGGCCACCGGTAGTCAAAGCTAATGGGTTTGGAAGTGAGTTTAGTGACTTTAGAGTACGGCACCCAAACTCCTTAGGGCCTGATTGAAATTGGGTGTCGTGACTACGCCTACTAAGAACCCAATCTACGTTTTGGGACGCTCTCTTTAGCGTGGGTACCCAAACCCGTCCCAAAGGTGAACTCGAGTCGCCCTCACGTGGCGCGACATGTTGTGAGAGAGTTAGAATCATTCAAAAGAAGTAAAAGAAATGAAACATCGTTTGCCATAACATAAGTCCCGCAACCCAAAACCGAACCAAAAGTTGTAGTTTCGAAATTGCAGGACTTTCATGCACAAAATGGATGCTGTTACTCCCGCTAGATGGCTACTACGGTTACTATACTTTATGCAAGCGCAAGGTGCTTGCGTTTCGGGTCGCGGTGGGAAGGCCCTATACTAAAAACTCGCTCTCGTTGCCTTCATTTTCGTCCACCACACGCCGCTTTCACTGGCACGCTAACGTTACGCCCTCTCTACTAAAATGGTACCTGGTACTGTGGCCTGGCGTTTTTTTTATATTTTTAAAATTTGCATATACCATGTGCATACAAACGACCTTCACGTCCAATGTTATCCCTATATCGAGCTTCCATCCTCGCCCGAAATTGCGGTTTCGAGGAAAAAAAACTTCCAGGAGGCGCCCCTATCGAGTCCATACCCCTAAAAGTTGCTTTTCAGAAGTAACTGAATTATACTTACAAGTACAGCTCATGAATGTAACGGTTACAATTAGATTTATAATCACAATTGCAACTTACGTAGAATCGCAGTTACTCATAAAAGTCATCGAGTTACACCGAGTTGGATCCATCTCAATACATAATTTTGATGTGTAACTGCTTTCTAACTATTCTTCTTCCCTGAGGAACTACGCCTAGCGGAAACTTAAGAATACGCGTGAACTGAGGCCGCAGAAGCATCACATAAACCCAGTGAATGCTTTAGAAACGTAAAAAAAGCACAATACTACAGCTGTAAAAATGAGCCACTTTTATGACAGATAGAGACAGAGGGATTGTAACACACAGAAACTGAACAAACTGGTGCAGGTTATTTGTCGGCAACATTTCACTGAAGCTGGGGAGATATCCGATCTCCGATCGCGATCACATTGCGAACACATTGAACCAGGGGCGGATCCAGACCCTGGTTTTGGTTGAGGGGGCGATTTCTTTGTTGAAGCGCGTAGTGGGGGAGGGGAGAAAGGGAAATCCCACGTATAATCTGATGTTTGGGGGGGGGGGGCATCACCCCCTCCCCGTGGATCCGCCACTGCATTGAACGTTCGTTGGATGGACACCGCTATGTAGTTGTTTAGTGAGACAGGCATCCGACACTCAAGATCATGACGTCACTTCTGCTTCCGGGTTCTCCCTTTCAAATATAAAAGCCTGCGGGGGACTTGCCTTGAAAGTAATTTCAGCCTAATTGGCATATCAAACGAACACTCGCTAACGAAAGAACAGGAAGTTGGCACTATATTCAGGACAATTAGGGGTCGCAACGACATTGAGTTTGTTCATCGGGTTCTCTTATTTCACGGCAGGAGTGGGGGATGAATTCACCAATCTGTCAGGATAGAACGTGCTTGGAGCAGATATGAGAAAAGTATGTTACAGTTGTAGTTAAGATATGCAGTTTTACAATTCTGAAAGTAGTCCCATTAAAGGTCATTTTTATTAATTTAATTTATTTATTTATTTATACTATACTATCCTACAAGCCTGTTGTAGGAGTGGGATAAAAAAAAACAGATGGGAAACGGTACAGTGGCCAAAAGTACTAACTAAAGCAATAGTGCAGAGACAGACGTAGTAGTTGATGTTGATGTTGATGAAGAAAACATACTAGGTAAAACCTAGTAGTTGTGAATCGTCAACCAACTTAGTGAACTCTTCGAGGGAAGTCGCATTAACAGCATCATAAGAAAGGTTAGGCTAGGGAGAAAAGAAGCGTCACGGCGTACGCAATCAGGCTTGCATATCCCATACTGTCCATTTATGATTGAGTACAATAACTTAAGACGGTTGTTGCGGAATTTGTCTGTCAATAGTTCGATACCAAGTGCTTGGAGTAAACCCGTAGCCGACGTTGTACTTCTATAGTTGTACTTCTAACTTTTAACCTGAAATGTACATCAATACTTCATGGCATAGTGAATTTGTGATCTAGTAAAATAGAAAAAAAAAAAAAGGTGAACTAATTGTTCTGCCATTGTTCGACCACACAAATGAGACAGACAAAGTTGTCCAAAGTTGTCAAAGCTGAATAACAAAGTTGTCCACGCTTAAAAGTAGCCGCGGCTTGGATATACGGTCAGCACGTAAAATGACATTAAATTGCCGTTGCTAAGAATACATTGGTATCGCAAACATTCAATGTAGACAATCGATAGCGAGACTCAACAACCAACCGAGTTTCAAGACTTCCTTTTCTGTCCGTTGAGAGGAAATTCTTCAACGGACGAGAAAGAGGGAAATATTATACGGTAGCATCGCCCATGTACTTTATACACTCTCCACCGACATAAACCACACCTCCCCCATACGCTTGGAACAGCGAGCGTCAGCTTCCACTCCCGTTCTGCCAAAGACAGTCCGATGCTGATCCTGGCCTCCCTGTGAGCCGCATTTTCTTTTTCGAGGGGGAATAGCAAGCCGGCGTGCTGCCTGGCTGACCTTTTCCCCTTTTTCCTTTCCTTTTACTTTTTACTTTCTGCCAATAAATTCCACCCCGATGCGAGCTTCCACAGTTCTATGCAAGACCGTAATGGTTTTCTCAGAAGCAGCATGGTACAGTTGCTGACTTGCGCTTCATTCAGCTCTTTCTTCGCGTCTCCCGCAACGTTACGAGGAGCGGCTTTTGCCGAGAATTTCCTGCTAGAGAAACATGCTAAGAAGAGGAAAAAAAAAAAGAAAAAAAAAAGAAATTGAGTTGGCGAATGTTTTGCTCGGAATCTGCAGGAGTTTAAAGGGAAGACGAACTTCCAAAGGACATATTAATCGGTGCTGATGAAGTGCATTCCTTAGAGCAGTGTTGCTAGATATTTGGAGCATCCGGTGGTATTTGGCGCCACTGGGCGACCGGAGAAAGGCCGAAATTTGAGCTATCGTTACTCTGAAGTGGGCGAGACAGCGACTGTGATAAGATATTCCTCCCTTGCACGGAAACGTCGCGGTTTCGTCTGAAGCATTGCAGACCATCCACCGTAGCAGCATCCATTTCAACGAGTATAATTCAAGAAACACATATCGATACGTTTTGATGCTATGCCAACACTTTTTAATTTTTTTCCTTCCTGGGAATAGCAAGCCGCCATAGCGGTGGCTAACCTTTCCCTCTTAATTTTTTTTATATAATAAACATATTCCCCCCCAACACTAACATCTAAGTGTAGTTACAAATCGGAAGGCTGTGCGCATGGCTGAGCACGTTGCGTTGTTCCCAAGATTGGTACAGCTCCGTCCAAACTTAACTTGAACACGGCGCCGGCCTGCGGAGCAAGAGGGACGACACCCTAGCGGCTCTAACTGGAATTATCGGGAGAGAGCGTTGAGGGCTGTCCTACTCGCACCACGGTGGTGCCCGTCTGAGAACTGGTGCTCCACTTCGAACGGGCGCTGACGTTTACGTGGATATTTGTACTTGCGCATCGTTCCAGTCTGTTCTGGAAATTGCTGCGGGCGATTGAAATCTTCGCCATCTGATCAGTGATTGTCCACGCCGTTAGCAGCCATGTCATTGGTATGCGTCATATTGCTGTAGTGGCGTCACAATGATTGGAATTAAGCAATAGAATGAAAGCAATGTAATAATAATACACGTAAATGCATTACGCTGGAAAAGATCGTTGCTTAAAGCACCGCATTCCGCGCAACGTTGTATCATATGTTCGCGATGGCCAGCCAGTTGACGAGCTTGTTCCATTCTCCCAGTGATTCTCCTTGTGTCGCAGTGTGCTAACGAAGAAGTTAAACATGTTAAATAATGTGGAGTAGTCAGCGCTCTTATGAGTGCTACCCTTTATTTTTCTTCCCTTCTACCCTTTATTTCTTCGAACAACAATGAGAATGAGCAGCTTGCTATGCGTCGAAATAATTTACGGTAAAGAACACCTTGTAGAACGTCGTAAGAATGGAATTTTCCATGCGACATCACAATGTGGTTATTCGCTCGCATTATTCACATATTCACTGTCCATTACCACTTCCATGCTGCTTCAAGAATAACTCGGGTTTGTTATGAGAGTGATATTATCTTGTAGCCCTTGAACGCACAGAGCTTCTCCCGCGCAGTTAATAGCAAGGAAACGGCAGTTTTGAGGCAACTGATGCTTCACAACGATCAGTGATATCAGGCGGCACAAGGTCACGTAATCACTACAAACAAGCTGAAGCTTTGCGTCTCCTATCATTGCCCATTCGAAGCGGAGCACCACTTCTCAGATGGCCACCCCCGTGATGCGAGTAGGACAGCCCTCAACGCTCTCTCCCGATAATTCCAGTTAGAGCCGCCAGGGTGTCGTCCCTCTTGCTCCGCAGGCCGGCGCCGTGTTCAAGTTAAGTTTGGACGGAGCTATACCACTGCATCGATTTGATTTCATCCGAGAGGAGAAAAAAAAAATTGGGGGGGGGGGGAATTGGATAGTCAGTTTTGCTACTCACATAATGAGCCCCCCCCCCCCCCCTCCTCCCCGCGATGCCACGATATTCCGCCGTTAAGAATTCACCGTTCAAAATCCCTGATGTCAAAAATCCCAGGCTTCTAAATTAAAGCTCTAATATGAAGAATGGCGGAATGATTGTGTTGAACAATACATATTACTGAGAAACCTCGAAGTATTGTGTGATTTTGACGTCAGCAGAGAAGTCATTGTCGTGAATAACAGCCAGGTTTTTGGTGACCGTAGTCTGGGCGGCCACATCAAAGCAGAAGAAATGGTTAGAACTAGGTTAGGTTAGGTTAGTTTTCAGAGATTCGGTTAGTGTAGGTATTTTTTGACAGTTCACCACGCCGTTAGGGGGGAGGGGCTCCCCACAGCTGGACACGCTACGCTAGCGCCATACGGGATTTTGAGCATGTGGAATTTTAAACGGTGGATTCTTAACGGTGGCATTTCGGAATCCCCCCCCCCCCCAAGAAAAAAAAAGTACTTTAGCAATCACAACGTCACTTGGCGTGTGAGAATTATCCCCTTATCTTATTGCCTGCATATCTGTGGGGTGTTATGTATCATTTCTGTGGGAACTAGCTAGCAGACAGCCACACAGGAGGAAGCCACATTCCTTTTGTAATTCTACATATTTACGACACTAAACCCTAATTTTACTTCGACAGTGCGGCAACCCGCATATTCGTAATATGTCACTACCAGAAGGAATGAAGAACATTCGCGGCGATTTTCAGCGAGGAATCCGAAACCTCTGGGAATGGAGATAGCCCCGAAGGCCACGAGAAAAAACGGGTTGGTCTTCAAGAAGACATAAAGCAGACACGACGTCAAGAGGGCGTGGTGTCATCGTGTGATGAAGGCAGACGGGGATGACATCCGATCTGCACGTGGGGCCCCTGCATGCAGCTATATTAGGCTTAAGCCTCCTCCACCACTGTGTTTAGCTTTTCGTGGAGTTGCCCACAAAAGGGAGGTAGGGTCGTCGCTGGCTGTCAGAACCGCAGAACTGCTTGAGAGATTGTGGTCTACCATCTACCGTAATTTCACGCGTATTAGCCGCGGCTTTTGCGCGATTTTTTTTTCTCACTGGCGCTCTGCGGCTTATCCACTGGTGCGGCTTATATGATGACTATTTTTTCCTGGTATTTTCCGCATACGCCGGTTTTAACGAAAGGGCGGACAGTGTCTGTGGAATAGCACTGCCCTGCTGATGCACGAACAATGCGTAACAGGGACGGGTCCACATTCGAGTAGATTAATCTTCCTGGTGCATTCCCCAAATTCACGTCTTCTGGAAGACCACTGACCCATCAATCAATGAAAAACGCCCAACAAGTGCACAATCCGATCTTGGTAGAACTCTAGAGCTGACCCCGGAGTATTGACTACAGGGTTTATGGCCTTCTCTATGGTCTCCTTTGTCCCACAAATCAGTCGTCTCGTATTGCCAGCGGCTTATCTGCGAGAAAATTTTCAAACGTTTCCTATAAACGCGTCCTGCGGCTTATCTGCGGTGCGGCTTATACGCGTGAAATTACGGTACATGTATACCTTGCGATAAATTCATGAACAATGCTGAACCAGCCTTCAACGCCTTTGTTCTTTTTCCCGTCTCTTTTGTCATTCAGTGTCGTTTTCGTCGTATTCCTATGTATTCCTATGCGTTGTTCCCGTCGAGTGTTTATCGCAATGAAAATTCTGAGCTTAAAGGAGTCCAGAAAACCCCCTCAAACATTTCCTGTTTGTGACGCATTATGAAGGGATGTGACCGAAGTTGACAACTAGCACACAAAAAAATCTCTGTATGCAATATTCAAAAAAAAAAAAAAGAAAGAAAAAACAAAAAATGAAAACGCACCCGAACATCGACGCGCGCGTTCCCGCTCAACTCGCTCTGCAGGGCGAAACGAAGAGGAGGAGAAGGAAGGAAAAAGTCACCGGAGATGTCATTACGATGACAAGAGTGACCCCCGCTAGCTCCAATCGCTGCCCGCGCTGTACGCTTTTATTTAGGGATGTGCCAACCGAATCCGCGAATCCTCGAATCCTATGCAGGGATTCAAGACTCGCGAATCCGAATCCGTTTGCCCAGAACAGCGAATCGAATCTTTCGAATCCACCAACCACGTTTGGTTGTTTCTTTTTAAAATCAGCGCCTCGAAGCCTGCTTGGTCGGCGGACCTCCGTGCGCGCCAAAACCACAACATAAAGCTCCGATACTAGAAGTAACATGACTTTGCTTTGATTGTTTCTTAGTTGTATGGAGGGAATTCAGACTCCTGAGTTTATATATTTCCTGTAGTCGATGGAGAACATGTCAAATAAGTTACACTTAGGAAGAAGTATGCATGATGGGTATGTCTTCTCCCGAAATTTGTTTTTTATTAAACAAATATATCAAATTCTGCTTCAAAACACTTTTCAGTAAAAGTGTCTTTTCCCTGACTTTTTAAACTCTTTTCCAAGAAAGGATTCGAAAGGTTCGAGATTCGTAAGAATCGTGGATAGAAGTCAATGGCGAATTCGGGTGGTCATTTCATGGCAGCACGGCCTAGCGCTCGGAAATTACTAGGTTGGGGCCCGATCTGCATCACGTGACCGGAAGTTCCCACCAGAACATGAGTGCCAGGAATCTAGCGGTTTTAGTCGCTTGGATCACGCTATAGGGCATCGCGGTCGCTCACCTTTGGGTTCCGTCATCTGCTAAACCACGTGAACTTCGACGTGCGGGCCAATAAGGGCACTCGCCACCGTTGCAGTGCGGATGTGACGACACCGGATATAGTTGGGCACACCGCTGCTCGGTCGTTTCGAGCCCGGGCGCAAAAAGTGCTAGCTAGTACCGGCAAGCTAGCTATTCCGGGCGCTCGGAAAGCGCCATGCAAACATGCGAGATTGCTTCGCTTTGACCAAGCGAACATGACTGCTCGGGATCTGGCAAAAAAGTTGCCCCGAAATGACCACCCGAGTTCGCCACAAGTGTTCATGATGGAAAGTAATGGAACATGATGGAGGTAATTTCTGTGCTTCTTTAAGCTGACAGCGGGTCCTTTAAAATTTGTAAAAATAATGCCCTCCACCATGTTCGCAAAACACACAACATGTTCGCTTACAACTTCGAAACTGTTTCGTTGGTTGCGCAATATATAATAACACATACATATATGAACAGTGCGATGTGCAGAGGCTACTAGCTATCAACAGAACATGCTTCGGTCGATACCATATGTGCAACAGTCGCGACACCGGTATAGCATGCTACAATCGCAAAACTATGGGTAGAGAACATGACTGTGAAGTAAGACCCGAGACAAGGAGTTCAGACAAATTCTCGAGAACATTACTTTTTTTTCTTGAAGATCCATCCATTCATGCATAGTCTAAAATAATGGGGCTACAAAAACACATTTTAATAAGAGTGCCTAAAGAAAAAGTTGTCATCGTGTACAACTTCCCCAACTTATCGATAACTCCTTGACAGAGATAGGCTCTGAGCGAGAAATGTCCGTGTATACTATACCTCGACAAAAAGAACATAAATGTAGAACATGCTGTGCACACAGATTTCAACCCCAGTGTGTTCTATGAGCCGACACCGACTTTGGTCCGTCACCTTTACATGGAGCATCTTAACGCGACGTGTCAATGCCACATTTAAGTAGCGCAGAAGTCATTTTTAACACCCTGTTTTCTTCCTATAAAGCTGTTAAGCAGGCCAGTAAGGTGCACCATGCGAAGTAATTCACACCACGGCGTCATAATTATCGCAGAAATTGAATTTAAAGTGCGCCGCAAAAAGCGACCGTGCGCAACGGCGGCGGAGAGCAGTACCAGCCTGTGATCTACCTCGGACCTCGCGCTGACGCTACAGGGATCACGCTCGCTGATTGGTCCAGAGAAATGTTGACTGCTACTCGGCTGTTCGGGGTTCTGAAAAAGCATTACCCTGGCTCGGACACGATTCGGCAGCACATTCTATCCCCAATTCTCCGGGGGAACTGGCAAAACTGGTTTATGGCGGCAAAGAGTCAAGGCGCTGACCCCCACTCGTCGACGAACCAGAACAAGTTCCCCCTGTAACGTCATCGGTGACGCCTCATACCTTCTCCTCGTTATACTCGGAGTGAGCGATGTTTATGTGAGTTCTTTTTTTTTTCTGGGAAACAAATTGCACACATCAAAACTTTTCGGGCTATTCGGTAAAATGACAGACACACTTTCATCAGACTTCTTAATCTGAAATTTTTTTGGATGCCCCTATGTACTCCTTTACAGCTGATGTTAATATGTGGTCTTCGCAAAAAAAAGTACCAATACCCCACCGCAAAGTTTGTTTCGGCATGTGTTCCATGGGTCCACATAGAAACATGTGAGAGCTACTCCCTCAACATGGCACAGAGGTGGAGTACTCACGCTTCTCCTTTAGTGTAGAGCCGACTTTCACAGTTAAAATTTCACATTCTCAACGGATGAGGGAGTACGCTAGTCTTTAAAATATTCGCAGCGCTATATATGATTGTACCATTCAGGACATAATATCTGGCAGGAATTCCACGTGGCCTACGTATTCGTCAAGATGGCGAACTCTCCTCGGCCGGGCGTCTGGGTTCTTGAGAGGTCAACAGACAACGGCGAGACATACAAGGCTTGGCAGTACTTTGCCGACACGTACGCAGACTGTACCTCCTACTTCGGTCCCAACGTGGAGGACCACATCAGCAAGGACGACTCGGTCATATGCGAAACAAAGTTCTCCAAGGTTGTTCCTCTGGAAGGCGGTGAGGTAAGCTCCGGAATTTCTACTACTACCACTTTGGTGCTAGTCTACTAAAACACGATATGCACGGCTGCGGTTCAGTGTTCCCCTAGGCGAAAACCTAATAGTGCTCTTTCCAAGCTAATGGCAATTTTTTTACTGTCTTACTACAGATGGTGATCTCCCTTCTGAACGGTCGTCCCAGCGCTGACAACTTCACATACTCGCCGGAGCTCCAGGAGTGGACAAAGGCTACCAACGTTCGTGTGCGTCTCTTGAGGACCAAGACCTTGTTGGGGCATCTCATGTCCGTCGAACGTCAGGATCCAACAGTCACTCGTCGGGTAATTATACTCTCGTGCTCAGAGCGATCGGCTACTGATTGTAACGGGTTTTGCTGACTCCAACTTGGTTCTTGTACTCAGTACTTCTACAGCATCAAAGATATCAATATTGGAGGTCGATGCGTCTGCAACGGACATGCAGACACTTGCGACGTATCTGAGCCCACTGCTCCAACGAAGTTGCACTGCCGCTGCCAACACAACACTTGCGGTCCCCAATGCGACCAATGCTGTCCAGGGTTCCAGCAAAACAAATGGAGTCGGGCAAGCATCGACAACCCACACGTCTGCGAGCGTAAGATGACAATAAACTACATATATAGCGTTCACGGCAGATGTCCCGGTCGTAAAATGTGTAAAACGTGATTTATGTAATGTCGCGCAGCATGCAACTGCTTCGGACACTCGCACGAGTGTGTCTACGACGAAGAAGTGGATGCCGAGCAGCAGAGTCTCAACATCCACGGCATCTACGACGGAGGAGGTGTTTGCCAGAACTGCAGACACAACACGGATGGCATCAACTGCGACAAATGCAAACCTGGCTATTTTAGACCTTATAACAAGCTACTCAATGCTACTGATGTCTGTCACCGTAAGTTGCACTTGATATCCACTATCCAGTGAATCCTCAACAAACTGTCATGGAGCATACTGATGCTGACCTTTAGTGCGTGCAAACGAGCACGTTTTCTTAGACTCTCCTTCTCCAGAACGATAAGCAGGAAGTCTCGTTTTTTGCAGCATGCCAGTGTGACTTGACCTTCTCATCGGGAAACTGTGCGGAAGGTTCCGGACAGTGTGAGTGTCGTCCGGAGTTCCTGCCGCCTCACTGCGACCAGTGCAGCGTCGGCTACTACGGATTTCCAGCCTGTCGTCCGTGCGACTGTCACTCCGAGGGAACCAGAGGTCGCGTCTGTCAGGTCCAGGGAGGACAGTGTCCCTGCAAGCCAAACTACGACGGAAAGAACTGTGATCGTTGCGCAGAGGGGTATTATGGCTTTCCAGACTGCCAACGTAAGTTCGCGCGACACGAAAGCCTCGTTAGTACCATGGACGCCGCCAGGATTTTTTCGAGAGGGGTGGGGTAGGGGGTGGGGTGCAGCAAGGCAGAGTATTTGGGGTTGTGGCTTTCACGGTACGGGAACTGTATCTAATTCTGTGCGTCAACTGCGCCAGCAACTACATTGTCTTGGCTCAGAAAACCTACGTTTTTGGAACGTAGAGAGAAAAAAGGAATCATAATTTGTGATTGTGTCGCATAATGGCAATGTTTACTTAAGCCAGAAGGAGGGGGAGACAGCCCCCCCCTCCCCCGAGACGGCGCCCATGATTAGTACCACGACATACTAGATTTTTCGACCATGTCGTAATATGCAACTTCTATGGAGGATCCCGCCCGCACGGTCCGCGAGGGGCGCAGAACATCGACTCGCGGGATCTCCGTCCTGACTGGACAGTTGGAATTTTGAACGGCAGAAGCGGGCACACCGCCGCATAGCAGTCGGTATCAACTGTACAACTGCCATCCAAGCGCTTACACTGATGATGATTATTGAGTTCGGGCCGACGACCAGCTTGCTGACCCGCTAACCTCCAGATTGCTGCGCTGGGGAAGGGTGCAAATGACATGGTCGCTACAATATAGTATAGTAGGTTGTGGCTGGTACGCATGCAGAATACTCTGTGCAAGAGTTAATACACCACTGTTATTGTTCCAGCCTGCCACTGCAACCCTGGTGCGTCTGTGGGCGGGAACTGTGATGCAGAGACTGGCCAATGCGAATGCAGAAATAGCTACGGTGGACGGCAGTGCCTTCACTGTGAAGTCGGTTTCTATGACTACCCGGCATGCAAATGTAAGACACGTGGGATCCCATTTTATGAAGGATAACCCATTGCTTATATTGATACCACTCACCGGTGCATCATGACAAATGCGCTGGATGGTTACTAATTTTTGACGCGACGACAGACTGTTCCTGCGACACGACTGGCACCGTTGAGGACGTCTGCAACAACTCAACCGGAGAATGTCTCTGCGAGACCGGATACGGTGGACGACGTTGCGACCAGTGTGCTCCGGGATTCTACGGTTACCCTAATTGCGTTCGTAAGTATGGAAGAGGAGAGCGCTCATTTACCTACGTTCTCGTACACGTGGGTGTGACACGCTCCCAGCTCTATAGGATGCCGTTGTGTTGATTTTCAGCTTGCGAGTGTGACGAGAGGGGCTCCCTGGGCACCGTCTGCGACATTCGGGGAAACTGCCGCTGCCTCAACAGCTTTACGGGACCAAGATGCGACAAGTGTGCTCCGGGCTTTTATTCGTACCCGGATTGCTTTCGTAAGTGTATGGCATCGCTCTTGGAATCGTGGGCGTGACACGCAACATAGGCATAGCTGCAACGCAAAGAGAGGAAGGCATGGCTATAATGTGGCATGCATCCCATTATTCGCAGAGTGCGACTGCGACCCGTACGGTTCCATCGGTCGTTCTTGTGATCACGAAGGAAAATGCGTCTGCCGGCCCAGCTTCGAGGGCGACAAGTGCGATCAATGCAAAAAGGGTTTTTACAACTACCCACGTTGCGAGGGTAAGTCTGTACGTCACTTTATACGGTCGGCAATTTCACAGTGACCTCTAGTTGCTATGAGCATCGAGCACCGCCTTCGCTTTGTTCCACAGGGTGCAACTGCAACCCTGCTGGTATAGTGGCAACGTTCGGCGGTTGCGGAAGCCTCCCTGTCGGCGAACTTTGCGAGTGTAAGGAACGGGTCATGGGCCGTATCTGCGATCAGTGTCGACCTCTTTACTGGAACCTCAAGTCTGGAAATCCCTACGGCTGTGAAGGTAAGCCGCAGCAGGAGGCAGGGACACGTGGCACAGTAGCAGTGTGGGCTATCATGTATACTATATATACCGGCTACCGTAAAAGCCTTCTTGATCGTGAACCACACTATTCAACGCAGAATGTGAGTGCCATACTCCTGGTACCATGGGTGGAATGAACGTCTGCGAAGGACAGTCAGGCCAGTGCCACTGCAAGCCTAATGTTGGAGGACGGCAATGCAGCGAGTGTCTTGAAGGCACTTACGAGCTTCAAGAGGGTGACTTATTCGGTTGTCAAGGTATGGATATGACCACAGGACCCTGAGCGCGCAAGGTAAACTTATTTTTGAAACGACTCGCGTTTTTCTTTTATCAGATTGCGGTTGTGACGTTGGAGGGTCGGTTGGTACCTCGTGCGACCCTGGCACCGGCCAGTGCCGGTGTAGACCTCGGGTGACAGGACGTCGCTGCGACGAGCCTCTTCAGGCTCACTTCTTCCCTACGTTACATCAGCACCGCCTCGAAGTCGAAGAAGGCAGAACGCCTTCGGGAGTTCCAGCCCGTTTTGACTTTGACAGTTCGCTCTTCCCCGGTTACTCGTGGAGGGGCTACGCCATATTTTCAAACATTCAGGTAAACATGTCAGTCTATTGTCTTTTCCTTTGACCGTACAGTTTTAAAACACGTTCTTGTATCTCATCGCAGAAAGAAATCTTGATGGACCTAGACATCCAGAAGCCCAGTCTCTTTCAGGTTATCGCGCGTTACGTCAGTTTAAACGGCGATAACGTATACGCCAACATCACGTTGACGCCAGATACATACGGAGGTGGGATGCACGGCTGTAAATTATATGCTCGTACATTTTCTCAACAAATAACATTCCTTGCAGAGACCAAGCAGAGTGAAATCATGGTGCTCTCTCCAAGCAGAGATCCCAGGTTCCAAGCTGTGGTCGGACCAGATGGTGTAACAGCCCTACCGTTTGTGCTCAACCCCGGCAGGTGGACTCTGTCTGTGCAAGTACAGAAGCCAATCTTCATGGTGAGTAGAGAGAGAGAGAGAGAGAGAGAAAATATCTGTTTATTTGTGTGTTTATATCTGTGCTTGTTTTGTGTCTACTCACCATGAACCCAGCTCTCATGGTGAGTAGACACAAAACAAGCACCCCATTATTCAGGCATTATGCAAGTGGTGGAGCAATGCGCTCTTTGGACAAGACCATGCAGTTACTGCTGCACTAACCCAGCCATGAGACCGCTCATGAACATGCTATGCGACACTGCCTTCCAGGACTACGTTGTGGTTCTACCAGAAGCCTACTACGAGGCCACACTGCTGCAAGAAGACGTCCGCAAGCCCTGCTCTCCTGGCTCCCCGGGACCTTGCCGCCTGATGCGTTATCCAGACCCACCGGACAGTGCAATGGTTTCCTTTGTGATGGAAGATGGCTACTATGAATCGGATGGTGCCACTGAGTCCATCAGCCCTGTGGTGAACTTCCCGTACATGGAGGTACGTAGAATGTAATACACAGGTAGTCACATGCGCTCAGCACTATAGCCTGCGTGCAAATCGCGGTACGGCAAAATACGGCGAAAGTTCACGGAAACCAACAAAATGGTTTATTCACAGACGTGGGACAACATCTGCATGGAGGACGATAGCTAGGAAAATGCGAGAACGCCGCTATAATTGAGCTCCCGCGAAGTTTTATTTCGGGTTTGGTTAGCCGCCGTATGCTATTTAGAAGACTAATTACGTTGAATAACACAAAAATTACTGGGATACACTACACTCTTAGAAAAAAGAGTGGAGCAGTTAAACCTTTTACGAGGTAATAGTTGTCGCATATGTTGTGCCTAAAAGGTTGCAAAGTTCTACCTGCTGGCCACGTATGATAGGGTTACCGCTTCTGATACGGTGAGCGAGGAGGGCCGTACGCCTTTTTTGCAGCAATTTGGATGTATGATAATTGCTTTTACCACCCTTTTGCATATTTTATCAGACGCTATGTCGACCTAGGTGGTAACTATAGAAGTTACCACCTTTTCCTACCATTTTTTTTCTTAGAGTGTAGTACAAACACTATTCACACAGTACAGGCACTTGAACTTGAAGCACAAAATGAACGCTGAATACGATGAGGGTGAAGGTCTAGAGACTGGGCGCTCAGGACCTCAGCAACTGCATCATAGCGCAAAGTCCACCAGCTGATGTGGCGCTCCCATTCGTGTATCATGTGAATAAACCCTCATGTAATCCAAGAATTCGTATCGGCATTTCGGTATTTCGCGGCCTCCCCATTTGGTTCTGAGCCAGTGGTTTCCTCTTCATCTTGACAAAGCATATTCCTTGTTTTCTCAATGCTACAGTAAGCGCAGCAGAAGAAACTGTTTATTCCAGGACATAGGCCATGGATCTATCGCTGAAGTCAACTCGAATCATCCATCGGTGGCTATGCAAGTAACAGTGCCAAAATCGGGTTACTACGTTTTCCTAGTCTCCTACCATACGTTGGACGGTAACACGTCTACCACAGCGGACTTTGAAGTGTCCGAAGCTGGAAGGACGGCGTATGGAAAACTGAATTTGCCTCTCTGCAATTACGGCTTCCTATGCCAACAGGTTAGTACGTGCATTAGTCATACGGCGTAAGAAATTCAGACGTATTCTTATCGAATACTCTCAATATCCAGGTCGTGATAGACGACATGAACCGTGTCTTGGAGTTCGAATTCAAGAACAACACGGGCGATGTTCGCTTTACTGCGGCTGACGGTTCGGAGATTGGTGTCGGTAAGATTATGGCCATACCGGTGGAAGACTGGCACACGGACTACGTGGTTCCGAAGGAAGAGTGTGTTCAACGTGATGGCGAATGCATGGGGGCGTTGTTCCCATCCTCGTCGCCAGCTTCTAAGGTAAGCCTTACGGAAGAAACTCCAACCCAGGGGTATAGAGACGTCTTCTGGTGCTTGCAGGTGGAATTTGAAAGCGGAGAAAACGCGGACCGCGTGACAGAGAACTTCCCACCAACACTTAAAGACAATATGACGCGGCTTGTCTTCTTGGACCTTTATAACCCAAAGATCGAAATTCGTGGTACTGTTCCAGCTCCTGGACCATATGTATTTGTTGTCCACTATTACCAGGTGATCCCTTCTTCACGCTGTGCTCCCGAATATACGTGTTACACACCGACTAATCTGTTGTGGGTCTTACACAGCCAGAACATCCGTCTCACAAGCTGGACGTCAAGATTGAGGACGGAACTTCGTTTGAGGGCGAACTTCCACTGGAACACTGCGCCTCGGCGTCGGGGTGTCGTGCTGTTGTACGCGACTCGCAAACGCAAGGTCGTGACTTTCAGCTGAACGGGGACTTCACACTCAGGTTTATTCAGCCTGACGAGAAGAAATCAGTTTGGCTGGTGAGCGGAGAGACGTTTACAAAACTAACACTAGTTGCACTCAGCTGAGTACATATAAGCGGTTTTGTACCTTGATACGTACGCCTGCAAAAAGTTTCATCCCTAGGCATATTACAGTTGCGTTTTTACATTCGCAGGACTACGTCATGGTTATTCCAGAAGACCAATTTGACGGGTCCATAATGAATCCACTTCCGTTGGACAAAGCCGTTGAATTTATCAAGCAGTGTGGCCAGAACAGCTTCCAAATGAATGAAGAAGCCAGCGGTGAGTGTCGGAAGACAGGGTCAAGGATGCTTCGTATTTCCATATCTGAGAGACGTTAAAGGGGCACTAAAGTGCAAAGATTCCTCCTCGCTAGGTGAAAGATGCAGCTACCTTGACATCGATACAAAAGGAACAGGACTAATTCCCTTCGCTTTTCATTCGCTTTTCTTCCCTTCCCAAGAGGCGCGAAAAATGTGTGGCGGCCTGCCATTGGTCTATTCATCTCAATATTCGGCGGTGATTGGTCAAATCGTTTGAGGAGACCAATGACAGGTCGCTCTACGCTTGAGAGGGTGTGAAGCGGGGAGCGCAAGATGCGGTTTCGTTCGCGCATAAGTGACGAATGGCGCAGCGGATGAACCCCGTTCCTTTTGGATCCCTGTCAAGGTAACGATACTTTTCATTCAGCGAGGAAAAATTTTTGCACCTTAATGCCCCCTTTAAAGGGACGCATTTGGAAACCCATCTCTGAAACCGACTATGTTCGGCATCGGCCGGCAATGTACCCGGCAAAGTTTTGTGTTGGAAAAGTGCTTAAATATTAAATAATAAGCGAATTTTAAAGATCAGCGCTGCTCCCGCTGCCGCAGAAGATCCGGCGGCGTGATGTCACTGTCTAAGCGGAGGAGTGAGAAGGCGGCGCTCAGAGGAGAAAGGCGCCGTCAAGACGCCCCATAACTCTGTGAGACGCCCGCATGGCCGCGGCATTCCTTTTCTCAAGGTCGCGCCCTCATTGGCTCTTAGGGAGTGACGTTTTCTCGTTTTTGCAGAGAGGGAATTCCGACATACTCTCAACGGCGTCTGCTCTTGTCATGTATTCCATCGAATAACAGTCAAACTACGCCACTATTTCGCGTGGGATTTTCGATACCGTGATCAGTGGTCCACGAGGAATAAAGTGACAATATTCGCTCCGAGATTGAACGGTGTCGGCGCGTTGCGGAGAAACGATGAACAACCGTAGTGTGGATAGCTTCCTCGCGTCGTCTGCTTTTACACGTTTATTTCGCGTTCAGTGCAGTAGGTGGAGCATTGGGGAACCGAACAGTATCGTACCATCGCGGCACAAGTGATCTTCCAGTGAATATACACAAGAATTACGGAAAAGAACCATTAACTCCGAACATAAACAAGCGTGTTATCCACACTAGAAAGGTGACGGTGTCGCCCCCTATAGGTCGATCTCGCAGCGAATAGTTTCGAAATCGGTTGGAATGGATGCGACCGTCCCTTTAACATTATGTCCTCTCCGTTACAGACTTCTGCAAAGAAGCAATCTTCTCGCTGACCACGGAGTATAACAACGGAGCCCTGCCCTGTAGGTGCAACGTCGACGGTTCCAAGTCCTTCGAGTGCGAGCGCTTCGGAGGTCAATGCCAATGTAAGGATGACGTCATTGGAAGAACGTGCTCCCAGTGCCGCACTGGCTATTTCGGCTTTCCGAACTGCCGTCCCTGCGACTGTCCGAACACCGCTGTCTGCCATCCAATCACGGGCCAATGCATCTGTCCACCACGAGTGACGGGAGAGAAATGCGACACGTGCGAA
Organism: Ornithodoros turicata; assembly: GCF_037126465.1. Taxonomy (NCBI): domain Eukaryota; kingdom Metazoa; phylum Arthropoda; class Arachnida; order Ixodida; family Argasidae; genus Ornithodoros; species Ornithodoros turicata. The sequence goes on along the minus strand of NC_088206.1, from coordinate 13,513,861 downwards.
CCCCTTACATTCGGGTACACACGGATCATTGGTTGCGAGGTATGTCGGTTCGGTATGAACATACAAGGACGACGCAGAAAATGTGTGGCGTGTTGAAAATTCATTTGGATTGTACTGCAACCGCAGGAGTGTAACTGCAAGCGAGAAGGCGTCCATGGAGGCAACATGCAGTGCGACCTGCAAACTGGTCAGTGCCAGTAAGTAACCAGCTCATTATCATTTAAGTAAATCAACAATTATTTCCACCAAGCTCCTGCAAGCACATACATCCGGTGTTCTAACACTAGAGCGGTATTAGACATCTAAGGCTATAGGATAAAAAATATAGCGACGTGTCACACGGGGTTTGAGGCAAGTGCAGTCATCGTCAAACTTAACCGGGATGCGCGACCGCGTAAATCGCGCAGCCACTAGCAGACTTCCTCATCCGGACCTGTGGCACCTCGGCTCGACCTGGTTGCCGTTGAACTTGGCCCTCGCGCCTACTGGTTGCTTCAGTAGTCAACGTTGTGCAGCAACCAGACAGTCCAAAATTCCGTGCATAGAAAGCTATTGTGTTCCTTACAGTCACTGGTTTTGCAACTTATCATGACACTAACGAACGAAAAAAAAAATCATGGTCGATCCATTTTGCTACACAACCCCTCACACGACCCTACACAACGCTAACGCAAGACAGCATCCGCAGCACTTTCGGGCTTTTTCCGAATCAGCTTGGGGCGCCGTCTCTCAGCCTTCTTTCGCCGCCGCTCCTCCGCACAGCTTTCATAACTCATGGCGCGCCCACGCAGACACGTCTGAACCTGTCGACCACCACAGGTGCACGGCCGACGCGCCGGCGCCGCGCTCTCCACGATCCCTCTCCTTCCCTCTCCACTCACCGCGCATGCGCGCCCCGCCGTGGCTACAGACTGACCACGCCGCGACACTTTCTTAGCGAGGACTAACGAATTAAGAAAAAAAAAGGAACAGTTGTTGGCGGCCGCCGCCGCCGAAATTGCTCCACAGTTCGCACTATGCTGAGCAACATGTACCGTGTCATATTCATAGGGTCAACGGTGCAAGACACCTGGGAAGTTTCCTGTTTCATCATGATTGATATGGCTTACAATCCTCATTTACAGATGTAAAAGCAGCATTGTCGGAAGAACATGCGACGAGTGCAAGCGTGGCTATTGGATGTATCCATATTGTCGCCTCTGCAACTGTGACTTGCGTGGAACAGTCGAGGATATTTGCAACCAGGACACTTCTGAGTGCTTCTGCAAGGCAAGTGCCCCTGATCCGTTTCGGACTCGTCTCGTATCATCGAGGAAAACCTATACTGTTTCCTCGCGTACCGACAGGAAAACGTAGAAGGCGAATCGTGCGACCAGTGCAAGCCAGGCACCTTCTTCCTGGAAGAGCATAATCCGCTGGGATGCACGAAGTGTTTCTGCTTCGGAACTACTGAACGATGCGCCAGTGCGCACATGTTCCGTGGCCAGGTAGGACATCTTTTTTTTTTTCGCCTCCCGTTGCGCTTTCTCATATACGCTATGCTTGCGCATGTAGGTTACGGAAATGGACGGTTGGACGGGCGTGGAACTCAACATCGTCGGAGACTTGAAGGAACAAGTATCAAGCGTTTATATTGATGCCTCACCGAACTTTCTTCGCGCAACCGAATTTCCAGAGGAACCTTCTCCTGGATCTCCATTCTTCTTCTCTGCACCTTTTCCATACTTGGGAAAGAAGGTATGGAGAGCACAATTCCGTCGTCTCTTTCACTGCTGTTGTCGAATCAATTTTCTCACTGCATTTTCGACGTGGCCTTTAGATTACGTCCTACGGCGGAACAGTTTCGTATACCATCGTGACGAAGACTGATAACGACGTGGACTTCGGCAGTATCCTCGGTGCAGATGTCATCCTAACGGTATTAGAGCTTCGCTACGAATCGGACACCATGTTTACGGAGCCGAAAGACGAAACGTGATGTTTTCACATTTCTGTCTGCTTTTGTACATATGCGCAGGGCAACAACCTGACTATCGCTCATGAACATGCTGAGCAACCAGCCGCTGGCATCCCTCTGGAAATCAGCTTCAAGCTGGTAGAGGTATGCAGATTCCTGTGTAACGAATCCTGTTCGGTATATGATGTGTCGTTTTAACCCGTGCACCTCTTAGAGCGAATTCCGCCAGCTGAGCGGACGCAAAGTAACGCGAGAGCAGCTCATGATGGTGCTGGTCAACTTGGAAGGTCTGTACATCCGTGGTGCTTACTTTCATCCTGCCCTAGAAGTGCGGTAAGTTTGCCTAAAATTTTTAAAAACCTCATGACAGTGGCATTCAAGTACTTAATGAGCACCATAAATTTTCAGCGTGACAAACATCGCAATGGATATCGCCCTTAACAATTACGTGCAAAACAGCCAGCAAGCTCTCACCGTGGAACAGTGTCACTGCCCACCGAACTACAGGGGGTCCTCCTGCGAGGTCTGGTCTAACATGATTGTTGCCTATTGTCTCTTCAAGACAACTAACTAGAACGATGGAACTGCCTAGATCACCTCAGCAGCACCAGACATTCCATACCTAGCATTTCGTTTTAGGAATGTTCTTCCGGTTACTACCGTTCCAAGACAGGTCCCTACCTCGGCTTCTGCGTCCCCTGCCAATGTAACGGTCATTCGGACGAGTGTGACGTTGTTACTGGAAAGTGTCTGGTAAGTCTTTATGAAGCGTCCATGGTTGTCATGGTATGTGTGGGTCTCTGCACGTCAATGCTAATGAAACGCACGAGTGTTTCTCTCCTTACGAACATCGCGGAATCGTATGCTTCACCCGCAGAAAATTTCTTCGCAAAGCGGGTTACACAAACGTGCGTTGACAAAACCGCTGCTGCATGTCACGATGCCGCTTGCCAGCACTATTCCATCATTTTGTCCAGTCATTATGCGGGTTGTTTTCTGACGCCTTATGGTCGCCGCTTACGTGACATTGATGAGAACCGCGAACTCGCTTGCTGCAAGAAATCGTGCAACATGCTTCCACATCATCTTGCAGAACTGCAGGCACAATACACATGGAGACCATTGTGATATGTGCGCTGAAGGCTACCACGGCGACGCACGTCGAGGATCGCCTGATGACTGTCTTATCTGCGCTTGTCCACTTCCTATTCCATCGAACAAGTAAGTCCGAAGGGGTTACTCCCGCGTGTGTGCCGTTTACAAAACGCCACCGTAGCCCTAGACATATTTTTCTTGTAACCACTGGCCATTCTTCTCCCAACATCTTTGAAACAGTTTCGCTCAAAGTTGCGAAGTGTCACCGAGTGGACTGGAAATCAGCTGCAACTGCAAGCCAGGCTACTTTGGACCTCGATGCGACGTGTGAGTTATCACGTGTTCTGTTGCAGGTCTTTTGAACAGAAAGACCTGCACCTATATTCTCGTCTTGACTCGTATTTATCATCGTATCACTCGCATCATCTCAGTTGCGACGCCGGATACTTCGGGCAACCGGACGTCATTGGCAGCACATGCGAACCGTGCAAGTGCAGCGGGAACATCGACACGAATAACCCCCAGTCGTGTGACTCTGTCACGGGCGACTGTGTGCTCTGTTTAAACAACACATCTGGACCTGCGTGTGAGCTATGCGCTCCAGGATTTTATGGAGATGCCATACTTGGGAAGGACTGCCGAAGTGAGTTCATCCTTTCTTTCTGTGTGTGCAGTGCGACAATAGACGAACGAGAGCTCTGTCTTTCTTTTTTTTTTTTCACTAACACCACCATTTTCTATCTTCTTCAGAGTGTCCATGTGAGAAGTGTGGTACCGCCAGATGCGACCACAGAGCAGGAGTTTGCGAATGCAACCCGAACGTCGTCGGTGATCTCTGCGAACGATGTGCGGTTAGTAGCTATTTGTTGTACTGCTTGCGACACACACACACTTGTCTGAAATCTTCATTCAAAGGAGCAGCAGCCCGTGTTGGCTTGGCCGCCCCATTAGGAGCTGAACCACTGTTGCGTTTGAGGGTATCTTGCAACACCTGAAGATCTCAGACAAGTGTGTCGCAAGCAATACTTTTCCTTACAAAGCTCTTGTGCAAAATTTTTTACCGTCGCACACTTCCATAGCGGAGACGAACCGCAATGCTACCGTGTTCATATTGTTATAATCCAGCCCGTGGTACTAATATTCCGTGCAGCCAAATCACTGGGGATACGACAGTTGCCAAGGCTGTCGAGATTGTCACTGTGGTGCCGCTTCTTTCTCCGACCAATGCGACCTGCAAACCGGACAGTGCAGCTGCAAGCCAGGTGCAGGTGGGCAACGCTGTGAGGTCTGCGAACCTGGCTACTGGCGCTACTCTGAGGAAGGCTGCGTGTGTAAGGGGAATCAGTTTTCTCTCTTTTTTTCAAGTACCACTACTGGCTAGAAAATTTATTTTATTTCGCATTTTAAGCCGACATAAATACCGTCAGTGAACACCACGCGTTTCCACGAGATGTTCGAAAGATCCTCCCTCGAAAGAGGCTCCTTCTTCGAAAGACGCTCTCTCGTTTCGAAGACGGAACGAGTATTACGCTCCTGAGAGCAGACCGTCGTTCCATTCTCCGACGCTTCGTGACGCCCCTGGCTTCCCGCCAATGCACAACTGACGTTCTGCCCCTCGTCTATGCTGAGAAGTGTTGATCGCTCCGCTTTCCGCATGCCACAAAACACCGCTCGTCAAGGTGCTGCATTAATTCATCGAAAGCGACTAGATGTAGCTTTTACGGCTCAGAGGCGTTTCCGCTTGAGAAAAGTTGACTCTCCCAAATCCTGTCACTGCGGTGCTCTAGAAGATCTAGAGCGCATTCTTCTTCATTACCCACACTACCAACATTCCCAAACCGCACTCTCCGGGTCTCTTAATCAACAGAACTCTCGCCCTCTCTCTCTATCAAAATTGCTTGGTCCCTGGCCAAATGCAGTCCACGAACGCTTTGCCCTCAAAGCTCTTTCGACCTTTTTTGACACCATAGGACTTCGATCCTTATTGTGAAGGCGCTCATTATTTCATTCCCCACATCGCCACGAGCAACGAGGTAGAGTATCGCCCCTGGTGATGAAACTCCCCATTCATAATCTCAAAATAAAGTTGTTGTTGTTCGAAAGATCCTGCAAAACTCATAGTTTCGGATTCTCCGAGAGTAGGTGACGTCACTGGGACCCCTGGCGTCTCTCTCCTAGCCACAGCACGCGTCTCCATAGTCCTTAGTGGCCCCTTTAAAGCTCTGCAAAGTGTCTTAACGTACACTCAGTATAACTACATATTCCTCCTTTAGCATGCAACTGTGCGGCCAAGTTCTCGGCGGGTGCCGTGTGCAACCAGTTAACGGGACAGTGTCAATGCCTGCCCGGCGTCGTCGGCGACAAGTGCGACAGTTGTCCGCATCGTTGGGTGTTTGTCGAGAGGCAAGGATGTCACGGTACGTCGTCCCCTTACAGTTGGTGCCTTTTCAGGTGTGTTGGTCTTTAAATCTTATCTTTCTGCACAGAGTGCGGCGAATGCATTCATGCTCTTCTTGACGACACTGATGCCCTTGGAGATGACCTTGCCGGAATTCACACCGAAGTCAACACACTCTCAGCTTCGTACCTGGCAAATCAACGGCTGATGCGCATCAACAACACCGCACAAGAACTACGAGTGAGTGTTCGCTCTGATTTACCGAAGTTCCTCCAGGAACTTTGCAGGAGAAACCTCCGCTGGAAATCCTTGCGTCACATTATTTTTTTTTGTTACATTATGTTTTAAAATCGGCAAGCCGCGATAGAAGCGTTCTGTTAGGATCCTGCACTCTCTCCGACGTCGCAATTTTTAAAGCACTTCTTTCGCAGAATTGCAGCATTAATGTGCAGTGAAACGGAGCAGCGAAAACCCCCCACCGTTCTTGCACAAAGCTCGGCTTGTAGCACGCCGATAGAAGTCTTTGATCTCGACGGCGCTCTAGAAATACGTCAGGTCTTCCAGAGAAACCCGTAAGAGAATGAGTGCGGTCGACGTCACTCTGTGACGTAAAGAGAGCGGATTGGGTTTCTCCGCTCACGATTGCCCGTTACGCCGCTTTTACATCCAACTGGGCATCTTACGTCATGGCGGCAAATCGGGCCCCGCCTCCGAGAGTCGGGGCCATTTTTCGGGGCTCATTCGTAAATTGAATTGTGCAGTAACGAGACAACGTTCAGCGAAAATATTTTGCAGGGTCGCTGCACGCATGAGAGGAGGTAAAGTGTGAATGAACGAAATGTGTCGAAACGTCTCTCTACTCAGGCGGCAGCAATAAAGAGGGGCTCGCTTCGAGAAGCCCTTCACAAGAAAGCCACGTGTATCACACGTGGGGCATTGTCCTCGTATTTGGAAGAAGGATCAATGAGGTCGTGTCCCGGGCACGCGGGGAAAGAGAAAAACTGCTGAGCTGCGTAGAGAGTTGACCTACTTGCACAACTTACGTCTCGATACCCTGCTAATTAAGCGAGGTGTCCAGCAATCCTAAATGCTATTTCACTTATCCTTTAAGATTTCCGTGGGACATCGTATGCGTTACATTCAATAAGGAAAGCCAGCGATCTGGTAACGGTAGGAACTTCGAAACGAAACAGGGGGCTTCTTTTGTGGGTACAGCTGTAGAGGCATGTCCATTATGCCCTGCATATCCTGTCCACGCTACTGAAGTGGGAAACCATTTTGTAATGTTTGTGACCTTTATTCTATACAATATTTTGCACAACCGGATGCGTCGTATACTCTTTTCCATCAGGATGAGCTGGACGCCTTCGACATTGAACCGAGCGGTATCAGCCTCACTCCACTGTCTGACAACGTTGCAGGCATCGAAGCCCTCGTTTCCAGCCTCCAGAGAGAGGTACTCTTCGCTTTCTAGCAGCATTCCTATTGTATTACATTGACTAGTTTACAGTTCTCTCTCAGCTTACATCTAGCTTTTTTTTTACTCATCTGGTGACGTTTCGGTTGCAGTCGTCCAATATGGAGCTATCAGCCCAAGCTAGCGAGAACAAGGCTCACAGTACATTAAAGGATGCCATAGAAGAGGAAGCTTTTGTGAAGAAGATTATTGAAGACATGCACGGTAAATTCCGCCACACCAATACGAATATCCGCGTGGCATTTATGCGCGTATGTATCGATCCTCTTTCAACACACATATTTAAGTCGTTTGACTATACATATTCAAGAGCATGTAAACCAAAGCCCGGTATAAATACCAGGTTGGCATGGATGCACCTGGACAGCTCGTTACTACAGCTCGTTAGATGTCACGTGAGTCGCCTAACAAGAGGCAGTTTGCCAAACAATTGTTGTTGTTTGGGTATACGGCGCTTTAAACGACATCTCCTGGGTGTCGACGACCCTGAGACCTTGCTAGGACACACATATGGCCTAGCCTCAAACTTGTTTTCCCCTTATTTAGAGCAAATAGGGAGCGCCTTCACGAATGAGGACAGCAGGAAGCTAGAGGGATGCCCACTGCCCCGCCCTCTTGACCTACTTAATTGCGTAGTATGTGGCAGGCGTGCGGTCCAGTCTTAACTTATCCAGAACAAACAAAACATTACAAAAAAAACTTTTTGCCTTTTGATTCACTTTCCTATGTCCTGACTTCGTTCATTTCACATTTCTTCCGCCACTTGGAATTTAACCCTCCGTGTGGTTGGGGGATGTGACGTTTCCTCTTGTGTCGCTCATTATATCGTATTAATATTAGTCAAGGGGCCAATATATAGACTGACTGAGTGAACAAAAAAAAAGAAGAGAAAACATGTGTATGTAAAGTCGGGACAGGCTACTCCAGAACAACTAGCCCAAGTCGAAAGCCAGGCGTCCTTGCCACTTTGTTTAGTCCGTACTTCTCGTCTGCGCGCAAAAACCCGCAGGTGATGCCTCTTCACAAAGAAAAGTCTCGGCATTGAACCCAGATATGAAACTCAACATGAATTCAAACATACGAAACACAAGTACTGATCAAGCATACTTGGCGCACTGTGACACTCCCCATTCACATAGACTTCCTGTCGTTTCCAGCTATCCTGCGCACTCTACGTGATTTAGCGGACGGCATCGGTTTAACTGCGCCCAGTAGCATCGACAGAGTTCTAGACCAGGCCAAACATATCAAGACCGAACTGGAGGAAAGAGACTTCACAGAACGCAAGAACGACACCCAGGACACACTTGAGCAGGCCCGCGAAAGTAAGTGGCGGGACATAGACCTTTGGCTGCGGGGCAGTTTGGCTTCGATTCAAAATTCGATTCACTGTGGCGGAAATGTTGTCTTACGGCGCTAAATAATCGTTATGTGTCGAACCTGCTGAACGGAAACTGTATATTTTCATTCGAAAGTTCTGGAACGTGCTCGGGAATTCGCGCTTCCGGCGGACCAGAACAACGCGACACTGCACGAAGTGAAGAGAGCTCTCGAGGAACTGCAAAGTCGTCTGGAAGAATTTGGTCACTTGAGTCGCGGAGTGAAAGAAGAGGTACAAAGAACAGAGGAACAACTGCGCATGGCCCACAGTTCTCCCGTAAAGGTAGGACACCCAGACAAGCACGTCATATGCGACGCGTCGACTTGCCAGTGACTTCTGTGATTCATTTTGCGTTACTTCAAACAGGGAATAATCGCCCAGAGCCAAGAAATCGAGGAGAAGATTGACGTGACCCTCACGGAGGCTCGAGGGCTTTTAGAGGGAGGCTACGAGTTCAACAACATAACAGATAGAGTCTTTGGTGTAGGCACGAGTTTCTTATGCATTTTTAAACTGTCTTGAACTGGTGGGGAGAGGTGTGTAAAAAAGCTTAGGTAAAAAAGGCCAGACGGAGTTGGTCACAAAAAATTTCATGCTAAAAAATTAAAAAAAAAGCTATTCATGCGTTGTTTGGCTGCTATAGCAAATGGGGCGATGTGCACGTGTGTGAGGTATATGAAGCACCCTTCACATATCGTGCTATGTCCATACCACGTGCGCCTCTTGACGGGCGTCCGCCCCCACTTAGTACGTCAGGCGTGTAAGCGATTAAACCCTCAGCATTGTCGTGGTTTATGTGACACTCTTATTATATCACATCACCTCATTTTCATCAACTTGAAAGTTACATAATGTCATCAAACACATAAAGGTCTACGGCTATCGCCAATGTTGAATTTTTTTTATGAACAAAATTCCCTATTTTACAATTGAGTCCGCGTTATAAGCCTTTCGGTATTTATTGAATCGTATAGGGACATTTCTTTGATTTACTCTCGTTAGTTTATTCCCTATTCGGATATCAGTCACCTTTGATATTCTAGAGGACATGTGGACATGCAAGGAATGGGAGCTGGGATTTGAGTGGTGTTTTCTTCGAGCGTACTCCAACTGGTAACGCACAATGATGCCCTCTATTTTTCAGCCTCTCCAAGAGTCAGCAGACAGGCTGGAAGCTATGGCTGAACTACTCGCAGAAGGGCTGAAAAATGTCACTGAAGGTGTCCGAGAGGTGAAACCACAAGCCAATCGCGCCCAGGACCATTCTCGTGCCCTTCAGGCGCAAGCGAGGGAATGCGAACAGTGAGTTTTCCCTGTAGCCCCTATCTTTACCGCGCGGTGTTTCCTCATACAAAAGAGCTACCGTATACCGTATCTGCAGTTGAGTTATATACGGCCAGGCGTACATCCTCTCCAAGACTGTATCTAACCACTAAATGACTAACTACTCATTAATTAGTACTTTCATTAGGGGCTTTCGGGCAGAAGTGAGATTGCAGAATGGGAGACAATCCTCGTTAAAGTGTTTCTATTTTTTAAAAAAATACTGAAACGAGAACGTGCCTTGAAATATCGATCGCCGTGCACTGCTATATGCAAATAGCCGAAACTAAAACCTCTCTGCGCGTCTGATGCGTGCGGTTTCGGCCCACTTGCATAGCGAAATTCAACGATCGATAGTTCAAAGCACGTGCTGGTTTCAGGATTATTTTAAAATATAGGAACACTTTCAACGAGGATTGCCTCTCGTGCTGCTGTTTCACTTCGACCCGAAAGCGCCTAGCCGACCGATAGCTTTTTTTTTAAATAAAAATCTGCAAAGAATAAAAAACAGCCTGCATAAATAAAACACGAAATAATGAGAATGTCTTCATGCATAACTTATTTTTGACGCAGCATTCTCAAAGACCCTCAAGAATTATCCTCCAGTGCCCTGGCCTACGACGAGATTGTAAACATGATCGAGAAAGCTCACATGGCCTCCCAGGCGGCGCTCAACAGCTCTGACGAAGCACACAGCATGGTGGGTCACAGACAAGGATTTTTGTTTCACTGTCGCCGGCTCGCAGACGTGGACGAGAAAAAGCAGAGTCATTGTATTGTTTTTGGTCAAGTCAATCGTGAGTCGAGTGTTTACCCAATATCTATTTCAGTCTGACGGCGTGGTTGACACAGTGTCGGTGTCCAAAGAACAAAGTGAGGACTTTCTAGAGAAGGCAAGAGAGCTCCAGGACCACGTGGACAATGGTACTATTCAGAGCATATCAGTAATCGGCAACGTATGCGTAATAAGAGAGTGATTTAATCGCAAACATTTTACCTCGTGATCCTTCGAAGACCTCAAACGTAGGATGGCTACAGCACATCGTCAACTGGCGACCGTTCGGGCCCAGAACGACAGGAGTGGCAGGGACGTCGAATACATCAACAGAGAACTCGACGGTTTGCGTTTCGGTAAGTTCCACGTTTTGTTTTGGAAACGGAAAGCAACAACCAAGCAGCTTACATGTTACGTGTCATTTAAAAGCTTGTTGCTATATAGAAAAAAAGAAAGAAAAGAAAACACGTGATATGATATGTCGCTCTAAAACATTCTAATTCGTTGTCAAAATTGCGATAAAATCGGTCGGGGCGACGCCTGGCGTGAAACCCTCATTTTAGCGGGCATTACTGGCACTCACGTATCCAGCCCATCAAGCCCTTGACGTCCTTGCCTAGACACAGTGTTATGCGCATGCAGTGGAGTTCTGCCGCCGTACATGGCGGGCAATGCGAAGTTAGTGTCTACATCGGCACAGTGTTGCCCGAAATTTTAAATTTTGATTTTTTAGAACAAAACGATGCGTGTGGTAAGGACGATAGTTCTGAGGATTTATACGCTGTTGAATGAACGAATTTGATGGGGTGAACCGCTTTTCGGTACCTTTAAAGGGACACTGTAATAGTAAAGAGCCGAAATTCATCCTCGCGGAATGAAAGGCGCCGTTACCTTGACACCAACACAAAAGGAACGAGATTCATCAGTTGTGTCGTTCTTGATTTATGATCTATAGAAAAAAAAAAAAGACGCAATTTCCGCTTGCCCTCTTCTCTCCTCCTCAGTGCGGAGCGTGCTCCCATTGGTTTCCTCAAACGATCTTCCGCGATGATTGGCCTCTCATTGGTCTCCTGGAACGATTTGCCCAATCATCGCCGGGGATCGTTTGAGGAAACCAATGGGAGGACGCTCCGCACTGAGGAGGATAGAAGAGGGCAAGCGGATATCGCGTTTTTTTTTCTATCGATCATAAATCACGAACGACGCAACGGACGCATCTCGTTCCTTTTGTATTGCTGTTAAGGTAACACCATCCTTTAGTGCCCCGTTAGGCCCGGGAAGAATAGAATGCGCAGTGGCGTCGACCGTTGTCTTTTAACCTTCGTTGTGCCCCTTTGTAGGTGACGTCAATGACAAAATTCGAGGTAGTCTACAGTCCGCAGGAGAGACCCAGTTCTCGGCGTCCAATACAACTGCCCGCGTCGAGGAGTTCCTGGGCCGTCTACCGGGCGACAATGTTCACGCCAAGGAAGTTTCCATTGACAGCGTGGGTGTCAAGGATTCCCTACTGGCAGCTTCCAGATTCGGTAACAAAACATTAGGCGGCATGTGCAGCACGAAAAACGCTACAGGGCATGACTTTTCCAGTTGAAAAAGCTATAGAGGATGTTCCAAAGTTGAACAGGCAAGCAGATAGGCTCTCGGTGAAGGATGGATACAACAAGGCCGCGGCCACTGACGTGAGGGACAAGATAGAGGAACTCAAACGGAAGGTGGAGTTGGCAAAGGACGAGGCTAATAGGGTAACAGAGTGTTTTTTTGTTTCATTCATCGCTGTAATTACTGTTGGCTTCAAGTTAATACGCGTCTCGATCGCCTGTCTTCACCGTTCAGATCAAAATTGGAATGGAATTCAACGGAGACCAAACGGTTCAGCTGCGCAACCCTGAGAACCTTCGAGACGCGGCTACTTTCACAGAACTCTCCATGTACTTCAAGACGGCGCACACCGACGGAGTCCTCTTCTATTTGGGCAACGAACCCGGCAGTCCTGGAAGGGCGGTTCGTTCCGTTGGAGTAAGTTGGAGTATAGCCTATATGTGTGCAGTAATTTAAAATCGGGAGGTGAGCTTGGTGGTCAATTAAGCTTCTTCGTGACCGGTCTTGTCACGCCATAATAAATGATACGTGTCACTTGTGATCGTAAGATAATGCACCCACAACCTTTCGCGATGTCCTTTCATTGTCAGTACTCCGTACGGACTTTCTTTGTTCCTTTCAAAACAGACATCTGCGCAGCTTATAACACGACGTGATTCAAACTGTAGTGCATAAACTCCAACATCATAAAGCGAGCTTAAATACTACTTCTTTTCAAAGCACCAAGACGACTACATGGCGCTGATCCTCAGGCACGGGTACCTGGTGTTGATTGTCAATCTTGGTGATGGCGCCGAAGAAATTCGCCATAGCAAACGTGTGGCTGATGGCCAATGGCATCAGGTCATCATCGACAGGTGTGTTCTTTATATGTGCGCATGACCCCGACATCACTTGTGCTACTTCAAAACTGTGTTTTAGAACCGGCAAAACCGTGAACCTCATTGTGAGAACCGAGGTTGGCGAAGGCGTGGATGAGAGCAAGGACACACGATTTCTCCAGGGAACGCACAGCGTCTTCAATTTGGACCAGGAGCACGCCAAGTTCTACATCGGTGGAGTGCCCGACCACTCTATGGTAGGGGTGTTGCGGAGACATACGCTTCACGTGTTAACTGTGTGATAAATAACGTGTGTTTTATAGCAGCCACCATGTGTCAAACGTATATATTGATATGAATGAGGTTCCAGGACTGAAGGCCGTGTCCTTGAATGATACTCGGGAGCTCGGGGGGCTTTCCGAGTCGAGGTCGGTTTTTGAAGTCCGGTCTCGAGGAGCAGCTCGAGTGGAGAGTCGAGTCGAGGACCGTTTGAGAATAGGTCCCCTTATACCTCAGACGGCAAACCTAAGGCCGTTAGCGGAACGGCCGTTACTTCACTCGTAGTCCAACCATCATTTCCAATGACATAGTTCTCTGCCCTTATTTGTTGAAAACAGGAGGCCTACGCCTTTTTTGTGGCAATTACGAACTGCATAATCGTCACAAAAAAGGTGTACGCCTCCCATTTTCAACAAATCAGAGAACGACGTCATACATATGTTGGACGGCCGTTCCGCTAACGGCCTTAGGTGTGCCGTCTGACTAGGGTATTATAGGATGTGTGGAAGGAAATGTTTCCGGAGTCCTTGTACGATGTCCGAACAGAGCTTGATAACATACAAATGATTGGCTATGGTTCTTATGGTGATATGTCGCGTTTCTTTTGCCACTTCCAGGTTCAACTTAACCTCGACGACCGCAATCCCTTCGAGGGCTCCATTGAGGAACTCGTGTTCGGATCATCCCCCATTGGTCTGTGGAACTTTGCGAAGCGTGAAGGTGAACTTGCCAGTGTGATGGAACGAGACAGCTTGGTAATCGTACCAACATCTAACGGTTTGAGCTTCGATGGCACCGGGTATGCCATTATCGCCAAGGACAAGAATTACTTCCGCGATGGCGTCAGCGTCAGCATGTCCTTCAAGACATTCGCAAATGAAGGCCTCCTCGTCCTTATTCACAATAACGCCCCAGCACATGAGGTAAGTTACCATATTAAGCGGCGACGGTTCCAGGAGGTGTGCTTACCTCGTTTGCCAAAAGCGGTGACACGCAGTGCCTTCGGGTCACTGATACAGTGTACGCTGTTTAGTGTACTCTAGCTTAGGAAGACCAAGTCTGGCTGGACGGCCTGCCCAGCAAGCAAATTCTATGGCCAGCGCCCTCTGTGATTTAGCCTCTATTTACACTGTTCATAGCAGCAAACGGCGATACCAATAATCACATGCGTATCGCTTCATTATGTACATTATAGCAGGTAGCTCCACGTTGTGTCTGTACAGACGGGCGACTTACAAAACGCACTGCGTATTTTGTGGTTCGAACGAGACCTGTGCTTTTCTCATATTTTTGCATCTCGCCTTCTGCAAGGAGTGAACACGAGACCATAACATGCAAATGACTACAGCACAACCTTAACACGACGTTTTGAACATGCACCAGGGCTCTGGTGTCAAGACGACACACGCTAGAGAAATTGGCCAGAACGGAGCTTTCCTGGCTCGGCGCTCTTTGCAGAGGTCTTGGGTTCACAGCGATGCGATGACAACGCGATAATTCAAACCTTGTGTTCTTGTCTCTCTGGCTCCTAAAATTAAAGCGCGTCTCGTGACGCAGAAAGCTCACGAACGTAACAACTCATATCTGTTACAGAGAAGATTTGTGGCCCTGGAGCTTCGTGATGGTCGCGTATTGTTCAAGTTCAACCTCGGCGGCCAGTTGACGGTCATTCCCACTCGCCACAGCTACAACGACGGGAAATGGCACAGGATTGATGGCGGAACATTCGACAACCAGGCCTCGCTAACGGTAAGCCAAGAAATTATACACGGCGTCCAGTGAATGTAAAAATCCTTGAGAACAGGTCGGAGAGGAGGGGCCACTGTCTACCATGTACCGTGGAGAAGAGACAACACTGGAGTCCATAGATGATATCTTCATTGGCGGTCACCCAAAAGAACACGGCTTCTCGTAAGCGATTCTTCCGATCCATACAGTGTGTTCGCACGAGCGACATCCTCGTGGAATATTCTAGTGGGAGAAAAACTGCACACGGGAAGGAAGTTCCGTCGCGTCCTTCGTCGAGCACTTGCATGACACCAGAATATTGGGAATGGCTTACTTCGCACGTAGCAGACGACTAGTGTCGAATGTCTTGTGCTCAGCCGCATAGGTATAGAAAAGCACGGAAAGCTATGTCGTTTTGCGCAGCTTCCGCTGGGGTGCTCTGGGGGAATGTCACTCGTGTGATTGGAAATGTCTTCAGAAATGCAGAACTTTATTTTTCCCTCTTCTCACAGAAACGTTACTCGAGTCAAATTTGAGGGGTGCATACAAGATATGGACTTCGACGCATTCCGCATCGACATGTTGAAGACAAAAGAGGCATTAGCTGTTAGTTCTGGATGTCCGCCTTCAGTAAGTCCTCGCTGAACGCCCAATGCGATTCTTGTTTTCTCTTAACGACACACCGATTTTACATAGGTGGCTCGTGTCATATCATTCACTGGTGACGCCACTGGCTACGTGGCCATGCCTTCCTCGGACATCACACAAGACAACCAGATCACTTTCAAATTCCGCACGATTGAACCGGACGGGTTGATATTCTACGCCGCCAACGATGACCAGAGCACGTACCTGGCCATCGGCATTCGAGACGGAACGCTCTTTATGCGTGCCAAACCCGGAGGCGAAGTCAAAACGGATGTGACGTACAACGATGGCGTATGGCACTACGTCACAGCAAGCAGTTACGTAACGCGTCTCAGGCTGGACATTGATGACGCCATTGTTGTAAGTATATAAATATTTGAAAGTGCCACTACGCACTAAAAAAGCGATATTTGCTTCGTATATTATATAAAACGACGGACATAACAGCTCAGTATGACGTCATTCAGCAATCATCATCAACAACCGTTCATTGCAGAGACAACTAAATACAGCAGAACAAGTTTACTTGCCAACGAGCAGCAAGTTGTACTTTGGCGGAGTTCCAGAGTCTTACGAGATCAACCCAGAAGTGGGTCTGAGCCACGCTCCCTTCTTCATTGGTTGTCTCGGTGACGTCACTGTACGTGGAGACCATCAGAACTTCGCTGCAACGGCCGACAGGACTAATGTTGCGTTAGCAAAATGTCCTACGTCACTCGAGAGGAAGGACGACGACAAGATGGTCTCACCAGGAACGGGTGTCATGCTTGAAGGTACGCGCACAGTTGCTGTCTTGTGTGTGTTCCTGTCCTTGTGTGTGTTCCGACAAAAGGCAGAATGTAGATCGTGTGAGCCGTGAATGTTTCAAGAAGCTCTTCAAGGCACAATGTCTTCACCCCATTAGGTGGTTCAGGTAGTCGACCCAGTGTTACGCTACCCGGTTGCGTACTTCCTCTTCATCCTGCGGAAGACGAAGACTTGAGACCAGACAGCGGGATCCGCTTTGGAAATACACCGCACAGTCGGCTGGAGTATCATATCAGTACGTTCCTCATCGGCAGCCTCCTTGACGAATCAGTCATTTCCATGGAGTTCCGCACGCAGCACAGGGACGGCGTGCTCTTCTACATTGGCAGCAGTAATATGGTCGATTATATCGCCATCTTTATGAAGGACGGCAAGGTTGGTCCACACATTCCGCCACTGTCCTGGTCTGATGGATAGACACGCGTTTGTTTTCCCAAAAACGTGCAGGTCCACGTCATGTTCAGCTGCGGCACGGGCCCTGGACTCATTATGTCGTCCGAGTCATACAACTTGGGCGACTGGCACTCCCTCCAGTTCACAAGACGTGGCCAGGCCGGTACACTTTACATGGACGAGAAGCCACCAATTACTGGCACTTCGCAGGGAATGACCAACTCTCTCAATCTTCATTCTCCGGCGTATTTGGGCGGACTACCCCAAAATTTGTCGGCCACCGCAAAGCACATTTTCAAGGTACGTAACCGTTGCCAGACCTTTCTGTTGCAGAAAACGACATGCCTTTATTTGTGTCTCTGTAGGGGGTCACGTCATCTTTCCCTGGCTGTATTCGAAACTTGGAGGTTCAAAGTGAAGAGCTAAATAGAGTGAAGAACAGAGTTGATGTAACGAGGTGCTCGCAGAAGGTAGAAACTGGAAGCTTCTTTGGAGGCAACGGTAGCCGAATCGTTCTGTGTAAGTACGCAGCTTCAGTGTCACTCCACTGTCAACAGCGGTTGCTGAGATAATAATCATAAGATAAGATCATAAGAAGATAAGATCATAAGAATTCGCCAAGCTAGTTTTGGTGTGCGTGTTCTCAGTGTTTCTCCTGCTTCGTTTGTGTTCATGTTGCAGTTCAACTAGCGCTCTCTCCTAGTTTTATCGCCACTTCCTTTCCTTTTTCTTCTTCCATCGTACTTTTATCCGTTCGGCATTCCGTGTCTGTCCGTAGCTTTAATAGCATCTCAAATTATAGTAATATCAAATACTTGGAAGGACGTATTGATTTCTCGGTTATGTTCGCAGACGACAACTACAAGGTGGGCAAGCAGATGACTCTGGAGCTCGACGTGAAGCCACGCAGACCTTCCGGCGTTCTAGTTGCTGTGCACAGCAACGACCAGAAGGACTTCGTCCTGCTTCAGCTTGCCAACGGAACGATCAAGTTCATGGTAGACAACGGAGCAGGCATTATAACAGCCGCCGTTGAAGCAGGAAATCTCTGCGACGGCGAATGGCACACCATCAAAGGTAACACAAACCGTCGTCATGCAAGCATTTCGTGATGCTTACACGCGCTATGACTATTTTATTGCAGTTGTGAAGAACCAGAACGTGGTGACGCTGAGCGCTGCCGGCCAGAGTAAGGTGGCATTCGGTACTGGTGGTGTGACGGCTACAGACACGGCTAACCCGTTCTACGTTGGAGGAGTGCCTGACCCTGCGAACACTCGCGCCGTCGAGACGACGGACCAGTACGTCGGCTGCATCCGCTATTTGCAGATCAACAGCAAGTTGCAGTCCCTTGCAGAGAGCAAGGTCCACGGCGATGTGCATCTCAACTCCTGCCCTACCATCTAAGATACAGCAGGAGTTTTTCTTCTCCCTCTAATTTCATGTCTCTTCGGCGGTCGTGTAGAACTCGCTCGACTGTGAAATGGTAGTACGAATGCAGTTATTTTCTCAACCTCAATGCATAGAAAACAGTATACTACTTTGAATACGGTTGTATTTTGTCACATTGGCTCTTCGCTAACAGTGCTCAGGCCGTTTTACGGCTAAAGCCACTGCCAAAAAAACGCTGGATCAGTACATAGGAATCAACACGAATAACACGCACGTACTAATATTTCACACTGCACGATTTGCACATCTTTATTTCTCTGGAGCTTACTGTCTGACGCTACAGACGCTACAATCAGACAACACAATCACAATCACAAATCCTGTACCCTGCAATCAAGAAACACGGGACGTAGGAGATTGAGAGCACCGCCAGCAAACGGGCTTCGTCGACAGATGCGCCACCCCACTATGTGTTTGAGCGCCCATGGTAATTTCAAGAGAACCGTCCCACAATGGTAGTATTGCATATGACCAAGCAATACTACCTAGCGATAATATAGCTGGCGTGGTTTACCTTCAGTTGGACTTCTCAGATGATCAGCGTGATCAAGCCCCAGCCCGATGGCGCCATCTTTTATTTCTGTGGTTGCTGCGAACCGGTGTGTCGCGTCACGATGTTGAGCGCTTGCGTGAATACGAGGCCCCGTACAATTGTAAACGTTGAGTTGTTCTGACGTCAGTTCAAGACTCTAAGCAAGCACAAAAACATGCTTCCCTCTCCCAAGCCGATGGAATAAAATGCCCTTTTGCTTTCAATGTGTTATCTTCTTTTTTCGCGCTAGCGCCGTGAAGTAACTGTGGCTATGAGCGGTGCACAGATGTGGACAGATGGAGAGAGGACAGCAGGAAGGAGTGGGGGGCAGGGGGGGTTAGTATGCGTCCTGGGCCGACTTCAGGGGAAACTGTACAGACATTCGTCTAGAAAGTCTACGGAAAACGCAGGGAAAACCTCAGACAACACCAACCGGTGCCGGGATTCCAACCCATGTCACCTCCCAGTCTCGGCGTGGACAAAGATAATGCGTTATCATTTCGGCGAATAATGTGATAAACAGGGTTCACAGTCCATTCACATCAGATATATTAATATATTTCGTCCGGCTAATGGCACTCGTCGGAATCCGTGGAGGTACACGAGTACCATTCAGATTCTGAAGAGTTCGTTCCGCTGGTGTGGCGTGACAGCTTCGAGCAGGACGATTTTACACCGTCAAACGAATGGAACGAGTTGAGCTGACGGCGTTCGAACTCCGTCGACGTTACGGCGAAGAGGGAGTCTACTGCGCTGGCATCTTGTACCGAGAAAGAGGACGACGACTCCGGTTGCTCCCTGCTGGTTGCAGCACGCGACAGGAGTCTGGGCAAAGGCCTGGGTACCTCGTGTCGCCCGCCTGCGTGGACCTTTCGTTTTGTCTTGCTTTCACACCCTGGGGATATTGCCAACAAATTAATGAATTATCGCGTCGCTATCTACGTAATTTCCGATGACGCAACGACTAACAATGGACCATCTGCCTGCAGAATTTATGCACTAGAAACCATCCCCCTCTATCTGTTGCGTGCATTTTTTTTATGTGAAAGAATGGTTAAGTGGCATGCGATCTGGTGATAAATCTCCATGATAGCAAACCACAAGACGAGGGACACACACACACAACGTGTGTATGTCCCTCCTTGTTCCTAGTTCCGGGGGTTTCGTGGTGGGGTCTGTTTTGTGATGCGGAAGTTAGATCATATTGTGGGCACGACTCACGAGGGAGTGGGGTGATGTTTAGAGAAAGCGCGAAGAGCCTCCTCAGGGATGGCGGCTCGGTCCACCAAGGGGAGGTTGAAGGGGGAGAAGTTAGGGAAGACGATGGTGGTACAGGAAAGGGAGAGGGTGCGCAGTCTCTCTTGCTCTGGATTTTGGATAGTCCCGCAGAACTACCCACCACTGAAAACATGCGTACATTGGGATGTGCACCCTGCAACACGGCAACCGACAGGATGCATGACTGGCAAAGTTACCCCATGAGTCATTGCGGGCACGAATGTGCCGCTTGAAGCATACCTCAGTAAGCGCCTGAACGGCCGTCGGTGGTTGTGTGTGCTAGCTGATATCGTGGGTAAGCCATATCATTGTCCTATATCAAGTACGATGTTATGCACCCGCATTGATTAGTATAGTGGTGTAGTAAGCACGATGACAACCTCAAGGAGCCGGAGAAGTTCGCTCATTCTGTCGCCCTGGGTATCTAGCTCACGCAGATGGAGTGGCGTCGCCCATACGGTCCTCTCAAGCGCCGCTATGTTGTGGCTCTGCTCCAGCCACCAGCGTTACTGTTAAGTACTCTTCGAGCTGTACAAACCGTAGACGTTCAAGCGAAGGAATTCCCCGGACAATCTGCAGGACTTTTGAATGACTGACGCGTGGGAAGGCCGGCTCTGGACTAAGGTTTTGCCTAAAGAGCAAAGAGTAGGGCGGGACCGTTCCAGTTAAAAAAGTATTGGGTCCAATTGGAAAATTTTCAATTGGATCCAATTGGTCGACCAGCTGTGCTTTTGCCACCCATTTGACTCGAAATCAATTGGATGGTAAGCGACCTTCAGGGAAGTTCAGCTGACCCACCCGTGCTGTTTACACCAGGTCTCGTTTCTTTTCTGACCCTATGCAAGCTTTGCGGTATACATGTCCCTCCTCAATTTATGTGCCATATTTTGACCACAGATACGTCATATCTGTGTCGCTCTTTGTTGAGGAGTCAAAACCGTGGGAACTGCTCTGGAGATTCCAAGAACAAAAGAACCGGGCGGTTCAGCAAGCACAGCACGGGGAGCACAAGGTCTACCGAACGAGCTTCAGATATTCGGGAACTACCCGGCATGGAATGACGACTACCTTCAAGGGTGCGACACCATACGTCCGTCTGTTACAGCACGCTGGTATTGAGGGCAACAAGAGTTCCCTAAGCACGCGGCTTTTGTGCTTGCACCGCATCCATCCGTGTGAACACGTATGGTGAATTATGCGACATCATATAAGTAACATGGATTAACGCACTGAAATAATGTTAAAATCCGGGCGGGTTGGTGATCCATACTAAAAGCATGATCCATACAGTGCTGTGTTTGTCTGGTCCTTTGTCCTTTTACTGCACTGCCGAATGAGATGCTGTCGACAATGCGTCACCTTGTACAAACTGTACAGTGTGCATGACACGAAGGTACGCAGCTCTCTCCACACTGGTCACTGTATGCAACGACTAAGGCGTCCCGCCCCTTCAGAGTGTAGCTTCCTTTGCATGATGACGTCGCTGCATGTGTGACTCGCTATAAGTAGACCTCCGCTGGCGTCAGTGGGTCACGACTGAATACTGAATTTCACTGAATATCACGGGGCCGCAACAGCAATAAATAACAAACGGTAGGAACCAAAAGGATGTGTTCACCTGTGTACTCACTCTTCGCCATCGCCTCAGCGCTGCCTTTCGGACCCATCTTCCTTTGTCGTCTGGGCAGCTGTGGAGCGGACACTAGGGACACGTCCGGAGCCCAACCTTCAGGAAGCGCACTCGTCACTTCTTGCGACGGAGAATTACTGGCAGTCCACGTCCTTGCCTCTCCGGTCGCATCGCCTTGGACAGGCGCAGTGGTTACTGTTCCTGTTAGCGCAGTGGTTGCTGGGGTTTCCCTGTTCGAACGCCTCCTAGGGATGCTTCTGCCAGCAATGTCCTGGAATGCGCGGATCCTTCGGCCCACCAATGAAGAGGAACGGGATGTGCTTGGACACTGAAACCACAACACCAGTATACGCGCCTTTTTCCTTCAGAGTACGGCAGGCACGAAATGCGGACGGACACTGCTTTCGCGCATCGTGGGCCAGTTGTGTGATCAAGTTGCGCGTGCACGGTTGACATCACAGTTCATACACATTTAACCAGCGTACACCGCTTGAAAGATTTCAATCTGTCTCTTGTCGCCAGGTATGACCCCAACCAACACCTAGACAGCATCCGGCCTACGCCCCACGTGACACAGCGTCACACAGGAAGCCCTGCTATGGATGCTGCTATAAGTCAATGAAAGCGCGAATAAGAAAAGGAAGTGTTGCCTCCTACTATCTAGGAAGTGTTGCCCCAACTGGGTCACTGATAACAAGTTATCAGATAAGATCCGAGTTACCTTCCTCTTTCAACCGTGACTCAGCGCCCGGGAAACACAAATGAAAGTGAATTTCTTAGAACATTACCTGATCGCGTCTAGACGCTACACAGACGCTACTCGCAAACCCCATTCACATCGTCAAAAGCTCTTGTTTATTTATTGTTAGCGCAGCAGTAAGTGGGAGACAGGGTGGTTAGTGTTTGTCCTGGGCCGACTTCAAGGGGAACTGTGCCGCAATTCATCTGGAAGGTCTGTCAGAAAACCCAGGAAGAACCTATACGGAATCTATCCACGGCAAAGAAGCAACCTTGCTCTATGCCAGACTTGTACGTATTTAGAGTATTGTATTTAAAATACTGTATTTTAAATACAATATGCGGTATTTTGGTACTCTACTCAATACTTTTTGTTTTGTGTATTTGTACTCTATTTAAAATACATTTTATGGTATTTTCTACTCAATACTCTAATTACATATTTTGGATCTCCCTGTCAACCTTTCTGTGTCTCGTCTTTCCATTATCTTGCTTGTTCAGTGGAAATTTCCTGAGTCCCTCGGACTTGACCCGGACATTGGCCCTTCTTGGAAGACTCCATTTAGAGATCTTGCCCCGTGTGTACTAATCCTTGGCGAGGGAGGGTTCTATTATGTGTGCCCTGACGCGGTAACGCCGAATTCTGACCTCGCCGAGCAGGGACCTGCTAGAAGTTTGCTTTGTTCTGGGTCACACATACTTCGTGGAGTTATGTTGTATCTCTTTGTCACCTTTTTGGGACTTGTGTTTAGATGACTCCTATTCCTATCACACCGGGACGGCTTGCGTAATACGCCGGGTTTAGGTGATTCATGTCACATAGTGGCGACTTGCACCATTGACCAGTGACTGGTGACTTTTTGCGTTCAAGGATAAATAGTATCTTAATTGTATTTCAAATACTTTTTGAAGTATTTCGTACTCTATCTTAATTACTTTAATCTTCATCTATTTATACTCTATCTTAATTACATTCTAACGTCAGTATTTATTATCTTATCTTAAATACATTTTTGAGTATCTTGTACATGTCTGCTCTATGCCTGTCCACCCTATGCACTCATTGTGTACATTGGTGCTGGTTGGGTTACCTTGCGCTAGAAATATATCACACGCTTTTCGTTATGTCCCCACACACCCCTAGAACTTAGGAACCCAGAATAATCATGAAAGGTTCTCATACCTGGCTAGCTATAATATTTGCCTCCGATGTCTCCTTGGAAGCTTCCATGCGCTCCTTTGTCCTTGTCTTGCGCGGCCTAGGAACAGCGCGAGTGCTATGTCGTCCCAGGTGTCTCTGGGACGGCCTGTCTTCAAACACCCTCTTCAATGTTCGCACGCTGTTAATATCACTGGTTGGCGGTTCAATGTTGACAACGGGAATGCTGTCTTCCGGTTCAGCCCTCGCCTTACTAGCAAAGGGCTGAAAACAGAACGGGTGCTCGAGGACTCTGACCCCTATTTTTCGAAGTTTTTCTCGAAGAGCCGAAGTAGAACGAGGCCTGGGTTCAGGATGACGGCTACTTTCTCTCGGCAACGGTACTGGAGGCACCTGCACCGGGTCGCTCCGCACGGTTTCGGCGTATTGAAGCGGAGTACTGAAAGTCGGTTGAGTGTCTTCAGCATAAGACTCTGTACCCGTCGTGAAGTCTTCCGATGAGGTTGGATAGTCAGACTGAGCAGAGCTCAATGTCGTCGTAGACGCCAGGGTCTCGTCGAGGGCTTCAGGAATAATGTCTAGTCGTGTTCGTATTGGTTCCGAAAATTGTTTTCGTGCTATGAATACACTTCGAGGTAGTCGATGGGGTTCGGACCAATAGCGAATGGGTCGCGTCATCCGGTCCGATACCCGCTCATCTGTGGTTTCAAGTGTTGAGCAGGAACCCATCGTGTTTGGTAGCCCACTGCGAGATGCAACAACGCATATGTGAGAAACATCCGTGTGAACTCATCGTATAACCTTCGCTACGTATAGGCTCGTTCTTGCAGGCATAGTCCATATGTAAATTACGCTCAACAATTACACCATGTGACTATTATGAGACTAATTTATATGACGTTGAAATTCACTAGCAAAATTTTACACGAAACAGTAGTTGCTACGCGTAAGGTATTTGCATGAGGAAGACTCTTGGTATCTTTCACGTTTTTCTACGCTCTCGAAGTAGAAGTTATATGGTTCGCTTGTCTTCCTGTCTCGAGAGGAGCTGACCGGATCGCGCTCCGTAACTATTTACAAGATATTTACAACTTCCACCGACCAAATGGCTGAATAATCGAGACACATGACTTCAAATGCATTCATAAGGCATGGGAACCTAATGGCTATGCAAATGCAGCCTTTATGATTAAGCCTATATAGCATCGTTTATGCGTTGTACCTCAGCGATGACGGATCCTCATCCTCTAGGCGGCCTAGAGACTGTCTGCGACGCTGAGAAGAGTTGGGCGACGCCTGCTTCTCCACATCATCCAGTTCTGCCACCAATACCATCTCCAGTTTCAATGGGCTGCCCTTCCTGGTGTCTTTCCGAGTAGGAGACATATGAACATCACGGCTGTCGCCGATGTTTGTCGTGCTTGACGGGGGTGTATGTGTGCCCTGACAAAGCAGAACGTGTTCGTTTAGCTGAAGCATATGCGGCTCTTCACTGTGCCCTGACCCCTGTGAACGACCGTCAAACAGAAGCCTTGCCGCCTCGGCAAAAGCAGTACAATAGCGCAAGAAATCTTCACAAAGGCAACATGCTGAGAATGAGATTACAACACGACAGTTGGAGCACGGTTCGGGTGATTCATTGATCAATGACACGTAACAAGGCGTGGAACACGCTTACACAGCTATGTAGTTCGGATTGCGTTGTCAACCTCAACAGTTACTTTGATGGCAGACTTCTATCCAGGAGTTCCAACGCCTTCCGTCCATCATTGTCAGGTGAGAAATCTATTCCAAAGTTCTGTCCAACACTGACTGTACGGTCATTAGCCATTTGATTGTCTTCTGTTTCTAATGGAAAGGACGCTTATGTTGGGATGGAGGTAAAAAGTGTGCGCATATTTCAGGTACGGGGGACTTGCTCGGCTTTCCATATTCTAGAGCTCAAATCTGAGAAGTCAAAGAAGGTCCAGGTGAACGAAAAAGACTCGGAACCAGTCCTGGTTTATATACTAATTTTGGAGATTTGTTTCGCAATCTTTTCATGCGTTTCTCTTTTATACTCACTGCGCATACCGTTGTATTGCGCTTGTTCTGATACTATACCGTGTTCCTACCTGGATTGCCTCAAGACCACGCTGGGGGTCGACCTGCATGACGCGAACACTTTCAGCGCTGTCAGGAGCGGATTGCTCTGCAGGCTCTTTGCATGTCACGTTGCGTCTGAACGGTACAGGAACTGCTTCCAACACTTGGCGCCTGTCTGTAGGTGGAGCTGTCGTTGAAGATGTGTCTTCTGTTGACCTGTATACGAATTTACGTATTTTGTGACCGATTTACGTATTGTATTGTATTACCATTTAACCCTTTTCGGTATTTGTGAGAAACTAAATTATTCGACAGTAATTTAGGATGCCGAAATAAACAGCGAGGACGAACACGTCGGAGTAGAGATGTGTGCTTGGTCACGCCACGTAGAAGACCTGCTTAATGCCTCATCTTTCTCCTACTGCAATTCGTCGCAGACGATTCTAAACACAGGCTTTCTGTGGTTGCCAGTGACTTTCCATGTGGCTGATGGTGGCTATAGTCTCCGTAACTACGACAGCCGAAAACATGGCTATGATTGGCAGACTTCATGACTGCGTCACATCGTTTAAGCTATCAGGCTTTATTTACTCTAGGGGGCGTTGGTTCTCTGTCCCAGCACGTCATCAGTAGCAGCACCGTTTTAGCAGAGAGAAGCACCCGTCCCCTTGGAGGCTACCTTGAAGGCTACCGTGCCACATGGCAGAGAGAAGCACCTGTCTCCTTGGACCCTACCGTGCTGCACGGAACAAGCCGACCACTACGCGCAATGCAGTTGAAGCAGCTAAAGGACAGAATAAATCTTTCACAGAGGGTGCACCTCTCCTAGTGTCTAGCGTAGAAAAGACGCCAAAAACTGAGGGAATTGGCTTACATTTCCCTGGACAGCGAAGCGTGCAGTGGTGTCAGGCGCGGTTTGGGCATCGGCGAATTCGTATTGGGCTCTTCTGCTTTATAATCCCGCTGCGAGACCTCCTGGACCGCTGAGCTCGACGCGGTGATGATATCGGCGTCCGCAATGATATTGACGCTGGTACTACTTTCGTTGACAGTGGGTAGTGGCACACGTCTCGGAATGTTGTTCCCTTTTCGTAGAGGCATCATCACCATTGGAGGTACCTGAGGGTGCTGCAGCTTGATGATGTCTTTTAGCGGTAAGGGAGTAACCTGTAACCGATATCGCGGTGACCATTGCAATAAGGAACTGATTACTGAGTGTGCGCGCAATTTCAGGCACCTGGACGTCTTCCCTCGACATCAGCGAGTCGATGAAGCAGGGAGACACGTTGGAAATTGCCGTTGTCTTCCTGGTGACAAACACTTGGGACTCAGCTGTACCAGGCCGTGGAGAATGCCTCCATTCCGTCGCAGACCT
Organism: Ornithodoros turicata; assembly: GCF_037126465.1. Lineage (NCBI taxonomy): Eukaryota > Metazoa > Arthropoda > Arachnida > Ixodida > Argasidae > Ornithodoros > Ornithodoros turicata. The sequence goes on along the minus strand of NC_088206.1, from coordinate 13,486,931 downwards.
GCGTCGGCCAGTAGCCTGATCCGGCTGTTGTTGGAGGTTGACATCGTACTGGAGGATGTACTGAGCCTCATCCAGGGCAACGCCGACGATAACTGGAGGCTTGTTCTCGTCCAGTCCTGCCGTTATGCTTTGGCGAAGGTGGCTTCGTTCGCGTCTGATAAATACACGTAGGTTAGTTTGCTGCTGCAGCAATATCGCAGCCTATCAGACAAATACAAGGGAGACTCCTAGTGATAAATCGTCCCGGAGGACAGTACTTTTGTGTCAGTGGGGAATCAGTTTTTTAATTATTGGGGGAAGGTAGGAAAGAATCCCTAACACGTTGCTAACTGCTCCCGTCTTAACGGGTAACATTTCGGCTATACCTATATATTAAGTATTTTCTGGGGAAGCAGGGAAGCACAGACGCCTCCCGATGCAGACTCCTGAACTGGTTATTCTCCGACTGCTGGTGGGCTCTCTTAAACCCTTTCATCACGTTGTCACAACCTGAATCGTAAAAAGGAAAAGGAACCATAGTACGCCATGGTACCATAGTAGTAGGAACTGTTGCGCCCGAAGCAAGTTGAGCAAGTCTCTGCGTCGTCTAAAAGGAGACGAGTTACCTTTAAACAACAAGAGAGTATACGACTGACCTGTAATGTTCGTTTCCCATCATCGCTACCATCATCTTCGTTGCCGCTTCCATATAATTGTCCTCCCTTGAGCCAAGACTACGTGTGACGCGCCTTCCGGTACCCTTCCTCTCCGAATGGTTCTGCTTGTCTTCTTTCCCGGACCTTTTTTCCTTCGGTACTGAAGGTGAAATGATCTTGCAGACCTCTTTCGTCTTGGAAGCCGCCGCAGACTTCTTCCTTTGAAGCCTCTTCAGCGTTCCTGAAGGCTTGCCCATGACTGCCGATCCCGGCCGAACCATGGCGATGTAGATGTCTTGCGGTGGTGGTGACAGACCTCGCTTCTGAAATCCAGTCTTGCTCCCCACGCCTGCTCCTTCCTGTGGTAGGTCACTCGATGTTTTGTCAGTCTTCGGAGAACCGATTCTCGTGGTGTGTGCAGTTGGCTGGTCGTCTATTGCATCTTTGTGCATTGAAATATTTTGCGCACTCTCCCCGCTAGATGACAGCTCCTTGCCTTTCTTAGACGTCGATGGACTCCCAATGTCGTTAACCGCGCTCGTTGGACTGAAAGGTTTGGTGGCATTTGAAGTCCCAACCGGCGAGACACTAATTGGTTTGCAGATGGAGCTAATTAGTTTTATTCTCAGATCCTGCACTGACTCTGACGTATCCGAGCCAGATTCTTTTCCTTGTTGCGTTGGACCGCGTCGATGCCTGCGCCCAGAACTAGCCCTGTGGAATAATATTAGTATATTTTACCACGTAAAACATATTTCGAAATACATCAACAGCGTATAGCAATGGCAATAGGGCAAGGGTGAGCCCATAGAGGCTAAGACCGCGCGTGAACCAGTAACAATTGATTGCATACAACAAAGCGTTTTCTTCACTAAGCCATTTGAGGCATTGAAATAATCTTACCCACTCTTATCTTCCTCTTGTGAACTGATGCTCCACAGAGCAGCGCTGAATCTTGGTACGGCATCCGGGTCATTCTGCTTGAAAGGGTTCGCTTTGAGCAGCGACATTTGAATGTCTGGTTTTGGCAGAACCTCGTGGCTCGACATCGACGATACGAAAGACAGTGCCACGGACTCAGACTCTGGAAGTACATCGTCCGTCCAACTGAAAGGGCTGACACGTGCCACAGCCGGTGAATAGTCTTTCGCGAAAGGGTTGGCTGGCTTGAGGCTTCTTGGAAGCTGCAACTGGAACCGAACGTTGCCCGCGTCAATATTCCTCCGGCTACGTTCAAAGAGGCTCGTCAGCGGTTTCTGGGCGTCGTGTTCAGCCACGTCTGGGATGGCTTTGATCTTCTGGACTTTTTGCGCCTGGGGACTGGGAACTGCAAACAAAGTGCCGGAAAACAATTGTTGGATGCAGGTATAGAATCTGCACGGGTCTTCAATACCCGTAATCAAGATGTTGATAAGTACGCTCTTAACATCTCTTAGAGCAGAAACACGTCATCTTAAAGGGAGTAGTAAATGATTTTTACACATTGGTCCTACACATTGTGCGTAATTGATCCGTGCAGTTCCGGCTTAGTCCAACTAATGCGAGTCAACTTGTAATCTGGCGTGGCATGTAAATTTAATCCAATCAACCCAGAAGTGAACTTGCATAGTCATATAGTCATGTCCAGCATATCCCGAACTCAACCTGCGCCATTCGTATAAAGCCCTGGTAGTTGTATCTATTCGAATAGAACTGCATTCGCTTATCCGGACTTCGATGTCCATAACGGGACATGGAATATCGTGAGCATCCTGGACGCGCTCCAGCTATTTTGAAACAGTTATCTGTACCCTCCCCGTTTCACTTCGTTGTCTGAACATTGTCCCTCGCCAGCCGAATACCTCAGGTGTCAAAATGATTCAAGGGATTCAGAGAATTCGAATAAACGGGATATTTGTATATGTAATTAGTTTTCGCAATGAGTACAGCCTCGCTTACCTTTACCGTTGTGACATTCCAACGTCATCTGCACCTTACGTTGCGTTCTCGACCTCTTCAGTAGACTGTCTCTCAGAAAGGACGCCATCGGTTCAACAACGTAGCTGTCGTCAGCTTGCCCACTTGGCGTCTCTTGCCACTGGAGCTCTTCAGATCCATCGGGATTTTTCTGCTTCCTTTTGCTTCTCTCGTTGAGAACGTTCAATTCAGATTCGCCGTTCTTGTTCTGATCCTCTGTCAGATCTCCTTCCATGATGTTGGTTGTGGGATCCAATAGTTTCTCCGAGCCGTCCTCCAGAAATAGAGAGATGTTAACTTACTGATATCATAGCAGTCTCCTAAGAGCCTGTAACGATTTCCGTATGACTTTCCTACATGACGTGACATGGGACCATGTGACATACTTGGTGTAGCTTCATATGGGTTCTCTCCCCATGGCATCATATGGGTCCTATACGACACCCATACGGGAACGATATGAAGCCCCCCCCCCCTATTCCACACGGGACCCATATGGCATCTGATTATTTTTTTTTTTGTTCTAATATAGGGTATTCATTATGTGTTCCGTGCGCACGATTGTAGAAACCTTACGTTTTATATATCCTGGCGTGCATTACATGGAGTTCACTATCATGAGCGCACGGCATCTATGGTCAGCGTGGCATCATGGCAGTTGGCGTAGCGGGCGCCAACGTGCTCAGTTGTGTGAATAATTTATGCGTATGCAGAAGGCAGGATCCAGCTAATACGGGTGTCTAACACGCCCCTGACACCCCGAAGATGAAAATCCCACGCAAATCCCTGTGGAGTCTGACTGTAATACTCCCGACATCCTCTCACGCAAGTAAACATCATTTCTAGGACAACGGCAAATTAGATGGCTAAGAAATGTACCTCAGGGGACCTTCGTCCTGGCGTTGAAAAGACTTGCTTCTTTTTTGTATCCGGCGTTATCCTGTGCACCGCACTGATGTCTTCAGAGCTGCTCCAGAGCGTGATCGGGAACACCGCACCAGCTGTAGAGTTATTCTCGAGCGTCGATGGAGTGCGTATAAAGCGGGGAGGACGCTTAGAACCCTGGGACGCGAGCAATGACAGAACAGGAAGCGAGGGCTTAGAATTAATATAATGCAGCCACCACTTTCACACCACTGCTGTCAGCGCCTTACCCATGATTTGTCTTCAGGTGCATGCTGCCGGTAGGGGTTACCCCTCGTGAACCGCAAGAATCGATCATGAATGGCGTCAAGATTCGTGTTCTCGAGTTTTATAGCAGTGCTGTCTGTGCGGTCCCCCAGAGACCGAACTGCCCATTGAGGCCGTGTTGGTACCTTGTCGCTGTTGCCTTCCTCTAATGTAGCACCAGTGTCTTCGTGTCTTTCAGAAAGCCTATGCAGAAACAATAGTGTCAGGAACTCCCTACTCCTCCCGAATGTAGATCGCATGATCAGATTGCGCGAGAGAAAGGATTGGCGGTGGAGGCGAATTCCGGATGCCCGATCAATATTAACCTCTATGGGAGAACTTAAAGGGGTTGCGACAGGTCACCCCAGGTTATCCCAGATAAACGTAAATAAAGGTGCTTTGCATAGATGCGAACCTCCATTGAAAGTTTCACAGCGAGCAGGGTAATAGAAACGGAGAAAATGGGCATCGCGGATACCGAAACTCATGCGGCTCTGACATCACAGACCTCACCGCCGCCAGTGAGGCAGCGCACCAGAAGTCACGTGCTTACGGCTGCCAATGGGAATGGACGCAACTCTGAGGTCTGTGACGTCTGTGTTTTGCTCGGGAGCGCATGCGTTCGAGGGCTTGTACCTCGCTAAGTACGACACGTAGAAGAATAATTCTTTTTTCCTCTGTATTCTGATGTGCAGTACAATACGTCCATGATGTAATGAACCTATGAAAGTGTCTCAACCCCATTAGGACTAAATATCGTGTCTTCGCAATATTACCTACAATGTGACCGGGAAGTATCACAAAATTTCAACATTCGAGACCTATGACGTCATAGGATGCCCAACATACCCAGGCGTTCGGCAACGATTCGTTCAGGGACGATTATCGTCCCTGAACGATAAACGGGGGACGGAGAGCGGAGACCGGAAAAGTAGGATACAGACGCCAGAGGTCGCGGTGACGTCGCTTACTCTTGGAGAAACCGAAACTATAAAGTCTTGCGGATGCTTCCGAAAATTCGTTGAAACGCGTAAAGTATACGGACGTCGCGTGCTGGGTCCCTGAGCGTGGTGGATATTTTATGAAATAAAATAAACGTAGTTTTAGTAGTAGCACTTTACTACGAACCTATAGTACCCGTCGAAACTAAGGAGGGTCTCTTACTTCTTGCAAGCGTACGCTCCGACAATGAAGCAGGCGATAAATACGAGGGAGGCTGTAGGTACCACAGCCAGGAGCGTTCGCAAAAGTGGAGGTGGCGCTGAAAGACAAGGAAGTGCGATGAAGCACGGGATGATGCTCTGTACAAGAACGTGGCTAACTTACACGCAACACATTGGCTATTGTCTTTGAGAACGTACGGGAAGGGGCAGTAACAGAGGTAGTCCAGGCAAAGAAGGTTGGCGCTGCCTTTAGCGCATTCTTCGTTGTACATGCACGCTTCGTACATCGCCTTAGCTACGAAATTCACGAGAGATTAGTGGGAATATGCCAGTGGACGGAGACAGTGGAAGAGTAGGAACTACACAAAAGTAGGGTACATCGGCTCGCGATCCGGTTGACAATATTTCCGTTCGTCCACTGTCTCTCCAGTACACGAGCGCTTTAAAAAATTCCAAGAGGAAGGATTCGTATAGTATCCGCTGTTTTCAAAGCGCGTGCGAGTTAACACTATGCCACGCTGCCGACGCAAGAGTGCTGCGAATTGGAGTTCGCACGCATAAGGCACCAGCACAGCTAGCTTCGGCTGCATTTCGTGTAGAAAGTTACGGTACAGAACAGATAGAAGCGCATTGTTACAATGATACCACAGGAATGAGGTCAATAAGGCTCAATGAAGTAAAGACTAACGTTACAGAAACGTTACCCACTGACCTGGAAGGCAGGTTCCCTTGTCTTTGATATGAACGGGTGTCAAAGCCGAGCAATTACAACGAAGGTCGCGGCACGCTAAACCTCGGCTTACGAAACAATCGTTGTCTCGTGTACAAGGTAGACCGTAGCCTCGCTTTGACTGGTCTTCAAAACGAGATGTTGCATTAGTATTTTGTAAGAGAGAATTAACGTCCTGGCAACTCACTCGTATCCTCGTCAGCGGACTCTGGAAGGTAAACCCCTGTTGCCGACCGCAGTCCTGGTGCATCGGTTCTGCAGGGATCGTTGTGCTGTGTTTCGCTTTGACTCTTGAAACCCTCAGTGTAATACTTACTGGGAGCCGACGCCGACGACTGCGATCTGAACAAGGAACGCTGCCACCGTGCTCCGAAGCACAGTCAACATATCGTACGGTCACAGGAGGACCAATGAGTTTGCTTGTGATAGGAACGTCAGCTGACTCTGGGCCGCGGACCAAAAGAACGAGCGAATGACGTTACAGTCGGTGCGCGTGACACTGGTCATGAAGAAGTCTATGCTTATGCAGAGTGCCCATTTTCATATATAGAAGTGGCGTGGACGTTTGTACGAACAACTCGTGCAAGAATTCCAGAATTAGAAAACCTTGGAATTCCTTCTAATCTTGAAGGGAAGGTAATTGTGGTAGAACTCTAATGGTCCCGGAGATTGTCCGTGTGTTATGGAGTGGTTTCGTAGCTGGCCATATAATGGTAGAGTTCCTCGTGTATTATTATACCTCTGGATCTCTACCGTTATAGGGTGTTACAATAGCCTAAAGCAATTCGCTTAGCCGATAAGTTATTTTCCACGTGGTATAACCATAGAGAGGCTTCCGGTCGTCCATCAGGTAGCCGCAGATACATACAAGCTCCCTGTATGACTACGCACTCACCACATGCTGTTCTTACGTGGACTGCAAGCTATTGAACATTCTGGCATACGAGGCTCATCTGCACCCCTTGTGACGGATGTCTTAATGGTTACCACCTTGCGTACGAAGCAGGGCACAGGCTGGTCCTCCAGTGAATTCCAGCCCATTGTGGTGTCGTGGGGAACGAACACGCTGACAGCGCCGCAGCAGCAGCTCTCTCGTCTCGGAGACGGACGAGTATTGCGCTGCTGAGAGGAGACCGCCGTTCCACTCTTCAATGCCTCGTGACACCCCTGGCTTCCCGCCATTGGACAACTGACATTCTCCCCCCCAGCTATGCTGAGAAGAGTTGATCCAACGCTCGCTTTCCGCATGCCACGAACCACCTCTCGTCAAGATGCTGCATTAAAATTCACAGGATACGACTCGATGTGGCGTTTACAGCTCAGTGGCGTTATACCGCTTGAGACAAGTTGACTCTCCTAGCTGCTGTCACTGTGGTGCTCTGAAAGATCTATAGCACATACTTCTTCATTGCCCATACTACCAACCTTCCCGATCCACACTCTCCGGGTCTCTTAATCAGCTGGACTCTCGCCCCCCCCCCTCTCAAAATCGCTTGGTCCCTACAAAATCCAGCCCACCAATACTCTGCCCTCAAACCCCTTTTGACTTTTTTGGACATCATAGGACTTCGATCCTTATTGTGAAGGGGCTCATTATTTCATTCTCCACACATCATCACCAGCAATGGGGGTAGAGCATCGCCCCTGGCGATGAAACTCCCGATTCATCATCTCAAAATAAAGTTGTTTTATGTGGACCGTTCAGCATTCTCTTTCGTCGACAGAAATGGCTCTGGCAGACAATTTGAGTTGCACAATCCTGAAGCTACATCTTTGGTTGTGTTCGTTTATTGGACACGCGCAACTCGAGAGCCGAGAGAGTAGACTCTTGCTGGGCGAAAATGCCCTGGTGAGGCTCTCGTGACGTCATCGCCCTGGCAGAGACTCCCGTTCGAAAATTCGAGGAATCAACACTAGGGGTGCTCGAGAGCCGACTCCCGGGCGACTCTCATCTCGATGCGAGTCGCTGGAGTTGATGACGTACGATGACACACGTCACGACTCCGACTCTGGGGTCGCGCGCGTTGAATAAACGAACACAACCATAGTGTGTTCCCCAACAAGAAATGAGATTATGGCGCATTCGAAATTGGCTTTGGTGCCTACGAAGAAGCCCCCTTACTAAGGCAATATTCACGTTTTCTATGCGGTGTCTTGTCGTCGCTCTATTAAGGATAAGCTGGAAACACATTGTTTCGTGAATATACTGTTATCAGTGATAACAACATATATGCAATCCAATGTTTATTTTCTTTCATAATGCCATCATGTTACGCCTCTGTCACAAAGGCAGTGTTCAAGCATCATTGAAATCATGCGTGTGGCGCCACCAAGCGTGAACCCTGTCAACTTCTCCAAGAGCATTGGATTCAATGCTCTATGACAGGTTGCCAAGTTACGCGCTTGGGGGCGCTACGCTCATGTTCAATGGCAATTGGTTTCAATGGTGATTGAAGACTGCATGTGTGACAGAGGTACTAGTCTGCAGAGCTTTTCCTTTGTTTAACAGTCTTATCTTACAGTTTGAGCAACATAATTCGTGAATCAAACCTGAGACGAAAAAATCTTTTCTCGTTGGCACTTCTTACAGTATGTTTCGCTACGGCACCGAGAATTGGGGCACAAGGTGCATGAAAAGGTGAATGTATCCTTTCGTTTTTTAGCCTTTCGTTGCAGCAAAAGGCAGTATGACATGTGTGTGAAGAACTGTCACACACTTGTCTAAACACTTTTTTTTTTTTTGCGTGCGATTTGCCTTCCGGGCGGCAACGCTTAAGCGAGACCAGCAAGAGGCAAAGTTTCAAACGTTTATATTCTCTCAAGAAAAAAAAAAGTGTAGTTTTAGTCCTTTTGGGTATCAGATGTATAGCCATAACCATAATAGTCGTGTTCATCTTAAAAAGGAAAAGAAATGTAGTCAGTCCACTATATACGCTGTTGGAGATAAGGAGAAGCAATAGCGCGCCAGGAGAAATACTGCAGCCCACCATGCGCCATCAGTAAGGGAGCGCACTTTCTGACAGAGCGTAGTGTCATGCGCCAGTCTTAACAGCCAATACGGAAGCAGAGCGAGTACGGAGGATTACATTATCTGGCGCAAGGAGGGCGCGTGACCTCACCGCACCCAGCCATCCTATCCGCGGAGCAGTAATACCGTAGTTTGAGAGCTGACAGACTTGATTTCTTTTTCCTTCTTAAGTTTAACACGACTACAGTCGCTTTGGGGACGAAATGCACGGAAGCATATGTGGAGTTTAGGGACTATTTACAGTGCAGAGGAGTAATTTTCAGGGACAGGGGACTAAAATAAAGAGTAATTGCAATTTAGGCGACTAGGAGCTGTAATTGCCCCCCCCCTCCCCCTCGACCTACTCCTTTTTCCTTACAGCGCATGTGAACGACGCTTCGTGTAAGACAGCGGTTCTACGGGGCGACGATGCCTCGAAGTCATCTGTATGCAGAGTTGTACGTAACGCGTTACTAGTAACTGCGTTACTAGTAATCAATTACTTTTTTCAGTAATTTTTTAACATAATTTTGTGAGCAAGTAATTTTCCAAGTAATCTGATTACAATTTTCGGTAATCAATTACTGAGTAATCGATTACTTTTTTAACCTTCTGTCAACAATGGCAACTCTTTCCAGCAAGCCAATCTGTTCTTCTGTTCCACCACGAGTTCAACTGAAGCAATGACGCAGAGATCACTGTGACGGCCGTCTCTAGTCCACACGTGTTTCATGCACACCACAGTAATATGATAATCCCTTATACTGCGACCTACTGGAGCAACAGTAAAATAGGTGACTGTATTGATAAATTGTGCGGGCTGAACATAACAATATAGTAATAAAATGAAACAGATATGTTTCGATGTTGTTTTAAATGTGTACATAAATCTGTAATAAACCCGTATATGCGTTCTGTATGTTGCTTTCAAATGTATTTGTGAATTTCACTTATCAAGTATGTTGGTGTCTCATACTAGAATTTGCAACAAGAGCTGCATGGTTGCATTCACTGCAGCCTTGTTGGCTTTGCTATGGCTCACAATTTAAAGTAACGGGAAAAGTAACGCGTTACATTTTTTAATCGGTAACGTATTACATTTTCGATGAAGTAATTTGTAACGGTAAAGAATTACTTTTCGCGCAGTAGTAACAGTAATTGTAATCAATTACTTTTTCCGAGTAACGTGTACAACTCTGTCTGTATGTGATGTGACCGGTGCGTGCAAAATGTTATAGATGGTGTAAGTGATTGTACGATCTTCTACACCATGGCGCCATTGTTGCTCAGAAGCTCCTCCTCACTGCCTTGACCTCTAACTCGTTTAACTCTAACTCTAACACGTGTTCGCAGCAGAGATCTGGCTTAGTAAGGATGACGACTTTTCACTCAGAGGCTAGAAGACTAGCTTCCATCGAATCCTGGTTTATGCATAACGGTATACCGTCCAAAGACATGACGCGTTACCAATACAAACATTAAAAGGCGATATTCAGCAAAACTCACGGCTTGCAGTGCCTCATAGTCATGTTCTAAAACCTGTTACGACTAGTCAACATAGTGAATATACACTTGACATTCATAGGAAACAGCATCGGTATTAAAAACAGGTATCGGTTCATATGTACAAATTATGCAAGTGTGAACACTCAATAAATACACAACATTGCAGAGGTTCGTATAGCACGTGGTACTCGTGCTGAGGAGATAAAAAGTAAGGCTTGTGAATCGTATCAAACGAATATCCTTAGATAATATGAAACCAGCGTACGTGGACTGTGCAAATGTGATATGTGAATTCCTTGCAAATCGTAGATGGCAGCTTTGGCAGACAAGCAGCAACAACACAAATAACGCCCCAAAAGGTTATCCATCTTCACTGGGATGACTGCTTCTTAATTGAGCGGAATCCTCACTCTGCGTCGAAGCCGGACATTGTCAATGAGCAATTGAGTACAACCCTAAGTTATTAGAATGACATTTGAATGATGTGAAACTAAAGGCAAGCGTTTAGCCGGGATCTTCGGCTCTTGATGCCTTTTCTAGCGCCTTCGTCCACCTGGAAAACAACAAATTTCCGTGATAAAGAACTCCTTATTCTTTAAAACGATCACTGAAAATAATTGCCCAAAAAATACAAGAGTCCTCAAGAAATCCTTCATAGACAGAGCGTGGCTGGTGCTGCGAGATCTACCTATAGGGGGCCGACACCATCACCCTTCTAGTGTGGATAACACGCCGGCCGACGTTCGGAGTTGAGGATTCTTTTCCATAATTCTCGTGTATATTCACCGGAAGGTCACTTGTGCCACGATGGTACGATACCGTTTGGTTCCCCAATCACCCACGTACTGCAGTAAACGCGGAATAAACGTGTAAAAGCAGACGACGCGAGGAAGCTATCCACACTACGGTTGTTCATCGTTTCTCCGCAGCGCGCAGCCATCATTTGAGCTCAGAGCGAATAGGAACCATTTATAATAATGCTTTATAGAGCCACCTGACTTAAAACTTACCACCATTAATGGCCCTATAGAATTGCCACATTTCAACACGTTTGACACAACGCCCATGGATGCAGCGAATTTTTTTATCATGGTAATGTGAAAAAAAACGGTGTCCAGAAAAACGCACGTTAGATGGGGACATCACCAACCTTTCTAACTCCTCTACGTCTGATGCCTGGAAGAAGTATGTCTTTTTCTGGTGGAAAAGTTTAAAGATGGGAAGCCTCAGGTCCACACCATCGCCTTTTTCGGCAATGCTCACCAAGAAACCAGGAACTGGCATGGATGTCAACGGGAGGAAGTCCTGAATCGTAAAACACGCAAAACATAAGCTAAAACGCCTGTTTTTCAACATTTCTCCGCAGTGGATTTTCTCTCCCGTGTACACGGACCTCGTGGGACTTGAAGGAGTAGAGGACGAAGTCACGTTGCAGAGCAAACCATCGTCTCGCCCAGGCCTTCGAGCTCTTGTCTTGACCTCCGGTCTTCAGTTTCAAATAGCCACTGATCACGGCGTTTTCAGCCTGGAACGTCTGCAACGGGTGAATATAAATTAAGGTACCGTAATGATGTACCTTTCCCCCGAGCTAACTCACTGGACTTTCCAATGGTGATTTTATTTCACGTTCCGCATCGGCTCTGTCGGGATGATTCTTCAAGATGGCCTCCCAACAGGAAGAGCACACGCGGCTGGCTCGGTTGTTGTCATAGGCTAGTTTCGTTTTTCGTGAAAGACATTTACTGCACGCCACCTGGACAAAGATTAAAAAAAACATAAAGTACATGTCGAGACGTTTTTGTCTTGAAAGAGCAGTGGAATGACACTTTGTTTTCGTAGAGTACCATCCTATGTACTACAGCTACCTATTACTAGAGGTGAGCGTGGTATACCCGCGGTTATCCGCAGATACCCGAGCAGTTTCGCGATTTGTAGGCAGAAATTCAGTGTCGCTGCAGGTTGGGGGTAAAATGTGGATGTACCCGCACTGCACCCGCGATAAGTGCGGTGTACCATATGCCGCGCATTCACCTCTACCTATTGCCACAATCATGATTCACTAAAGGCACAGTTACCAAATCACTAAGGTAGTACAAGTAAGATCAAGGCCTCCCAGCAGCTTTACATATAAAATCCCAAGAGCCGTGAAAGGAGATTCACTGCGAGGAACTCACGATGCCACATGCATGGCAGTGGTGCTTCCATCGTAGACCCAGAGCAGAAAAAGCCATAGAGCACTTCTGGCAGTGTGACACTGTGTCTGCCTTCACCAGGACTGGAGCCCTCTGGCCAAGTTCTAATTCTTCCGGACTCTGCGGTAACAAATATCGGAACTTAACAAGGACAACACATGTAGAGCCATTCACACTGATCGGTTACCCGCAGCTAAAGACGCAGTACCTTAGATCCACTGAGTCCGACTCTGAGTGAGCTCTTCCGCATCTTCAAGTCATGCACTGCCTTAGCAAGTGTCTGTGTGGGATATAATGAAGCAGGTGTTAAAGTGGCACACCCTCACATTCAAAACGTGCCCCAATGATATCCTTTCATGATACAGCTGGGACATACCTGCATCCAGGACATTTTCTCCTCAGGTGTTCTACAGCAAGAAAAGACAATATTAAACATACTAACTCAAGAAAAGCGTGTATTCAGCAGTATGCCACAGAAGATCCACTTATGGAAGTTACTTATTATATCAGATGCACAGTTAGCACAGAAAACTCATGTATAGAGAACTCGGGACATGTACACTCTGCATGTCTTCTCAGTCTTGCTCTGAACGATTTCACTACTGTGTACCATTGCACATTTTTAAAACAGTGTGGACTCCTGGTTAAAAGACACTGCCTCCTGCTGTGCAATACCAGCTAAAACTATATATTTACTCGCATAATTAGCGCACCCCCATTCTATGCATCGAAGTGGTGACCCAAAATATGGGGTTCACCGACTCCGATGTTTCGGAACAAAACTGTTTTTGAGTGGTCCCTGAGCGTTCAGTTCCTTGTTTTCCTTTTGTTTTTTGCACGCAATTAACGCACCACCTTTAGAGCGTGACGTTTTTGGGTAAAAACGTTTGTTGCGTATGCAAGTAAATGCGATAAGCTTAATTCCGGTTCTTGCACTTTTCGAAGGTTCCACAAGAGAGTCAATCAACCTTGCTTCTTAGAACACTCCCTGCAGACGTTCAAATAGAGCCCACATAGACAAAAAAAAACAAAAAAAAAGAAAAAACAAGCACTCTGCATGCTTACTGAGCGAACAGTTCTATAGAACGGCCAGTGTTCTTGATGTAAAAGCTGTTTGGCGTCTCCAGATTGTCCCCTTCTTGCACAATGAGCCCATCCATGTCCACTCGTGCTCGGATGCGATAGCATGCTCCAGACACGACCCGATTGCTCATCAACCGCTGACTGCACAGTAGGACCAAGTCGTTGAACTATGAAAGAGAAATATACTTAAATGTGAACTGTGCCCTTATCGATACTGCGTAATGTCCAATGCTCAAAAACCAAATGAACCAACGCACCACAAACATATGTCTTTCCTGATGATCTCCTGATCTTGCACATATCTTCGTAATTTTCCCTTCTCGCAGTAACTCCCGTGTTGGACTGACAAGATCCATAACGCCGCCGACCAGGTCCTGGATTTCCAATAGCTTCTTGAATTTGTCCTAGATGAAATGGCAACATGATTGATCAGAAGCTCGCTATTATTTGTGTTGAATTATTTAAATAAGGTCGAGGAATCCTCCATACTATTTTCTTCATGGCTTCATTTGAATGGATAGCAGCTGTGGAGACCAACTCCAGGGCTTCTGAAAGTGTGCATCAAAAATATACTACTCTCAATGGTGTCAAGAATACTGTGTAGCAGCGTACAATGGTAGCAAATCATCAACACACAAACCGCATGCATAGGATACTTAGGACTCAGTAAATTCACTTACTCTCGGTATCAGTCGTGTCTGGGGAATCTTCGGGTAATTTCTTCAAGTACTCTGCCAGGATTTATTAGAAAAACTTTAGTTGTCAACAGATCTTTGTTGATCCTGCACATGTGTATAGGTTCCTCATATGTACCTTTAAGAAGGAGCTGGTATCGTGGCACCCTCTGAACTGGTGTCAGCATGTGGTGTTGAATGGTAAGATTACCACATTCTGGCATCCTCTGAAAAGTAGGAACGAAGCCCGCTAGTGGACTCAAACGTGCCACGCTTTTATACTACTTGCAAAATTACCAAACGCATATTTAATATGACCGCTCTTGCACAAACACAGGCAACATACATGAATATCATCCATGATGCCTTGAAACCTTGGCTGCTTGTTGTACCAGGATCCCAGAAGCCGCATTGCATCATCGTAGTTCCTCACATACTCCGTGTACATCTTCAGGAACGGTGCAAAATCCTTCATGATGTCCCCGATACGTGGGTTACTGTCCCTGGAAATTACGCAAGACAAGAACTTGGGTGCGACGAAATTTGCTTGCACGATTTCACCAAAAAACGTTATTATAATCATTGCGAACACGCTAGCTCTCTTGGTCGTTCTTAAAGGGAGACTTCGCAAGGATTCGGAAAAAAATTAGGTGTGCATCATACAGAACACGAACCACCCCCTCGATCCCGAATACAGCATTCGCATTCATTTTGCGCGAGTAATTAGTTCGTAAATGACGATGATAGCAAACCGAAATGCGAAGGGCAAAAAACAGAGCTCCATATTACAGCGGTTCGTCACGAGGAAGATAGCGTGACGTCACCCATCGTTGTCGTCTGCTTCCAAACCTGCATTCTGCCTCCCTTGCCGGGTGATGTCACAGTATGTTGCTTTCAACGCCGCTTCGCTTCACAAGGGCGAAGCGCTAGCTTCGTAATAAAATCGTTTGAGTAAAATCTGCGCAGTTTTGGACGGAGATACGAGGGGTGTTCAAGTCAAACCGGGACTTTCTGACTCCTGAGTGCACAAATGGCTCGCGCTACTTCTTTTTCGTCATTTTCACACGCGACAGGCCTCCGCTTTCACCACGTGGTGGTCCAAAGTTTGTGCAAAACAGGAGACACATGGACAAGATGGCAGACAACGAGGTGAGCGCGCACATCAAATAGCGAATTGTCATGGAGTTTCTCGTGAATGAAGGCGTAAAAGCATCTGAAATTCACAGAAGACTTCAGGCTCAGTATGGCCACAATACACTTAGCTGCAGCAAAGCGTTTGAGTGGGGCAAACGGTTCCGAGACGGCCGTACATCAGTGCAGGACGATCCCGGCCGGGGCGGCTCAGAGCCCAGTGTCAGAGTTCCTGAGAACATCCAACTTGTGGAGCGCCTGATCCTCAAGGACCGACGGATAACATGTCTCGAACTGGCTCGAAAGACGGAGCTTTCTGTGGGAACGTTGAACACTATCATTCATGAACACCTGCAGTTTCGGAAAGTTAGTGCCCGTTGGGTCCCGAGGCAGCTCTCCGTGTTTGACCGGCAGAGTAGACTGGAAATCTCCCAAGAGCTAAGGTACCGTTTTGACAATGAAGGACAGCCTTTCCTTGATCGGATCATCACGTGCGATGAAACGTGGGTGCACCATTTCACTCCTGAGTCTAAACGCGCATCAAAACAGTGGAAGCATCCGGGCTCGCCAGCTCCCAAGAAGTTCCGAAGCACCCCGTCTGCGGGTAAAGTCATGGCCACGGTTTTCTGGGACAAGGCAGGCGTTGTTCATGTTGATTTTCTGCCCAGTGGTACCACCATCAATAGTGCATATTACTGCCAGGTTCTCAGGGATGTGCATAAGGCGCTGAAGCAAAAGCGGTCAGACCTCATCACCAAAGGAGTCGTCCTCCTACAGGACAATGCACGCCCGCATACCGCGCATCTCACGACACGCACCTTACAGGAACTTGGCTGGGAGTTGCAGCCACATCCCCCTTACAGTCCAGACCTCGGCCCCAGCGATTTCCATCTCTTTGGGCCACTGAGGGCGTTCCTTGGGGGCCGCCACTTCAGCTGCGACGACGAGGTCACGAATGCGGTCCGATCATTGCTGCTACGCGCCGGTAAGGATTTCTGCGCTGCTGACATCCAAGCCCTCATGAAACGCTCGGACAAGTGCATTAGTGCAGCTGGAGATTACGTCGAAAAATAAAACTAATTTCTCGCATGTAAGTTCATTTTACTTTTGCGAAAAATGAAAAGTCCAGGTTTGACTTGAACACCCCTTGTACAGATGTTCCTGACATCCCAAAGATTACGGATATACCATAACCGTTGTGGTGATTTTGTTGCGGAGTCCCTCATTAGAGCAAGGAAGTGGCTTGACATCAGGAGCCACCATGAAAATCTGCAATATTTTCGCTGTGCGGTGTGTTATTACCGCGCAACCGGATGTACAGAAACGTCCGAAGAAAGCAGCCGCCGGCGGGTCCGATCTCCTAGCGTGACGTCAGTATAGACGTGCGTGGCACCCGGCATGCGCAGGGAGCAGCTGTAAGCTTTTATTCGCCACAGAAAATTCGTCTGCTACTGCTGCGGCGCAGCTACCCCCCACGTCCCCGGGCCACGTCACGAACATCACTCCCCCATCGCCTTCGCGCTCTTTGAAGGATCGGCGAGTTTTCTAGAGCGCGTGTAGATCAAGCCTCTCTCGCCATAACCGAAATGGCGCTACCGAATGCGTTCAGTGTACCTTGTCGTGGTGCTATGCGAGGTGCACGGGCAACCGGCGCTATAGAGTTATCACATCGTCGCCCTTGGTCCAGAGTACGGTTCGGAACCCGAGATCCTGGGATTTCGGGAGGACAAGTCCCGGGCGGGATAATATGTTTAGGCTTTCTTGGCAACGAATATGGTGCAGGTCCCGACAAAAGTTTACGGAACACTGGAGTGGTGTATATAGTCATCTGAATGACACGGTCGCTGCAAACAGGAGCAGATAGACTTACAAACAGGTGACCGGGTACTCGACGCACCTCTCAGTAAGTGTGTCCACTCCCGTTCGCCGCTAGGGTGTCGCTGAGATCAAGAAATACGTCGCTATGGTGTTCCGTAAAGTTTTGTCGGGATCTGTACGAGTGGAAAGGAAACAACGGTGTCTTATCGACTTTTGGTTTCAAGCGTCCCTTCCCCGAAAAATATCATTTGCAATCCGAAACCGAACCAACCTCGTCGTCCACGACACAAGACAAAGACGTTAGCTGCTGACTCATGTGAACCACGCAAGCCACAGCCGAGAACAGCAGCCCTCAAGAAACTTGTACGAAATCAGAAGGAGTCTTCCGATCTATAAGGCTATTCACAATATTGCAGAATCTCCCTCTCTGCAGAATGTCTCTTTGACGTATACGTGTATTTGAAAGTAGATCGAGAAAATGGATACAGCCCTTTCAGAAAACTAGAATCGGCTGCTCCAGGCCTGAACAGAACCAATTACTATAGATTAATAAAAGGGGAGATTAATAAAATACACCATTCCATTTATTCACACAAGCGACATTCCCCAGAATACCCCAGCGGAAGATGAAAAAGAAAAAAAAAAAGGTCATTGATCTTAACTACCGCGAAAGTACAAGTGCTGAACGTCATGTCTTCTCGTGCACTGCTAACCGTGGGAAATACACTGGGGATACCCACCCAAGCAGCACAATGTACTGAAAGTCAAGTCCAATAGGGGTGGACGGGTATGTGGAAGGCCTTGAACAGACTCGTGAAACTAAAGAACATTGATAAGACACATACCGTCCACCCCCATTGCACTCGACTTTCAGTACATTGTGCTGCTTGGGCAGTCGATATTCCGCGTTGATATGCGCGGCGAAAACTTTCGCTCCGTGATTATTTTTCGTTTTCTTTCACTAGAATGTTACGTGGGGATGACAGGAAACGCACACTGTATCGCAATTTGCGATAGAATACAGTGCAGGTTGCGATGGGTGCAGGTGGATACAGTCCTGTACAATATCCTGAGGATAGTTGAAAGAAAAAATCCCTATCCTGTCCCGGGATCCACAATTAGAAATCCAGAGATTGCAAAAACGGCTCGGGATGCCGAACCCTAGTCCTGAGTACTCGCACACGGCGTTCCCGCCCTATGCACTAAGGTTCCAATGCCCGACTACACTTACCAGGTGTCTATACGGCCCTGCAACTTGGGCAAAAGGAAGTCGTGATGCAGCTGGTACAGTGACTTGAGGTTCGAGAACATCGCGGAGACGACCGCTTGAGGAAACATAGAATGGGCCCGGTTCTCCTGGTCAACCCTAAAAGCGAACACCTGGTCCAGTAGGTGCAAGACTTCGACGTACGTTTTTTCCGTAGTTAGAAGCTCTTGCGCTACTCTGCCCCAGCTGCTCGCAGCGACACCAGTTGTTGGCTTCTCCAGTCGCCTACTACTGGTTATGCTGGGAGTCTGCAACATGACAATGGCCCACTTGAATGTTGCCATTACTAAAATGCTTTCTGCACAAAGGAAATGTTTTGGCGAGCTACAGTGCGGCTTCCGTTGCCTGAGCCACGACTTGTCCTAGGAAGGTAACTGTGAACTTTCGTTTTTCAATCTACAGTTGATTATCCCCAATACGTCTGCGCAATATTAGTTTTTGTAAGGTATTGTGTTCAATAGAAATTCCCAAGCAAACTAAGCCGCATCAAAGCCACAGATTTCTGAAAAACGTAGAAGCTTCTGTCGTGCACTCTAAGGGGAAAAAAGGAGTACTTTTAGTCCTTTTGGTGACTAATCCCTCTCGGGAGTACTTTTAGGGACTGTTTGCAGTGCTGCGGAGTAAATTAAAAATTTCGGGGTCAGGATGCCAAACTCGGGAGCAATTACAATCAAATGATATAGCTGGAATTGCTCCCCAGTTGTCTCTTTCTTTCTTTTTTTTTTTCTTCTTCTTCTTCTTCTTCTTAGGGTGCACATATTTGATCCACAAGCCAACGTAAACGAAACCTCGTTTCCGAATGAGCGAGCTTATATGACGTACCCCGATAGAGAGGGAGCAGGCACTGACGGTGTCTATCGAGTCATCCACTCTGGAAGCAGGGACATCCTCGATAGCCAGGATCTTTGCTTCTTCCCCGAGGCTCGTAGCATCTTCTAGCGACTCTTCCTCATCTTCGCTCTCCGAGACACTTTCGTAGCTGCCCGAAAGACTTTCGCACATCTGCTGTGTGCTGAACCTGCGAATTCGACCGCATTGGCGGCTTGACAGACTGCACGGATACATCTGCATACATGGTCTGCACACCCTGCCAGCCCTATAGCTGGGGCTGCCATCAACTATGGCCGTCGAAGTATGCCTTGTCACGTTGTTTCCGGGAATTTATTAAGAATTCGGAAGGAAGGGGCTCCTCCATTATAAATTGTGGAAAGTCACGAGTTTCCCCTTCCCCTGTTGCTCATCTACCTATATTTTGACGCGCGTGCACGTAAAGCTTCTTTGGCTACGATCCTGCTACGATCCTGCTACGATCTGGCTTGAGGTACTATCCCAAGCAGCACAATGTACTGAAAGTCGAGTGCAATAGGGGTGGACGGTATGTGTCTTATCAATGTTCCTTAGTTTCAAGAGCCTGTTCAAGGTCTTCCACCTACCCGTCCACCCCTATTGCACTCGACTTTCAGTACATTGTGCTGCTCGGGATTATACGATGAGCTCACGAGCGGGACGAGTTGTCGCGTCTAGGAAACCGTCCAGACGGCACTCTCTGTGCTCGTAAAGAATAACAATAATCTGGGGACCATGCCAACTAAGCATCTGAATGAAGAGTCCAAAAAAGGACGCTCAAGGCCAGCTGATGCGGTGCGTTCTAATTAGCCCACTTGCGCGAACTTTGCTCCCTATACCAAGAAAACATGGAGATCTAGACTCATCAAGCTGTCTAATGACCAATCTGACGCCGAAAAATTTCACAAAACCACGATGCATTTAATAGGCTCGAAAGAGATCTCTTTTCATGTTTCCAGAATGTGAAATGTAATTTGGGCTTGATGTAGAGCTTCCAGTCGAAAGGCAAATGTTTGCGACTGCAAGTGCCGGGTCTCGAGCACACTGCCCCAGCCGGCAATCAGAGAGGTATGGGTTCGAGCCCTCGGCAATCGCTGACATTTGATTGGTTGATTAAAATAGAAGAAAATGTGGGCATGTGATACCCGACTTTGTCGGGTCAGGCTACTCCCGAACTCGTGAATTGAAAATGAAGAAAAACCAACCTCAAGATGACCAAGAGGCATTTTAAAAAAAAGGTGATCTCAGTTGTCTCGCGACGTAAACCCCCAATTATTATTAAAAAAAAAGGAAACAAACAAACAAAAACATTTCGTCAACTGGATACACACAGATCGCATACCACTTAATATCGATTGCTCAACCAGTTCCGTTATCTACTGATTTTTTTCTTCCGTGCCCTTCGACTTACCTAAATGTATTGGTTTCCCCGCAGTACTCAAAATGACTCCTGGTGCTAAAATGAAACGACGAACTCATCCTTCCCAGAATATTGAGACCCTCCGGATCCGATCTCAGTGAGGCGTCACTGAGTCTTTCGAAGTCAGAGAAGGGCCGAGGCTTGGCTCGCAGTTGGGTGTCGGACGCCGACATCACGTCGCTCATGCCAGAGGCCCTGAACAAATTGTGCGTCCTTTCGAACAGGGGACTGCGTCGAAACAGATCGCCCATATCGAGCAGCGTTCGAGCGTTCCTTTCCGTGGCACCGTCGACAGAGTCGGGACCCCTGGACGTAGTTCCATTGTCCGTTCTCCTGACCAGTGGATGGGTGTTGAAGTGAAGGGCAGGGTCTGTGTCGCCGCTGCGGACGGAAGCCGTGACGGATACGCTTTCGGATGTGCTGCGAGAGAGACGGCAACGGGTTTTGGTGCCTCGTACACACTCTACGAAAGAGGACGATACAATAAAGGACGCTGCGCCAAATCCGAGATAAGCAGTGCGCACGATATCGGTGAGTTGAAAGAAGTAGCGCGATCGACTTCATCGCTGTCTTTCGGAACCGTTATCTCGGACGTCTTCCGATCTATACTAAAGCTCTTCAGTGATGTGTACGGAGCGCTTAGAAGTACCATGCGCTCTCTCACTGCAAAGAAATACGGTAGAAACCCTTATTTCTCGCGCGCCCGTAATTTTCGCGAATTGAAAATTTTCGAACAAAAATTGATGATGAAAAGAACAATATAATCGCAAAATTTATTTTCACATTTGGTTGCTACTGCTAGTAAGCATTTGAAGTGCTTTACGGCACACTCTTGTGCAATACCGCTTTACCAAAGTGACGCGATCAACTTTAGCATCTATAGATTTAGCGAAGTTTAGTGGCCGCCAACTATATGTCCTGTGTCCTATTAGCGAAAAATTCGGGGCCCAAAATGGAAGGATGATGAGGCAACCCGAAGGAGGCACGGACAGAGGACGCACGCGGACAGTGCTGTCTCCGTCGCGCTGCCTCACCATGTTTCGATGTATACCAACCAACACGCCCTATATACCTTCTCGCACGAAACTGAATGGTTTTACAGTAATGGAATAAAAGCAACAGAGACCAAAATGCGACACGACAGTACCCGATATGCCATCGGTAGAGGATCACTGAGGATGTTTTAGTGAGCATAGAGTCTGTAGGTTTAGGTTAGGTTAGACGTAGCCGTTTTAACTTAGGGTTCCGCGGTTCGGCATTTGCCGAAAAATGCCGGAAAACACCCGCCGAATATTTTTTGGGGAATTCGGCATGTTCCGAAAAACTCCGAATCACACTCTTCGAATGTGGTGCTACATGCCGACAATGCCGGTACCCGATTGCAATTTTCTTCTTCCGGGGCATCACATTTTCGTTTTTCCTTCATCCCATTTCCAGGTGAAATGCGGGGAACACCGCCCTGCTAGCCGGAGTGCTAGCCTCTAGTTTAGGGGAAAACGTTCCCCTGTAACACTTGATCAGTGGGTCAAGGTGGTTCAAGTACATCTGAAACCCTCCAACAAAGGAAATGTAACTCTTGCCGTTCTTAATGTCATATCCTACCAAGATGCTCTCCTCCCATAGTCCTTCTCCCTATAGTAATGCCGAAAATATCTAAATTCGACAAAACACATAAACGCCGAAAAACACCTCCCGAATCTCGCCGGGAATAAGATCCGAAAACTCGATAATGCACCACATAGGACACCGCGACTGATCATTTCCACCTACCGTAAGTTAGTTTCGGACGACGAACTTCCATTGACGACACGAAAAATGGACGGCGAATCCGACGGAAATACAAACTGTTGTCTCGTGGTCGCACCTGAACTGGTCCTAGATTCACCACCACTAGTAGCAGCACCACAATTCCAGCTATCGTGATCCGTAAAAATACCAGAGTCCCTGTCACCAAACGAAGACGTTGGCAATTTGAGCGTTCCGTTGAACATGGAGGCGGTTTCTTCTAGCAGTTGAGCGAACGCCTGACGATTGGTCCGTACGAAGTCGACGAACTGTTCGTGACTGCTGTTAGAACAACGCATGTTGGCTTCCTGCACAAAACGTTGCAAGTCGTCCCCCTCCATTCGTCTGTAGATTTCTGACGAGGGCGGATTGGTTAAGGGAGCGGAGGATGAAGAAGGACTTGAGCAACTGTCCGCGACCCGAATGGCATCTTGAGTTTGCTGGAGCAAAGCATTCAGTTGATCTTGACGGAGCTGATCTGGTGCCGCTGTGTCCTGCAAGAAAGTTGTGACAAATATAAATTAAATGGCACGAAGTTACGGGGCGAGCTTCTACGCAGCTGCCCTCGTGTTTGAGCTACATACGCAATAAACCTATTCAGGCGTTCCACATAGCTTGGTGTGCTCAGAGGGAGCAACACATATCCACGTGAGTTATCGCTAGGTGCGTTGCAACACAGAGATAGCCGGAGAACTGTACGGCGCTGACGCGGTCTCCTTTTTATCTTTTTTTTTATACAGCACTTATCGTATGTAGAGTGGATACCAGGATGGACTATACAGTATTGACACAGTCGTGGAAATGCATTTGCTTAGACGGAAAGAGATCTGTGGTTACTCGGTCTTTGATATGTTTCGCAGACGTGTCCCAAAATGCGTCCAAAAATACCCAGGACGGATAAGAAACGTAATACCTTCCTAAGCCTTTTTGCAAACCGGCCTCGACACCATGCTTTGATCCCCTGAACTGCCATCTCCATCAAAATCTTTCGTTCCCTACAGTTGACACTGGGGCAGCGCCCAGCCTCCTGGCCAGCATCAGCCCCATCTCAACATCGTTTTTCTTTTTTCTTTTTTTAAGCTGTGTTTGTGTGCTGCCACGACTATAGTTCACGGCAGTCTTTCTTTCTAAATAACGATGTAAATAGTTGCGATTTGTAACCGCTTTGTAAAAATTGCAAAGGAAATGGAATTTGTTGTCGCTTCCCTGATGGATCTGTACCGACCAGCACAACTGTTGCTTCGTTCAAGTTGCAATACTTTCATGAAGCCCTTTTGTAAAACAAAACGAAGACAGCTACGCCGCAAATTCCTGGACATCCGTTGTATGTGCGCGAATTTAAAGGACCAGTACCTCGGCCGAAGCAGGTTGGGTGTCCTCCATGTTGGTTCCGTTGGACGGTGGCGCGGGGTCAACCACGACGAGGCTCCCTCGCTTGTGGAAGCCGACGAGTCGGACGGCACTGCAGTCTTCGAGGGTAGAATCTCTGCTCAGAGGACAGAGCTGTCTTCCGTTGAAAGAGAAGCTCGGTGAGAGAGGAGGGGGAGAACTACTGCGACGCCTGAGTGTGCAGCAGCGCTTAGGAGACTCCGACGAAGCGATCGAGTCATGCGAGCACAGCGTAGGCACGGACGGTTGCGCCATGATGGTCCCCCTGGTTGCCCCGGGGGGCTCCAGACCGGGCCACCTTTCCTACCCTAAACGAAAAGGGTTAGAGAAGGAAGATACGTTGTGGTCATACAGGTTCACCGCAAGATAAAGTAGTACTGCATTTCTTGCTCTTTGTAAAGAATATACCACTATTACGGTAGTCGTCGAAAGCTAGAGTTCCTTTAGTTGGGAAAAGCTAGCTTAGTTCAGCTGAGCGCTAAAGTGTCGCGTTAAAATATATAAACCTCCTATAATATATATAAAATAAATATATAAACCTAATAATGGTACAGTGAATCCTCGTTATTATGACCATGCTCGTTCCCGAAAATTTCGGTCATAATGCGGAATTGTCATGTTAACGGGGGGGGGGGGGATTTGCAGAGGTTTCACTGCATTGTTCTCCGGGAGTATGGTCGTAAAGCGCGTATGTCGGATTATCGGGGGTCATATTAACCAGGGTTCACTGTATATAAAAATATAAAACCTATATAATATATCTATATAAATAATAAAATATGCAAAATATATAAACCTCCTATGTTTCCTTTCAGAAACAAATTGTAAACTCGTCCCCCACATACGGTGTGAATACTCATAATGTGCACAAAATATGTGAACTCCACTCCGTCAAGCTGCTAATACAGTGTCAGATACATCGTAAGCAAATCGGGTATAGCTTTACACTTCTTGATATTCCTTGTCACAAGCAACATACAGGTACAAAGTGAACAAAACATCTTCCGGAACACATCCCATTACCTTACAATTGAGCCATTACGTATTTTCGTCGCTACCCAGAGCCAGAGGATTCCCAACAAGTCAAGGACGTCCGTGGACATTGAGAATCAGGATGAACCGAAGGGTGACGTCCAAGAAGACTTCGATGTCCCAACAGTGGCAACACGTGATCCTTTTAGGGGGCTGACAATATAACACGAAGAAATTGCCCCGGAAATAAAGGCAGATTTTGGTGGTCATTTTTGTTGCACCCATAGAAAAGCGCTTTCTCCCTTCCCCTTGGATTTGAAGGAAAAGGGGTAGAGCTCCCTGCCGTTTATATAGCTTGCAGAAACAGAAGGAAAAGAAGCATAAGGCCCATCGAGTGCACCAGTAAAAGCAACACCCATCCCAATGAGCTTGCCCTTTCACGTTAGCTGCCTCTGACATAGTGATAAAGACATTTCTGGGAAAGGCCAATACAGATAAAGATTGTAGCACCGGTAACAGAAAGTGACGACTTCAACGGGCGCATGTTTTTATTATTATTATCTGCCGTTTTGTGATAGCATATCATACTCTTATTTTCCTATCGCGAGTAGGAAACAAGCAAGAGACAGGATTCCTACTTTTTCCTGGAGCCCCAAGATAAGAGTAGTTCAAAGAGTGTCTAGTGATACCTGTGTTTTTCCTTTGGTCTCGGCAAGGCGAACCTTTTTCTCGGAGTACTGTCGCCAGTCTTCTCTTTTTTCTCATTCGGGCAAGAGAAAAGCGCACGTTTCTCGTGAAACGACAAAAATGACCACCAAATCTGCATTTATTTCCGGGCCATTTACACGCGTTTATATCGGCTCGATACTTTTTCTGAAGACGGCAACGGTGCTAGCGCCCCAAAAACGAGCAGATGTCATTGCTGCGAACTGCTATATCTTGATGATTAGTTCATTAATTCATTAGTATTGGTTGCATTAGTTTAGAATCAGTTCATTATCTTCTCTTCATATTGGTGGGGTAAAAAAGTGACCTTCACTTGGCAAATTTCGGAGTTCACTTCGCAAAAATTTACATAACTAAACTTAGGCATGACATGCACATCAGGAGTTGGCAAAAACCTAGTAAGAACAAATGCCGTTGATCGCATGATCCTAGGTGGCGTAGTTTTTTTTTCTTAGAATTCAATGACACGTTTTCTGGTACACTCTGTATAGGCTGTTCCACAGGTATGCAGGGTATCGTCTGCAAGTGAAAACCCAGGCGCAAAGCCAGAAACGGTGTTGCACACAGAGCAACTGCCAGAGATTGAAACACCAAGAGGACGCCATGTGTTCGCACACAGCTTGAGATGAGTGATCGCGGCGAGTGCAGTGGAACTCCCAAGAACGTTTCGAGGTTGCCCACTCAAATTTAGATTACAAAAGCGTGGAAGTGCGCTGCGTCAGTGTCCCAACCAAGTTCGCGAGCTCTTCGGCTCAGCTGACTCTTGCTCCACGAACATTACAAAACAACTCAACAAGAGCATCTTCCCAACTATTTATCGCGACGCGCACTCGGAAGGTTAGATGATCTGCGTATAACATCAAAACCATGGAGGTGACAGCCTCCTAACCCCGCACCCCTTAGGACAATCCTATACAGAGCGGCTCGATACACACGGCGAAGGAGAGGGCAGCCCTGCCTCGCTGGTGTTACAATTGGCAAGGAGGGTGCGAAGGCCCCACGATATAAAGGTATGCATGTACTCCAGTACGAATCCCCTCCGAACCGCGAGACGGCAAAAGCGAAAATATCGCCGTGCCTGCAGCTACAGCTGGCAATCGCTATAACCGATCTCAAAATGACGCCGTACTACGCCTATATCGTACTCGGTGAAATCGTCACATCGCAACCGAGCTAGGCGGGGTACGCTCACGCATATGAAAATGTTCCTTCCATTTTGAGCTCTTGGTTTTCCCATTCCGTACCTGGACCATGACCTCCACGAAGAGAAAAAGAGACATTTTGGTGAAGCCCGCGCTGTTGGAGGAACGCCAAAGCTTCTTTCCAGAAAAAGGTAGCGGATTTATCGTCACCATGGGGTCCCTTCTTCTCACGTTCTTCGGAATACGCGTGAGGTACGTATACATTCCTCTTTTGACGAACAGGAAAGATACCAACTAAGAAACAAAGACGCTGTGGGATATCGATAATCTGGTAGCGGCGTTGCCCTCAATGCAGGGCGACCTTGACGCATGATTACAGGTAACGCTTTTGGATGGATCAGAAGGTAGACGGGTGCTATACACTAGAAAAATTAGTACGATGCTAAATAGGGAAGATAATTAAAATAGCGTACAAATATTTGGAACGTAATTATATAAACAAAATGCAGAAACCGACACTGAAGATTTTTGTTTAATTTGTACAAGCTTTCGCGTGGAGATCCACGCTTCCTCAGGTACCTGAGGTACCTCGTACCTGAGGAAGCGTGGACCTCCACGCGAAAGCTTGTACAAATTAAACTTAAACAACAATCTTCAGTGTCGGTTTCTGCATTTTGTTTATGTGATCTACAGGACTTGACTCCCCTCTTCGTATACGCTTCTGAACGTAATTATAGTAAGAGTAGGAAACACCGAAAAAGTAACTGTCACATTTGGAATACTACTTGAGTATCATATTTGTAGTCAAAGAGATTAGAGTTTATTTTTAATATAGGCACATGATTTATTGGCTCGTAGTAAGAGTAGCATTCCATATATGATCTACATCACATATGTACTCTAACCGCTGCGAAACACTACCAGCGGTGCTAACTGCAATAGACTCGATGGTACAGAACGTTGTATCTCATAAAGAGCCAACGTGCGAAAGAACCAAATTGGCTTTCAGAAGCACCGATACACATAGGTCGTACCTAGGAATTAATTCGACATCGCATCGTGGCGGGGCTAACTAATAGCCCATCACATCACATCATCATAACCCGTCATTCGACTTTAACATCGTTAACATCATCGTTGAACGTCAGCCTCAAAACCCATCATTCGAAAACTATACAAAATCCATCCTCAACGCCCACGGTGTTCTTTCAGTGTTCATCACTACTTCTTCATTTATTGCTGTTGTTGTTGTTCTTTCCCGTGTATAAAAACGTGCGCTGGACTGCTGACGATAAATAGCTCCAGTACAGTGCTGTGTCTTCGTCTTTCTCTTGTCAGTGTTTCATACTGTTACTCGTACACAATTCAATTCAGCATCACTTCACATCATAGACCATCACTCAACATCACAATGACTCATTCTTCATGATGTGATCATGAATGATGTCTACAATGGCCATCACGAGTGAATTTGGCGACCTATATGTGTTACAGAGATTATCCACTTTTCTCTTCCATGTACGAGATGAGGAACAACGGCAGCACTCGTCACGTAAGGACCCAGCAGATGAAATGGAGCACGGTACTCAAGCTACGCATAAATCTGGCAGGAAGTCATCTTTACATAAGGGCTCAGTAGAACGACCTTTTAAGTTGTAGCTTCAGTGATCCAACTGTTGACGACTGGCTACTGTTCAGACAAGTGAATGTGTTTGACAGTTTCTTTTTTTTTTTTTCTGCATCTACTCAACTATACCCAGCTGGGGTACACCCGCTGCGAGATCGACCTATAGGGGGCGACACCATCACCTTACTATAGTGTGGATAACATGGCGGCCAGTGTTCGGGGTTGATGGTTCGTTTCCGTAATTCTCGCGTATATTCACCGGAACATCACAAGTGCCGCGATGGTACGATACTGTTCGGTTCCTCAATGCTCCACCTGCTGCACTGAACGCGGAATAAACGTAAGCAGACGACATAAGGAAGCTATCCACCCGCACTACGGTAGTTCATCGTATCTCCGCAGCGCGCCGACACCGTTCAATTTCGGAAATTCCACAAGGAGATCCTGCTGAAAATGTGCAGCTAAATGAAAAAAAAAAAAATGAAAAAATCAAAAATCAAAAATAATAAGCTCCAAGACTCGAAACTGAACTTACCCTAAAGACATAGGTAGTCTTGAAATGTACACAAGTGCTCACGTCTTATGGAATCACATTCACGAAGAAATAAGAATGAAAGAGCTTTGAAAGTGTCTCTGCTGCGCGAAGGCTTGTGTACCACACCTCCTTTAACACATGCACGTGAACAAAGAATGCATCCACACGCACGGCCTAGCAATGCCAAACATTCCGGCAGATTATTACTTAAGAGGCGCACGTGTCGAGACCATATCACGTGACGTAACTGAATATCGCCACGGGGCATTGAAGGAAGAGAAAGAAACTGACACGCGTGGAATGTCATCAGCGATGGAGGATCAACTTCATATAAACAAACAAGCTGTTATGAACTCGGATTTCGGAGAAGAACACACTGGAGATTCATAGATCAGCCTCACAGGCATGACGGTAGCCTTAATGAGGAAATGGAGAGGGGTGAACTGTAATGTCGCGCTGTATAACTGCCGTCCATTGACACTGTCTGTGTGCACCACACATCAGCTTATCAACGGTCAGTCGAATGCACCAATAATCTTCCTGGAAACGTAAATCTGTTGTTCTTTTCTATGCAGCTATTCGTGATAGTTTAGGACATATGATGGACACAGGAGATTTGATGGAATCGGCATTGCGCGGTTCAATGGGAATTTGGTGGCAAATACTTATTCAATTTTGAATTATACGAACTGAAAGCGAAAACTCGATAAAAACTAAATTAAATGATCGACATATTCGAGCTCTCCTGATGGAGGGAAGATTCCGGCAACACTTCGAATTCGCAAACAGACGAATGCCTCGCAGTCCCATTTTGAAATTTGTCTGCACTTTGTTCAAATCAACAAATCAAATCAATCGGTCAACCAATCACATTTTAACGCTACCAACCGCCAAACATGAAACAACATCTGCTTCGTTAGGTCTTCTCTCATAGGAAAGCACGACAAGCTTACAGAAATACAAACTCACTTTCAGGCACAAAACTCTGTCGACCTCGTATTGCCGACCTCGTATTGTCGACCTCCGGAACATCGGAGCTGCACGTAACTTCCGAAAGCCCGGTCCATTTCTCTCACGTGTGCTACGACGATCGACTACCCATGGGGGAGGAAGACACCGACGTTCGAACTCACACACACACACCACTCCAAGTAGACAACCATGAGCCACAGAAATAGTCCTCCTTCAGAAGAAGGGGACAGACAACAAATTTAGAAAGTTGGCGGGTCGCGCAGGAGTCAAAATGTCTCCCGATTGCCAGGATATTTTGTTTTATTTTTCTTATTCCTTCGTGTGTATGTCTGTGTCCGTCTGTTTCTCTTGGGTTTTTCTCAAAGATGTTTTGCCGCACCGTTGTTACGTCATGACGAATGGCCAAAAGAGAACTCACTCAGACGAAATATGCGGGCAGGCCCTGTGACGTCATGGCATTTCGTGCATATCGGGACCAGTCTGCAGTTCGTGGTTGAGGGACGTGTTGCGGACAAGTAATGGCTTCTCACTGCCAATTTTATCAGCATGTTGCTATTTTTCACTTTCGGTTTCTTCTGCACTCAAAGAAATTAACCCTCCAGCGTCCTCCTGAAGTCGGCCCAGGACGCACACTAACCCCGTGCCTCCCCCTCCTTCTTACTGTCTTCCTTCCATATGTCTGCATCCGTACGACGCTCATCTTTTTATTTATTCATTTATTTAGACATACTGCAGCCACTGTCGTGGCTATCGCGGGAACGGGCACACAGATAGCCCGCAAAGACTTCTTCAAACCGGGTTTTCTAACTCACCCATCAATAGCATTCCATTCAGGGGCGGATTTAAGGGGGAAGCGGGTGGGGGTGACCGCCCCCCCCCCCATACGGTGGTGTTCCCTATGTAGAAACCCTATCTCCTGGACGATGCTGCGCCGCAAAGCACGAAATTTCCTTAAGACCGCCCCCTCCATGACAGACCCTTAAATCCGCCCCTGATTCCATTCCGTGAGCGGAGTGGTACAATATTCGGAGCATGTGTACCGCGGAGTGAAGAAGTTCCCGCGAAGACGAAGTATATGGGTCCTGAAAACTGATCTGTTTCTTTACAACTCCGCGTACGATATAGCCATAGCCTATAGCCATACTAGCTCATGGCCACAGTTGCGTCGCGGCGCCAACACAAGTATTAAAAGAAGTTACGGAAAAATTACTGGGATGGAACAAAAAGCGTGCTTCAAAACGCTTAATAGCCACATACAAAATGCGCGCGTTTCTAAAAAAAAGGCAACACTAACAGCAGTGAGAAATAATCCCGGCCAGGAAGCTGCAAGCAACCTTGCAAATGTGGATTGCAAATATTCGATGAAAGTTCAGTCAACAATGCAGTTCGGAACTGATTCAAGCGTGAGAACGTCAGCGACAAACTGCTGGGGCAAACTAGAGCCACTAAATAAGTTGACAGAATGGCGTAAATGCAGGCTAGTTGTGGATAAATTCCATGATAGGCAAGCCTGAGCGATGGGCCTTTGAGCCTTTGTGTTTGTGTTTGTTTACGTGTCTTGCCCATCGCTCAGGCTTGCCTATCATGGAATTTATTCACTAAAAAAGCTATACACTAAGTAAATGAGCCCAGCTTATTTAGTGACTCTGGGGCAATCGACACGTAATTTTACATTTAAATTGCACAACCGTGTACTGTCTAAGCTCACTCTCCACAAGAAGAGCAAGATCGACTTTTAGAGACGGCCTCAGTGCCTGTTCAATGGGACGCCCCCTGTTTTCTCTGTAGTGTGAACAACGCGGAAGTTCAAAAGAGCGCAATTTGACACGTGCATCCGCGGTGCTCGCTGTTCGCAATGAACGTCCGAGGAATTATGCTCGCGTCAAGAAAAAGAAACGCAAACACGATACCTCAGGGTCCGACGGTACAGGAGGTCGAGAAAACGCCTCACAACAGCAGCGGACATACTTTCACGCATGAACAACTTCGACTCCTGTCAGCCGTTCCAACGTTTCCTATGCCCAGAAAACGAGGAAAACCCCTTTTCTTTTAATTTGTGAACAAGGTAGAGACCAATTTCGTATATCAGTAGAATACTCGGTCAGCAGGAACTCGGGAATAGTTACATTGGAAAGCTAATTGGCAGCAGAATGTTTAATTTCAGAATACTGATGTTGATGGTGATGTGACAAAGAAAAAAAATGGGGATGTGAGTTTCGACGAAGTCGAACTGGCTACCCCAGTACGCTTACACACAGAAAGTACAAACAGATGATGAGATGATGAGAAAACAAAGAGATGATGAATAAAGCTGATAATGGACTTCATCATGTAGTTCAAAAGTTTCAACCAAGTGAGTGTTTAACCAAAATGTCGGAGTCGCAGGGGGCACACATAGCACACATTCAGCGAGTCATAGAATGTCCATAAGCCGGGTTGTATGTAGAAAATCTTTAAGTGCACTCAGCGCCTTGTCGGACGGTGCGACGGAGGACCTAACAGTTTCGCGATGTCGAAGGCTCGGGAGTCCACAGAATACTACTGGATTCGGTTTAGAAGCTTAAATAGGAACGTAGCATTAACGAAACAATCCAGATTTACCTGGGCACACAAAACCATTCGAATCATCACTCCACCGACACCGGGTGAACGTTCCCCACAGCCGCGCCGTATTAGGATGACTCCCTCACTGGTCTGCATTTAATGCGGAGTGCCAGAGGACACTCAACCACATACTGCTCAGCTGCGAGCAATTCGCAGCAAGTCCTCCAGAATGCATTGGACAGTCACGACAACGGGCCTGCTCTGTGACTGGTCAGCTGCATGTCGACATAAGTTCCACTCTGTGCTGCCTGGGGTTTTTCCTGGGTTTTCCTCAGGCGTTGTAAGATATATGTCGGCAGAGTTCTCTTAGAAGTCGGCCCAGGACGCACATTCCCCGAGAGCGTAAGTCGTGACGTTGCCCATCTCTTTTTAGAACCCTTGGTAGCGAGATGTCACCAACGTAAGATTGCTGGAGCAGCCGGTTCAATGCAGAGTTGGGCCAACATTTCCGTGTTTTTCTCTTTTAAAACAAACAACGAGATCAGAACAAGTTCTTCAACCTGTGGATGAACAGATTACAGGTTGGAGCTTGCACCACTTCCTGTGGTAAACAGTTCCATTCGTAAACCGTATACGGAGAAAAAATGACTATTTAAAGCAATTCTTCTTAGCTGGTACGGATCTGAACTGGCGATTGTGACTGTATCGACTGTCCCCAGTAAAGACAGGGGTCACATAATTCTCAGCCTTTACTTTCAGTTTACTGTTTACACGAAGGAAAAATAATTTGAGACTGTCTATTCCACGCCTGTATTGCGGTAAAGTGGGTCCAAAGGATCGTTCCTTTAAAATTTATTAAAAGTTAATATCAGCGCTTTCTTCCGAATATTTTCGAGTTTGTCAATGTCCTCCCACGTGCATGGATCACAAATAACATCAGCGTATTCAAGTAAGGGGCACCACCTAAGTCTTGTTAGCAGTAGTATTCTTTTCCATGTCACGCGTTTGAGCTTGCGTCGTCATTATCGTTTAAAATGCCAGGTTGTTTCCCTCGCAGCTTTATGTCACATCTGCGGCGTCTACGACTCAACGTCGCCTTCACCCCTGTGTTCCGGGTTAAGCCCGATTACAGTAACACGGCGCTGTGCCCAGCTTGCCACACCCCAGCTACGATCCTCCATACCATCGAGGACTGCGACCGGTACACGAGTGAACGCCGGGTGTTTCGACGCCAACTTGAGCTCCTGGACCATCGACCATTCAGCTTGTCCAAAGTACTTGGCCCATTGAGTTCTCATGCGCATCAGTGCCGGGCTCTTCGCTCCCTTTTTGCTTTCATGCAAGCCACTGGACTCGTCGAAGAGCTCTAAAGAGAACTCCGACCTGTCGTCGCTTCGAGTTCATCATAATTCATCCTCGCATATTAAACGCTGTGAAGTGGGGTAGGGTCCCGTGACTACCACGGGGAAACATCTCACGTCATCACCACTTCTCCCTCATTCATTGTTGTTGTTGTTGCGTCGCAATGTCGAAAGTTTTAAGGAGGCTTTCCAAGCGATATGGGTTGCTTCAAGCACGGATTCTTTTGGCACAATACTAATACGATAACTGGCAGTATACCTGACGTCGACAGCATATCTTCGAGTTCGGACACAACACTGACAACAAGACAGACAACAATGGGGAAACAAGCAGGGAATGTACCCAAGCAGCCTGAAAGTCGAGTGCAACAGGGGTGGACGGGTAGGTGGATGGCCTTGAACAGACTCGTAAAACTAAAGAACATTGATAAGACACATACCGTCCACCCCTATTGCACTCGACTTTCGGTACATTGTGCTGCTTGGGTATTGACAATGCCTGGGCACGTCCTGTTCGTTGTTCTTTCTCTCTCTCTCTCTCTTTCTTCCTTTTTTGTTATTTTTGTCTATTGTCTGTTCCACAAACTCATGAATGTCATGTTTACAGTATCTTTTACAGCGACGTGTGGGTGCGCAGTGTCTCCCAGATATCGCGGCGCGGTGAGTCACGGAAGAAGCGCGCTGCGAAGGTGACGTCATGCCAGGTTGGGTATCATGTAAGGTATGGTGATGCAGGTGGCGAGAGAGTGGAAAGCACAAGACGTCAGGCCTTCCTCCAGAAAGGCTCCGCCGAGGAAGGTTCTTAGTGAAGGTTCGTGTTTTGTGTACACTTGTAATACGAATCCGTTCAGAAAAGATGGTAAAGATTCCTAAACATCTGAACAGGGCCGTTCGGAGTTGCAATACATTTGTGAGAGATAATTTCGAAATATTAACCCCCCCGCACCCCCCCACCCCCGAAGTGACCTACGACCAATTCGGGTTAAACCCGATTTCTCCCCGAATTCCAGTCACTATGAAATCCTCAAGTGACGTTTCCACTGAAGACGAACAAAGGTCGTCACGTGTAACACATGTAAGAATGGGTCACTTACGTTCCCAGCAATACACCCAGGTGTGTCAACACTGTCTATGCCTTCGGGGATTACCGCTGGAAGGTCACGACCCCGCAAAAAAACAGAAAAAAGAGAGATCAGGAAAGGACTTGATAGACAAGAGGAGAAACAAAAACACCCGAAGGCGCAATTATCGCCCGATTTCTCCCCGAATTACGGATTTAAAAATAGCGCCCGATTTTTACCCCCCGTACCTGAGAAAGGCATTTAACCCGAAAAAGTAACTCCCTAATTATACGTTAAGAACCTTCAAACACAGAGAAAGAATCGTGTTAAGGTCTGCACACAACGCGTAGCGACACAAATGTCGCTGTATTTCAGCTGCGAGTTCCAAAGGTTGCAAAGCAACTCGGAATATTTTTTTATCTGTATGTGAAAAGAAAGTAACAGAAAGCGACTGTAAAAAGACAGTAAATTGTTTGGAAGGCGTACAAAATACGGGATCTCGAAACGAAAAGCGTGTGGGCGTTTTTCAAGGTCACATTCGTCCAAATGCTCGTAACTAGCTCGGAAGTGGTGGGCTCGAATCCTACCACCGGTTGCACTGTCTAAGGTTTTCCCTGGGTTTTCCGAAGACTTTCCAGACGAATGTCGGCACAGTTCCCCCTGAAGTCGGCCCAGGACGCATACTAACCCCCCCTGTCCCCCACTCCTTCCTGCTGTCCTCTCTCCATCTGTCCACATCTGTACGCTGCTCACACAGCCACAGCTGCTTCGCGGCGTAAACACGGAATTAAAAATAAAAATCTGTCTGCATCACTAATCCAGCACGTATTCGAACGAAACACTGGCCTTTCCAATTTCATTTAGGGCAATCAGTAAACCTGCAGCCAATTCCGACATGTGGCGTTCCCATATGTAATGGACACCAAAAGGGTTCCCACCATGCACGTAATTGGATAACGTCATAAAACTCCGGCGATGACGCATTTGTGATTAACTAAAAGCAGGATGGACGGCTGACCCCATCGTGCAGCTCATCCTGTTTAGAGGGTATTGTATTAACTTTGAGTGGCACTCCCCGCGTAAATAATTGAGCCAGCTTAATAGATTCGACAGTAGTTCGATACACCCGGAGGTTTTGTATTGTTTCAGTCTATTCATCATCATCCAATTTATCTGTTGTTGTTGTTGTTGTTAGTCTATTCTCAGCAGCATTCTGCAAGACGCTAGGCCAAATGTTTGACATTTTACGACACGTTTTGTAGATACCTGAATAACAATAATCATTCGGGGCTTATATATGTCGCGAGACAACTGCGATGAGATATCTGAAGCTTTCTTGTCTATATCTGAAGCAACTATGTTATTTGTCCTTTTGTGAGCGTTATCCTGGTCATCCTGAAAACACGTCGCTAAACATTTGATGGTCCAAACGTACTGACCTATGTGCAAGTTTCACAATATACAGAAGGGTCTTTTGTAAGACACTCCCCTATATATACGGTGCATTGTAGAAAAAACATAATATCAAATGGCATGTTCTGCAGACACAACCATTTCATTTTTTTTTTTTCATCTATTCAGAACGGAGTTGTAGGTGGTTAAATTTTTCCCAACCACCACTTTCAACACGATTACTACACCTTTCTATCGAGCCTACGCAATAAAGACGGGAGTCTGTTTACAAAAAAATGTCCCCTTTTACACGCTGAAAGAGATAGGAAAAAAATCGCTGTGTACACCCGCACCATTCCCAACTCAGCGTTTAAAATACGAGTAGCAACGCTCACAAGCGCTGTAAATTCGAAATATACTTAACGCGGTCGAAGGTTTATTTTTGAAACGCTGTAGATTCCCCAATAGTCCATGTGTAGGAAAGCGGTCTCTCCTTACGTATAAATCACGCGCAAGACACAAACAGAGCACTGCGCACAGTCCACAACCACCACGCTATCCTTTACGTACGCAAAGGCGACAGCGTACGTTACCCTAAAACTCACTATTATTTAATGACCCAAACACGCGAAATACGACATCGTCATAACGCAGAACGAGACAGAAGTATTCATCGCAATTTTCTGAGCACCTCCGTGGAAAAGCAGGCACGCGTGCTGTTGTATGCGTTCGCTATAAAATGTATTACGAAACCAAAGCAGGCAGAACGAAAAGGGCACAATAGAATGGTACATCCGTCTTCGTTTATCAAGGACGAACCGAATGCGTCGCGTTGTATACCTGAGAGGAAAGCCAAACGAAAATCTTACGATTTCAAGACCGGAAGTTACGCAGCAGAAGCACTTGCGACGTCACGACGTTTCCTGATCGTTAAGCAGACGACAGCAAGATCGCTTTCTTTCTCTGTTTCTTTTTTGCAGCATGCGCGAAAGATGAAACGTACAACCGAGAAACTACAACACTGCCTGAATTCCTGGGGATATTTAAAGACGACAAGCATCGAATGGAAGAGTAAACCCAAGCAGCACAATGTACTGAAAGTCAATTGCAATAGGGGTGGCCGGTATGCGTTTTATCAATGTTCTTCAGTTTCAGAATTCTGTTCAAGGCCTTCCACCTACCCCTCCACCCCTATTTCACTCGACTTACAGTACATTGTGCTGCTTGGGAAGCCATTTAGTTGCCCAAACGAGATCTGGAAGTGGGTCGTATTATTGCTTGAATTATGTGCATTTTACTGGGTGTTTTGTTAGCTTCACGTTTTGTTCACGTGACTTACTTTCTGATGCGCATGACACCACAAATACAGAATGACCTGACAATGTACTCCGTTTTATAGGCAAATAGCAAGGGAGATAAAAACCGCTTATCAGAGTCGAGAGACAATATTCATAAAACCGTTTGTTTCGCTGTACATCACACACAATCGGAACAGTACCTGAATCATGCAGCTATTTAAAAGCGATAAAACCCCAGTGCTGGGTTAAAAAGGACAAATGACAGAACAAGTAAAAGACACACGACGACACTGAACTGTCAACCACACGTTGTTCAATGCAGCTATTTTTTCGGTAGAGGTAAACCAGAATAAACCATCTTTTAGTAGATCGAAATGTGTTCACGATAACGGATCAGACAACATGTAAAGCCGGTCCCCTTATTCCTCTGAATTGTTGTTGCTGATACCACGTTGCTGACCTTCGGTTGAACAGGTACCGTTATCGTATTGTTTTCGTAAAACAACGACAACTCTAATTTTAGATGATGAATGGAGAGTTTCATCGTCAGGGGCGATACGCTACTCCAATGCTGGTGGTGATGTGGGGAATGAAATAATGACCCCCCTCACGATAAGTGAAGTGAAAAGGACATTGAGGGCAGAACGTTGGTGGGCTGGATTTGGATTTGGCCAGGGACCAAGCAATTTTGATAAAGAGAGGGGGCTAGAGTCCAGCTAATTAAGAGACCCGGAGAGTGCGGTTCGATGTGGCTTTTACAGCTTCTTCAGCTTCAGTGGCTTTACAGCTTACAGAGCACATTCTTCCTCGCAAATGTTAATTGTGCTATGCGGTAGCAAAAACGAATCAGACAAGTAAATATCACACTGCAGCAGGCATACGATGTGCCTCAAGATGACGCTACATCAGGTGTGTTACATGTATAGCGAAATTACCGCAAATAAACATTCCGCCTACGCCAATGATTCTCGGGTGAGTTTGCTAAAAGTGCTTGGAGGAAACGCCAGACCATAACATCAAACCAACTGATTTCCTCGTCTTTTAAAGCAATACGAATGCACGGTAAGGTACAATTCAGGATCGTGTTGAGCGCCCCATAGCGTCATTTTAAATATAAAACGGTCTCATCGAGCGAAAGCCCCATGAAAACCGACTGCACCAAATGCCGTTGATGCAGATAATATCAATACTTCGAATCAAATCCTTACATGCAACGCACCCTTTCACTGCGGGACTGTGACACCCAAAAACCGATAAACAGCTAACAACGTCCTCAGATACGCTGTCAGTGGTTGTCCAATGGGGTATATTTGACAGCATGTAACATGCAGACATGGAAGACAGATTACGTACATACCTTAACATAATGTTAGATCGAATATGAGAAGCACCTGTCCGAGTTCGTGCCGAAATAGCCGTTACGCATGGGACAGCACAGCACAGCAGACGACGCCAGAAGGGCGGCGCGCTACACCAGCTACACGCTGTGACGCTGTCGTCTGCTTCACGCATGTGCCACGACGCTTGCGCCACCGCGTGAATAATATAGAAACTAGACGCCGTGTTCTGCGAGCATGTATTTGCGCGTTCGTTTACAGCGATGTCCCTTTTAAAACGTTACGGTAACAGAGCACAGTTGATGTTTTGCGTTGATTACATTAATTTAGCTTTCGCAGGCGATGCTTGGCAGAAGCACAACATTGTACGGGTTCGGTCAGCTGGCTTGCGGAAAGTAAAGGTGGCATTTGCACGCGTGCACTTGCATGCGAATCAAAAAGAATTATCACCAGAGATGGAACAATAGGGCATGCTTCGGCATCTTAATTTTATTTATATATTTTTTGTCCTTTCTGCTATCGACGGAGCACAAACGAAGATGCATATTTTACGCTGACTGCAATTGTGACGGGAGTCAATATTCTACTGGGAAATATGATGACTGGAATAGCAAAACGTCACGAAAAACAACATATATTATTTCGGTAACCGTAGTTCCGCCGAGCAAGTGGCCTCCGTGTATGTGAATATGCAGCAAGGATACATATCACTACACGCAGTAAACGCGTAGGGATTAGGGTCAGGGTTTACGCAACGAAGTCACATTGCAGAATGCAACACCTATTACGTGTGCAGAAGTTCGTCAAATCGACCGAATCGGGCGCAATTACCATGCATGTAAACAATCATCTCGCTTGCAAAGCAGTCATCACTTCATTGGAAACGTTCATAATTTCGATAGTAACTGCAAACGCGCCCTCCCTAAAACATAGATGAATAATATAACCGAAAAAATAAAGAAGGATTTTTGCAAAAGTTCGCCAATACAGCGAACAAAACGCATGAATGGAAAGAGCGAACATAATCGTTACTCCGCTTGCTCCCATTTTTGCTTCGTCTACCATGTGTTCTGCGTGCATTTTGCTGCCTCATCCCCAGGCACACGAAATGTTCCAGCCACAACCAAATGCCTATACCCTCCAGAAAGAAAACGCAACGATGGATTTGAAAACGGCATTGTGGAGAACTTACCTGGAGTGCTGCATGGCGTCGCGACGCGGAGTACGCGGCGGCGAGGACGGATACGGACAGGAAAAGAGCTCGACGGGGAACGCGGGGATCGATGCCTAGTTCCCCAGCTCAGCTGCTGGCTCGGGGTGAGCGCCCGACGTTTCGGCTCCGCGGCGCCACCTCGTTACGCTGAGGTTTTAGAAAAGGCACGAAAAAGAAAAAAAAAAAAAAAAAGAGGGGAGGGGAGGCGGCCTTCCGGCGCGACGTAAGGGAAAGAGAAGGCATGTAATACGAAACGAAAGAAGAAAAGCGATAAAATGACAACGATAAAATATGTGAAAAGAAAATACGTCACATTTACAGTGCAGCAGGAAGTGAGTAAGATGACACCCCCATTCACAGAGGCGACAAATAACACAGCTGTGCAGCAAGGAGTGAGGAGGGGCTCCTGCCCCTCCCGCAGTGCACATCTCAATGCTACAACTCCACAGAGCGAGCTATAGTCCGTTGTTACTTTTACTGATGCCTCAGAAACAGTTCCACTTGCAAGGTTACAAGCACAAAAAAAAAAGAAAGGAAAGAAACGAAAACCTGTGATACGAGCTAGACTACCTCCAGTGATTTTTATGTTGGAAAGTGTGTCGAACGGTTCCAAGCTTTAGCTTTGGCGCACATATGTATGTGCACAATAAACGTGTCATTAACCCAGTACGGGATGGCCATTTTACAGTACCGGTCTTAAATACAGCACGAGTATGCAACATTGGTGGAATATAGCCCATGTCTGTTGGAAATGCCTGTTACAGTGTATACAGATCCAATAGAGATGCTAGAGCAAAAAGAATGCGAGGAGGAGTGATGTGGAAAGAGAAGTAACAGTGTTCCCAGTGGAGCTAAACCACTTAAGGCTATGCAAGGAATAAAAGGAAAAAAGGTGAAACAAAATGTTGACCAAGCAAAGGCAACCATTGTCCAGTATAAGGCATAACACAGCACTGTGTTACAGGTCACGCAGGACTCTAACTCTATGTTCACTTCGTTTCGAACTGATGCTTTCCTCTTGAAACGCCCAGAAACAACACCTGCCATCGCAACAGAACAACACTGAAGAAGTACCGGTGAGAATTTTTGTTACGACAGTGAAGCAATAAAAATATTTATTATGAATATTTCTTGTTGTGCAAATACATAAAATGCAAGTGTATCTCACACTTGTATAAAAATATTTTTGATGTACGCAACAAGGTTGGTTTTCAACAACAACAATGAGATAGTGTATCCCCATTTCCCGGGGCTCTACTTTCCATTTTAAGCTGCAAAGTGGGGGAAAAAAGGCATCACAAGATAGACCGAGTGTCCTGTTAACGAGGTTGATATCATATGATTATACGGATGTCTTCACAAATGACATTGCATGTGTGAAAGGTAAAAAACTGCACATCTGCCCATCATTCATTAAACAGTTAATACAAGGCATGTTTTTTTACAACACAGAAAGTGTGCGAAAACGTCAATCCTGAACAGCATGCTGCAGAAAAATAAACTATGTAAGGTAAAACATATTCATTGTATGTAACCCTGGTCATTCACGCATATGACATTAGGCAGTGTTGATGTTTTGAGGTAAATTGTCTCTTAAAACTCGACAATGACAAGATTACTGCATCTCTAACGTATGATCCATTTATCTTCGAAAGGAAGGAGCGCAGGAATCATCGAGTAACATGCTGTACTCTGCATAGCCCTATTCCCAAACATCCAAGCAAAACACTGCATATTAAAATTAGAGACCACTAAAAAAAGCCTGAATGGTCGTCGATTGATGCCACGAAATTGGGCAACTGCCAAAATATGCATTATGAATATGACTGAACATGAAATAGAATGTGATACAACATAAAACTCCATGCAACAAAATAGAACATATTTTGCATATTTTTGTATATTTTTTTGATTTTTCATATTGTGCAAATGATATGTTTTTTGTGGGAGTGAAGTACACGTTTAAAACCATCGGGATGTGTTCATCAGGTACGTCACAAGACACCATATCGGCGAATTTATCTCTAGTATTTTCATTTCACTTCTGTATACAAGAAATGTGGGTCTCGGCATAAAAGGCATCATCATCATCACCATCATCGTCATCATCATCGTGTGAGAATGGTTTAGTGGGCAAGACTGAATGGCAACAGCCGAGATGAAAAGCAAACATGGTGGTTCCATTGTTTTTCATCTTAGTTGCTGCCATATCATCGTAAAACACACAAATATTACGGATGCTGTGAAAAGCACTCTTGGAACCTTCTTCCTGTACTCGTGAGTGGCAGTCAATGGTACCGTCAGGATGTAATGATGAAAGTCATGACTTCTGAGGACATCGTTAGACACCAACGTTCTCGGGGATGTCCACTTCGTCTTTTTCTGTGTCGCTGATGCACATCCACTGACCCTCTGTTCCTTCTTTCCATAGCGTCACCTAAAATAAAAAATATGCCATTTTTAATTTAAAACAATCAATCTTATCAATAACGTCTCAATTTTTCCTGTCCTGTAGAATGGGAGCACCGGCTCAGCATAGAGAACATTTCTACACTGGTAGGGTGTCTCCTTGATAGTTTTTACGAGAACAAAGAAAATCCCCACACAGCACGTCAGACGTTCAAACGTTTCTGTGTCATTAAGCAGCACAGTATTACACTAGGTTTTAAAGTAGCTTTCCGATAAGAACAATATCTGCCTGCCCACATCTCTTGTCCTTCCTGCAGAGTTTCTCACCGCTTGATAAATACTGCTACCAATTTCTACTCTACCCACTGACATTCCTGTCGATGTGTCATGCAGCTGTGGATAGTACACTGAAGCGTAGTACCTTCATCGGATACGGGGTGCTACATGAACAACTTTGCTACAAATTACCTGCTGCAATTTGTTCTAAAATGTTTGGTGCTATAGCCTTGAATTGTGCAAGAAATTAAATGACTGTGGTTGCTAAGTTTGAGTCTGTCAGATGATTATCCTCTTTTACTTAAATCGCATATATCTTGAAGACAGAAAGACTTTTTTAAAAAAAGCTCTTACATTATTGTCGCCACCAGAAACTGCCAGTATGTTTCCCGTAAGGTTCCAACTGACAAGCCAGATGACATCAGCGAACGTCCCCAAGACGTTATAGCTCCAAGAGCCACTGTCACACGTCCACAGTATGACTCGACAGTCCTGAGAGCAACTTGCGATGGTGCTTCTCGATGTCCCCACAGATGGCGCCCATGCTACGTCGCGCACCCAATCGGAATGGGCTTCCAGTTTCTGCTCTTCAACCCATTCGTTTTCTAGTTCCCTAAAGAAAACGTGGCTCATTGCTTACACAAACAGTAGCAAGGAGGACTCGGCCACATACACACAAGATGGTCAGGCAGCGGTAACTCAAATCAACTGTCAATCACAAGTTTTCTATCAAGAAGTTTGTCCAAATTCGTTGTCAGTGTACATAACATCTGCTCTCCACGAGCTCAAGGAAATACATATCGTGTATCTCAAAAGCAGTGAAATATATTTCGGGGTAGAGGTGTCAGAAATCATGTATAATGACTACAATAGTCATTTTTTCCCGGTGGAACTATTTTGCAAAATTTCTTCCATGCTCCACCCCCTCACCCCCACCCCACCCCCAGGCTGCTAATACATATAAAATCCTGTGAATGTTCCTGTTCAAGTGGCAAGTAACATGTTTGATGTGAAGCACTGCATAGAAGCAGTTGTAACTGGAGTGTGCCAGTACCCGTTTTTTTTTTTTTTTCCCGTGTGCTGCTGAGAATGCCCTCCTCATAACAGACCCACGACACGTAAACATCTACTCACATGTATTTCCAAATCTTGACTAGATTATCGCATCCACCCGTCACAAACTGCTTCACCGTTCCGGGGTTCATGGCAATCCCGGGGGTGCCGGGAGAACCGTCACTTTCCGGGATAAAGGGCTGCGTTATAGCCGGAGCCCAACTCACAGCATTGCATCCGATCTGGGACATGGGATAAGGTAGAATGTCAACAGTGTCACAATGGACACCAGATACCGAACTGAGGGACCGCAAATGTGGTAATTTGCAAATTTGGACGGAGGCATGCCTGGGGAATATTTTGCAGGACGTTAATTTCGTGGTAGGTGTTCGTTCCCCTTGCACCATTGAGCCCTTAGGCTTATCGTGTACGTACATATGAAGTTGATATGCGAAGCTAACAAAAAATACGCCAGCAGCTTTTGTTGCTTTTGTCTTGCCTTCAACCGGCTCAATTCAGATGGTTGGAATTCGGGGTCTTTACTAAGGCTGTGGGTGCCGACGTTTTTGTCATCAGTTGTCCTTTGTGCTGTTTTTCTTGTGTCTCCATTGTGACAGTGAAAAATAGGCAGTGTCTTCATAGCTGTCAGATTTGCTGCTGCCATTTTTTTACTTCGATCACTTCAAGTTCGTGC
This sequence comes from Ornithodoros turicata, assembly GCF_037126465.1. Lineage (NCBI taxonomy): Eukaryota > Metazoa > Arthropoda > Arachnida > Ixodida > Argasidae > Ornithodoros > Ornithodoros turicata. The sequence goes on along the minus strand of NC_088206.1, from coordinate 13,442,547 downwards.
ATAGCATTTGTTGCAAATCCCAGTGCTGGTATGCTTGTGTCATCTCTACCAATGTTTTGCGGAAAAAATGGCTAGTTCTACAGTAATGTTGGCTGTCTGTTATTAAACTGAACTCTTACCGCGTGTGCATTGTTGATCTTTTTGGCATTCCACTGGCCACCTCCACTCATTGAAAGAACTGACACTGCTCCGTCTGAACTGCCACACGCCAGCATGAGTCCAAACTCGTGTGGTGCCCAAGATATCGAATTTACTGAAAGAGCACATCAGTAGCATGTTAGAAAGCAATAAATCGAGCAACCAGCATACAGAAACCAGAACGATAGTACATAGGTTGTTGTCCCACCCAGAATGCATACTTTCTTTGCCCTGCACAAGATATGTGATGACTGATCAAAAGGTATCCAGAATGTATTCTATTTTATAAACATAAATCCAAATTTGAAATTTAGCCACCATCAAGGCAGTTCCCTTTGGAAACCGCACACGTAGCACAGTGCTGTTTCCACCAAAACACGCTGAATGACCTATGTCTTGGAATTTCGTTTTCGAAACAGCAAAGAGTCATCTTGTCACATTTGGTGGAATCTCCTGAACATCCCAAAATCTTTTTACTTTCGACTACATTTTGATTTCTGGAGAAAAAGGAAAAATGTTACGGGAGGGTTGCCCGGCGAAGAAAAAATTGTGAAAAGTCAAAATGCACTATAAACAAAGGTTTCCAAAAATAGCTACTTCTATGGTGACTAAGTTTCAAATTTGTAAGTATTTCCTGTTTTTTTATACAGATCCATTCTGGATACTTCTTTTATCAGTCTTAGTATATATGGATGCCGGAACACAGCACCGCCTCAGTTTATTGTTTCTGAATTCTTCTTTTCCTTTGCGTCCGCACTGACTGGCGACTTACGGCCACATTGGTTGTTTCCACATGTGCGGCTATGTTTCTAGCATGCAGGAGTGTATGCCAAGTTCAAGGCTATCAATGCTATTACATTTGTTTTCGGAAGCAATTAATACTGCTGCTGTCTGCTCTTATGCATGCTACCTACCTGATGAATCGTGATCTCCATATTCATAGATCTTATCCCAAGTGCCACCGATATCCATCCATACCATGATCTTGCGGTCATACGAGCATGATGCTAGGACTGTGCCAAACATAGGGTGGGCCCAAGCTACTTGCCAAACAGGACCTTCATGCCTGTTTAAACAACTGAGTTAGAAAACGTTTTCACCACAGATATGGAGCAGAGGGGCCCTAGATGCCAACCTGTTTACCTCACCCTGTCAACACAGCTATCAACTTCTGTGTTCCATTTTTCAAATCAAACACCTTCACAGATTTGTCCGAGGAGCATGTTGCTAGCCGTGTTCCATAGTAATCTGTTTGTGCATCATGCTGCAGGGATGAAGAGATAGCATGCATCACTGATTGTGAAAGGGGAAGCAAAGATGCGATGCCCAGAACAGCTGAAGACGAATCCGTTTAAAAATGTGATCCAGCATACTCACCACCATGTCACTGTGTGCTGTGTCCACAGTATGTACCAGGGAAACCTGGAGGGGGAAAAAAGAGAGATCAAGTTGTGTGACTCACGCTGATGATTCACCCGTGAATCATCCAAGATGATGACGTGCAAGTCAATTTGTTTGAGACACACAAAAAGCCAACAGCAGAAGTTGTCGGCGATCCGTCGCACATGTCAGATATTCCCTGAGGAACGATTTTAGACCCCGTAACTGATGTAAACGCACCGACATGCTCAAGTTACAGCTTGACTAACGATCAGCCGTTTGCAACACAAGTAGCAGGCGTCGCGTCGTCCACACTTACCATATTTCGGCGCAGCGGGACGAAAACAAGTCAACAGCTGAACGTGTGACGTGCCACGTTGATATCTTGGCACTCATCGCTTTGGCAGACGACCAACTCGGCAGCATGCGTGAACGTTAGATCCCATCCCATCATTGACGCGTTACAGCCAAGGCACTACAACGAGGCGCAAAAAAACATAGATCCTTTTCCTACGCACCTACGCAAGTTCAGGACTTAAGGTTTGTGTAATTTCTCTCGTTAGGGTAGATACACTATGCAGGAGTCGCAGGAAATTTCTGGACAAAGTGCATTGGAACGGAAAAGGAAACAGGGAAATATCGTTCGAGGGCGCATCGCCAGATGTCCCGTCGAATCAGGGGATCGGTTCTGCGATTAGTCGAAAGCCGTGGAAGCTTCTGATGATGACGAGTTCCGCCTTCGAGTTTGTTTCTTTCTAGACTTTCTTTCTGCTTGCTTCTCGGTTCCTGGTCCGGCATCTGGTCCTGGTCTTGACATCATCTCGTTTACTCGAAAATGGTTTTTCTTTATTTTTTCGGTTTTGATGCGTGTGTCGCTTACCGCGACAAAGTGCGGGAATACCTCGCCGATGCCTGGAATTTGTGGCAATAAAATTTAGTCAAAGCTACAGTTTTTCCCGTGGTATTTAATCCTTGTTTCGAAACATTCAATTCTGATACCGTAGAATTCAATCCTCATGCCGCCACTTTTTTGCTGATGACATTAAGTTATTTCGGGTCATAAGAGTCACGACTGTATCGCTCTGCAAGATGACATTTCACGGATCCATCGTTGGTGCTCAAACAATTTGCTGAACCTAAACATTTCGAAAACAGTCGTCATCTCTTTCACTAGAAAGCCGCATCCATGTCATTATACTTACTCTCTCGACTCTGTTCATATTAGACGTGAATCGTCCAAAAGACTTGGGCCTTCATCTTGACAGCTCTTTAACTTTCCACACGCACATAACTCACTTGTGCACTTCTGCGATGCGTAAACTCAGCATCATCTCGCGAATCACTAAAAACTTTCGGGATCCATCTTGTTTCTTTCGCTTATTCTTCTCTATTGTATTCGCTCTTCTTGAATTTGCATCAGTGGCCTGGAACTGCCTAAATATCACTCAAACCGCCGAAATAGAAAACGTTCAGCGACGCTTCATCTCTTTTTTTTCATCATTGACATTTTCGCTCCTTCTCATGAGTTTCTTACAAGTATTAGTGTCATTGTTTCTGTTTAACTTCGATGTTTCACTGTTAACTTCGTTGCCATTTTGTCTATTTGAATATATTTGTTTTTTATAACCTACTTAAACATGTATAACGTTTTGTGGTGCACCAATACGAAGACCCTATTGGTTGATTTTGGGCACCTAAACAAAAATAAAGTTATTATTATTATTAATCCTTAGGTCGTGGGACTGCGATCCGGAAAAATCGTTCCTGGAGAAATCGACCCCGGAAAGAACGTCCCACTGAGAAAATGTCAACCGGAAAAAAAGACCACGGAGAAACCGTCCCCGGTGGTAACCTAGGTTAGTTTTCAGAGGTTAGGTTAGTTTAGGCTTGTTTTTGACAGCTAACCATGCGGTTGAGGGGGGGGGAGGGCTACCCATAGCGCTGTTTGACGAAAACTACTTTTCTTGATACTTTTCTTGCGAGGACGATTTCTCCGGGGGCATTTTTTCCGGGGGACATTTTCTCCATGTAGACTTATACTGTCCCATTGTGGTGCATAGAGTAGTCGCAGTCATAAAAAGTCCATTTGTAGCTGTAAACAATGAAATAATCATAACAGGTCATAAACGATACATGTAGACTTATACTGTCTCATTGTGGTGCATATAGAGTAGTCGCAGTCATAAAAAGTCCATTTGTAGCTGTAAACAATGAAATAGTCATAACAGGTCATAAACGATACATGTAGACTTATACTGTCTCATTGTGGTGCATATAGAGTAGTCGCAGTCATAAAAAGTCCATTTGTAGCTGTAAAACAATAAAATAGTCATAACAGGTCATGAATCATGCAGGTAGTCTAATACTATCCCATTTTAGTGAAAAGAGAACCCGAGATTTCAGGATTAAATTCCATAGCAAAGGATTAAAAGTTCAGTCTTTTATTTCCACTGTACTCGAATGCGCGACACAGTGCTCTGCACATGTGGATGTTTCCCGGCCTCCACCCTTCGAACTCACACGCCTCCTGAGGTGACCTAATGCCTGACGAAATGCAGACTATTGCAAGACAGCCTGTACGTTAATAAATAATATAGTTTCAGCGTTTTTATCTTTTTATCACGTCTCCAAACCCTCAATAATTGAGCTGAGTCACCATAGAATTGCCAAATCTTGCATGTGTGGCACCCCTTAATAAGATCCTATCGTTCCCTGTCCAATCATTTTAAAATCGTGCGTACACATCGAACACTGCAGTATATACATATGGCGCGTGATCATTTTTGCGCAGGAACCGTGCAAGGCCGATTTCGCGTCAGATCAGGTAAGGAGGTCCCATCGACCTCCATGATCTTTATTATGTTTGCATGTATGGAAGCGCATCGTATATGATGATGAAAACTAATGATCACTTTTGTGGGGGGGGGGGAAAATCGAAAGAAAAAAACAGGCTGTGAATCAGCATGGCTTAAAAAAGCTTATGGCGATTTTGCACGAGCATAGCTCCTAAACTTTAGTAGAGATTCTTGGGAAACCTTTTTACACCTTGGACAGCAACCTAATTTTAAAGTCTGTCTGTTTGTTAAAACGGGTTATCACCATTCATGATGAGCTTCCAAACACGCGAAAATAATATAAACCAACGATGCCGATGGGACCTCCACGTCTGATCTGAAGAGAAATCGGCAACAACGGAAACAGTTTGGACCACATGACTTTGATTCCTTCCACACGCCCGAACACATGAAGAAGACACCGGGTATTGCGTATATCCGGGACCTATAAGAGAGACTGTGAGACAAACAGAATGTGTTGACACTGCGGGAGATTCTCTTGGGGTGGAACGTTTACTGCCATGAAACAAAGAACAGCATGAAAGCGCAAACATGAAAGGAAGATCACCATGAAAGCGCGAACATGAACGAAAGTGCACCGGGAGAACTGGTGGGGAAAAGTGCATTGTCTGTTCGGCTGGAAGTCCAGCGGACTCTGAGTGCGAGGCAGTTATAAGCGTGCCTTGAGCTAGTTCAGAAGGAACAGTGCAATGAATCGATATCCAATATCTGTCTGTCAAAATTGCTCGGTCCATGCATGACGAAGTTCAGCGCTCTGCTTAAAAACACTCATTTATTTATTTATTTATTTTATTTATTTATTTAAAGTACCCCAAAGGCTCATAAGATAGCGCTACATGGGGGAGTAGGGCGATACAAGCATATTAGCAACACAAAGACGATGAAAAAAATATCAGTAAGTACAAGACACTGAACCAGTCATATTGCCTGGCTGGCACGAAAAGCAAAGCATAACAGAGAAAACATAATAGAACATTATAAAAAGAGTTCCGACATCAAACAGAAAGTTGGCCAGGGAAATTATCGTATAGTCAACGAGCTCAGCTAGGTCATAGGGAAGGTCGTTCCAGTTAAATGCGATTCGACAAAAAATGATTTCGCAAAGACGTCTGTTCGACATTAAAACGATTTACTTTGCATTGATGGTCGAAACGTGGGAATATAACTGTGGAACGGGGAAGCGGGGAAATGTTAGGTGGGATACTGTGGACGAACCTGTGAAAAAGTGACGACCTGGCGACGGTTCGGCGACTGTCCAGGCTAGGGAGCTCAAGTTACCGAAGAACTTCGCGAGTAGTTGTTGACAATGAAACGAGCTGCTGTGTTCTGGACAACCTCTAAAGCAGAGCACAAGTAGCGCTGAGGGGGATCCCAGATAGCTGAAGCATAGTCCAATTTGGATCTAACTAGTGAAACGTATGCTAATTTACGGATATACCTTGTGGGGCTGACTTAAGGTGACGTCTAATGTACCCCAGGGAGCGATTAGCATTCTTAATTATTGATTCGATGTGTTTGTTCCAGGTTAAATCCTGGGAAAGGTGAATACCGAGATATTTGTAAGAGTCGGCTCTGACAAGAACGTAGCTGTCAAGCGAATAAGAAAATGAAAACATTTGGTTAGGACTGCGACGAAGAAAAGAAATAAGGCTACATTTATCAAGATTAAGAGGCATGTTCCAGGTCAAGCACCAGGAGTGAATTAGAGAGAGGTCATATTGTAACGCAATCTGGTCAGCAGGTGATGAAATTTTCCTATATATTACACAGTCATCGGCGAAAAGACGTATAGTGGAGGAAATGTTCTTAGGGAGACCATTGATGAAGACTAAAAAAAGAAGGGGACCAAGTACCGACCCCTGGGGGATATAAAGACGTCACAGCAAAGGAGGAAGAAGGACAGTCGTTGCACATTACAAATGAGGAACGGTTAGTGAGAAACTCGCGGAGCTTTTCAAGAAGGTAATGATGAGGTACCTTGTCGAACGCCTTTCGAAAATGGCGTCACAGTTTGTGAGGAGGTATCCGCGTTCATGAAGACGTCGTGAAGAAAGCATGCAAGCTGAGTCTCGCAAGACCGTTGTTTGCGGAAGCCATGTTGTAGCGGGTAAAAAAAGTTGCTCTCCTCTAAACACTGCGCAACGTGAGAGTAAATAATGTGCTCCAATAATTTACAACAGACACTGGTCAGCGAGATCGGCCGGTAGTTACTGGCAACTAAGCTGTTGCCTGATTTAAAGACTGGAACGATCTTCCCTACTTTCCAATCATTCGACAAGCATACAGACTCCTGTATGGATTGTGAGAATATGTAGGTAAGGAAGACACTACAAATTCCCTTTGTCATACGTAGAACTTTAGTATTGACGTCATCAGGCCCCGAACTCTTGGATGGCTTCAAATATTCATTTAATTTACAAATGCCCGGGGCACTGATGCTGTCTAGGTCTGCACAAACATGAAGGGGAGTATACTCCCGACGGTCTTCGTGACTAGTAGCGAAACCCGATGCAAAATGTGTAGCGAATACGGAAGCGGCCATGTTAGAAGATACCACGTTCCCACTGGAGTCAGCTATACGGATTAAGTTATCTGTTCGGGGGGATGTCCCCTGCCAGAACCTTCTTGGGTTATTAATTAGCAGAGGGGGTAAGTCACTACTGAAATATTTGTTCTTAGCTTTCCTCAGCGCAGATTTATAAGAGCTAGCGCACAAATTGTAATCCCTCCAGGAATTAGAAGAGTTGGAGCTCTTTGCCTTCCTAAATAGTCGCTTTTTCTTATTACGCAGTACCTTGACTTCGTTATTAAACCAGGCCGATTTTTAATGCCGTCTTATACGTCATGTAGGAACACGTAATTTGGTAAGGCGGTTGAGGGTGTCACGGAAAAGGCACCAGTTATCGTTAACAGACCGCTCATAGAAGCCCAAAACAAAAGCATCATGAAACATACGTAGACCATCGTTAATCGCGTCAAGGTTTGCGCGTTTATAATCTCTGATTACTTTCGTTGAAGTGTCCCTATGACGGGTAGGAGTGCTCGATTTTAACAAGAAATGTATGACCTTGTGGTCACTCAACACATCAAAAACAGAAAGCGATGACACGTCGTCAGGATGCGAAGCAAAAACTAAACCAAGTACAGCTTCCGAAGAAGATGCAATTCGCGCTGCAACAGACACAAGTTGTTCTAAGTTGAACGATAGGGACAGATCAACCAATGCGGCACCATTAGCAGATGAGCGATCTCTCACACTGGTCCAATCTACATGAGGTAATTGAAGCAGAATTAAATGATGACATGAAAACTTGCTGACAATAAATGATAAGGAATCGTGTAGGGACTGTACAAAGGAGTCAGGGGTACCAGGTGGTCTGTAGCACACGTCAATAAGAATATTAGGATACACTTGTGACACGGACACCTATGCAGATTCAATCTCCGTGCTAACTTCAATATGGGTGGGCGACAGAGTTTTTTTTTTTTTTTACTGCAATTAGTACACCACCTCCTCTCCTTCCTTCTCTATCGCATCTGAATATATGGTAATCAGCAAAACATGGGGCTTCAAAACTTTTTGCATACTGTAGTACTTCGGTCCCCACTGTGATGAGGCGACTTCCACTACATTACCGCCGGCAATGGGGTAGAGTATCGCCCGTGGCGATAAAACTCCCTAATCGTCGTCATTAAAATAAAGTTGTTGTTGTTCTTAAGTGTCCGTGCCCCTTGCACAAATCACATACCATAGTGAACAGTTATAGCGAACGGTTATATTTACACTCTTAGAACAAGACTTCACTACATAGCATGGTGAAGGCTAACCGTTGTCACTCCTGCTTTGTGCAAAGCGAGGGGCGCACGCCTTTTTCTGACAATTATCATAAATCCGTGTCACAAAAAAGGCATGCATGCGCCTCCCGTTTTCAACAAATCAGGGCAGATAACGATATCATTCGAGATGATGGTTGGCTACGAGCGTGCTATGCAGTGAAGTTTATTTTTAAGAGTGTAGATAATGTGCGCCCCCCTCCCTCAAAAAAAAATGTTGCGCCCGGGGCGACCGCCCCTAGCACTCCCCCCCCCCCCCAGCGCCACCTGTAGTTCATTGGAATCGCGAATCGACCTTGTCGCGTCAGTATGGTGTCAGCTAGCCACCATAGCGTCAGTCTCCGTGCGCTCCTTAGCCTCGTTCCCAGCGACGACGCAACAGGGATGGACTGCCAAAATCGCTCTTCCCATTGCGATGAATACTGGTGGCCGCCGTCTTTAATGAGCATGACTGACGATAACGTAACACTCCATAGAACTATTCATCCGCTAAACATCGCAGTAGCGTATCGACGCTCGAAAGATCAAGCGATATGTGCGATATGCACAGTTGTTTACGTGAGGAGAGCTGGCCGATGCGATATCTTTTCTACACCGGTTCGCGAGCGGTGGAAAATGAACGGGCACGAAATGAACAGGAACGGACACGAAAATGAACGAAAGCACACAAGGGAAAATGAAGGAACTCGGCAAACGGCAGTTCACACTCCACGTGCACAGTTCCTGTGACTACCACGGGATGGCAGCACTACGGGCGGCGCCCGTTCCTTGAATCGCGTTTTTGGGTATACGTTCCTTTTCGAAGCACTTTTGAAATCTATTGAAACGTGTCGCGAAGACGGCATGTACGCGAAAACGGCGGATAGGTCAAATTCGTGAAAGCAACATGGGTTATATGAAGTTGCACGTCGTGGTAGCCGCAGCTCTTGTCTGTGTATAAATTACCAATGCAAGAGTACCTATAGTCTACTTCTCATTACTTGAAGACTGCCTATACATCAATGGCTTTTTGTTGATCGGGGTTCTCATATCCCCGTTCGTTTTTTTTTTTTCTTTTTAGTTTTCGTGTCGGCCACTTCTACTTTCGACATCTGCTATCGTAACTTCGTTGGCGCATTTTTTACTTCTCGTTTCCAAAAAGTGAATTACTGAAGCGTAGTTTCAGTCCGCGAACTCCACAGTGCACAGAATAATAGTGTTTTCACGCCTGATTCGTATATATAAAGCGGTGCGTTACGACTTGTGTGACAGTTAGTATAACTGCATAAGTGTCACAAAAAAGGCGTATGTCTCCAGTTCTCAATGTAGTTTTCAGGGGAGAGAACGAGGTTATTTGAGATGATGGTTAGCAAATGAATTATGATTAATATTGTTATTACATTATACATTTACATTATATGGCGAAGGTCAGATCAACCATTATGTACTAACTGTATTTAATTCATTTACATTGCACGCTCTATCGTTGTCATCTGTGTCATCTATTGAAGCTCTACTTAAGAAAGTATTTAATGGCTAATTGTTTCTTATTGATGTTATTTTTTATGTATTAGTGTCCTGGTTGTGGATGTTTTGATTTTGACCGCTTTAGGGCACTCTCTGTTCCCACTGTTCTGCGCCGAGTCCTTCACACAAGCCTGTTTGACTTAGGCAGTTTTTTGTTTTTTGTTTTTTGTATTTGTGTGTGTGCCTTGTTCTGTCAAATAAATTTATTTTCAGGAGTGTAGCGAATCGTAATTCCGAATATTACCCTCTGTCTACCAAGGCTTTGTTTGACACTCTACACCGATATTAATTGTCGCAGAAAAACGTGCACCACGCTGTCTCTATACAAATCGCAGGTGATAAACGATAAAGGGTATCCTTCTGTGCAATGGTTGACCACTTTGCTGCATAACGATGTTCACCAAAGTTTCGGAAGTAATATGCACGCAGTAGCCCAAATTAATGTTGGCAAAAAACTAACGCGCAGAAAGGCATGCTAAACGAAAGTTCTATTCTACGCACGACGCTACATTAGGAGGATTCTAAATGTGACATCGAAAAAGCCATCTCCTTTGGGCGTAATTTCTCCTCTTAGCAATGGGGCAGCGCCCAGCCTGCTGACCGGCATTAACCCCATCTCATCACCGTCTCTTATGTGTGTGTGTGTGTGTTCTCTTCGAAAAGTGAGAGCAGAACTTTTCGGCTGTTACGTAATGGGCATTTGCCAAACCGTAGAAAACGACGTCCAGCAGAAGACAACACGGCTAGTTGTACGAGATAAGAATAACGATTACTAAATCCCATTCAAACTGCGTGCTAAAATTGTCGCGCTCATTGCGCTGTGTGGACGTAAGATAAAGGCATTGCAAATTCGCAGATGTAGCGGGAGGGGAAATCTGAAAGAAACGCGGACGTCTTCCGGGAGGGTCTTAGGAGAAGAAAGTCAAGGAGACGCCCGGTCCTCGGCTGATAACAGCCGAAGAATAATCCAATCCACAAACCCTGGGACTCTGTAATAACCCTCACGTCCACGAGATAATCCGCTGATGGATTGCGGGCGGGCCTTTTTTTTGTTGTTGTTGCTAGATTGCTGTGGGAGCAGACAAAGCGCTAATGGGAACAATAGCAAAGGGGCTCATGAAGCTATAGGCCGGTCTTCGTGCGCACAAACGACAACGTGCATTATAAATGGGTGTCAGCGTGAAAAAAAAAAGAAAAGAAAAAGAAAGCAATGTCGCGCCGCTTTGTTTTCGGTTTCTTCTTTGTTCACTTTAATCATCAGACGGCGAGAGCAACGGCCTCTTTGGGTGAAAGGAATTCAAGAAAGTATTTTAAAATGTTGTGTTTGTGGTTCCGACGTTTCGGTTTTATCCGGTCGATAAGCAGCGATAAACAATCCCGTATATTTTTTTTTGTTTTGTTTTCAATTATCTGAATTATCGGATTTTGCTCACAGCGGAAGCCTTTCGCGCAGCCTATCTCCCCTCGTGCACGTAGGACAATCTCATTGGATCGCTCTCAAATAAGGTACCACAACAACTGCACGTGAAGTCCACGTTTTTCCCGGGTTTTTGTTCAGGCGCTGTCAGACATATGTCGGCACAGTTCCCTTAGAAGTCGGCCCAGGCCGCACATTCCCCCAGAGCGTTAGTCGTAAGAAAGGGGAAAGGCCAGCTATGCAGCACGTCGGCTTGCTATTCCCTAAACAAAACAAAAAACAGAAAAAAGAAGAAAGGAAAAAATATAAACAGGAAATAAAAAGAAATAACAAAAAGACAACAAAATAAATAAATAAAAACAAGAAAAAAATGAAAAAGACACTCGGCTCACAGGGAGCCCAGGAGGCCCGTATCACGCAGAAAACGGAGCACCGCTTTTGTGACACTCCACTGGCTAGCTCACTGCACGGGGCAAAGGAGTGTTGCGAGAGAAACGTCCGTCCGTCCGTCCGTCCGTGCACCCAAGCTCTGAGAGGTGTTGCCAGAGCACGGTGAGCAGATATGGGTGTCACACACCCCGTACGGCGAAGTAAAATTTTGTATTGCCACCTGACGTCTTAATTAACCAATTAATAAATTAATTAAAAGAAACTGAGGAACGAAAACTGAAATAAGCTATCAAATTGTAGAATATAAGTAAATAGTACATAGTAAATAGAACAAGCATAGATCTTATTATGACTTGCAACAACACAACAACACTACATCCGGTGATATACTCAAAGTCAGCTGTTACATCTTCATTAAAGTCATTGTCGCAGGAACTGTACAGACGGCGATGGGTACAATTGCAGAGTGATTCGTCGCTGCTGCATCGCATAGATCCGGAGCTGAAGTTCTGTGTTCCGTCTACGCTACCACGCTCTGTTTAGACGTTTTGACACCGGCGTCGGTTGATTGTGCCTTATGGCCGTCGGTCAGGCTGACCTTTCCGAAACAAACGTATATCCCCCCCACCCCCCGTCATTTTCTTCATAAAGTTGGAAGAGCCAACTCATCGAATTGTTCGGTTTGTGCAACGGTGGAGGATAGTGAGCATATTATAATGCACTGCATTAGGTATGCGTCTCATCGAGCTACTCCGAAAGCTACACTTGCTCGACTAGGCAGCAGGGTCTTCTATACAGGGTGTCCCAGAATTTTAATAAAAGAAAACAACTACGCCAGCTAGAATCATGCGGTCAACTGTATTTATTTTTACTAGGTTTTTGCCAACTCCTGATGTGAATGTCATGTATCGTAAGTTTAATTATGTAAATATTTGCGAACTGAACTCGGAAATTTGCCAAGTAAAGGTCACTTTTTTACCCCACCAATATGAAGAGGGTGCCGAATTCACTCAAGTTCATGATAATTGACAGTGATATTCACGAGCTATCCGAGCGGAAAAAATAGCCGAACATCATGCTTTTCGTAGCACCGAACCATAACGCGCGACGACTTTTTGAGCGCAATCTCTCTCAGTCCGACGAAAAGAGGTTCCAAACCCAGCCCACAGAGTGATAGTAGAAAAAGTGACAGTTCCTGAAATTGGGAGAGGGAAAGTGGGATCCCAGCGAAAGTCGGACGCGATAAGGCATACCTGCGTTATCTCTTTCTGCGTTATCTCTTTCTGCATTGCAAGTGTGGGTTGGGCTTCCAACCTCCTTTAGTCGGACTGACAAGGATTGCGCTGAAAAATTTGTCGCGCGCTAGCTCCGTAGAGCATGATGTTCGGCTATTTTTTCTGATGGGATAGCCCTTGAATATCCCCGTCAATTATCATTAATTGGAGTAAATTAGACACGCTCTTGACATTGGTGGGGTAAAAAAGTGACCTTTATTTTGCAAATTTCCGACTTCAGTTCGCAAAAATTTACATAATTAAACTTACGTTACACGACATTCGCAAGAAGAGGTGGCAAAAACCTAGTAAGAACAAATGCCTTTGACTGCATGACTCTAGGTGGTGTAGTTTTTTTTATTATAATTCAATGACACGTACCGTTTTCCAGTGGACGCCGCCATATTGAAAGCCCAGCGCCGTCTAGCCTGGGGACATGCCTGGGGAGCACGTTGAAAACTGTTTAGTGCCCATGCCAGAGAGAAGGAAAGCACACGTGTCGTGTGCTTCCTCCCTGACATCGCCTCCTTGCTGGAGCCTGCTGGGTGCGAAAGCGCTGGGTGTGAGGCTGGCTGGAAAACGGTGTATAGTGAAGGTGTTGGGACTTTGGGCACCGAACACGAGGGATGCTGCCTTGGCGGCTCTTGTAGAATTTGTTCAGAGCTGTGGGATGGACACAACCTTTTAGGATTCTCTGTGCATGATCTTGGGATAATTGTGAATAGTGGACTTCTAGTGAACATATGAATAGTGGGCTCCTGAATAGCGAACATGTGAATAGTGAATAGCGAACTTGCGAGTAGAGCACGTGAGAAGTATCTTTCTTCCTTTTTTTTGGGGGGGGGGGGGGGGGTGAGAATTTATGCAAGGAGTAGCAGAACAAGTCGGGAGACGAGTTCAATTTCTCCTCTTTTTTTTTTTAACTCACAAACAAACAACAACAGATAAATTAATGATGATGAATGGGGAAATTCGCCACATGAGGTGCGGCCCACTGAGTGAGGTTGAGGTGAGTGAGGTGAGTTGCAACAACAACAACAACATAGATGAATGGATGATGATGATGTGGGATGATGTGGGTGTGAGTTGCAAGCGTGAGTATAGCATTCGTGAAAACCAGGTTCATATCAGCTGTTCAAAGAAACCACGTATGTACAGTTTCGAAAAAAAAAAAGTATGTTGTTCTCAAAATAGATTTCAGGATACACACGCAGATGTATTAAGTTTTGTCACTGTCTCAAAGCTTACTAAAAAAAAAGGAAAAGAAAAAGAAGGAAGACGGGGATAGGTCACCGAACGGGGATGTACCGAAACTGAAACGTAACGGGAACGAATACAACAATAGAGAGCCTTAGGAAATTGTAAGCGCCTTCAAATTCCGATTCTGTATCGCTGTCACCCAATCAGATATCACAACGTGATGTCACCCACTGCAAAGGAATCACGCAATTGGCTGATCATGTTACCTGGGCAGGGTTACTCTCTTTCAGAGTGACACCAACACCTACAGCAACTTGAACAATACGATGACAAATATTGTTTTGACGCATGCTGCATGACGAACTTGTAGGGTACCGTGAGTACCAGATGCCTATGTCTTTCCGGTGAGCTTCCTCTCCTTGCACGAACAAGCCTCAATATATTGGGGTTTCCCCTGCAACGGAATTTCTAAAAGTTCAGGGTGAGTAACCGCGTCTCGCATTTCAGATTATAGTAACTTTTCTATATGTATGCCCGCGTTTATTACAATTCAGCTTTATTGGGTCTGCCCGTGATATCGTGCCCTGATCGAGCTGAATACAGCACTTGTTCCAAAAGACACGTTGCGTTCGTAGTTATCTGTGGGACTTTTATTCACCCCTTTCTCTTTTTTGTTTTGTCTTGTTTGATTGCTCGCTTCTGATTAATAATTACAATTTATAAGCTCCGCTAATTTACTTCGTTTACATCACTTGTGTTCTTTGAAACCCCCGCAAAATTCCGAATTTTCTAGGAATTGGAAACTCCGGTTGACGCCTCCGATTTTATGCCAAATGGAAACTCCGAAAGGTCGGAAACCTTGAAACCAGCAGCATTTCAGTTTTCGTGTTCTATTTGGGATTTGACCTATTTCATTCGCATGACGATCTCGTTTGAACCTCATATGAACCCGATCCAAATGTTTGGAATATTCAATGTTCTTCATTTGCTTCAATTCCCTCGCTTACAGGGTGACTCTTCCTCCCAATCTCTCACACGTACACGTACAGAACGAAGCAGTAGCAGCGAAATATTTCAGGAGAGGTTCGATGGGATACGTCCTTTCTTCTCTTTTCCTTTCCCAAATTCATTACCAAAGGCACCAATTCGTGGGGAAAGGGTCGAACCCCCAAAACTCCTCCCCCTCCTCTCCTCCGGCTTAATCACAGAAACGAAGATCAACGGTGAAGCAAGCGAACATCCCATACGCTATAGCTCTTCTTTTGTCCGCTGTACAACAGCCCGCGCCACCGTCGCACGCGCGACCGCAGCGCCTGGGTCTCTCCGTTTGAGCGCTGGAGTTTCGTCTGCTACAAGAACAAGCAGGAGGCGCCAAGCAAACGCCAGCGGCCGGCCACTGGGCATTGCATGGTCTCATGTTCACGGACGCGAAGCCGGGTGCAACGCGATGACGTCATCATCGCCTAGTGCAACCCCTGGGTCACCATGACTCATGCTGGGATTTCCCCTTCACTAGACGTCGCTTGATCCGATTTCTCGCAGACGGACTCCTGAAAGGCGCGCAGTTTCGCTTTCGATTCACCAGCGACGTCTTCTGCAACTCAGAGGTGAGTCAAGCAACAACAATTTCACTCGCGTAATTCTTAAAGGCGTACCCCAGGCAGCACAATGTACTGAAAGTCAATTGCAATGGGGGTGGACGGTATGTGTCTTATCAATGTTCTTTAGTTTCACGGGTCTGTTCAAGGCCTTCCACCTAGCCGTCCACCCCCATTGCACTCAACTTTCAGTACGTTGTGCTGCCTGGGTACACTACAACTGATATCTATCACGCTGAGAGGAAGAGGAAAAAAAAAAGATAAATGAATGGGGAAGCTCCCGATATATTCTTGACACTAATCCACTTTGATTTATTGTCTTGTTCTTCCTTTATTTTTACGTTATTTCTAAAAATCTTGGAGCCACGATGATTTCTGCTCCGCTGCTATATTTCTTACCAGCGTTATCGGCCGTAAAACCGCTTGTTGCAATAGGTAAAGATAACGTTCCGGCCAAAATCCACGGAAGCGTTGTGTCGTAGGCGAGTGCAGAAGTGCCACTTTCCTCGCTTTGCAGACGACAGCAGAAGGATTCATTTACCGCTCAAATAACTCGGCCGCCACCATCGCTTTGACACTGGGGAGGCAATAAAGCTGCCAATTAGGCACCGTCCAATCGCATTTAATTAGTACGTACGCGTAATTCAGAGCAGACGATGCCGCATCGATGTTCGACTTCTGGTGTGGCGTTATAGTGGTAGGACGAATCCAGCTGTAACACGGCGGTGCAATGTAACGGACCATTGGAGCGGCACGAACAGGGTTTATTTGTGATGCGTTTCACGTATGCGGTGTCAGCCGTGATTATACTTGACGTCAGCAAGGAAGAATAAGACAGATCAAAGTGCTACGGATATACCGCGCTGTACATGTACGTCGGTTAAGGTTTGATGTACCGAGGGCTGCTCGTCAGGGGACTGTATCTATGGGTCTGCCTCCCAATGAATGGTATGAATGAATTAAGAAACAGGCAGTAATTGTTTATCAACTGATTTTGCTTCATCGTTTCGTACGGCGCATGCGGCGGGTCTTCACGCTTGTCGGACTTCGACTGAGAGCATGACGGAGTACAGCATGATGACCAAGTACCACTGGTTTCGCGATGTTTTATAATGGGTTTCGAAGAACCCTGATGCGAATGGTCAATAATTTCGCGTCGTCTGTATCTCGGACGAGATAATCTCCCGATAAACCAACACAGCCATATATATAGAACACTTTTTGAATGAAGGATCTCTGGGAAGCGTGTCTTCAAAAGGTATTTGGCTCAAATCGAAACGCCTTACATTGACATATAATCATCGAAAATGGATCAGGCGATACGCGCTGCTTCCAACTGTCAGCCCTGCTATAACGAGAGGGATTTGGGATTCGGTCGTGACAATGCGGGTGTTAACGTGTTTGTATCCCAGACACGGCTCGGATTTCAATATGTGCACACGTCTCCGATCTTTCAAACGGAAAATCGCATGCACATTTTGGTGCCTGCTTTATTGCCTGCTACACACTGGAATGTCATTCGTCTCAGGATACACCGCTTCGCTTACCTCAAAGCTTGTTTCTACATTTCTTAAAAACCGCACAATTCTGACAGATTTCCGTTGGGGCTATTTGTGGTCTTGACGCGATCAGGAAGACAACAGAGGTATGACAGTGCGGAAAAGCCTCCATGTCTGCAACCTGTCAAAGCGATTCCATTTCGTGTATGCATGATTACTATGGCCTGGGACTCTACGCACAAAAATCTTCTAAAATATGCGGCGCGAAACGTCTAAATATGCACAAAATATGCAGAAATATTAGGATGCCAGGAATGTCGCTCAGGAAGCTTTGCTCCGTTTTTTTTTATTCTGTGTTAGCGCCGCGCAGCAACTGTGGCTATGAGCGGCGTACAGACGAGGACAGATGGAGAGAGGACAGCAGGAAGGATTGGGGGACAGGGGGGGCTTTGCTCCGTTGCTTGTAACTGTATACACACGCAAGTTGTCTAAGAAACGTTCTACAAATAAAATGCTCATTTCTTATTGGAAGACAGAACGTATACGTTCACGAGTGCACACTCAAGGTATACCTCAAGCTCTTTCATTATACAGGGTGTCCCAGAAAACGTGTCATTGAATTATAGTAAAAAAACTACACCACCTAGAGTCATGCGGTCAATGGCATTTGTTCTTACTGGGCTTTTGCCATCTCCTCATGTGAATGTCGTGCAACGTAAGTTTAATTATGTAAATTTTTGCGAGCTTAAGTCGGAAATTTCCCTAGTAAAGGTCACTTTTTTACCCCACCAATGCGAAGAGCGTGTCTAATTTAGTCAAATTAATAATAATTGACAGGGATATTCAGGAGCTATCTCATCGGAAAAAATAGCCGAACATCATGCTCTACGGAGGTCGCACAGAATAGCGCACGATGAATTTTTCAGCGCAATCTTTGTCAGTCCGACGAAAGGAGGTTGGAAACCCAGCCCTCCCCGACATCTCAGAAAGAGATAAAACAGGCACGGCTTATCACGTCCGACTTTCGCTGGGATAATGCTTTCCGTCTCCCAATTTTAGGAACTGTTACTTTTTCTACTATCACTCTGTGGGCTGGCTTCGGAACCTCCTTTCGTCGCACTGAGAGCGATTGCGCTCAAAAAGACATCGCGCGTTATGGTCCGGTGCTCCGAAAAGCATGATATTCGGCTATTTTTTCCGATGGGATAACTCGTGAATATCACTGTCAATTAGCATGAATTTGAGTGAATTCGGCACGCTCTTCATATTGGTGGGGTAAAAAAGTGACCTTCCCTTGGCAAATTTCTGAGTTCAGTTCGCAAATATTTACATAATTAAACTTTGAGTACATGAAATTCACATTAGGAGGTGGCCAAAACCTAAAAAGAACAAATACCGTTGACCGCATGATTCTAGGTGGCGTAGTTTTTTTGTTATAATTCAATGACATGTTGTCTGGGACACCCTGTATGGCACCACCACCACCACCTCATTGGCTGTTGTACTATACCACCATAGCCATACCTAGGTTTTCAAAAGTATGCGCGCGCACGCACACGCACACACACACACACACACACACACACACACACACACACACACACACACACACACACACACACACACACACACACACACACACACACACACACACACGCGCACACACAAATGCATTATGGCATGGGATGATGTTTGAATAATAAGTTAAAATCAGTTAAGAAAGCCAGGCATACCGCTTCTCTGTGTCGCTGGATGTTATTCCGGCAAGTTCGCTAGCGATGTATATGTATATAGCTAATCTATACGCTATGTGCAGACAGCTATTCGTTGTGCTGGTTATTGCCTTCGAGAATTGCCGCTCACAAAGTGCAATTATTTGAGCCCCTTATTGTTATCGAGCACAACTTCAAGCATCTCCAAGAGAGAAGTTTCCAGGCTCCAGCTCTTTATGCAAGTAGGAAGAAATTAGAAATTAGCACGACTGGCCGCTAAGTCATTTTTCACGCCAATGTCCTGAAACAGCTGTCGATACACACGGATGCTTGCGGCAACTTTTTTTTTTTTTTTTTCAGCTCTTCAACTCGTTGACTGGCGCGTTCCGTTTTGAGAAGTTCGTTATGATAGGTGCTAGCGGTGCTAACCGAACCCACTGATTGCGTAGCACGAAGCAGCCTAAAAGTAACGTAGTAGCTTAGATGTGTCGCTGGAACACGGGTTTTGGGCCCATGACCTCCCTCTTGAGATAACGTGAGCAGTGACAAAAAGAAAGAAAAGGCAAACGTTAAAAAGATGATTCAGATGGCTCCGAAATATGACATAATATATGCAACCAAATGACGAAATATGACGTCATATGGAAGTATATGACACAAAAACATTATGGATGTATGTTGTTATGAATCGTAATGTGTGGAGAAAATGTTGGGATATCAATAAAACGCATTCTAAAAATATGCTTTTTGTATGAACTCCCGGGCAATAATAATAATCATAACCATAATAATAATAATACAGTAATCTTTATTTCACCAATCAGAAAGATGATTTATCGAACTCCCAAAGACGCACGTGCACGCTTTTGCACAAGGCCTGCCTATGGCATGTGTGCCGATATCTCCATAGCATGCGCCAGGGGCAGCTCCTCTATACGCTATGCAAGGAGGTCCACTGCGCAGCTCCCAGGTTTCCCTCTCTCCCCCACTGCGCGTGGAGCGACCTCAATGATGGTTCCTTTCCTATATAAGAGGGTAACATTTCAAGGAGAAGCTCACGGGGCTCCTTCGACGGGTTCATGCAGCTCGACGTATATACCTCCGTATTCCTGCCTTGGGATTGGACAGACACATCGTCACGTGGTTTCTCCAAACTTTACCCTCTCCCTTTTCTAATTTATTTTGCAATCGGTCAGTATGAGGTTTTCTGATCGAAGGAAAGGCAGACCCGCGCTGTGTTCTCACAACTTTATTTGTGCTTACGGGGGTCAATATCATGTTTCGCTTTACTTGTTCTAAGTATTCCCTGTGCCTTGGAGCTTCGTATACAGAGTTGCAAGCAGGAACCTCAAATTGGGCCACGGCCAAATATTGCCGATGACTCCATTAGCTGACGCACGGTTCTTTTAATGACAGGAAAACGTACTTGGAGATAGACTTTTCGAAACGACAACAATGTAACTCATCGAGGGAATATATATCTTAGATGGCTAGAGGACGTTCAGTACGTCACCAGGGTCACCATACCCGTACCCGACTATATACAACATTTTGCCAGATTTTCGCCGACACTCGAATTATCGAAGGTCGAATGTCCAAATTTCCATGATCAGAGGTATACGATACATTTTATGCATTTGCTTTTATCTCGTCCAATCAAGCTCTAACGACGCGGCATCTGCGGAGTCTCGTGATCAGGAAAAATTGCAGAAAATGCCAAACTGTTATGGAACAACCGGTGCCGCTTCGATTGGGCCCCGCCCTTTCCAAGTCTCTGATACATTCACCTCTACAACAGTTGACATTTCTAGCTTTGAAAGCTTCCTCGAAGCAAGACAAACACAAATGTCTACGCAGGGAAATAATATATTGATCTAAAGGTTGATTCTCGTTGTGGACTCGATCAAGGCAGGAGAGAGTAAGGCAGAAGCAGCTTCAGAACTCAGTCTTTTCAAATGAAAGTCCGGTGTGGTCAATCAGTATACTGCAGCGTACGAAAAAAATCGGCATCAGCGTAGTGCAGCATTTATTAGCAGCATTATATTAGTGCGTCACTACTCACGTGAGCAACGTGACGTCGCGTACACTATAGCGACGCGTCAGAGAACAAACTCTAATGTTTGTACAGATCATTCTGTGGAACCAACCACGGAACTTCTCCACAAAATGTTGTCACGCAATTCTGGGGTGGGGGGTGGGGGTGGGGGGTCACGCGAAAGGTCGGCGAACCCTTTCTCGATCCCCTCTTTCACTCTCCTCTTCTTTTCACACACTTTACTAACCATCCGTTTCATTCGTGTGAGCAACCGCCGGGGAAGGCAAAGCTACACTCGTAGTCGCTAGCACCCTTCGTCTTTCGTCTTTTACACACGCTTCCTTAGAAGTGCTCTCAAAACAACCCACGCTCCTTCGTTCCTCTCGCTACAAAGCGTCTTCGTAAACTACAATACAGAGCAGAGTTCCAAGCCAGCTATTAAAATGCACGCACACGCGCCAGTAACACGTTTTGCAACTTGTATTCTTACCTTATAGAGAGTAACCCTTCCAATTTTACTTGCGATTCCTACCTTTATTCGAGCGGTCCAAACACAATGAAGCCTGTAAACACACTTCGCGACAAGAACGACACGGACTGCTCTGCATGCATACACGAGTACTTCCTCCATTGGAACTCAGCGCACGGATAATTTGTCCGCTTCGGACGCGCATTTTTGGCATTCCCGTCCACTGACCAACTTCGTGAAGAGCTCTGCCGGCGAAAACCCATTTCCCTTATCAGCGCGCGGACGCGAACGGTGAACGAGAAAACACACCAGGTTGGGCCGAGAGATACGTAATTGTACGGGGTTGGAAAAAGGAAAGTGGATGTGTCAACGGCCGTTTTCATCAGCGTAAACAACGGCGTTTCGCTCGCGGTCGTATATTTATTTTATTTATGTCCATAACCCCAAGGGTCCTGCGGGCAATGTGCGTCAGACGGCCGTAAATTCAGTCGCCGTAGAAGAAGAAGAAGGTAAAGTTAGTGGTGAAAGAGACAAGCGGGACGAAAGTAAACTAATGTAAACTTCCTGTAGGTGTCATGATGTCCTTGAGAACGAGGCAACAGCAGACACATACGCAACGTGCACAGACTGAAAATTTTGAGCCTCTGTGCATTGTGTAAGTGTATCGTGCTGGCCTCACCTAATAAAAAAAAGGAAGAAAGAAAGAAAGGACACGAGCTTTTCCGCATATCACGTTGAAGGACGTGAGAGGCAGAAGAGGGCGCAAACCCACGGATGGGGGGGGGGGGGGCGGTTATTTCCAATAGCTTCGTCTTCCTGTTTTCTTTCTTTGCTGAAAACAGGGCTTAGCGTAACTAAATTGAGGGTCAACCACTGCATAGAGTCGAGCCGTGATCACTTTCATATCTGGAAAGCGGTGGGCGTACGCCTTTTTGTGACAATTACCGTATGACCATAGAAGTATGCCCCCCCCCCTCGCCCCCTCATTGTCATTTTACATCTCATGCAGTCCCATCGGCATTGGAGTAGTGGGCCACAACCCAGGTGGCGATATTCCCCATTCATTATCATCAGTGCATTTGTTGTTGTTGTTGCCCGTGTGACAGCGGTATTAGTGTCATAAAAAGGCGAACGTATCCCCGTTTTCGACAAATCACGCGACACAACAATCCCAAGCAGCAAAATGTACTGAAAGTCGAGCGCAATAGGGGTGGACGGGTAGGTGGAAGGCCTTGAACAGACTCCTGAAACTAAAGAACATTGATAAGACACGTACCGCCCACCCCTATTGCACTCGACTCTCAGTACATTGTGCTGCTTGGGATGTCATACTGGCTGCTCTGGCGAAGCGTGTTAGTTCTGTTTCAAGAGTGAAGGAAATGTACAAAAGGAAAGGATAAAGAAAAACAAAAACTCCAGTAAAAATTCCGGTAGGCTCTGAAATAAAAATTGAGCATGACAAAGAACTGTACACTACACGTCAAAAAGAGAGCGAGAGAGAGAAATACATTTTTCCTTTTTGGTGATGTACCAGCCCACTTTGCGCCATGAACCGAAAGTAACCTCAAATTGATGTTTCCGGTCGTGCTCTACGTTCAACGACGATTGCCTCAGCTTCTTTCATAAAAAAACAAATTCTTTAAAAGACGCACAAACAAAGGCCACTTACATTCTTCATTCTTTCCCACTCGCTTTCCCGTTGGACATGAGTCCGGAAGCTCTCTACTGATCCGGAAAATGGTTCCTTCACCAGGTCAAGGAATTGCGTTCAAAGTGCGCTCCAAATTCCTTCCGCACATTCGACCCGTATCTCTTATGCATTCAGGACGTCTGCGTGGTCAGCGGATCTCCCTTTCATATCCCTGCTATATAATAAGGGGGAAATGGGGAATGGTTTCCAAACTCTGGTAGCTTTCTTCCGGCCTCTTTTTCGCGTTTCTAACGCGAAGGGTTATCTATACTAGATTCGTATTTAGTATACAGGGTGTTTCAGTTAAATCCCCGGGATAAATAATTCGTGAACGGGTGCATCAATCGAAGAACTTTCTTTTTTAAAAGCATCCGTCCGATATCACCTACAAGCTGCGCACCGCGTGAATGAGCGGGAGGCGCTCATTATTTAAATAAAAATTCAAATGAGTTTCGCAAAAAAAAAAAAAACATAACTTCTAAAGCATTGCGCCGTCGGCATTAAAATGGGAACTACACCTTTTGGGACCTTCAGAGCGCACCTTTTAGAGAATATCTGCCACCGAAGCGGGTCATTTGTTGCAGTAATTAGTTGGTTTCGGTTTACATATTTTTGTCGCGACTGGTCGCGGCGAAGTGCAAAAGGACGTTATTCATTGGCCTAGTTCGGTGTAATGACGTAATTCATTGGTGTAAGCACGTAATTCATTGGTGGTTAAGGGAGTGGAAGAGCGTCCTTTTGCGCTTCACCGCGACCAGCCGCGACAAAAATATGTAAACCGAAACCAATTAATTACTGCAACAAATGACCCGCTTCGGTGGCAGATTTTTCTCTAAAAGGTGTCCGCTGAAGGTCCCAAAAAGGGGTAGTACCCATGTTAATGCCGACGGCGCCCTGCTTTAGAAGTTATGTTTTTTTTTGTTTTTGTTTTTTCACGAAACTCATTTGAATTTTTATTTAAATAATGAGCGCCTCCCACTCATTCGCACGGTGCTCAGCTTGTAGGTGGTATCGGACAGATACTTGTAAAAAAGAAAGTTCTTCGATTGGTGCACCCGTTCGCGAATTATTTAGCCCGGGGATTTAACCGAAACACAATGTATGTAATGGGTCTGGGAAATAACATGTTTCAAGTATCGTGATTTCGTTTTTGCGATAGCAGGGTCCTCGTGTAATGGCGAGCTTTAAGGGGAAAAAGGCGCGCCCTAAAATTGTCGGATCTCATTTCCAAGGCGTTAGGAATTCTCTTTGCTCTTTTTTTCTCTCTCCCTGCGTTGTTCTCGCCGAGCTGAATGTGTGTTTGACCCGGAAAAGGGGCCGGGAGGGGGAACTCGATAAGTTCAGAAGTATGTTCACGAAATTCTCGGTCTCGAATTCCCCGCGCTCTTAACGCAGAACTTCACCACATAACACCCTGAAGGCCATCCATCCATTCCTTTCCTTGTTTGACTCCTCTGCTTTTTTTTTTTTTCTTGCCTTTGTGTAATTTGGTTCTTTACTACTGACTTTTTTTACTACTGACCAATATATGACAGTGTCACGTACTTATTATGGACTGGCATATTAAAAGAACTATATGACAGGGTGGACCGTTAACAGATCCACTTTATAATGAACTACGTTTTACGGCGGATGCGAACACTCCCAAGGTCTCCACACCAAAGTGACCCCGTGGGGACGTCAGACTGACTGGCGACCAATCAGAATGCGGGAATTTCGCGAGTGCCGACCTTAAGCGGTTTATTCTAGCTCTGGCACCGCGAAGCGTTTATTATCGACGTTTTGTTGGGAATATATCAATTTCAATCAGTATGTTTCGAGCTACACCCCCACGAACGAGGTTTCTCATTGGCGTGTAATAATTTTCGCGCCTGTTGAAACACACGCTTTGTCATTATTTACAATTATTATAGCTGCTTTCACAAACGGAAACTTCACCACGAAACACGCTCGAGCCAGCTGTCATCCCGTATGACATCGTTCTAACCCGTGATTCGTTAAAAAGCGGAGGCATGTGCCTTTTTGTGACACACAGTCCATCTACACTCTTAAAAATTAACTTCACCACATAGCACACTCCTAGCCAACCACCATCCCGAATGACAACGTTCTCGCCCCTGATTGTTGAAAACGGGAGGAGGAGCCTATTTTGTGCTGTGCATAATGGCACAAAATAGGCTCTCCTCCCGTTTTCAACAAATCTAGGGCGATAACGTTGTCATTCGGGGTGATGGTTGGCTAGGAGCGTGCTATGTGGTGAAGTTCATTTTTAAGAGTGTACACTCTAAAAACAGATCTCCACCACATAGCACGGTGAAGGCCAACCATGCACTGGACAGAATGATACCTTTATCACTCCCGATTTGTGGAAAGCGCGGGGCATACGCCCTTTTAGGAACTGCGTAAGTGTTCAAAAAAAGCGTAGGCCTCTCGTTCTTAACCAATCAGGGCGCAGAACGATGTCATTCGGGATGGTGATTGGCTAAGAGCGTGCTATGTGGTGAAGTTCAGTTTTGAGATTGTAGAGGGACTGTGTATCACAAAAAGGCGTATGCCTCCGGCTGCCTAACTCCAGCTCTGGCACGCTAGCGGACATCCTCTACCCCTGTGGCTCTTCTGCCGAACGTTCCGCTAAAGCAAGCAACCTTGTTCTCTTTCTGCAGGAGGCGGGTCTAGCTCAACGACCCCTCTAACACTTTGCTCACCCCGACGAACTCACGCGCCCTCTACGCATCTCCACCCTTCATCCTTCATCCGTGTTTTTCTTTCCTGGCTATAGTCGTGACGACGCCCACATCTGTGTAGCCAACAACGGCGAGCCGATCCTGCCATTACCCCCCTCAGTTTTTAGAATCTGGCAACCATTCCCAAGGTACTCGACAGAAATGGGACCAATATATCCGCTATTTTTTCCAAATATTGTCGCCGCGCCAAACTGTTTAATATTCGTTGTCGTCCCATCCTGTGTTATTTTATCCCGCTTCCGGTTATTCTTATGTAAACACTCTTAAAAATGAAAAAAAAAAAAGGAACTTCACCGCAAAGCACGCTCCTAGCCAACCATAATCCCGACCCGAATGACATCGTTCTCGCTCCTGATTTATTTATTTATTTATTGTAAATACGTTAAAGTCCTGCAGAAGCGCGAACAACATAACGGACTGTGTATACATACACAACACTTTGACAATATTTAGCACAACTTGAAACAGTACAAACTGCCAACAGTACAACCAGTACAAACCTCATCAACCTCAAATCAGTACAAATCACATGGGTGTACACAGCACATTTGGACAATATTTAGCACAACTTGAAACAGTACAAACTGCTACAATCAAAGCACTTGCATTTGTTGAGAACGCTAGGCGTACACCTTTATTGTAACCATTATGTAGTACACAATTGGTACAAAATAGGCGTACGCCTCCCGTTTTCAAGAAATCAGGGGAGAGAACAATATTCCATTTCATTCTTGTAATGTTCCACACGGAAGACCCCTTGCCTCCAGCTTAGAACACTGGAACGTAACTTTACTGTTCTCCTTCGCAACCTCTTCGTCTTCGTCTTCTGCCTATTACAATTATTTCATTTTGAAGAGAGTACTCATGAAAGGAAAGATTTCAGCTCCCGAATGCCACGCAAATATAGAGATTGGACTACCATTTATTTATTTATTGTCAGTGCCCACCAACAGCTGAAGCCCGCAAAGAAAGCTCAGTGAAGCCTAAATGTGAGCCGACATTCCGACTCAGTCTTGCATTACGTATGTACATTTCATCGCTGTTGACACATATACTGTATGTATCTATGAATAAGAAACCAGAGCACAGCCTCATGGCTTTATGCATCTTGTATTGCGAAGGAACGCGTTTCAACATGATCTGGGTTACTCCGTATGCTGCTGTCACATTCTTTCGTAAGACACGCCTGTGAAAAAGGTAGTGTGTTTAAATAGTTATGAGGCATTTTGTTTGTGCAAACGACTATCGCAGCTCCAAATCCAGCGTTCCAAGACCACGACTGAAATGGGTGACAGGGTCGTTCTTTGAAATGAAAGTGTTTGTGTCGCGACATTTCTACCAGAGTGGCTATATACCTACGTTACTTTCGTATAAAGAACACTAAGGGCATATATGAAAACGAAACCAAAACTGTCTGCGAAGCGTGACGTCAATGGATAATGTTTAATAATAAAGAAGGCGGCTTCACGCGGGAATAAATAGGAAACGCCTCAGCGAAAAGGTGTCAGGAAGCAGCTGAATGTTTGTCCAGGAGGCACATTCAATGTAATGGAAACGTTCGGCTGAAATGAAGAAGTACAACGTTTGCTAAAATTTGGCGCAACTATAGGATAGTAACAACCAGGATTAAAAAGTGGTGACAGTTGTCGAATTTCCAAAATTGCATATTGATTGGGTGGGGGTGGGAGTAGCGCTGTGCAGACGGACAGACGAGCGGCCTGCTTCCATTGATCAGTTAATCAATTTTCGAAGTTTCTTTTTTTATTTTTCGAAACGCAAGCTTCAATGATTATCCTAAGTTCAATCTACGGCCCACAGAGCAGCTGACTATTGCGCCTCAAAGCGGACACACACACACACACATAGCAGTAAACATCTTGACGATGAACGTTGTAAAATGCGTTCTTGTCATTCTTACTGTCTATTTATGCTTATTTAAAGTCTAGTTGCTGTTCTTCCATCACAGCGACAAAGTACATATAATCCTAATTCTTTCAAAGAATTAGGCTTTCTTCTTCTTTTCAGAATTCTTCTTTTCTAATTCTTCTTCATCTTCTTTTCTAATTCTTTTAAGAATTTTGCGGTTCAATAAAATAAATAAAACAAAAACGGAACATGGGAACGGAACCCGCTTCTCATCATGAAGAGGAGCTATCGAAAGGTGTGAGAGAGTCTATCACACCTTTCGATAGTTCCTCTTCATGATGCAGGCAACTGAAAGATAGGTTAATCTCTGCCGGAAAAGTAAGCAATTACTGAGTAGTCGGTTACTCAGAAAAGTAACTGATTACTCGAAAATTTACTCAGAAAAGTAATTGATTACTCGAAAAATTACTCAAAAAAGTAATTAATTACAAGTAACGCGTTACGCACAAGTCTGCCTCTGTAAGAGTTGTACTTTTTAGAAACCCCGCGAATATTGTGCATTTCCAACTCAGTGCAATAGCCACCCGACAGAGGCTCGGGGAAGGCACGTTGGACGGGGGACACTTGACGCCTCAGGGGGTCTTCGCGACCAGATGCTCGCTGGCAATAAATCAGTAGAGTGGGCCAAGGAAGATGCACTGTCCAAAGTTGCATGGTTGCGGGTTGACAGCTTGGTCAGTTACCCATAAATACGGTGTAGTGGGCAGACAATTAGGAGGTGCCTGGTTCGGTCTAAATTCAAACTAGGCCAACCATGAGTTGGAGACGTTTGAACCGGGATTCTGGGATCGGTGTTTGCTGGCGGGGGGTTGTGTCTCAAATGTCACCCTTTTAAGCGGAGGACACACGAAAATCCGTGTGTGGAAGCCGCAACGACTTGATGAAGACGAGGCGAAAGCCCCGTGACTTCAGTCGCTATAGTATTGTCTTGTATATAGTTATGTAAATAAAGCCCAGTTATTGTTCGAGAATACCGCCTGTCGGACGTCTCTTGGGAATATCTCCGATCTGTGAGCTACATCAACGGACCATCTTCCAGCAAGAACGGAAGAAACTTTACTGCCTCTATCATAATGGATAGAAAGTGGAAATGTGCATTTCAATTCGGTGGCGCTTAATTATGCAACTGTTTGTTCGCCTTCATTAAACAAGAACGCTCGCACAAATCATTTCGTGGGCGACTGTTGTTGTATTGCGATCGCTGAAAGATGAAGGAAACACGGGAATGGACAAGTCGCTGTGTGGAATAGGACCGCCTTAATCAGTGAAAAAGATCGCAACGTGCCACGTTTAGAAACAGCTACGCAATATTGTAATGTTCCCTGGAAAGGAGAAGCACAGAAATCGATAGGAAGAACGCTCAGAGAAAATAATTTGCGCCCAATCACGGTTCATTGAACAGTACTATAAAAAGCAACTCTTCGTGTAGAAGTTAGTAAACTGATATGGAGATCGAGCTGTCAGAAGGTACGAATCTGTAAATTATGCGTCTTCCGTAACAACGTTTTTTTCTGTGTTGAGGAAGTTAGGATAGGGGGAGGCTCAATATGATAGTGGGACAGGAAAGTGCTACGCGAATGGAGCAGGGACACGGGAGATCGGAAGTCAGCACACGCCCGGCCCACACGGTAACGTGCCCTCAAAATACGGATCGGATTACTCCTTTGAAGTGCACTCAGCGGAGGGAGCTAAATAAAAATGCCAACGTCCAGAATAGTAACGGTACGCAGGAAATTCAACAGTGAAGCCCAGTGAAGTCACTGTTAAAGTTTTTGAAGTGCACTCTTAAAACCCGAGGGGGGGGGGGGGGGAGTGTCGAAGCAGCGTGCCGTTGTTGGCTGCACTCAAGTGGGCGTCGTCACGACTATAGCAAAAAAACAAAAACAAAAAAAACAAAAATAAAAGGTGGGGGGGAGAAGAGAGTTGACGATTTCAAAGTGTGGCACAGGCAGGATGAACGAAACTGATGGGACGCAGGTGCACTGTAGATGAGAGGTGCACTAGATGGTGCACTCTTAAAAACGAACTTCACCGCATAGCACGCTCCTGGCCAACTGTCATCTCGAATGATATGGTTACCTTCCCTGATTTGTTGAAAACGGGAGGCGTACGCCTTTTCTGTGACACTTATGCTGTTCATATTTGTCACAAAAAGGCGTACGTCTCCCGTTTTCAACAAGTCAGGGAAGATAACCATATCATTCGAAATGACGGTTGGCCAGGAGCATGCTATGCGGTGAAGTTCGTTTTTAAGAGTGATGGTCTCTCTGCGAGGCCCGTTTCTTGAAGAAGGAAACGCACGAGGGTGCAAGTTTTTGTAAGTCCTTCTGCATAAGAACCTTCGGGGAAGAGGACGTCCGTCAGTGTGCAGGGCCTGGAGCGGGGAAGGTGAGTCTCCCGCATAGTATGGTACGCGGGTACACTCTTAAAAATGAACTTCACCGCATAGCACGATGCTAGCCAACCATAATCTCGAATGATATCGTTATCTGGCCTGATTTGTTGAAAATGGGGGCGTACGCCTTTCTTGTGACACTTATGCTGTTCATAATTGTCACAAAAAAGGCGCACGCCCCCCGTTTTCAACAAATCAGGTCAGATAACGATATTATTCGAGATTATGGTTGGCTAGCATCGTGCTATGCGGTGAAGTTCATTTCTAAGAGTGTAGCATGGTATGCGGTATTCTTAAAAACCGAGCTTCACCGCATAGCACAATCGAGTGACAACGTTCTCTCCCTTGATTTGATGAAAACAGGAGGTGCACGCCATTTTTGTGGCAGTTATGAATTGCATAATACCCCAAAAATGGCGTCCGCCCCCCAGTTTTCAGCAAATCGCAGGGGAGGGAACGTTGTCATTCGGGATGATGATTGGCTAGGAGCGTGCTATGCGGAGAAGCTGTGTTTTTAGATCGTGCATGACATAACGTTCCTGGTCTTTAATTCGACAGCTCCCTTTGAATCTACCGTTTTCGTAGAGTGCTTCCGACCAATTAAAGTCCCCTATTAATTTTCAATACGAGTCACAGCCCCCTTCAAACTGCTCATATAAAGCCTGCCCCTTTTTTTGCCCAATGCCGTTCGTTTGTGGAAGCCAAACGTTTTATCAGTTAATGCATCTTTTTCGTGCCGTAAACGAACGCGTAAGTTGTCAGCTCTAAAAGTTTTTCCTCCAAAGGAGTACGTCCGACGCACATTTATTGCTTTATTTGCATAATCACAGCCACGCCTTTATCGCCCTTATCGCCGTTATCTCATATCACCAGGATATGACTAGGCGGCAATAACCGCCGAGGAGTTTACATATCCCACACTAGTCCTTCTCATTCCTCTTACTTTCCTCGCTCCTCTCGCTCTTTTTTGTTTATTTGTATTACTGTGGTGCCGTCATACGTGACGTCATCACTCGCAATCATGGGGGGCTCCAATCAGCAGCGAGCAATCCACCGTTACAGCCTGTATATAATATTCCCGTTTACGACTGTTCCCTGCAGACTCTAGGCGAAAGCGTTCTCACGCGTGAGCGAGGATGAATATTGCATGCTGGCACGTAGAAATATACTACGCCCTATATGCGTGACAGACGCATTGTGCTGTTTGCGTGATGCACTATGGAAGACACGGTACTTATTATCGTAGCCCATTTATGCGTACTAGTGAGAAAGTTTCTGAAGCACTTACAGGGGGCGCTGAAGCGCAAAAACTTCTCCACGAGGAACGGAAGATGGCGTTACCCTCACATCAACACAAAAGGAACGGGGATAATCCGTTGCGTCCTTCGTAATTTATGATCGATAGAAAAAAGAATAAAAAAGAAAACTCAAGGTACGATTTTCCTCTCCCTCTCCTTCTCAAGAAGGCCGACAACGCGGAACTCTCTCTCATTGGTGCAAACGATACGACTAATCACCGCGCGAGATTGTTTGAGGAGACCAATCGGAGGCTTCTCCGCATTGTCGCGCTCCTTAAGAAGGAGAGGGAGAGGGAAAGTTACAAACATTTGCACTTGAGTGACAGTTAATAAACTGACGATCACGTGTGAGAAGTTCACAGTTTCCGTGTGTTCACACGAGAGGCATCCTCACGGAAGATTCTAGTGGAGGAAAAAGCGAGAACGGTGTCCCGCGTTACGTCAATCATTCACGCGGTGCTGGAATATCGGGAGCGGCGTACTGCGCACGTAGCAGACGACACTTAGCAGAAGACACCCACGTCTTTTCCTGTCGTCTGCTACGGAATAGCCTGTGGCTGTGTCGGAGGATGTTTTATTTCTTTTACGGGCATTACATAACAGAGTTGCAATTGCAGTACAGTTGCAGTAGAACAAATACAGTGAACGTATAAAATACAAATAAACTACAGTGAACATTTTGCAATTAGGTGAGAAAAAAAGAAAATAAGAGTGGTAACAATATACAAAAAGAGTTAGTACACCACTGAGCAACACGAACATACTCAATACACTTTGCAAATAATCTAAAAAAAGAAAATCAGTTTAACGAGCGTATGATGTTCAGAAATGACTGGTAGCCATGAGCAGTGGCTATGTGTTCTGGGTGGCATTCCAAATGACTATGGCCGAACAAAAGAATGCCTTCGAGAATGCGTTTGTGGTACAGTGAAGACGCATGATTTTATTAGTATGGTGTAGACGGGGTAGATGCTATCGGCACGAACGATTGGCCATTGATCGATCTGTAGGAATGGTATGGAAAAATCGGTGAAAGATGGAGAACTTTGAAATAGTACGACGATGTGCAGTTACTGACGTCGTGGTGCAGTAACTGTTGAATATGAATCGTGTTGCCCTGTTTTGGATGCGTTCAAGACTATCAATGAGGAGGGGGGGATATATTTATTATACCAAAGGAAAAGAAACGGGAGGAAAGGTCAGTCAAACGGGACGTCGGCTTGCCATTCCGCAAAGAAAAAAAAATGGAAGAAGAATAAAATAAATAAAAAAGAAAAGAATTAGGAAATAAAGGATAAACTAACAAACGGTTGAGGGTTGTTTGAGGAGGATCCCATATTGCGGAGGCGTATTCGAGTTTTGGGCGAATGAGAGTGAGATATGTTCAATGCTCGACGGACAAAGGCAAGTGAACGATTAGCCTTCGAGATTATGTACTCAATGTGTGTATTCCATGTCATGTTTGCTGAGAGATGAATGCCAAGATATTTGTAAGAATCTGCTCGTGGCAGAATGACTTATCGATTGTAAAAAAATGGGGGAAGGGTGCAGAGTTGTTGTCGTGAGAAAGAGACAATGTTACATTTGTTTATGTTCAAGGCCATTTGTCATACTGTGCACCATTCCTGTATAGTATTAAATTATTTTGTAATGTTTGAGCGCTCCAGAGGGGAAGTGATTTTACGATCAATCGTCTGCGAAGAGTCGGACGGTTGATGTTATGCCACTAGGTAAGTCATTGATATAGATGAGGAACAGTAGAGGTCCGAGAACAAAACCCTGCTGTGTGACAGATGTGACTGGGATTCCGGAATAGCGGAAATTGTTAGATGAGACGAAGAGAGACCGTTTTGTAAGAAATGCTTCTATTCATCGAAGAACATGATTGAATCCAGATTTAGAATGAAGAGCTTATATAGAAGGTTTTTACGTGGGACCATATCGAATGCTTTTCGGAAAAAGAATGCAGCGTCAGTTCTAGAGTTAGTGTCTGCACGAGAAAGAATATCATGTACAAAACAAGCTAGTTGCGTTTCACAACAGAAGTTTTTCCTGAATTCATGTTGCAAAGGGTAGAAGAAATTATTTTGTGCAAGAAATGTAATCATGTTACAGTATATAATGTGTTCAAGAATTTTACATGCAGGTAATAGAAGTCTGACGCAGTTTTGTGCAAGCTGCGTGTCACCTGACTTGTGTATTGGGATGACCATGGCTGTATTCCAGTCATTCGGCAGGGGTGGACAGATGAAGGAGACTGTCTGAATATGCAACACAGGATTTCAATTGATATTAGCCTAGTGTTGTATATCTTGGAGTCAATTCCATCTGGCCCAAAGTTTTATGTTTTCGATTATTTTACAAATGCCACGTGAACTAACATCTATGTGGGACATTGATGCACTAAAGTGCTTTGATAAGGAGGGACGAATGCATGAGCTATCAGTATTGAAAACAGATGAGAAGGAGGAAGCAAACTAGTCACACAGGAATATGGTTGGCTAGGAGCGTGCTATGTGGTGAAGTTCATTTTTAAGAGTGCAGGTGTAGTTGGCAGTGCACGTGAGGACACGACGTTGAGGAGCCCGCGCTCACGTCAGAGGAGACGTTTTTCGCATCTTCCGCTAGAGCATTCTGGGAAATGTCGCTCGTGACGCCGTCTACTGAAACGCTCTGTCCTCTTCACCATAATTAGTCCAGCAAACGAAATGCGAAACTCACTATAACCATTTAAATGGCAGTCGCGAAAGCTGTAATCTCAATGGCCTTTTGCTTGGCTATAGTCTGTGTGCAGATGCCCGTAATGTCTGCCTGTCACCTTACCCTGTTTGTATACCACCATTATTTGTCAGCTTCTCAGTGCAGAGAGTCGCTAAAGGCATCGGCTCCACGGACGCCGCCATATTTAATGATACGATACTTTCCCGACATACGATGGAGCATAAGGTGAAGAATAACGACTCCTGCTTTTAAATGCACATACAAGATTTGTCCAATTACTTTACACGAATAAAATGTCCCAAGAAAGTAAACGAAAGTAAAGGGTGAAAAAAGAGGAAAGAAAAGTAATTTCAAATGAACTGTTCCTCGAAGGTAACTAAGTTGCAGTATTCGTTGTATTAAATTTTTGCGCAGTGGGCAATTAGTCCTAAAGTAATTACTCAAAGGGGGCACTCTAACATGTCCACAATGTTCTTTTCTAACACTACTATAAAGCCATAGCATCATTTGCACTGGTCCTTTTTGTACTCCCTGTTAGCGCCGCGAAGCAACTGTGGCTATGAGCGGCGTACAGATGTGCACAGATGGAGAGAGGACAGAAGGAAGGAGTGGGACAGGGGGTTAGCATGCGTCCTGGGCCGACATCAGGGTGAACTGTGCGACATTCGCCTGGAAAGTCTTCGGAGAACCCATGAAAAAACCTCAGACAGCACAGCCGGTGGCAGGACTCGAATCCATCACCTCCCAGTCTCCAGCATGACCTTGGCTATATAGTGCGCCAACGAGCGGCCGGGACGTCTGCAGTGGTGTGCAGTGGGGGACCCACAGACTGCTGAATCAGGACAGTGACCCTGTTTCTTTCTTCCCCCACTTTTCCGGGGGACCGGGTTGGATCTCTTGACGCTTTGGATCTTTTGACTCGCCTATCACGTGACCGGTTGGATCTCCTGACTCGATGGATTTATTGACTCGTTGGATCTCTTGACGCTTTGGATCCTTTGACTCGCCCGTCACGTGGCCGGTTGGATCTCTTGACTCGTTGGATCTCTTGACCGGGTTGGAACTCTTGACGCTTTGGATCCTTTGACTCGCCTGTCACGTGACCGGTTGGATCTCTTGACTCGTTGGATCTCTTGACCAGGTTGGAACTCTTGACGCTCTGGATCCTTTGACTCGCCTGTCACGTGACCGGTTGGATCTCCTGACTCGATGGATCTCTTGACTCGTTGGATCTCTTGACCGGAAGCGGTCCGATACACCTCGTCATTCCATCACTAATCTCATTAGTTCGCTCCCATCGCTGCCGCCGAGACACCGCAGCAGTGGCGTATCCCTGTATATACACACACCACTGAACCTCACGGACATCTTCTGATTTGCGCGGCTAACGAGTTAAGCAATTTCAATGCTATTCCGAGTCGCGGGATGTCGACTCAGTTAACTGACTCTTTTGTCCAACCGTTGTTTCGCCGCACGTGAGTAACCGAAGGCATTAGCGGTTAATTAGCCGAAGCCTGGCTTAACGCAATTTCACTGATTGCGACTTAGGGAATACATGTACACGTAAGAAGGTACAAGGGCCGATATTAGCGTTCGACGAGGGGGAAGAAGACGAAAGAGAAATAAATAAAACGCACGAGCAATTTCCTGACTCTGTTAAAAGCAAACAAGCACACGGTACATGTTCGTGTGATGGTATTCGTCAGAGAGGAACGATGGGAAATGACGTGGTGTCGATTTTTTTCGTGCTGCAAGAAAGAGTGGGTAACATATTGCATCAAATAAGTCCGTTTTTTTTTCTCTCTCTTTTTTCTTTCTTTAGGGAGCACTCTACGAAAACGATGCGATAAAAGAAGCTGTCAAATCAAATATTAGAAACGTGATGCTCTGAAAGATAAGGCGATTGTTTTCTGAGCCGTTATCGTGACAATGCAATGCCGTAATGCAATGTGACATACAATGCATTTCTCATCTCATTTAACGTATTTTCTTTCTTTGAAAAGTTATCCGCTGATACGGTTAAGGAGAATAAACGCGTACCGTAAGAATATTCCATAACGAAATATTTTATAACCGAAATCTAATATTACGGTTGCCTATTGTACAAGCACTTGCAAATATTTTTTGTGAAAGTTTGCGCTGTTATAAAAGATATGTCAAATTGAAAGTTAGAGTGATAATAGTTAGAGAAATGACGGTATACACTCCTAAAACAGCGCTTCACCACATAGCGCGCTCAAAGCCCGCCATTGCACACGCAATAATGCCGTTAGCACTCTGATTTGTGAAACAACGACTTTAGTTTAATGGTGGTGATTAGGAGTTTCACCGCCAGGGGCGATACTCTACCCCACTGCTGGCGATAATGTAGTGGCTTGGGATAATGAATCACCGCGGAGTCCTATACGGCGTCCAAAAAGTTTAGAAGCGCTTGTCTAGGGCAGAGCGTTGGTGGGCTGGATTTGACCGTGGACCGAGCAATTTTGGCACAGTGAGAGGGCGAGAGTCCAGCTGATTTACGGACCACTAACTAGTCACTGGAAAAGTAATTAGTAATTATAACTAATTACTCTTCCTAAGAAAGTTAACTGTCAGCTGTAAGCACACTCTTAAAAACGAGTTTCACCACGTAGCACGCTCCTAGCCAACCATCATCCCGAATGACAACGTTCTCGCCCTTGATTTGTTGAAAACGGGAGGCGGAGCCTATTTTGTAACATTATACACGTGCATAATAGGTACAAAATAGGCTCTGCCTCCCGTTTTCACCAAATCAGGGGCGAGAACGTTGTCATTCGGGATGATGGTTGGCTAGGAGCGTGCTATGTGGTGAAACTCATTTTTAAGAGTGTAGGTGGTAGTTGGTGGTAGCCAAGGTCGTGTTGAAGACTGGGAGGTGGTAGGTTCGAATCCTACTGCCGGCTGTGCTGTCTGAGGTTTTCCGAAGACTTTCCAGACGAATGTCGGCACAGTTCCTCCTAAAGTCGGCCCGGGACGCATACTAACCCCCCTGTCCCCCACTCCTTCCTGCTGTCCTCTCTCCATCTGTCCACGTCTGTACGCCGCTCATAGCCACAGTTCCTTCGCGGTGCTAACACGGAATGAAAAAAAAGTAGATACCTTTTTTCAGTAACTAGCTATACCTTAACTAGTTACTTTGAGAATCGTAATTTTTCCAATAGTTTCTGAATGTTTTCGCATTTTCTTTCTCCACCCATTGCTATTCGTAGGTCCAAAGGAAATGGTATGCAAAAACAGTGCAGCTATCACCGCATGCGGTGATAGATACTCCTCATCGTGACACTACCCGTGATGACACCTCAGCATATGCCAGGCTCTGCTCCAAGTTCCCTCGTAGAAACATATATACATGCAACGTTTACACTGTAGCCGAATGGCACAAATTAAAGTTGATTTTGGTATTAGGCAGTTTTAGCAAACCGTTGGTAAGGTTATCGTGCCTATCGGAGACTCAGAAGACTCAGAGACTCGGGACTCAGAATCTTATCCACTGATTGGTTCCTGTTGATACGGTTCGACGCAAGCCACGTTATCAACGGTTTGCTAAAACTCTCTATTGTACAATGTAAAACGGAACAGTTACACTGATGATAAGAAGTGCCCCAGTTGAGCGGCTATTCGGTACTGGTAGGGATGCTTTTGAATAAAGCGTGCCAGACTTACAGCGACAAACTTCGGGTATAGTAAATGTCGTTCAAGTGCAACATGCGCATGCAGTTGACACTGTACTAGTAAAGAATTTAGAATACAAGTTTTGGGGAGTCCTTTTTGCCACTTTGGAAAGTAACTGTAAAGCAACTAAGTTACTTTTCGCGTACTAAGTGTAACCCTAACTCAGTGACTCGTTCAAGTAAGTTCTCCCAAGACTGCATCGAGTCGCATACAATGAGCAGCGTCTTGATTTGCGGAAAGTGAGAAGCGTACACCTCTTTGTGACAATTAACATAGCCGCATTAGTGCCACAAAATGGTGTACACGTCCCGTTTCCAACAAATCAGTGGAGAAAATGATGTCATTCGGGAGAGTAGCTGGTATTTCAACCAATCAAGAGTGCAATACCAGCGCAATCGAGATACAGAGGGCCTGCTTAATGCCTCCTCTCATTCCTTCGCACGTAGACACATGACGTCAGTACGTCAGCCAATCGCCGCAGACATAGGCTTCATGCGTCTCCTCTCCATAGCTACAGTTGCCGAAAGAACGGTCATCATTGGCGGACTCTTCGATCAGGCCTTGTTTGTATAGGTGGTGTTGGCAGAACTCGAATACAGTCGTTATAACCAAGTCTAGGTGGTGTTAGAGACGACAAAAGCCGTCGCCTCCCACCACGCCGTGTTTTTGGAGTGCATGCGAAATAGCAACAGCGTTGCTTGTTCTTTACTGCCTTCATCGGTTCAAAGGAATATCGACTTGCAATTCGGTAAATGTTTCAGCTCGTGGTCAACTAACGAACTTTCGCTCGTTAACGCTTCATTGTGTCTAACGTGTCAGCACCTCATTAGCCACCCCTGCCATTGTTGACGTACCGAGAAAAGCGTTCGACCCTTGGGAGGTGCGTGACCCCTGTATTGCATGGCTCTTCCGTCGTTCGAACCGCACCCAAACACGGAAGTCAACAGTTAGGTTGAAGGAACCCGATACTAAGGTCTGAATTGACTAGTATCTAGATGACTACAGTCCACAAAGTAGATGTGGTTTTATGCGTAAAGGGGCACTAAATTGCAAAAAGGTCTCCTCGTGAAATGAAAAATGCCGTTACCTTGGTAACGATACAAACGGAACAACGATTACCCAATCAATGGAGATCGCTTGAGGAGACCAACGACAGGCCGCTCAAGTGTTGTTCGCGCATAAATCTCGAAGGACGCAACGTATGAACCCTGTTCCTTTTGCATTACTGCCAAGGTAACAACATTTTTCATTCAGCCACGAGATATCGCTAAATATGTTGCACGCTTCTCTCGCGTACTCATGCACTGTTACACGTCGACGTATACTAGGCCGCGAGCGCGAAAATTGCCAGTCGGCCTCGAGATGGGGAACCTAATCTCCCTTACAGTTCGTCAATCGAACGAACCCCATTCATGGTCCGAACTATACCCGTATAAGCTTATCCTCTCCCCTCTCCCGCACGCCTTGATTAGACCCGCGAAGCATGTCCCCCTCTCCCCCTTCTACTCGGAGCCTCCCAGTACTTTTCCCCAAATCCAGTCACAGAGATCCACCATCCCTCCCGATCTCCCAATCGTCTTAGCGTCACAGCGTGGAGGAGGAGGAGGAGGAATGGAAACCGCTGCAAACACTCACACTCTGTGCGATACCGAAACTAACAGGAAAAACAACCAACCAACCAACGAACCAAACAAACAAACAAACAAACAGAAAGAAGACTTCCAAAAGTGAGGCACCGGAAGTGACGAGCATGATTCTCCACAACGTGATTGGCTTTCGGCCGTGATCGGCATGTAAATGGTCTGTTTTGAGCGGATTCGTATTCGAGTGATCTGCTTGCTAATGGAGGGGTTATTTTTTGGCAACCCACACGCAGACGCTGCCTGTTTGTGTTTCTAGAATGCGCTTGTTTGGAACTTCCGCGGTGCTTTCTGGATAGAAAATAGTGCGTAATAAATACACGTGAGTTGTACTGTGACAGCAGGTTATGAGGATGTTTTGAATAATGCCGGTATGCGATGGAGTGTCGTTGTACGTGTTACACCTGGGAGTATAATTGTATGTACTCAATTAAAATACGATACCAAATACTGAAGTGAGAACGTATACTAAAGATACAGTACAAATACTACTTGGAAACAAAGTAATTAGGGTAGTGCATTTAGGATACTTGAGTATTGGTCACGAAACTGATTACCGTTTTTTGTTTTATTTTGACGCAGACATCATTGGCTGGTTGTATAGGAGCTGCATTTCACAACGTTCGTCAGTTATACAGCCGTCCTTCTTTGAAAAATGAACTGGTTGGTCATGAAGTTGTTGTCCTTTTCTACACTGCACTGAAACGAAGAAGACCATGAAAGCACACGTATCGTGTTGTGATACTGAACATGATATGAAGACAAACTGACAAACGAATAGTAATTAGAGTGTTGAGTAGAAAACACCGAAAAAGTATTTGAAATAGAGTACTATCTTTTGCGAAAAGACGTATATTTTCACGTACAAGTCTACACTGAAGCCGGCAGCGGATGAAAAGGTCAGGAGCAGCTAGACTCGAACCCATAGCACCAGATTCCCGTATAGACATCCTATAGTGTGATGTAATCGGCAGTATTTCTGAACAGCAAACAACATCTGTGACTATTGTGGCAATGAAAATAGTCCCCCAAATGACTAAAATTACCTTTTTCTTATAGTCTATAATGTGTTCTGGTCCATACAAATGTAACTAGTAATTTTAGGTATCGTCAAGCAAACGTACACCCATCCCTTAACGAACAATATGAACCGAAGTCGCCGTCTCGAATAGCTTTGTCGGTTAATCTGAAACAAAGAGAACAGCGTAGCCCCGGCTCCTCTTCGGACCGATTCGCCTACTGAATACTATATGCAGCCCGACAGAAAAATCGATGAAGTACCAAATCGAGATGGAATCCCACGAGACTCCTGCCGAAGCCTGATGCGGAGGAAGACCGATATAGCTTGCACACACAAGCCGCTACCGGGGTCAACGGAGAACGACCATCTCCCCGCAACAACCTAAGGTCGTTTGTTCGTACGTTTTATCGCCCATGGCAACGTTCGGAGAGTGGCAGTCTACAAACGGTCAGAGTATATAGAGCCAAAAATGATGTAAATGATGTAATGATGTATGTAATAAATATGAGAGGTTCAGAGAGAGTCGAGAAGCAATAAGTGTCTTTCTTCTAACCTAGTAACC
The DNA here is from genome assembly GCF_037126465.1 of Ornithodoros turicata. Lineage (NCBI taxonomy): Eukaryota > Metazoa > Arthropoda > Arachnida > Ixodida > Argasidae > Ornithodoros > Ornithodoros turicata. The sequence continues at coordinate 13,401,550 of NC_088206.1, read as the reverse complement.
AAATTTGAATGTTTGTAATATATTTCGAGTATGGTTCTCGGTCGCTTCTATGCTCATTAGAATTTCTTCATCTACCGTAAGTCAATTAGAGTTATTTTCTCGCAATTAAAATTTGTTCATATCTATCTTTAGTGCACGGAAATTCTACTCGAGAGGTAATTAACTGTCGTCTCAGCGTCATATTTTTCGGGCAAATACGTCTACTCACTCTAAGAAAAAAGCGTGTGAAAGGTGGTAACTTCTATAATTACCACGTAGGTCAACATACAGCGTCTGATAAAGGATGTAAAAGAGTGGTAAAAGAAATTATCATATATCCAAATTGCTAGAAAAAGGCGTACGCGCCCCTCGCTCATGCGCTGAATCAGAAGCGATAACGCTATCAGTGGTGGCAATGGTTGGCGAACAACGTGCTATGCTGTGAAGTTCTGTTTTGAGAGTGAGGTAGCAGGTAGAACTTTGCAACCTTTTAGGCACCCAACATATGCTACAACTATTACCTCCGAAAAGGCGTAACTGCACCACCCTTTTTTAAAGAGTGTAGATATGACGTAGATAAGTGTAACGTAAACTCTTAAAAATGAACATCCCCCCCATAGCACGCTCCTAGCCAACCACCATCTCGAATGATATCGTTATCTACCCTGATTTGTTGAAAACGGGAGGCGTACGCATTTTTTGTGGCACTTATGCAGTTCATAATTGTCACAACGATGGCGTACACCTCCCGTTTCCATCAAATCGGGGGAGAGAACGATATCATTCGAGATGATGGTTGGCTAGGAGCGTGCTATGCGGTGAAGTTCATTTTTAAGAGTGTATGACCTCATTGCCTTTAATTTATTTTAGACTACTTCCTAGCAATACACACAGGAGCCGCGCTTTTTTCTCTTTCTCTCTCTCTCTCTCTCTCTCTCTCTCTCTCTCTCTCTCTCTCTTATTTTTGTGCTAATCGCAGGAGGACTGTTTTGTCATCTCGGGATAACGCGACAACAACAACAACAACAACAATAAATGAAGTGATGATGACAAGGGATGTTTCCCCGTGGTAGCCACAGGACCCTACCCCACTTCACAGTGGTTAATATGAGAGGATGAATTATGGTGAAAGTGACGCTCGGAATGATACCGGCTTCTTAAGGCCTGTTCCGACATATAGCGATTTGCTATATAGCGCTAGAAAATAGCGTGATATTTTCCTCCTCGCAGTGCTCCAAACCGCTAAAGATTAGCGCTTGCTGGAGTTGAGCTCGTGTCAACTCTTTCAGTGCTAATATTAGCACTATGTTCGTGTTGGCCAATGAGGAGGCCCTTCAGCGATGACGTCGCGGAAGTCGTGGGGTCGTTTTGATGCCGCATTTCACGGCGCGGCGACTGCATTTAAACCGGCGAGTCTGTCATTCAAATTGTCTGGTAATTGTTTGTTAGGTCAGTTGATCGAACTCGTTCGTCCGGATGCTGTCGAACTTCGGAGGTGTCATGATGGGAGAGACTGGAAACGACCATCGAACTTCCGCTGTATTATAGCGCTTGCGCCGCATTGCTATGTGAACCGTCCGGTAACAGTGAGCGCTGTTTTTGCACGCAGTTTTTTAGCGCTATATTAGCGCGCAACTATATATGTCGGAACAGGCCTTTAGTGTCGATATTCCACTCGAAAAACAGAACTTCACCGCATAGCGCGTAGTGCGCCAATCATTGCCGCGAACGAGAGGGTTATCGCTTTTGATTCGACGAGAGAGGGAGGCGTACGCCTTTTTGTGGGCACCATATACCCAAATTGCCACAAAAAGGCGTAAGCCCCCTTCTCTCCTCGAATCGGAAGCGATAACCCTATCATTCTTGGCAGTGGTTGGCGCACAGCGTACTATGCGGTGAAGCTCTGTTTATAGAGTGTTCAGTGGTAATAATATCAGCAAAGATGAAGTCACCAGATGCACGAATGGGGTTGATTGATTGATTGATTTGTAAAAGAAAAAATGGAGATGTTAGTCTCGAGCCGAATGGGGTAATCTGTTCTACGTAGAGCATTTTCAGCACGAATAGCTCGTTGCAATTATCCCTTGGATATTTTTTCTCTTTTTGTGTGTGTAATCTAACCTAGCTGTTTGGTCAAAGTTTTCGCGAGGTAACTTCATTCATCTGTAACGAATCTATGCTTCTGATGAAATAAGAAACGGTTCGATTAAACGGAATTCGATGGAACAGCTTTCGATGAAATGTCCCGGAATCGAAAAGAGTACTCTGCTCCACGTGCATGATATACAGTAGCATTTATCCGTATAATCTGCTTCAATTACCCGTTCCATAATTTTCGCTTAAACTATAGTCTATATCCAATCTAATCTAGCCGCCTGATTTAAGTTTATCTGGTGACACTTGATCCATCCGTAACGAACTAGGTGCTCCGACGAAATAAGAAACGACTCGATGAAACGGCCGTCACCGATTCGATGAAACAACAACAACGAACAGATGGTGACGATAACATATCAGATTTTTCACAACTGGATGAAACAGAGTTCGTTTAAATGTCAATTTTTCGATGAAACAAGCGATTGATGAGCAAGCGATGATTGTATCTGTTCTCTTGGGTTATATATACTTGTGTCGCCTTTAGTTGTGTAACCTGAAGAAGTGCAGTCTCCTGAACGAAAGTTCTTGTTCAAATAAGACAGAGAGAGAGAAATACATGATGGCGATGATATGGGGATGACTTCCGCTCATTGAGCAGAATGCTACCCCATTGCTATTGGGGAAAAATGAGAGGATGGTGATGAGGATGTTCAAATAAATCTTAGTTGCTCCTAACCGTTTTTCATGTTACGTGTGTGATTCCCTCATCGCGGGCTCCTTGACAGTGTTTCTCTCTTTTTTTTTATTTTCCTTTCCGATGAAACAAGCTTCGATGAAACAAAGTACAACAACTTTATTTTGCTGATTATGACCAGGGGCAGATCCAGTATTGTTTTGAGGAGGGGGCCATGGACAGCATGCTACACTCTTAGAAATGAACTTCAACGCATAGCACACTCTTAGAAATGAACTTCACCTCATAGCACGATCGTAGCCAACCATAATCTCGAATGATATCGTTACCTGCCCTGATTTGCTGATAACGGGAGGCGTAAGCCATTTTTGTGACAATTATGAACCGCATAAGTGTCACAAAAAGGCGTACGCCTACCGTTTTGAACGGATCAGGGCACATAGCGATATCACTCGAGATAATGGTTGGCTAAGAGCGTGCTATGCGGTGAAGTTCATTTTTAAGAGTGCACGCTCCTAATACCATCATTTCGAATGATATCGTAACCTGCCCTGATTTGTTGAAAACGGGAGGCGTACGCCTTCTTTGTGACAATTATGAACAGCATAAGTGTCACAAAAAAGCCGTTCGCCTCCAGCTTTCAACAAATCAGATAACGATATCATTTAAAACGATTCGGATTCATAACGATTCAGATAACGATATCATTCGAAGTGACGGTTGGCTAGGAGCGTGATTTGCGGTGAAGTTCATTTCTAAGAGCGTAGATACGTGATCCAGGGTCAATTAAATTCTATGTGAAGACAGAACTTGAGGAGGGGGTCAGGACATCATGACGCCCCTCTAGATCCGCCCCTGATTATAATTGCGGTGTGTTATCGCCATCGGTGGGGCAATACTCTTCCTCAAAGCTTCGATGAAACGTCCCGGCACCCATGCGAGATCCTAAACCCAAAAGGAATAAAATGCAATCAAAGGACTTTATAGGGGGAGTTGGTACAGGTTCTTGTAGGCTTAACCTGCCCAGGTCTGTATATATTGACAGTTGTGAGTCTGCGGACGGTTTGTCTACTTCTTGTTTTTTTTAACCCTCTGTCTTCGTCTTTTGCTGCAGTACCATTATGAATAAAATGCAACCGAACGCTCTCCTTCGCGAGCTCCAACCAAAGGCCTTCAATCTAGGCCATGCTCGTCAAAAATACGGGCCGGTCAGTGCTCGCGTCCGGCATCCGCGAGCCTTTCCATTTGTACTTCTCCGTTTTGTCTTTACGGCCCCTCCACCGAGCCAAAAGGGGTACCTTTCTGTTTATTTCCATTCAACCGTCGTCCTTTGACTAGGCTCCAGGCATTTGTCCCAGCTTTAAAACTGAAAGAGCCGATTCTGCCGACTATATTTCGCCGCGTTTCTCATCCAAATATTTATTGCATTCGGCCCGAACGCGTTCTCGCTCCAGCGCCCCCTTTTTGCCATCTCGTCCGTGCGCCAAGTAAAAGCTAATGTTGTGCGAAAAGCTTGTACGCGATTTTATCTTTTGGTTCCGGAATGAAGTACTAGAGCGCTTTGTTTGGAGCGGTCGCTTCGTTTGCTTGCAACAACAAAACGCTTTTCACATCACACGACGTGCGGGTGTGTTTCAAACGCGGTAACTGGTATTTGGAGACTGTTGCAAACTATGGTGTTGCTGATTGTGGTGGCTGACCGCGCCGTTGGAACAGAACTTCACCACATAACACCGTTCAGACTGCCTGATTGACTGATTGATTGAGAAAAAAGTGAGCCACTGTTCGGAATGGTATCATTAATAGTCGTTCTGGACTTGTTGCAAACAGAAGTCGTACGCCTCTTTTGGACACATCACGTAAAATGCAGAGTGTCCAGAATAGGCAGTTCATTCCCATTTTCAACAAATCAGGGGAGGGAACGATCTTATTTCACAATGTTATCATTCTCTTTTCTGATTCGTTGAAAATGGGGATGCACATTTTCATTTTCAGCCAATGATCACTCTAAAAACAGAACTTCACCGCATTGCACGCTGTGCGCCAACCATTGCCGCAAATGATAGCGAATCGAAGAGAGAGGGAGGCATACGCCTTTTTGTGTCAGTTATCATATATCTAAATTGACACAAAAAGGCGTACGTCCCCTCGCTCTTGATATCAGAAACGATAACCCTATCAATTGTGGCAATGGTTGGCGCGCAGCGTGCTATGCGGTGAAGTTCAGTTTTTAGAGTGCAGGTGACAGAAGGAGATCATTCGCAACGGCAGTTGGCTTGAAGCATGTTGTTTGGTGCAGTTCCGTTTTAGCGGACCGTGACGACGCCCACTTCTGTGTGGCCAACAACGGCGAGCCTATCCTGCCATCACCCCCCCCCCCCCCCTCCGTTTTAGCGTGTGGAGACTGTTCTTCGGCCCGTCTTCACGGCTGCGCAGTTGTGCAGCTTCCGTGTTGTCCATTATGCAGGTGACTTCCCTTCAACGGCGTATTCCTAGGTTCGGCTCCTCTCCAGTACACCGGAGCATTGAGGTGAAGCCGACTGTTCCGTTATTCGGGTATTCACGGGGGAAATTTGCACGGGGGTGGGGGGAAATTTGCATATAAAGTAAATGCAATGCTCCATCTCGCTGCGAGCCATTCTGCGTGGAGAGATACGCATTGTTTCGTAAACATAGCATATTCGCCATCTGCATTTATATAGGCTTTAAAACCGCATTATCCTCCCCACGTCAACCGTGACCGAGTGCTGTATTCCGATCACATTGTGTGCATAATAAACGAAGGTCGAAAACGCAACCATCATCATACACGCCGAGTTCGTAAAATGAAGTTACATGCAGTAGTAGCAGTTCACAGAGCACAGTAGAGACCCCCCACAAGCGACCCTACACACTAAAAGCAGAATGTCACCGCATTGCTTCAGCCCAATCAGCGTTAGGGATACAGCTCTGCTCTGCCTCCTGATTTGCTAAGGACAAGGGGTGGAGCCATTTTCGTAACACTTCGTGTACATGAGAGGAAAGGCGTATACAACCACATATACTTAAAGAACAAATGAGCACATTCTTAAAAATGAACTTCACCACATAGCACTCTCCTAGCCAACCATCATCCCGAATGACAACGTTCTCGCCCCTGATTTGTTGAAAACGGGAGGAGGAGGAGCCTATTTTGTGCCGTGCATAATGGCCACAAAATAGGCTCCTCCTCCCGTTTTCAGCAAATCTGGGGCGAGAACGTTGTCATTCGGGATGATGGTTAGCTAGGAGCGTGCTATGTGGTGAAGTTCATTTCTAAGAATATAGGATACATCAGTGAGGCGTAGTATATCGTAGGCTGTCGCCTTTACATATACGTAAGGGATAGCGTAAGGGATAGCGCCGGACGTAGGGAATAATTATGCGCAATGCGCAAAGCTCTGTTTATGTATGGCGCGTGCGCAGAACCACTAACGCTATCCCTTGCGTACGCAAAGGCGATTACGTGCTATATACTAACACTCACTATTAGTGAGTGTTAGTATATCTGTCGCCTTCGTGTAGCGGATAGCGTGGTGGTTCTATACGCAACGCGCAAAGCTCTCGTTATATTCGGATCACCAACGCTATCCCTTACATATACACAATAGCGTACGATATACTGAAACTCACTATTGATCGTCGCGGATATTTAGTACATCCGCGTATCCGCACCCATTGTACGAAAAATGTCTACATGACGAAGAGAGAGAGAGAGAGAGGTAGCTAGGTTTTTGGAGCTGGGTGACGGCCGAATATGGGATCGGCTGCTCCATTTCTTTTAGTAGAGGGAACATGCTCGTATTCTTCGCTTGAATGCCAGCTTTCAGCCTAGCAATTTGGACGGCTTTATGCTGCAGCATGACGGTAGGATGGCTGGGTGCAGGAGGAAGGAGGGGTGGGAGTGTAGTCATTCGATTCGGGGATATCCATTACATACTTTCGATCTATCCGGTGATAGTCGGAATGCGGACTTTCTTCTTTAGTGCATCTGATTTAATGTCTCTGCACGATTCGAGTCTATTTGAGGAAGTCACACGGCACTTTGAGCGCCATTTTTCTTTCGGAGCTTTTATATTCCAGTTGCCAATTATCTTAGCAAAGGTGAGAGACGCGTGTCTAAGCTTTTCCAGCTCTTTCTGTTGCTGTTCACGCTCTTTGGAGAAGTTCTTGCACTGCGTGATGACGTGGTGGGTGGTGTCCGGGAGCACACAGACGTTTTACTGTTCACCATGCAAACTGCTCAGGAGCACAATGTCAGCCGAAGCTGTCCAATGACAGTTCAATAAGTTGTCCAATTTGTCCAGTGTCCAAAACAAGACAGCAATGCAAGGAATGACACACTTCGGTGCCGTGTTTGATTAGGGCTCCACCTAGAGGCCGTCGGCAGTGCTCATTTGTGGCGTCCGGCTTGTTAGTGGTAGGTAGCCAACGTCCTGTTGAAGACTGGGAGGTGGTGGGTTCGAATCCTACCAACGGCTGCGTTGTCTGAGGTTTTCCCTGGGTTTCCCGAAGACTTTCGAGACGAATGTCGGCACAGTTCCCCCTGAAGTAGGCCCAGGACGCATACTAACCCCCTATCCCCTACTCCTTCCTTCTGTCCTCTCTCCATCTCTCCATATCTGTACGCCGCTCATAGCCGCAGTTGCTTCGTGGCGCTAACACGGAATAAAAAAAGTGCTCATTTGGGAGTAGAATGCGGATTCTAAAACATTATATTTCTATCCGCAATCGGATATAAGAATATCCGCGCGCGGGTCCGCGTATAGCTCTAACCAGACGAAATTTCTTTGCTACACTTTCCTGTCTATTGCGACGTGATATACCATTATTTTATTCGTACAAACAAGCACATGACAGGCAGGGTTGAATGATTGCTTCCTCAATTGAGCGTCTAGCGCACAGCAGGTACTCTGACTATACTGGACTACCAAAAACATTATTTCGATATCGCATAACCTCGCTTATCCCTATAGCCATCGTAATCATATACGGTTCGTGCGGTATAGCCGGTCATTATTCTTACTGTGCGAGAGGATATCACGACTGTCATTGTTGTCATTTTATTACCACTGAGTACAAACACTGACAACAGAACATACACAGCGTTTTCGCACACTTTGAGTGTAAATGTCTTGTTCTGCACTTTGCAAACACAGCCTCACCCCATATCACGCTCCGAGCCAACCATCATCACGAATGACAACGTTCTCTTCCTTGGGGCGTACGCCATTTTTGTGGCAATTATGAACTGCACAATGCCACGCAAATGGCGTACGCCCCCAGTTTTCAGCAAACAATGATGAACAGAACGACGACACTGTCCGCAATTTTTTTCTTTGCGCGCCGTCGCTTTTCTATACGCTCTGCCACTTCGGTTTTTATTTTGTTTATTCTAAAAGTTTCGTTATCTTATATGAACGTGTCTCTGTTTTTTGCGTGTTTGCTCGTCATTCGCCTGATACGTGCTCCTCCCATGGGAACCCCCTCCACAGTGCCTTTTGGGAGGAAATAAACTGAATTCAATTCAATTCAGCTCAATTCACCCCAACTGCACCTACTGCCTCCTATCAAAGATGCAAAGGCCGTTAGAATCCGTCTGGCAACTTACTCTGGGCAACTGGGCAACTTACCGCAACCTAATCTGGGCAACTTACCGCAGCAGAATTCCTTCATAAGATAGGTGTCGTTGGGATCGCCGAACTGTTCAACTGGCGAACACGAAGCACGTGCTGGTCAGCTGTCGGCGCTTCGACCCGGCAAACAATGAAGAACGTCCTTGCTAAACGTGACAACCGACCTTTTAGTGTTGAGAGCTAAGCAGCATCAACAACCTCGGTTGAAGGATCATCGGCAGCAGCATCGGTTGAGCAGCATCAACAACCTGCGCTGTGTGCCCTGGCGAATTAATTACCTCAAGGACATGTGTGCTGAAGTAATTTTTTAGATCATTCAGTGCTTTCACACATCAAGCGTCATAGAACAGCTGGACGCACCAGTGCGGCCTACCCGTTTCCATCTTTCTCTTTCTACTTCTAATCTAGTCTAATCTAATCAGTTGAAGTATGCAACTGAACGTTGTGAGGCTTGTTTGTCCTTCTATGCCTAATTGTCACGTCCTTCACAACGTTACGTGAGAAAATAAACTGACTTCCTGATTGAAAAGTGACGCAAAGCGAACGCTTTAGCTGGAAACCGAATCTGCCGGGATTTCCCTAAGGTGGGACGCGTAAAATGCAATCAAGCTGACGCTCACATAATTTATATTCTCACCGATTGCGTTATAAATAGTCAACGGATTACATTAGATTTACTGAAGAGGCGTCGTTCGCACGTATATGTATCATGAAGTTTAGGAGCGCATAAATGTCGAAGATAGAAAGAACCCTCAACGCGTGTGTGACACCTCAAGAGGGTTGTAAAGAAGCGTCATAAAATAAGTATAGCTGACTTCTTTTTTTTTCTCTCTCTCTTCTCTCCTTTGTGTGTGTGTGCGAGATGGTAAATATTCCATCGGTCGTAAAGTATAGTTGCGCGAGTCAGCCCGTATGCTTCTATCGCGTGTCTTATGCGTCAAGCCAGTTAATGCACCAGAAACTATATCCCCGCCTCCTTGTGTCTGCGGTTTGCGCGTAGGAAAACGCCGCCTACACTCTTAAAAACGAACTTCACCGCATAGCACGCTCCTAGCCAACCATAATCTCGAATGATATCGTTCTCTGCCTTGATTTGTTGAAAACGGGAGGCGTACGCCTTTTTTGTGACACTTATGTTGTTCATAATTGTCACAAAAAGACGTACGCCTCCCGTTTTCAACAAATCAGGGCAGATAACGATATCATTCGAGGTTATGGTTGGCTAGGAGCGTGTTATGCGGTGAAGTTCATTTTTAAGAGTGTATAATTGTCTTAGTTTAGCTTCGGCACACCACCCGGGAGTCCTCTTCCTTCTGACGTGCGCAGCATGTTCACATTTATAAGTGGTTCGAGAATTACTTTTCGGATATTAAAAAAAAAAGTAACGCACAGTATTTTCCCCTTTCTTCGAATGTTCTTTCTTCTGTTTCCCTTCCCCTCTAGGTCATACACTTTCGCATTGCACACGCAACGTGAACACACATCACGTGCACACGCCCGTTTAGCATAGACTCCGGGACTGAGTGGACGGAGCGCGCTCTGCCAAGAGCTTCACAGCCGTACACTCTTAAAAATGAACTTCACCGCATAGCACGCTCTTAGCCAACCATCATCTCGAATGACGTCGTTCGATCTCTCCCCTGATTGGTTGAAAAACGTGAGTTGCACGGTATTTTGTGACACTTATGCAGTTATGTTGATTGTCGCAAAAAGGCGTACGCTTCTCGTTTTCAACGAATCACGAGGGAGAGCGCTGTCCTTAAAGATGATGGTGGTCCTTCAGCGTGTTATATATAGTGAAGTTGTTTGTCTTGACAGTGAACTATTCATTCACCTTTACACGTGGCGTTATTTTCTGCGATACCTGAGTTACCTTTCTATTGTCCACGCCAACGCTCGCAGTAATCTGAAATGGTGGCTTTATTCTCAGGTTACGTGTATTGTGGCGGGTAACGGCCTTCCTTTGTCATGCATGGTCATCGGAGGCCATTCGACGCCATTTCTGGTCGACCGTTTCGAAGCGGCTAGGTTTTCCATTCTGTTCTATTTAGGACTAAAGCCATCGCAGCGTCTGCGCTATGCAGCCAGCACTATATACGCGCACCATTTCAGGACCAACATCACGTTCGTAATTTCGGGCTTCGCAAAGCACCCGCGGCGACGTTTGTCTGATGTTCACAACAAGCAATTCCTCTCTCTCGTGGTGCTGTCTCACATATTCCATCCTAATGCTGTTAGTTATACGGAAATTATACCTCGCATAGGAATCAAAGTCACAAATAATTATGAAGCTTGGCCTTTCTTTCATAATGCCTCTAAATGTGTTCGGTTTAATGACCATGAATCGAATGACAACGTATGGAGGATGGGCGTGTACTACATGCCCTTTATTTCAATAAATCAATCAGTCTGTTTTGAGGGTGCGCGTGTTGCTCTCCACCTTGGTTCATTGAAAGTGGGTGGCGCACTGTTTTCGAAAGTCAGGAATGACGGTTTCCTCCAGGCAGAGTTACGTGGATACTTTCCCCCTTTCCCGCAAACGAAACCGCAACTTACTCTTTCCCCCTTCTCTCTTCGTCAAGAAGAGCGGCAATGCGGAACGCGCTCTCATTGGTCACCTCAAACAATTAACCCGATCATCGCGGAGGTCGGTTAAGGGGACCAATGGGATGCCGCTTTGCACTGCCGGCCTTCGTAGGAGGGACAGGGAGCGTAAATTGCGTTTTTTTTTATCAATCATGAATCACGAACGACACAACGGATGATTCACGTTCCTTTTGTGTTGATGTCAAGGTAATGGTACCTTTCATATTCCACGAGGAGAATTGGATTGGATTGGATTGGATTGAATTTGATAAGAAAGAAAAACATGGGGAGGTTAGTCCCGACGCTGTCAGGACTGACTACTCCAAGACGCGTTTGTGGATGGAACAAGAGAGCCCCCCCCCCCAAAAAAAAAGAAAAAAGACTAACAAACAAACAGGAAAGAGGCAGAGTAGGTCAAACAGAAGAAAGCATAAAGGAGAAAGGGGGAAAGGAAAGAGGGAGACGTTAGGCACCGAGAAACACTCACTGGTTCATAATTTTTTATTTGAAATACTAATAATGAATTTTATTTGAAATACTAATAATAATGTCAGAGACCGCGCGAACACAGAACTTTTGAACGTTCGTGTCCCTGCAACAGCTTACTTAATACGTTCTACCCACTCTTCTCTCTCTCTCGCTCTTTTCGCTGACACATCATTCAGCAGTATCGAAAAAAAGTGTGGTCGACTCGCCTACAAACAAAAGAAAGAAGCACACACAAAGCAAAGATAGGAGGGGGTATATACGGGTGACACATAGTACAATATAGAACTGCTGACATGAGCTGTGGTTGTTTCTTTATGGGCGTAAGCGGGTTTACTATACTTATTTCCGGTTATCCCTCCTCTCTGCCACCATCTCTATATATACAGCGCGCGCAAAAGCGGGCTATATAGTATAGTATGTGACGTAAGAATGGACGACAAACGAGCGCCAGAGGACAGACATTACTCTTATCTGTACGAGTAACTGATGTGTTTATGTCGAACTGCTGCATGAAGAAAAGCAGAGAAAGGAGGACACATGTTAGTATATTACAGGGTACTCCCGATATCTCTAGAGCGGGTTTTCTCCTTCTGAACATTCCCGCTGTATTCGAGGAGTAATATGGAAAACTTTGTGAATAATTACAGTCAAACTCCTTTATAGCGAACACCTTTTTAACGAAAATACCACTACAGCTAACTTTTTTGCGGTCCCACTGGGGCCCTATAGGTCCAATAACGGACATCCTTTTTAACAAAAATACCTTTACTGCGATTTTTTTTTTTTTTTTTTTTTTTTTTGCTGGCCGCTGAGTTTCGTTGTAAAGGAGTTGGACTGTAGTTACTGGTAGTTACTCGTCAATTAATCGAAGTGATCCCGCAGGCGCATAGAGCATGCTGTGAATATAGTGCTCAGTTTGGACTAATTACTCGTGTCACAATGCAAACGCGCTTTTTCAGCCTCCTAAAATGGCGCTCTCGACTGTACTGTGTAACTTCAGTCGTTTCAAGTTTTGAATGTTACTATAGTACGTTAGCCAGTACGCTAAGCCGTCTGCGCAGCCCTATAGTTACCCTCTTTCGCCTATTGTTCGTGGAGCAACCTCATTGGTCTCTCCTTCCAATGAGGGGATAGAAGTTCGTGGTTTCTTCTGTGAACGTCGTCACGTGGGGTCTCTAAACTTTACGCTCTCTACGTGGGGTGTAGGGGGGGGGGCAAGGGCGGACAACGCCCCCACCCTGAAGCTTCAAGGTCACTTGTGAGAACTGTGCACTCCTGTTCATAGGTCCTCATGATTTTTCTCAGATGTCATAATAGTATGAACATCTGCATGAGCACCCCCACAGTCCACAGCGTCTGTCTCCAGGAAAACAGGTGAGGGGGTTACAAGCTTTGCCCCCCACCCCCACTGGAAGCACTTTGGCATTCCCTTGGAAAAAATCCTGGGAACGCCCTACCCCTCTAAGGCCCAGAGGATGCCAGTGAAGGCACAAATCATTGCACAAAGCGGTAGAGTTATCTTATCTTATCGCCTCTGGCAATGAAACTCCCCATTCATCATCTCAAATAAAGTTGTTGTTATCGTAGAAATTGCGAGGCGTGTGTGCCATGCGGTCAAGCTCTTTCCGTCCGCGTCCATCCAAATAAAGCAACGTTCGTCGATCAATGTAACACGAATTTAGTGACCTTGCAACGAGTACTGTCGTCTCTTGTATTAAGCAAGGACTGAGGCTTATTAAATGCCATAAAAAGGTGATGCTCTTTTACGGTTACTGTTGCTAGGGGAGCTCCGTAGTTTAATATTGCGCTGTCCAAATTGGTCTTGGGGTCGATCGCGTCTTCCGCGCATTAAATATACAGGACGTACGGAGCGACAGTAAAGGAAGTTCCTGCACTGCTAAGATATCCAAGTTCTTCTCGTAAATCGGCTCGTTATTGCATTCAGTGAGTAACATGGCGAGGAAGATTACACACGTACAGACACATAAAGAGACGATGATGAGATGGGGCTGATGCCCGCCAGCAGGCTGGGCGCTGCCCCAGTGCCATTTGTAGATAGGGAGAGATGATGATGGAGATGAGGATTCAGGTGATCAAAGCAGGGTGGAGAGGGGGCCTGTTGATGACAGGAAATCCCAAAGGTGACGGAGACCTTGGTGCATGTGAACCTACTTGAACTACTATGAACTACTGGAGCATGGGCCAATCACCTTGCCTATGGTAAAGGTGCGCGGTTATCGATTGCATGCATTCCGTACTGCAAGATCTCGCGCTCCCGCTGGTAATCAGGGCAGTCCATAAGTAGGTGGTGCAGGTCAACGCGCACATTGCATGACGCACAAAGGTCCGATGGCGCACGGCCAAAGCGCTGCTAAGACATACAGGGTGTTCACGCTAAGTGTGAACAGATTTTTTAAAAATATATATGACACTTTTTCCAAGATGAAATCAATTGCAATATAGCATGTGCTAAAGGGCACTCCCTAGCAGGGCATTAGCAAAGTCCAAAGGCAATATCTTAATTAACTTTCATTAATTAACTTTTTAATTATCAAACCTACAAAGTTGTCCGAATGAGAACATCTGTTCCTTTCGGTCACCTGATATCGTAGCCGTTTTCAGAACAAAAATCCGTTCGATAGATCGCCCGCAAAAAATTCGTGAAGGAACGACATTTTCTTCTTGATTTTGTTCATTGCGCTTCTTAGAAGACGCGTCTTTCTTTCACCTCCAATGTGAGAGGGAGAAAGAGCACACTATCGCCTCTCGCGTCCTGGAAAAGATTAAAAGGAAACATGAAATGCAACCCAAGATAAGGCCAGTTCCGATAGAGTCACCCGATACATTTGTTTTTGTTTTGTTTCCGCAAGTTAAAGCTCATCTTCGACGCATGAGGCGGCACTGTGCTCCTTCCCCCTCTCCCGTTGGGGATGAAGGAAATACGCGTCTTCTATGAAGCCCAATGAACAAACTAAAGAAAAAAATGGCGTTCCTTCACGATTTTTTTGCGGGCGATCTATCGAACGGATTTTTGTTCTGAAAACGGCTACGATATCAGGTGACCGAAAGGAACAGATGTTCTCATTCGGACAACTTTGTAGCTTTTATAATTAAAAAGTTAATTAATGAAAGTTAATTAAGACATTGTCATTGGACTTTGCTAATGCCCTGCTAGGGAGTGCCCTTCAGCATATGCTATATTGCAATTGATTTCATCTTGGGAAAAGTGTTATATATATATTTTTTAAATCTGTTCACACTTAGCGTGGACACCCTGTATAGCTCCAGCGCTTCCAGGCATGCAAAAAAATGTAACACATTTTGTTATAGGGATGTGTAAATATGATGATGTTTGGAATACCCGGTAGTGAATAATTATGTGTTCGATTCGAATTCCGAGTGGAATATATATAGCATTGTATATTCTATAATTTTTGAATGGAATGGAATCGAATGTCTCACTTAAACCGAATATATTCGGATGGTTTGGACACGTGAGCCACAAAAACGGTACAAGAGAAGCGAGACAATAAGGAGCGCTGCCACACGCGGAAAAACTCCGTATCCATATGCATGTATAGAACACATGCACGGGCGACACCTTGCGGTTGAAATAGTCTTAGCGCAATGAATTTTCGTTTCCATGACTCTGTGGTAGGGCACCTATTTTGCGGTGTTTTCGCTTTCTTGCATTCGGCGTCTCCGATGTGCAACAACACTCGTGAATCACCTGAAGCGGCATCCGGAGCCTGTTTGGTTTCACCGCTCCTGTATTGTATTCAGTTCGACTACATAAGTATTCGCGTCGGCTACATCTATTCGCTCCGTTTTTTAGAACGATTATCTCCACAGAACAGCACGCAGACCATGGTACAAGGTACGTTTTCAATATCGTTCGACTTAGCTGATCAAACAAGCCAGGGTACAGTGACCTAGAACTTCTTTTACGTGAAAACGCGAAAGTGAAAGTACGAAAAATTCATCATCGAAAGTTGTGCCAGACAAAGGCAAAGAAATCGAGAAAGAGTGGTTGTGACCTACTCAGCATTACCGCTTACAGCCTGATGTTTGTACTTTACACAGAGCCCATACTACGGAGCTTTTTATTGCCCTGCCGTAATAAAACACGCCTCAATACTCCGATCGAATGTGGGACTGTACATCGTACGTTGGTCGTAAATGTGGAAGCGTTGAAGAGAATAAATTTTACACACCGAATAGGAACAAGATGTGCGGCAATATACTTGTAAAGCGTACGCGTAAAGCGTTCTCTTGCATTGTTTCCACACCGATGATCAGACACATATGAGTTTTTTTGTCTGCGTGCAATACAACTTAAAAAAAAAAAAGGTGCTTGTCGCTTCGCAGAACCGTACACGTTTCTTTGAAGGCTGACAGGTGGCGCAACCGCTACGATGCTCAGACGACGAAATACAGCATTTGTTCTGTGCTTGAGAGCAATGCGTTTACCCACGAAACAAAATATATTTTCGACGCACAGTGTTACGATTGAAGTGCGCGGGCTGGAATAACAACCGGCCTTTTGCTGAGGCTTTTACCTGAAATACTTTTACGAGTTACAGTTTACGAGTTTTCGCTCTATGAGATGGCGACAGGAACTATAAGCAGCTCTGGTTGTCGAAGCCAGTAGGACAAAGTCATTCGCTTCCCATTTTCCTCCACTCACAAAACATCGGAAGCGGAGAAGACAAAAGGCAGTTCCGGAAGAAAGTTTTGTTTGGCTACCGACTTTTTCCACTGCTCTTGTCCTTCAGTCCAAACAATGGTGATGAACATGGACTGGGCAATGTTTAAAGATGGGTGTGTTTGTGTATTGATGTGTAAAGACGTGCATGTCGCGACGCAGTATAAGCGCGATCCACAAAGTAACAAAAAATAACCATGCATGTCTTGTTTTTGTCTTTGAACTGCCACTGGCATTTAATTTCTTTTCTTTCGTTCTTACTTTCTTTCTTTCTCTGACACTTACAGCAAGTCTTGGTGGATCAGCTAGTAAGACAAACTGATCCCGAGATTGCGGGGTCGAACCCTGCCAGGGACGCCAGCAACTTGCTGGCATTATACGAGTTGCTTAGATGCACTGTCCTGTGAGAGGGATGCTAAATAAAACGGGCAACATTAATTCACAGGAAGACCTCTACGACGTCACTCATGGTCATAGTTGTCTCGCGGCGTAAAGTCACGTATTATCTTTTCTCTGACTCCTTATGCCGCAAATTGCAGCGTTAGTCAGGTCTGGTGCTGCTTATTAAACAAAAACGGTGTCATGCTGTATTGAGGAGCTAAAACACGACCACTAGTGTTTTGATAACATCTTCTCCTACGACGTTCACAACACATCGTTAATTAGTTGTAACGTTCGCTACGGTAACACACATTCAAGCCATGTATATAGCGGAGAGCAGCACTGGTTCCGCTACAACAAGGGTAGAGGTTTAGTGGTTCACAAGAATAGCCTCAGGGGCCTTCGTTTCGGCGAACGGCGAAACTGAACAAATAAATAAATATCGAAGCGCGGTGTGCAGGAGATGAATGAGAAAAGGAAGCTCGAGTGTAGAAAAGAAAATTCTCGAAAACGACGGAAGAAGGCTTGTTCTGCTCCTCTGTTTGAAATCAATTGTTCTGTTTGAAAGCAAACGCATTCATCGGTAATGAAGCTAAACAGAAGAAGCTAAAAGAAGGTGTTAAAGCGCCACTACTGGCTACAAAAAAGGTGCTTATCTTATTTTTTGTAAGTCAACCTCGGTCAATGACCCGCTACGCAAAATACACACGCTGTCAATGAACGTTACACTCTAAAAACAGAGCTTCGCCGCATAGCACGCTCCTAGCCAACGATCATCCCGAATGGCAACGTTCTCTCTCTTAATTTGATGAACACGGAGGGCGTACGCCATTTTTGTGGCGATTATGAACTGCACAATGCCACAAAGGAGGGGGGGGGGGGGTAATGACAGAATCGGCTCGCCGTTGTTGGCCACACAGAAGTGGGCGTCGTCACGACTATAGAAAAAAAAAAAAAAAGAACACAAAACACAAAGAAAGGACGGACGGATGGAGGATAGAGGAGGATGAAGGATGGGGATGTGGTGAGTGTGCACGAGTTCGCCACAAAAATTGCGTACGCCCCTCGTTTTCAGCAAATCGGGGGAAAGAACGATGTCACTGGGGATGATTGTTGGCTAGGAGCCTGCTATGTGGTGAAGTTCATTTTTAAGCGTGTACGCCGCTCCCACGAATTTTCCAAAGAACTTGATAGTTTCGGACTCTCCAGCAGTATGTGACGTCACCGAAAGCGACTGCTTCCTAGAGACACTGCGTGTGTGCACTTCCCGTCTCCGCTCTCCGCCCCACGTTGGAAGGTTGCTAACATTTGTGCCGAGGAGACTAAGCTCGACCCCGGCGAAGCAATGTTGCCAGACGGGTGGCATGCACTGGGCACAATATGCCGTCATACCTCTCAAAACTAGGAATTAATCTTATGATACCTTTTGCGTCACAAACACTGTTGAAACAGAGGGTGGAGGGTGGAGATGCGTAGAGGGTGAGTGAGTCCGTCGGAGAGTGCAAAGGGCCAGAGGGGTCGTTCGGCAAGTCCCGCCTCCTGCAGAAAGAGAACAAGGTTTCTTGCTTCAGCGGAACATTCGGCATAAGAACCACCGGGATGTCCGCTAGCGTGCCAGAGCCGGAGTGAGGGATCGAGGTGGGCTTCGCGAGCAGAATGGTATGCTCGGCATTCTCTTGAAACAGCGCTTCACCGCGTAGCACGCTGTTAGCCAACCACAATCGCGAATGGCACCGTTCTGCCCCCGGATTGGTTAAAAACGGGAGGCGTATAAAAGAGCGCTTTCCTGCGCTCCGGAGCTGCTACTTGACACGCCCAATATCTTGAGAGAATACGACATGAGACACGTGTTATTTGAATGGCATAAATTCGGTGAGATTCTGGAGACAGGGGAGAGGGTGAGGTTTGGAGAAACCACGTGGCAAAGTGTCTGTCCACTCACAATGCAGCAATAGGGGGGCATTCGTAGGCCGGTATGCGTTCACAGAAGAAACCATGCACGCCTCAACCTTGAAATGTTACCCCGGAAGAGGGACCAATGAGGTCGCTTCGCGGGCAATGGGGATAAAGAGAAACTGGGGACCTGCGCGGGGACAGCTGATCTTTTCCATAGAGCTGCGCATAAAGTTACTTGGTGTAAAGTGAGTCGATACATATGAAAAGGTAGGGCGTCAATAGGGGAAATAAAGCTTTCTTTCTTTCTTTCTTTTTTTTTTTTTTTTCGTGTTTGGACTGCGGAGCACTGTGGCTAGGACAGGTGAACAGACGCGCAAAGGAGAGGATGGGGGAAAGGGGGACAGAGGGGATAGTATGCATCAAGGGTCCACTTTGTGGGAAACTCGTACAGAACAGCCGGGTGAAGGATTCGAACCAGCAACCACCTAGTCCTTAGCTTTACGGTAGAGGTATACCACTAAGGGGAGAATGCCCTATCCACTCCTTCACGTCCCTGTTGAAATATAGGGTAAAGCTATCATTACAAAATGCTTACGAAAGCGAAAGAGAGAGAGAGAAAAATAAAAATTGACTGAATTTTCTGGCATTGTGTCAAACGCGTTTAGATGCCGAGCTTTATAGGGCCGTCGCTGGCGGTAAATTTTCGACTAAACTCTTTTTGAAATGTCATCACATTTGCGTTGAAAACCTTTTAGTGTTTTGCGATGTTTTTTTGTTTTGTTTTTTGCATTGTTTACGCGTTTGATACACAATTTGAGCGAACCGCAAGCACAGTCCGCCCTGCGATCACCTTGTGTCATATGAATTAAACCCCAGCGTTTGCCTTTAGGATTTAAGATTGCCTTTAGGAATGAAGTCCACATAACAACTTGGATGGACAGTCCCCCAAACACAACCCCACACTCTAAAAACAGAACTTCACCGCATAGCACGCTGTGCGCCAACCATTGCCGCGGATGATACGGTTATTGCTTTTGATTCGAGGAGAGACTTACATACTTACCATACATCCAAATTGCCACAAAAAGGCGTACGCCCCTCTCTCTTCTCGAATCAGAAGCGATAACCCTTCCATCGTGGCAATGGTTGGCGCACAGCGTGCTATACGGTGAAGCCATGCTTTTAGAGTGCAGTACCCAACTTTCTATACAGGAGATGTTCAAGGGCAGACTGATCGTATTCTGAGCGGCAATCTGTACCCACTCCAGAAGGAGCGATAAGATAAAGAGCCCTTCACTCGAGTGAAGCTCACCTGCGTGTACTTTGTATGTAACCGCAACCTTGTACAGAGTTTCATCCGTCCGCCCGGCCATTGTTCCTACCCCCACACCTGTGTCATATAGTTAGGATACGAGATGATGTTTGCGGAGTTTGGACTCGCAAGTGACACGAAATACTCTCGTTTACACCAACCAGAAGAGAGGGCGATACGTCATTCGGGACATTCAAAACAGGACCTTACATAACACGCTGCAGCCACTGCGCAGAATGATGGCGCTATCATTCCTGGTTTGTGGAAGGCCCGGGGTGCCTTCCCTTATGTGACAATCTGCGTAACTGCATAAGTGCCAGAAAAAAGGGCGTACGCCTCCAGTTTTCAGCAAACCAAGGGAGATAATGATGTCAATCGGGATTATGGTTGGATGGCAGCGTGTTATGGGTGGGTGAAGTTCTGTTTTAAAAATATTATGGCTGGCTGAGAATGGCTGGTGTTACGCAGTGAAGTTCTCTTTTAAGTGCATACTCTTAAAACAGAACTTCACTGCATAACACGTTCCTAGCCAGCCATCATTCTTTCCCCCTCCCCCTTCGCCATTTTTGTGGCATTATGCAGTTCATAATTGCCACAAAAATGTCGTACGCCCCTCGTTTTCATCAAATCAAGGAAGACAACGTTGACAATCGGGATGATGGTTGGCTAGGAGAGGCTATGCGGTGAAGCTTTGTTTTTAGAAGCTCTGCGCTGAAGCTCTGGCGTGCTGGCCATGTCACGTCGAGACTGGGAGGTACCCGGGTTCGAGGTACCCGCATACAACGAATACAATAACAGAGGTAAAACGAAAACAAAGTTCCTCCATCAAACCCCTGCATGATTCAAACTCACGACGAAACTCAATATATGATCTTTGGGCTGGACTTTCAGTGTTGCAGCCACAGTTTTTTAGTATAGCAAGTCTGTTGCGAAAACACGTAACAGTAATATGGAACAAGAGGAGTGCGCATGCGGACCGTGTTGGCACGCGCATCCTCGCAAATTGCACATTCCGTCGAACGGCATAACGCGCGAAAATGGAGCCCGCCGACAGAGCATAATCGAATTGTTTCCCTTGTCTTTTGTATTTTAGCAAAATCGCTCGCCTGCCTTTGTCTGGCAATAATTGTAAGTACCCGTTTAGTCGTACTCGCACTTGAAAGCTGAGTTACGCAATTATGTGTGGCTAAAGAAAGACTGCGCGACCGACTCCTTGTATGGGAGTGTTGACTCTATATGCAAAAAAAAGGAGTACTTTTAGTCCTTGTGGGAGTAGACGCATACCCACCACACTCTAAAAAAACAGCATGGAACGCTCCTACACTCTTAAAAATGAATTTCACCGCATAGCACGATTTTAGCCAACCATAACCTCGAATGATATTGTTATCTGCCGTTTTCATTTGCTGTGTCATGAGGAAACTTGACACATCTTGGAGTTGGAGTTGGACGGACTAAAAATAATACGGAGAGGTTGAACTTGTCACCTGACAAGTTCTGCTACTCCGAGAAAAAGCTACGAAAAAACAACAACAAGGAAAGAGAGATGACTAGGCTAGGCTAGGACGAGGCTAGCTAACGACTGGCGGGAAATTCAAAAAGGCGGGCGGGAAATTTAAAAAGGTGGGCACGTGATAAAACACGTGCACGCCGCTCTTCGCGCGATACGTGAAGGTCGCGGTACACGTCACGCGCAATGTGTCACGTGCCTACCTTTTTGAATTTCCCGCCATTCGTTAGCTTGTAACGACCGTAACGACGATGAAGCGATTAAGCCCCAACTTGTTGAAAACGGGAGGCGTACGCCTTTTTTGTGACACTTATGCTGGTCATAATTGTCACAAAAAAGGCGTACGCCCCCCGTTTTCAGCGAATCAGGTCTGATAACGAAATCATTCGAGATGATGCGGTTGGCTAGGAGCGTGCTATGCGGTGAAGTTCATTTCTAAGAGTGTAGCCAACCATCATCCCGAATGACAACGTTCTCTCCCTCGATTTGATGAAAACGGGGGTGGGGGGGGGGGGGGCGTCCGCCATTTTTGTGGCAATTATGAACCGCATAATGCAGCAAAAATGGCGGACGCCCCCAGTTTTCGGTAAATCAAGCGAAAGAACGATGTCACCGTAGGGATGATGGTTGGCTAGCAGCGTGCTATGCGGTGAAGTTCATTTTTAAGAGTGTACTTTTAGTCCCTTTCGAGAGTAAATACAGGGAAGTACATGCGAACCCTCTAGGGTCTATATTTGAAATGCTGGGGAGTAAATTTCGTTAATCTCGCGCAGTAAAGTAAAATTCGTAATTCAACGACCTGCAGAAAGGAGAACTGCAGTTAAAGCCACACGCATTCTCGCTACGGAACGTATACTATAACTAGGGTTCCGCGCTTTGGGTTTTTATTTTAGGGTGGATTCTGCGTATGTTTTTCGGTGTTTATTTATTTTCGTGAAATCGGCGTTTTTCGGTGATTTTTCTGGCGTGTACGTGGTTCGCCCTGCAGTTATCGGCGAATATAGCTCGCAACATAATTTCAAATCTGTGCGTCTCAGCGCAGCCTTGAAATAAAAAAAAAAAACGATACAAAATTAGCCCCTGTGGAACATCGCAAAAGGAACACTTTATTGCTCCACAGCGAAGTGTTGCTACTTAAATCGTGAATGCAGAGCTCATTTAAACGTACTGTAATAGATGCAGGTGTGTGTGTGTGGGGGGGGGGGGATATGTTTAATGCAAAGTAACAAAAAAGAGAAGGGAAAGGTTAGCCACGGTGTAGGCTTGCTATTCCCAAAAGCTATCAAGCAAACAAAAGCAGATACAAGCAGCCGAGACACAGAAAATTATGAAAAAATACAGAATAAACAGCTCCTTCACTAACCGTTGCGCATAGGACGTATCAGAGAACGCCCAGGCAGGCATGCAGGCAATAGATGCCTGGCTGACCTTTCCTTTCTTTTTTTCTTAATAAACATATCCCCCCCCCCCCCCCCCTCAATAGATGCAGGCATACTGGTATACTTGCCCAGGTTCTTATCTGACATCGCTGCACGCTCTTTGCGGTTTGCCACGCGCAACATCGAGAAAGCCCTCTATCGCCCCAAATCTTTCCTCGGACATTCATTCGCACTCGGTGTTTTTCGGTGAAAACCGAATGACGAAAAAAATTACCGGCGTATGTTTTTCGGTTAAAACCGAATGACGAAAAAAAAATTACCGGCGTATGTTTTTCGGTTAAAACCGAATGACGAAAAAAAAATTACCGGCGTATGTTTTTCGGTTAAAACCGAAAACGTGGAACCCTAACTATAACGTGTTCTCAACGACACTCAACATGAACTATACTATTTACTCGTTGACGAAGAAGTTTGCAGGTTTGAACCCAACAGTTCAGACTAACCTCTTCCACGAAGACCCAGATTACATATACGCGAAGGCTCCGATGATCGTCCACTCGTGAAGAAGAGACATAACAATGTTTTTTCTCTCTCTCCCGCTCTTTTGACATAACTCAGTCCCTCCCTCCCTCCTACAGTTCAAACCTACCGTCTTTCGAGTGACTTTTTTTTTTTTTTCGTTTTCCTGCCTAAATTTTATATCGCTTTTCATTTTTCAGCAAAGAGCTCAATTCCTGGTCTTGTAACTTTGCGGAGACCCAAACATCCGAAATGATAGTAGAAGTATTAAGTGAAAGAGAAGGGAACCAGTCGGCCATATCGGGCCGCCGACATTCGACTTCATTTCCCAGGGCTCGGTCGCCTTTTACTTCGTTCTTACTAACTCAATACAGTTCCCCCCTTCCCTCTATGCGGATACTTCAATAAGCCTTTCCTTTTTTATTATCTACTTTATATATATATATATAACGATAGATATATATTACGGTGCACACTCTTTGGCCGACTTCTGCAGTGAAGAAGAAAAAAAAAATGCAGGACACCAACTGGAATTTATATTACATACAACTCCCAAGTCGAGTATCGAAGAGAGAGAAGCGCGGATGAGCTTTTGCAAAAAAAAAAAAAAAAAAGATGTCGCTGTGGCGCTTCCTGTTTTGCTTTTTCCGTTTTAGTTGAATTGTAAGACGATGCGATCCAATGAATTTGAGAGGTTTTTGCGAGTTAAGGTAGAGGATTACTAACAGAACTGCCCAACACAGTGACGCTAGCTATTATAGTGCACTTCAGTCGTTTCTCATTTGTACTACCTATAATGCTAAAGAAACTGTGGAGGACGTTGGTCTTGCATTCAAACTTGGAGGTATGGTTTATCTTTGCATTGATGTCACTCGCAATATGTAATTTGGAGCATCGAAATCTGCACATGCGTTTTCGAGACGTTTGCTGGAAATGTTTGCTAAAAACGTTTCGTGTGAATTTCCCAGTTTTCTGGCAGAACAAATCGACGCGCGATCAATACATGTGTCCCTTGCTATCACGACAAAATAATGTGCACCATCGTTGCAAAAGGAATGCTCTATTTTGTGACTTGTTTTCTAGTGCTCTATACAATCGCTACCGGCAATCAGCAACTCCTCGACGCTATAGTTTTGGAGCAGTTTGCTGCAACATTGCGGATTTTTATCAGGACGGCGCAGAAAATCTCATTTGGCGCAGCAGTGGGAATCGCTGTCTTTGCTACGATTATTCGTGACTTTACATCACGAGACAACTGTGAGCAAGGTTTACCTTTGTTGGGCCTCGAAATTTTTTGTTTAGTCGATCGACCGTTTGGTTAACTACAATAAGAACTGTCAAAATCTGCCTACACTGCTTACTGTGACTCGGAGACAATGGTTCTTGTCTTTAAGTTATTGGACGTCGACTATGTCTTCTTGCGTGAGGGGATGTTTCTACGTTACATACGGGCGCATGGTAATGCGAATTGGAGAACAATAAAAGCTGCATCTATCTTGTGATGCCCCTTCATGCATGTGACTTAGTCACATTGTTATAGTGTCTTATCTTTTTCTTAATTATTTCTTTCCCTTCCTTTTTTCTTCTTTTCCGTTGTTATAGTATCTCTCTTTTTTTCTTTTTTCGTTTTTTTTTCTTTGGAAGAGGAGAGTTAGCCGGCTCTTTGCATGGCCAACCTTTCCCCTTCTTTTAAATGGACCTTCATGCATAGCACCGCATAAAGTGCACTAAAGATATTGTCCTGCTCAGGAAACGCTACTATACACTATTGGATTAGATTGTGGCTCCACAAATGACTACACTCTTAAAACAGCCACATAACAGGCTCCTGTTCAACCATCATCCTTTGGCTTTTAATGTGTTGTGCGGTGAAGTTGTGCGTTAGAAGTGACAACTTACAGCATTGCACAAAAATGAAAAACAGAATATAAACTAAAAAAAAAAAGAAATCGGCGTGATAAATTGCACCATCGCGAAGCATCGCGTATCACTCATTTCCACCTAACGTATCATTTCCCTAAACCATAAAACAACGTTTGTTTACTTCGTCCTGTAAGGGACAGCGGACACGCGTCAGTGGTATATAAGCGCAGGCCGCCAGCATGTAACTCTATAGCTCCCACAACGAGAAGGCATTATTTGATACATGATTTATGAAATGCCGCCGCCGCTCAATTTGTCACCATATCCCGACTTTTTTTTCTTCTTCTAACGACCATAAAAACCATTCCAGATTTCGCGCTGACGGAAAAATGAGTACGGAAAAGGGAGACAGGAAAAGAATGAACGTCGACGTATTTTTATTATTTTGCCTGGGAAGGCAGACAAAAAAAAAAGAAAAGAAGAAAAAGATAACGAGGAAAGGAGAAAGATCGCGTAGCTCCGAGTTTGCCCAACTTATGAGCCAGTATTAGGCTGTCGTTTTTAAAGGGGGCCGCAGTAATCCTTTTCTTCCTAGTATAGGGCACACATATGATATCACGCGACTTCTTGAGCAGTGACGAGGAATAACTCGGATTACATAAGCATTCTAGCGAGTATAAGCCGGAAAGTAAGAGAACGTAAAAAAAAAAAAAAAAAACTTTAGGATCGTTAGGCAAGCATTAATAAGACGTCAACGGAGGCAGCCAAGCAGAGGGAGCCAAGCATTGCGAGTTCAGCTCCAGTGATGTTCGTTTGTGTTCTGAAACAAATAGCAGTCCTGCTCCCAAGCAGCGTGCGTGCGTGCGTGCCTACACAGACGGACATGGTACTATTTCACTTTTACGCAGACTTGTGCCCGTTGCTCGAAAAAAGTAATTGATTACCGTTACCAATTACTCGACTCAAAATGTAATTGAGTAACGAGTAGAAAGGTAACGTGTTACTCCGGTCGTTACTCTGCATTCACGCAAATTATTATGTCTTTGTGTGCCTCAGAAAAGAAAGAAGAAAAAAAGTTTAACAGCGGAACAGCTGAAATAACAGGGAAAACAAACACGTAGGACAGGTAGATCTGTCCGTCTACTGTAGTTATCGCCCGGGAAGACGTTGACCCGATTGTGGAAGAACATTGCGTGGAACTTCC
Source organism: Ornithodoros turicata (assembly GCF_037126465.1). Lineage (NCBI taxonomy): Eukaryota > Metazoa > Arthropoda > Arachnida > Ixodida > Argasidae > Ornithodoros > Ornithodoros turicata. Next base: position 13,375,282 of record NC_088206.1, on the reverse strand, counting down.
TCATGACTCAAAAAAACCTCCAAAGCATTCAGGTACCACCTCACTGGCGCTTCCGGTCAAGAGATCCATCGAGTCAGGAGATCCAACCGGTCACGTGACAGGCGAGTCAAAAGATCCAAAGCGTCAAGAGTTGCAACCCGGTCAAGAGATCCATCGAGTCAGAAGATCCAACCGTTCACGTGACAGGCGATTCAAGAGATCCAATCAGTTAAAGCGTCATACTGGTCAGGATTCCCGACAAAAAAGAAAGTCTATCCCTTACCATGTTCATTGCAGAAGGATTGCGCTGTACGTAGTATTAAGTTAGGAAGTAATATGCCCAGTAACAATGAAGACTTTTCGGTGTCTTCTCTCTTCTTACCACACACGCACACGCAAAAAAAAAAAGTAAGCGAGAAAATCCTGAAGGGCCAGCGAGACCCCCTTTTGCCTTTGCACGTTTATGTCCATTGCCCATAGCGCCGTAACACGCTATGCCAGAACGGTACCGATACTTATTACCAAGAATACTGAGCTCAACTTACAAAGAATACTCAAGTTTGTTACTGATAATAATGGGTCCAGCCGCAAAGTGCTTTGTCCTTTTGTGGACGACGGGAAAATTAAGAGAAAACTTGATACAGAAAACATACACACACACACACACAAAAAAAAAAAAAAAAAAACAGATGTTCGAGCATATGAAGCTATCTTTCGTACCCCGAGAGAGTCCATGATCAGATGGTTCCGCCATGTAACGTCAGTCCACAACAGCGTCACAAAATGGCGTACACTTCACGTTTTCAACGAATCAGGTGAGGGAGCGATTCCATTCGGGAGGATTGTTGGCTGGGAATGTGTTACGCGGCGAAGCTCAGCATTACGCAACGACCTCTCGAACACTTTGCTCTCCCCGACGAACTCATGCACCCTCTACGCATCTCCACCCTTCATCCTATATCCTCCATCCGCGTTTCTTTTTATTTTTATTTTTTTATAGTCGTGACGACGCCCACTTCTGCGTGGCATACAACGGCGAGCCGATCCTGCCACTGCCCCCCCCCCCCTCAGCATTCAGTAATTCCAGAGACGGTTGTGCTGTCTGGAGTTTGTCCTGGGTTTTCCTCAGACGCGCGCTGTCAGACATATGGCGGCACAGTTCCCTTAGAAGTCGGCCCAGGACGCAAACTCCACAGAGCATTAAGTCGCGACGTTGCCCACCTCTGTGAGGCCGACAACTACGAGCTCTTTCAGAAGCATCACCACCAGCATTAAGGCATAAATTTTCTTCGAGTGTTACAAGTCTAGCATGCGGAAGATACTCCGAACTTCGCGGTGAACTTTTGAAGCGGTAGCGCTTCAGGGCCAACTACCACGTGGCCACGTGACTGCCCTGTAGAGCCTTCGCCTTTGAACGCGGGTAACACAATGCCTAAAGGTGCAGCTCTTTTTTTTTTTTTTTTTCATTCAGGACTTTTTCTAGTTACCTGATGCAGCCACCAAGAAGCAAACCACGCGTAAGAGAAAATAGACAGGGGTCTGCCGTCTTTCTTTTGGGGTAGCAGAATTCGCTTGCGCGAGTTCAACCTCCCCTGGTTATGTTATTATTTCACGTTATTTATTTTACCAATCAACCAACCAAAATAGACAGACGAGAAGGAAGATTCGGACGTATCTAGTAGTACCTTGCTGTGTCTCTAGAGGGCAATGCTAAGTCGCCAAAGAAAAAGAAAAGTAGCCAAATATACGAACGTTGGAGCTACACGATATGTGAAAAGCTTGGCCACGAAGAAGTCGGAAAGCGGCGTCAAGAAATGGAAAGCGCAGAGAACTACACTGAGGTTTTTATGCTGTTACTGAACGAGTGAAAATGGCCCGAACACACACACACACAAAAGAGAGAGAGAAAAGACAGAGTCGGCATGCAAAATACTTCGATAAAGTTCGCGGCCAACTACCTTTATAACAAAATTTGTGACCAGCGGTATGTCATACCTCAGCAGGTATTGACTGATTATTTCAGTAAGCCACAGAGTCCCTTCATCCCCTTTGCATCGGTTGCGTGCACCTGTGATGTCACCACAGGCTGTAGTACTGTTACGTTATTGTGAAACCGCGACGAGATGTGAACACGTGGCTCACTTTTTCTTTCGAGGTGGTAGAAAGTTCGAATCAGTGGAATGTCGCCGACGGGCATCATTGCATAGCTTACAGTGCAACAGGTTTCAATGTAACACGACGTTCTGATCCCTTTCAATTATCTCCACTCTATACGTACGTAAGGCATGTAGCGAGCTACATTGATGCAGCCAGAGGGTGTTTTCTTTTGTATCGTCTTCCCTACTGTCTTGATGCACTGTGAAAAATAAAAATAAATGCTATATGTCCATCCATCCACAACGCTTTACTTCTGACGACGACACGATGTACAGTACCTGTTCCCCACACTACCAACCTTCCCGAACCGTACCCTCCCGATCCCTTAACGAGCTGGACTCTCGCCCCCTCTCTCTCACACAAAATTGCTTGGTCCCTGTTTCACATCCAGCCCACCAACGCTGTGCCCTCAAAGCTCTCTTCACCTTTCTAGATACCATAGGACTTCGATCCTTATTGTTTACGATCATTTCATTCCCCGCATCACCATCAGCGATGGGGTAGAGTTTCGCCCCCTGGCGATGAAACTCCCTATTCATTATCTCACAATAAAGTTATTGTTGTTTGTAGATCTTGTAAGGATAAACCGCGGTGTCACGCGGTGACACGCCGCCTTGAGAAGACTTCACAGTAAGAAAATCCCGCTTAAAATGCACAAAAAACAAAAAAAAAATTAAAAAAAAAAGCGCTCCAGTTGCACTTTACAGTACTTCCATCTCGTGTGAATTCTCCGAAGTGAAACCAAAAACCTGTGAGTGATACTCCACCGTTATTGTTTTCACCACGAGGACTCATCTTTGAGTTTGCGTCGCGTAACACGACCCTCTACTGCTCATCTATTCACGACGTCTTGCTTCGTCGTCGAGCATTAGCACTTAGTTCGTCTGGTCCAAATACGTTTCCCGTTACGTTTATGATGGGTAAATCATCGTCGCGTCCCCAAGCAAATGGCGTCGGTAATTACAAACGCGACGCCTGTCTTGGAGACGGCGGCTTCCGCTTACACATCGACCAATCACTGACGCTAGACGTCGCCGCTGCATTCTTTATTTTTAACGCAAAGAGTCGGCCGTCACTGCAAATGTGTTTCGACTGCTTGTCACGAATGCGATAAAAGTTTCGCTTTGTGGGCACGGATGCGTGAAGGCGTTTTGAAAAATTTGCTGTGTGCGACATTGTCATTGAAGCTCGGATAGGTTCGTTTCTTCTTTCTGGTTATCGCCGCCCATTGAGCAATGTGTCATCGCCTTACAAGTAATGTTATGCAAGCAGGAGCAACGACGCCAGTGGCTATTGGCTTCGGAGGGTCAATGTCAGCGTGTCCCTTCCCCGATCTCAAGGTTGTCGGGTCGAACCCCTGCACTATATAGACAAAATGTACCCGTGCCAGGCAGCACAACATCTCGACCCAACATTGGCTGGATACTGGTCAATATTGGACCAATACCAGTATTGGTCAGTATTGGTCAATACGAGTTCAATATTGTCCAGTATTGAACCGCCGACAGGCAATTTTGGTCCAAGATATTGTGCTGCTCGGTGGTATGTACCCTGTGGATATTAAAGGGATACTCAAGCGAAAAGAAAAAAAAAACGACGTTATCAGTTTCTAAATGTTCATTAAACATTCAAAATGTTTCTGAAATGATGGAGATCGACAACGACATTGTAACACAGCAATTACAAGACCCGTCCTGCACTGTTTCTCAAACGTGCTGCGTCCTCTGGGCTCTCAAAACAGCAGCGTCGATGTCGTCACGTTTTTGACGTTTCGCGCGGGCCACCATTTACATTGCTTCATTTTTAATAAGTGTTTCTTCTCTATCTTTTGTCTGAGACGCTAGACTACATTCACGAAGAATGTCTTTCCACAACCTGTATTGGTGCATCACTTACAGAAGCCTCCAGTCACAGAAATGAGATTACCTATAATAAAGCCACTCTCTTGAAAGAGAACTTCCCCACATAACACGCTGAAAGCAGAGCGCTGCGCGGGGCGATGTCGTTATACCTCCTGATTTGTGGAAATCTCTGGGCGTACGCTTTTTTTTCTGACAACTAACATAACCGAATAAGTGTCACAAACAAGGTGTATGTACACTCTTAGAAATGAACTTCACCGCATAGCACGCTCCTAGCCAACCATCATCTCGAATGATATCGTTATTTGCCCCGATTTGTTGAAAACGGGAGGCGTAAGCCTTTTTTTTGTGTGACAATTATAGCATAAGTGTCACAAAAAAGGCGTACGCCTCCCGTTTTCAACAAATCAGGGGAGTGAACGATATGTCACTCGTGATAATGATTGGCCAAGGGACTGTCATGTGATGAAGTTTCCTTTTGTTACCCGGGTTCGAACCCCGGTGCCGGCTGTGCTGTCTGGGTTTTTTTCTGGGTTTTTCTCAGACGCTGTCGGACATATGTCGGCACAGTGCCCTTAGAAGTCGTCCCAGGACGCACATTCCCCTAAAGCATTAGTCGTGACGTTGCCCACCAGTGTGAGGCCGACAATAACGGCGAGCTCTGTCGTTAGCACCATCACCACCTTTCTTTCGAGTGAGTGAGCATTACTGAGCTCTCCCCCGAAAGACGCGGGTAACGTTGTGGGAGCCTGGGATTCGCTGGGCGACGCAAAAGGTCGTTCGGGACCGAGTGGGGGAAATGCATGGTTCTGATACGTCTGCTCCGTCTGACGTAGCCCAGTGACGTTTGCTGACGCATTCGAGAAAGGAGTATAATCTGCTTTGTAAATAATGAAAGCATGCACTATGGGAACGCATACTCTTGCACATATTTGGGTGACATAAAATTCCTGCTTTTGAGAGGGAGAGATTCAGAATAAGGTTCCCAAGCGCCTTTGAGATCCCAAAGAAACAAGCTGTCGTCGCTGCGTATTGCGCAAAACACTGTTTTGGGTTCTGGGCGTGCTCAGTGGTCGCCCTTTTATTTCTTTACGGCAGAAAGAGCGCTGCGGTGTCCTATTCTAACTTCTAAGGATGCCTTTAGCGAGCTTTTGTAGACCGGGTTGATATTCGCGGTAACGACTCCGGATACCCAATAAGCCAATCAGGTTCCTTCCTTTGAAGTCGCACTTCCGAGGTAGGATTTGAAAGCTCCTTTTGTCGGGTCGTTTTCGTTGAGAGTTTCCTATCTGCTAAATGTCGCCAACACAGTGACGTCCGGAGAGTCGCTTAAGCTTCTTCCCTTCCACTCGTGGAAAAGGCTTAAGCCTTTTCACGAGTGAAATTCTCCGCGATCCGTACTGCTAGGTGGGATAAATCGACATGCTCCGTGGTATGGTATATATTTTCGGAACTATATAACTCCCAAAAGGCTCGTATAATGTGACTAAAATACTGCTAACTCTGATTGATTGGTTCTCAACGGTCAACGTGCGTTCCTTTCATTGCTTTGTTTTTTCCTTCTATACAGTGCCGTCGACAGCTTCTATGCTCGTTTTGTGCGCACGGTTAAATTAGGCATTAATGCACAGTGCAACCAAAGAAAGTCTAAGGGTTTTCTCCAACGAGACTATCCAGGCGTTTTTATTTATCTTCAATCTTTTACAGATTTTTCATTTAAAAGCTACGAGAGCAGCAGAGATGTCGTTTTTGCAGGCAGGTTCTGCGGCAGGGCTGACATCCTCTCGAAGAGAGTACACGTTCCAACAAGATGCGCAATTACCCAAAGTTCATTAATTCACTCTTTAATTAAGGAATTTCGTGCAAGAACCAGATAGCAGAATGAGAGACAATCAGGGATGATTTTTTCAGCACCCCTCCGCGCATCCCTCATACTTCCCAAAAAATCTTGCAACTTCCCCCCCCCCCAAAAAAAAGAAAAAAAAAACATACCGGCCAGAAAGGCTCAAGACGCCACGAAAGCAACGTATTCTCTTAAAAATGAACTTCACCACATAGCACGCTCCTAGCCACCTACCAACCCGAATGACATCGTTCTCTCCCCTGATTTGTTTACAACGGGAGGCGTACGCCTTTTTGTGACACGTACACAGAAATGTTAATTGTAACGAGGAGGGGGGGGGGGGGAGTCGAGGTAGCTTGCCGTTGTTGGCAGCACTCAAGTGGGCATCGTCACGACTATAGCAAAAAAAAAAAAGTGGGAGAGGTGAGTCACAAAAAGGCGTACGCCCCGCGCTTTCCACAAATCTAGAGTGATAGAGGTATCACTCTGTACAATGGTTGGCCTTCAGTGCGCTACACTCTTAAAAATGAACTTCACCGCATAGCACGCTCCTAGCCAACCATTATCTCGAATGATATCGTTATCTGCCCTGATTTGTTGAAAACGGGAGGCGTACGCCTTTTTTGTGACACTTATGCTGTTCATAATTGTCACAAAAAGGCGTACGCCTCCCGTAAACATAAACAAGCCCCCGCCACAACTTCGGGTGCCACGAAAACTTCCGGTCCTTCCGCGACTCAGGACGCTCAGAACCAGCCGCCATACGGAATTATGTCTTTCGCTTTCCTGATTTGTTGAAAACGGTAGGCGTACGCCTTTTTGTGAGTGACAATTTGAATTACCACATAGAGGCGTATACGACCCTCTCTCTCCTCAAATCAGCAGCGATAACTTTATCAATCGGCAGAGTGGTTGGCGCACTGTGTGACAATTATGAACAGTATAAGTGTCACAAAAAAGGCGTACGCCCCCCGTTTTCAACAAATCAGGGCTGATAACGATATCATTCGAGATGATGGATGGCTAGGAGCGTGCTATGCGGTGAAGTTCATTTTTAAGAGTGTATGCTGCTCTCTCATGGCTTCTTCCTCCTCCGGCACTGGACTAATGGACTAATAGGACACTTTTCCATCGTCATCCCTTTCTCATCCCTTCCGCAAGAGCAATGGGGCGGTATACCGCCATAGCGGCCGTGAATGACCCACCACATCATCATCATCATCATCCCATTTATGTGTTTGTGTCATGGCTTCATTCTTTCACGTGCTGCGAACACAAAGGGCGAGGACGAACACAAGAGACACGTTATAATGGTTATATACGTGTTCGTCCTCGTCCTTTGTGTTCGCTGCATGTGAAGAATCATGTACCAACCTGCCCATCTATTAACGAACCCTCATGGGGAGGATATGTTTATTAAGAAAAAAAAAAAGAAAGGAAAGGAAACTCTCGTGGCTTTTTTGTACAAAGAATCTGTAATTGATCAAAATGAACGCCATCTATATACGTATACACCATAATACAATGCAATAGAATACAATACAATAATACAATTTAATAAATGTCAAAGGAAAGTCCGTGCCAGACAGTTAAATAGAGAAAGAAGAAAGGACAAAGATCCTGTCCAAACAAATTCCTTACATGCAGTCTACTTCTTATCTATGCCCTCTTCGAACTCTTTTTCGTAGAAATGCCCCACTTTATCCATACAATTTTCCGCAAGAGAATGTCAAGAGGTAACGTTGGGGGTTAAATCGGATTTGACCCGGTGCCGACCGAAAACCATTCGCGGGAAAAATGTCGCATGCAATCAGGTTTTAAACCGAAAAGTCACGACCGGCAAATGTGATAAACACTACCATCATCATCAAAATAAAGTTAGTGTTGTTGTTCTTGTTGTTACAGGTTCGGTAGGTGCCACACATTGCGTTGCCAAGAGTAAGCTCAGAAAACATTTTTGCGGTCCTTACATTTCTTTGCGGAGCACGAAAAGCAGCTTACCCGAGGAAACAATTTTAAAATGACGCATTTCTCGAGTGCACAGCTTCCTATATACGCGCATCCCCAGAAGAAAGCTGCAATCACAATAACCTCATGGCGGTGACGCCGACGAAATGAAGGGAACTTTTAATCATGTACAGCACTATCTGTCGTGTAAGGAAATATAATTCTTAAAAAATCTCGAAAGTACCAAAAGGCTTTTCCCTGGAAAACGTATTAAGGACCGCGTCGGCTCGGAAAGTTAACAAAATCAAGACGGAAGAGCGTTCGTCACGGTCCTTTATAGTCGACGTTACATATTTAACGAGACGTATTTAATGGCCACGTGAGAGGAGTATCGCTTCCGCCAAATTAGGAACACGGAATCACAAGTTGATGCCATCCATTAAGCGATTAAATCACGGCGAGCGTCGCGCGGCGCGGAATTAATTATGCTTCCTAAAATGTGAAGCACCTCGTATTTTGAGATCAGCGCGAGAAAAGTTTCAAGCAGTGATTTTACCGGTTACCGTTTCTCTCTTCCCGTTTCGTGTGAGAGAAACAACATCTTTCTGATATGTTACGGGCACGAGAAGGGATTCGCAAATGTGAGCGAGAAAGGTGCAGCAAAAGTAAATAAATAAATTAATTAATTAAATAAAAACCATTAGGACGAAAGCGTAATACCTGACCTCTACCTATGGCGCAGTCCATGCCAAGTCAACAAATTCACTCACTATGGCCATCCTGGACATTATTCACCGTCACATGGTGGAGGTGGCAGCATCATGGAGAATGGTGCGATGTTGAATGAAAGCTCTCTGCGCATTTTTAAAACACAGCAGTATCGTCAACCGCTATTAAGCCGTTCTCACGCTGATGTGAAAATGAGAGAATGAAGGAAACAGGGACGCTGTCCACTCAGGAACTCAGCTCTTATGTTCCTCTTGATCGAGTCAACTCTTGCCTGCTCAGGAACTCAGTCTTGAGTTCCACCCAGTCGTACCGGCATGTGTTCGTCTGTATACCTAATCGCAGTGCTGTGTATTAAAAGATAGTCTGGCCATTAGGAAGAGCCTAAAAAAGAGGCTCGACCTGTCAATCAAACTTGGGCGCATTTCATTGGTTGCCGTTTCCCATGGGGACCGCCATGACACCAAAACTTCTTCAACATGGAGGACGGTGCTTGGAACGGCGAAGCGGAGATTTCGTGACAAAACACTTCCACAGACTATTTTAATTTCATACTGTGAGTATATATCCTCATGTACGCATCTGCAAAATCAGCTTCAACTTTCGCTCCACCATCATTATTTACGCGAAAATGAGATGTTTCGTCGCTAACGTTAGGAGTTAAGACCGCGATCCCAAGAAAATATCAAGAAAGACGCCCCTGATAAGTAACATTTTGCATTATATCACGGAATGTTATTTATACATACATCTTTGCGCATTTCTGATTCAATCTACTTACATTACGTGATTAAAAGTCCATATCGACAGCCGTCTACTACGAAGAAGCGGTTCTACCGCTCTCCTTGGCCAATCACTTCTGCCAGCAACCATTTCTGCAATTCTACGTCTTTCCAACATGCCCCTCTCCCTGCAGACGGCGTTGATAAAGGTGGACGCAGAATCCGTCGTTTTGGTCTGTCACCAGCGATATCCGTTTCAATCCAATCAATCCAGTTTCTCCAAAATGGCGGCACCCAGAAAAATGAGGGTGAGGTATAAGTACTGGATGGCTCGCAATAATAGGGAACCGTATTTCGACCTGTGATTGGCTAGATACCTCAAAAAATGGGTGCAGCCTCAGGTATAAGCAGGTCCCACTAACGGTCAGACAGGGATGGGCATAAATACATTTTTTTGAGTATTTAAATATAAATACAAAATACTTTGTTGAAACGGGTATTTAAATACTCGTCATAAATACTTTTCAAAATGAGTATTTAAATACAAAATATAAGTACAGTACTTAAATACTGTAACTACTGCCATAAATACTGGAATTACATAAATAACGATGATCACCACAAATGAATCAGCAACGAACAATAGCATTTATTTGTTAGACTATCGTGGCGATTTTAATGTTGGAAGTTTCTAGAAGACAGCGTCTTTCAGGCATCTCCACAGGTGCCAATGAACAAATGCTTGTATTCAATTTGACAAAGATGCTTCGTAAACTCGCTCTTCTCTCCGAAAGGTCAAATGCAAGACACCTTTAAGATACGAGTCGGTACATACTGTATTTAGGAGTATTTATAAAGTATTTGCAAGAATAAATACCCCAAAATTAGTATTTATATGTAATTATAAATACATTTTTCGTGTCTGTATTTAAACACAAAATATAAATACATGTATTTATATTTTAAATAGTATTTTAATTACAATGTATTTAAATACTGCCCATCCCTGGGGTCAGACTCCCTTTTAACACACGGCACTGCCTATATAATCGGGTTTGGTAGCACCCATACCAACGCAGTGGGTAATGCAATCTATGAGAGGGCAAAATTAACCAGTGCTACGGATGCGACGCGTCGGTAATGGAATTCCATGCTGGAGTGCAGAAGACAAACTCGGAACAAAATTATGGGTAATTATATGTAATCTATATGTATGTCATCCTGGGCATTATAACGCCGTGAACTGAACCTGGGGGACGCCCGGCGTTTAACTTTGTTAACATTAGTTCCACTTCGCTGGAAACCTGATAAAAAGGACCTTTCGTGACTATGTTTTACGGTTTCCGTTCCCTTTACTTTTTCCTCGTTAAACATATCCCCCTTCCCTTCCGACATGCTTTTGCGTTCTATATACAGACGCGATGCAGTCGTCTCATGTTCCACGGATATACGGCGTAAGTCAAACTAGGTTTCAACGCTGCTTTGGAATGCGCACAGAGGAAATGAAATTAACCGCCAAATATTTAATTCTCCCGCCGCACTCCGTATATAAATATTCAGCGAAGACACCCGTATACGGTTGAAGATTCCAGACCTGAAGAATGTGCTGAGACTCTTTATAAACAGAGACATTTGCAAAGCGTGTGGACTCTGCGCATAACTTTGATCAGGTGTAGCGGGAGACGAGATAGTGGACGCTGCATCCTTCACCGAATACGTCTCATTGCATTATATGGCTGCTCAGAGTGGTGAGTGCCGTTTCAACTTGTTTTTTTTTTTTTTTTTTTGAAACATGGGATACGCGTACGTGTTCCTCATCTTCATGGCGGCTGAATTATGGCTGGAGCAAGGAATGTCCGCAATTAAGTGTGCAAAGAATCGTACGTCTCTACGACCTTCCGCGTAACAAAAGAGTTCCGTATTCTGGAAAGTGTATAATGACCAAAAATGTCACATACGGAGCTTTTTTTTTATAGCTAGTACAGCTTGGGACAAAAGTTTACTGAGCACGGCACTGGCGTATTTCATCACCGGAGCCGGCCCCCTTATGGATATCGTAAAGACATCGAACAAGAAACGGGTGCCCGGCTATTCTGTCTGTCTTTCAGTATTTGTGTCCGCTCCTGTTTTCCGCCAGGGTGTCGCGCCAATGGAGATATGCGACCCACCGGTGTTCCGTAAACTTTCGTCCCAAGCTATACACTCAAAGGGGTGAGAGAGAAAAAAAAGAGCAATTTTAGTTTTTTTGTTTGTTTTTTTGGGAGGTGGGGGTCGGGGTCAGATCATTGCCGTAACCATTGGTCTCTTTCGGGAGTAAATGCACGGGACTTTACGCTGAGTCTAGGGTTGATTTGAAGTGCTGGGGAGTAGGATTCATGTTCAGAGGATCAAAATAGTGAGTAAATGCAAGATAAAGGTCAAGTTAGAGGCAATGATAACATTTTCACCGCCATTTTCGGTGTACCTCTTCTAAAACATATGCGGTAGAGCGAAAGTATACACTCTAAGGGGGGGGGAAAAGTGAATTGGGAGCAATTACAGCTTATAGTCCCCTAAATTACTAATTTTCACCATTTCATTTCCCGTGACCGTGAAATGTACTCCCTAACGCTACAAATGGTTTCAAAAGCATCGCATAATAAACGTCCGTGCAGTTAGTCCCAAAAAGAGACTAGTATAGTCGTGAGAATGCTTCTCATACCAAAAAGGTCTAAAACGACTCTTTTTTTTTTTTTTTTTTTTTAGAGTGTGATACAGAAAGGATACAGAACTCTCTCTAGAAGCAGAATAGAAACAGAAATCTAGAAACAGCCCTTCGCCGTAAAACACACTTCGAAAGAGTGAACAAATAGGAAGTGTATATACGTTTTGTTTTGTTTTTGTATATCAATTAACACGCACCCAAATTGATAGAAAAAGGCGTACACTTTCTATTTTCGACAAATCAGTAAAGAGAACGATACTATTTTGAATGATAGTTTGTTCTGAGAGCGCTATGAGTCTCCATTTTTAGAGCGCACGAGACAAATTAGATCAACGCATAGAATTCGGACACGTTGTGGTTTTTGAGGCCTCCCTTAACATGCGTGTTCGCTGTGCTATGCGCCTCACAACTATATAGACTCCTTCGGCGCTCCTCATAGAACCGACTTAGGACCGGAATCCTCATCTCATCCCAAGTCCGAGGCCTCATGACAGCAAATCTGTCATCCGAAACCAGATCCATTGATCCGTGTTGACTTCTATCGTTTTATGTACTTCACTGTCTCTGGCGGGGCATCAGAACGGACGGTTCCGGACCCTCACATAGTGACAGCCCATCAAGCGCTTATATTAGTCTTGATAAAGGGAAGTATATACAGTCAGTATATATATATATAGACCAACACTGCTTTACTTAGGAAGCAGCATGTGGGTCAATGTATATATATTTTCCCTACCCCACAGGCAGTTAATAAGGGTTTAGCTACTATGTCTGTCAGTTGTGCGCTGCTGGTTATGTGCCGCACACATACAACGTGTTCCGTCGCAGCGAGGTTAAGGATAGAGCGGTGATATAACGAAGCTAACGAAGCGTAAGTTAGTTATGGGCACGTGTGGCGGGCTGTATTTGGGGCTGTTAATAGGTATGGTAAGAGACTAAATAAACGCCGTCGTTCTGAGATGGATAAATATTCGTCGGTATTGATCTTGGGCGAAGGCGATGTTTCGTACTTCGGATGTTGGAAAGGATCACAGGGAGGGTTCACGCGGTGTTTATTTGTGCTTACTTTGTGAGTTGTCTTGACCTATAGCAGTATAAAAATCGTTCTGATGTATCCAAATAACTTGTTAGGGATCAATTGGGCCAAGCGGAACCTCCGCAAGGTCGCATTACCGCATTAACGAAAGGCTGCATTAATTTAAATAGTATAAATTCCGCATTAACGATGGGCTCTACTGTGTGTTTTCACATCGCCATTGGACGCATCATGGAACCGGTGTCCTCGCTCCATTGGACAACTGACACCCACATCTATCCGGTTATTCTGTACCGAATTGCCCCGCCCCCAGAGGCTCCGCCCCGGTATGACGTAGCCGTGACGTTCGTGTGCAAGCTTCACACTCGCTCGGAATCGCCTGTCGCGATGGAACGCCCCAATCATCATCATAATTCATAAAGTGTTGTTGTTTAACATCGCGATAGAGATTCCGTAAGCGCACTGAATGAAACAGACGCGCCTGTAGAGGGTGCTCCACCTCGGACATCATAATGATGCGGGCAAGCCCACCTTTCGGAAACAAAAAACGTCAATCAAAATTTTGCGGCGAATGATAGCAGATTTAGAGAAGGAAAGGGCATGAAGAATAAAGTTGAACGTATTATTAAAGAATAAACATGCAGCTTTAAATTTTCTTCGTAATTCTCGATTGCTTTACTCTACTACTGCAATAAGTTCATCCACATTCTGAAAACAGAGCTTCAGCGCACACCACGCTCCTAGCCAACATCATCCGGAATGACAACGTTCGCACCCTTGATTTCATGAAAACGGGGGGCGTACGCCATTTTTGTGGCAATTTCGAACTGCATAATGCCACAAAAATGGTGTACGCCCCCCTTTTTCAGCAAATCAGGAGCAAGAACGACGTGATTCGGGATGATGGTTGGCTAGGAGCGTGCTATGTGGTGAAGTTCATTTTTAAGTACTGCTCGGACTTCTCGGCAACTCTGCAATGACAGCCCTAAATCTTAAATTTCGGCCTTCATCATTCCGTCATCATCTGTTATCACACCATATCATCTCATCTTGGCTACAGTCGTGACGCAGCCCACATACGTGAGGCCAACAACGGCAAGCCGGTTCGTCACCACCATCGCCGGCCACCACCATCATTTTTAAGAGTGCAGACAATTCCTAGTCAACAAAAGACTTTCCTGCTTCCAGACCACCAGATGTGGGACCTCCACACAAGTGCACGGGTAAAGACAGCGGAACTTGAACTCAGGCCCTCCTTATCTCCCACTTATCAAATGCACTTCATTCGCAGAGAGGTCTAGCGCATACCTCGTCATAATCCACTTTCCACTGCTGAAGGGGTGCTCTGTCAGCATGAACCCCCTCTCGCCTCGCCTCGCATCTGTCGTCTGCTTTCTCCCAATCAGTATCGTCTGCTATGTAATGCGTTTTTGTTCGTCTGCTGCGGAGCGAGAGGATATACGTTATAGGCGCATTTCCTCCATTTGTTCCTGCTTGAGTCGCGCATCTCAAGATGAAACCCCCTCTTCCAGTCATTTTTCCTTTTCTTTTTTTTTCTTGTATGTGCGCGGAAATCCTGACAAATTGACTGAAATGGGGTCGCGACGAAAGCTGATGTGACAGCTTGCAGCGCCATCGAGTGGCGGCGAAAGGAGCTACGCACACTACGTAAGAAAACACACAAACAGTCCCAGAAAATGCTGTTGAGGGAAAACAAACATACATTGGAGCCTGGCGGAGGAGATAAAAAGGGGAAAATCCGAAGACGAAAAGTAATGCACGACAAGAAAGTGTCGGGAGAGGCGACAGCCATTACAGCGCACCAACTCAATGACCGGAACTGCGAGGGAAATGTTATTGTGTAACTTCAGAAAAGATGTCTTTACGTTTCCTTAAGTTTCGCTGTCGCTACGTTGTTTAGTATATGTGTGTGTTTTCAGCGAGATTTCTCGCAAATTTCATTGTCGGCGTTTTAAAATCTGTCAATATGTCATGTTCAGGGCAGGAGATCCGAACTCAAATGAACTCCAAGATTGGGCGCCTGGCAATAATGAATACGGTGTGCGTTCAAACAAGCAATAACAAAAATCACGCTGTGCCACATTGTGTGTGTGTGCGTTTGTTTTGTTTTGTTTTGTTTTTTTAGTGGTTCTCACCGTATTTATCGGCCGTTCATTGGGTGGCGTGCATGAATTGGCGTTGTGATTTCTTACGTAAGATTACAGTGTCAGATAATAGTAATGACGATAAGGATGAGAAGGACTGGGACGACACTGACAGAAAAATATGGCACGGTTGGAGTTATCGCGTATCTCATTATTGACACAGACTTCGCAATGGGTATTATTTCCTGTAGTGTCCCGCTTCGTGCAAAACTGCAAAAGCATGGCGACTTTTTGTCTCAAGACGGTTGAAATTGCACTACGAATACAGACTGTCTCCGTGTCAGGCTTTGGAGAGTATCGTAAAATGTATATGATCTAGCTTTTCCAACAGAATCACTAGAACGAGAACGTGAAAAAATAGAGTGTTAATACGTCACGAAGAATTGATTTAAAAAAGAAAAAGAAACGAATAAAGACAAACAAAACAACACATCATCTACTTCTTAAAAAAAAAAGAAACAAGAAAATGAAAATCTTGCAGTAGCACACATATATTATTCTGCAAAGCTCCCTTCCTTCGAAAGCATAGTGTTCTAACGAGGTTTCCCCCTATCCACCAGCACAAGTATAAGCGTTCTCCACATAAAGAACCAGAAGATATTGCGACGGTTGGGGCCTTCCATGCGTCCGCTGCCTCCTTTGTACGGCGTGCAGGGAATAATACACAATATCTCTTCTTGCCGTCCTCACAATCAACGAAAACGCAAAAAAAAATAGTGGAAAAAGGGGAAAAAAGAACGACAAAACAAAGAATTCCATCGCTGAATAAATAGACTGCTTTTTTTCTTCTTTTTTTATAGTTCGATTCATCTTGATCTTTTTTTTTGCCTGCTGCCTTCTCGTCGCCAAGTTCCGAAAAATAAAAATAAAAATAAAAATGCGTAGCAATTTTCCGCTTTCTTGTTTATTGTATTGGCTGCTTCCTGACGCTTCTTCGACAACGGTCGTGCGCTCCTCTGCGGAACTGGGACAGTCGTCGACGACAACTTGATGAAATATTTGCGGCGTGGACCCGCTGATACCTTCCCGAGATATTGCTCGCTCATCAATTTTTTTTTTGCTTCTTTTTGTTATGTTGATTTATCATTTATAAGGCCTCGCAGAGACCGGACGTCTTTCTTGAATGTTCGGTCGAATCTGGTACATTCTAACGGCTCTCGGCCAGGAATGTGTACTACTCTGCACTTTCATGAACGAAACGAAATAGCAAAACTAACAAGAATCCTGGCGTGTGTCTTCTTTTTCCTGACGTTTTTTTTATTTCATTCTCCTCGTCCTGATGTTCTATGGTGTAGCAGGTACAGGTAGGACGTCGTTATGGGCCACACGGGTCTCTCTGTCTTTTTTCTTTTCTTTAACGAGGATTGCCAGCGTAGAGGGTATCTGCTTTTATAATGTCCGACAGAAGCAGTTTTCAGACCAGGAGGATGGAATTTATATAAAATACGTACGAAAAAAAAAATAATAAGTCCTCTGATATTTATGTTATGTTGTCGTGACTTTTCTCCGGCCGACGTCTTTGCGGATATCGAACGGAGCTTGAATGAGAGGAATACAGAGAAGCACTCCCATAACCATTTCCCAGAGATCTAAACACTGATCGCAGGAACACGAGGGAGAGAATAAGCCACCACCATCGGGATAAAGAAAGCCTGTGGCGGCCGTTGCTATGGAACCAAGCCGTCATCAGCCGTATGGCGGGTCACTGGTAGCCACAGAAAGCCTGTGTTTGAAATCGTCCGCGTCGATTGGCGGAAGCAGACGACATCGCGACGCCGTATGCCCGCGTGGCATGATGACGGTTAGAAGTCGGCCCAGGACGCACATTCCCCCAGAGCGTTAGTGGTGACGTTGCTCGCATCTGTGAGGCCGACAACAGAGAGCCCTTTCAGAAGCAGCTGCACCACCAGATGATGTTTCTGCCTCGCAATATTTACGTTTCAACGCATCTAAAGAGAACGCTTCTGGTAGAAGATTGCAGAAACGCGCCCGAATTCCGTTCCTTAGCAAGAACGCGTCTATCGGTGTGTCGTGCTCGTATACCCTATTATACATCCACGTTGAGAGTTCTTGTGCGTCTGCTCTGTTACGCCGTCATTTTTAATGACGTCCTATATTAGCAATCAGTTTCTTTTTCGCTGTGGCTGACTTTCAGAAGCCCCATTAATAGAGTTACCGCAATAATAAGGCAGCTACGGTATCATTGTGAGACATCGCCGACAACGCTGCTTCACAAATGGCGCTCTGCACGCTACAGTAGTACTTCTTCGAAGTGGAAAATTAATAGGGAACTTCAGAATAGGGTAGAGAGATTTGTACGTACCTTGAGTGCCGTACCCAAGCTGGTTTGTTCTACCCAGAATAGCGCGTTCTAAACAGTTTTATTAGTATTTTTACTTTTTACTCAGTACCTTTGCCGAAAAGGTATTTCTAATCTATTTCAAGTACTTTTACTCCTTCGCCTACTACATGCAATAATGACTGTGAATAAATTAAAGAAACAAGAATTATGAATTAAAAAGTAATCGCTTGAAGACCATATCTTAAATGTATCTCAAATTCATTTTGAAGTATATACTACACTCTTAAAAATGAACTTCACCGCATAGCACGCTTCTCTTCGTTATCTGCCCTGATTTGTTGAAAACGGTAGGCGTACGCCTCCTGTTTTCAACAAATCAGGGCAGATAACGATATCATTCGAGATTATGGTTGGCTAGAAGCGTGCTATGCGGTGAAGTTCATTTTTAAGAGTGTACCCTACCCCAAAGCATTCGTACTGTATTTTAAGAGCACTTCCCTGCAGTATTTAGTATCGTATGTTGATAGGGCTGTGCGAATAATCGAATTTTTCGGACACCGAAGCCAATAAATTCAAAATTCGAATTTCGAGTTGAATCGACGTTTCTTCCAACCCACATATATTCGAATACCTCTCCGAAGTTGTGCACATAAGGCTGAAAACGGCATACGAGTGCATAAACTAAAACTGAGCGCTACTTCATATTCTGATCCGCATGTGCTGCTTGCGACACACTTGTCTGAAGCCTTCATTCAAAGGTACAGCAGCCCGTATTGGCACGGCTGCCCATGAAGGCTTTACCATTATTGTGTTTGAGGGTGGTCAGTATCCCGTACGAGGGGATACCGACGTGTCGGTACAGGACAATCTGGTACATGGACATCTCGGTACACGGGTATCTCGGTACAAGCCACGTGCAAGGTGCGGCGCGCATGTATTGCCTGTCGAGTTTGTACACGAGCGCTAGTACACTGTTAAAACAGAACTTCACCACATAGCACGCTCCTAGCCAACCATCATTCCGAATGATATCATTCTGTGCATTGATTTGTTGAAAATGGGAGGAGGCGCCTATCTGGGACAGATTATCTTGTCCCAGATAGGCGCCTCCCCCCTGTTTTAAACAAATCATGACACAGAATGATATCATTCGGAATGATGGTTGGCTAGAAGTGTGCTATGTGGTGAAGTTCTGTTTTAACAGTGTACGTGCGCGGAATAAATGAGCTTACTCAAGATGGTGATGGTGATGTGATGAAGAATTTACTGAATAATTTTTGCAACAAACACAAAGGTTATTTGATAGGCCGAAAACATCGGGGCTTATTTTAGTTACGACCTACCAAATGCTATACGATTATGAGGGAGCAAATGGAACAAACGGACAGTCGATCATTATGTAACTCAATTCAATCAATTATTAACACAATCGTATTAATGAACTAACCTCGGATAACGTTTCGTTCTCACTCTCGGCATTTATATACGTATGCGAATGTGTCTGGTTTTTTTTTTTTCTTTTCTACAGTGCGTCAAAACGTAATTTAAAAAAAAAAATGTAGAACCACGGTAACCGGAGTTAACGAGGTTCGGGGCCCAGAGATAAGTGTGACCGAAGGGCTATAAATCACGTATACATCCCCTCGTTGTCTTTCGTACACCTAACGCTGGTCCTAGAACATTAATTAATTTACTATAGATTTTGCCAGAACCTCAGCGGCGACTAGACAAGACAAGGAAATTGAGCAGAGACAAGGCTATATACCCGATTGAACAGAGTCTTTGAAAATAATTTAGAAGGTGCTTCCGAAGCACCTTCTAAATTATTTTCAAAGACTCTGTTCAATCGGGTATATAGCCTTGTCTCTGCTCAATTTTCTGGCTCAAGTTTCTGGGCCCGCATGCCTCAGTCTCGAATTTCCATTGTCGCAAAAATTCTAATGCGTATCATACTCTTTGCCAGCTGGGCATGTCCGTTAATTTATATACGCAGACTGGAACTTCTAAGAGCGACCAACTGGCGTGCGAGAAATCGCCCTACACGACAGTTCTTGCGCACCGAAATGCTCGTGTGCCGAGATATCTATGCACTAAGACGTCCGTGTACCGAAATGTCCGTGTACCAAAATGTCTGGTACCAAAATGTCCCAGATATCCCGTACGAATCTATTAGCCGGACAACACAATCACGATACACCCGGAGGTTTCAGACAGGATAAACCGGGAGCTGTCGTTTTCAGACAAGTATGTCGCAAGCAGTACATATCGCGTATGCATGTTGTACAAATTTCTACACATGCTTCACGTGTATCCAGCCCGGTTATAGAACCATTCGCTTCATAAGTTCGGTTTTATAACTATATTCGCTTTGGCTGTACAGCTGTCAATCTTGTATTTTCAATACAGTAAATTTCTATTACATCTCGTAACGTGTCCGAGGATACCCGAGCTCTTCGGGGACCTAAAGAAGTAAGGAATCGTCGCTGCGCATTACGCAAGACACAGAGCAGGCGCAATGCCGCCACTTAATTCTTTGGGGGCCCAAAAGCGCTTGGGTACCGAAATTCCTGGGAAACAATGTCTGAACGTGCTAAAAACAATGCGGCTGCCGAGTACACGTAATGAAAATGCAATGAAAGGGGGTAAAGTGTGCCAAAGGGGGCTGGTAAGCTAAAAAGGGGGAGGGGGATTGACGACCGGTGCCACGTTTCGAGTACGTTACTTCGAGTACTTCGTTAGGCAGTACGGGAATGAAAAAAAAAAAAAAAAGAAGCTTACCAGCCCCCATTGGTACACCTCTCCCCCTTTTATAACAGTGACTGAAGGTGAGGAAAGGACGATGATGGCTAACCTGAGGGTAGCGTGTCGTTTCGGCGTGCTTTTTGCGACGGCTGCTTAAAGCCTGTGGAAAGACAGAAAAAAAAAAAACAAGTTCATGAATCTGAGTAGCGAATAGTGAATAGAGAGCCATATCCGCCATTAGTGAATAGTGAATAGCGAACTTGCGAGTAGAGCGCCTGAGAAGTATTTTTTGGGGGCGGGGGCGAATTTATGTTAGGAGTAGCAGAACACGTCGGGAGACAAGTTCAATTTCTCTTCTTTTTTAGGAGTAGCGGGACACGTCGGGGAGACAAGTTCAATTTCTCCTCTTTTTTTTCTTTCCAATGAAAGGAAGGAAGAAACAAACACATACATGTATAGTAACGATGGATGAGGAAAATTTCCACTTAATTTGTGACGGACTGCCCCGGGCACACTGGTTTAGTACGATATATGAAATGATGCAACATCCTTGTCCTTGGCATATGACATGAAGCTCTGATAACCAGATAACGTCAGTGCACAAAGGCATAAAAAGTCTCAATATGAGTTCAGTTGTACTAAAGGATGTCAGGAAGACCGGTGCCCCTTAGAAATTCCATGAAAGCGGACGAGAGATCACATCCTGTTACGCTAGAATACTTTTTTCTTTCAGTATACAGCTTTTTTTTTTTTTTCGTTCGTTTTTCTTCTGGCAGAAGGAATGTGGTAATGAGGCACCGAGGCATGGTCCGCCCCGAAGAAGGCACGATGCAAGCGAATACATGGTTTCTGTTTCTTTCAGTTGGTGACGGTGCAGAAAGCAAGATGACCGGGAAAGGGGGCTTTGTACGCGTCAAGCTTCTGCAAGTGGAACTTCCCGAAGGCTCGTCCAACTCCAACGGGAATGAAGCCATCGTGGATCCGTTCTGCGTGGTCAACCTCAAGGAAGCCGAGGAAGTGCCCGGTGAGGAAGGAAACCCCTAATTACATCTTTCTCCCGAAGCGGACTCGTGTGTGGGAATCCTTGTTCGCCTTGCGTTCTCACTGGGATATCCTAGTCCTCGTGCTTCTAACGTACGAAGCTTATGTACGACTTGACTTAGTGGTGTGATCGGCGCTCGGTGGGAATAGTGTTCTTCATCTGGATAGTAACATTTCTGCAGGAATAGAGAACTAAAGTGGAAGATGTTGATGTTAACGGCTCCGAAAACACGATTAGAGAAGTTCACCACATGCATCACATGCAAACAATTGCACAGAATGATACCATTATCGCACTCGATTTCGAGGAGATCGCGGGGCATGCGTCTTTTTGTGACAATTCTGCGTAAGTGTCACGAAACATCTAACCTCTTAACATCTTTGAAGTGGGGAAGGGTTCTGTGGCTACCACGGGGAAGAATTCCATGTCATCGCCACTATTCCATCATTTATTGTTGTTGTAGTCACAAAAAGGCGTACGCTTCCCGTTTTAAACAAATCGCGGGAGAGGGCGATGCCGTTTTGGATGATGATCACTGTCCTTGTTTGAAAACGAGAGACGTACGCCTGTTTGTGGCACTTTATGAAGCTACGTCAATTGTCACAAGGTACCGTGGTGGCGGTGATGATGATGATGATGATGATGATGATGATGGTGGTGGTGGAACTGCTTTCCTGCACGCGAGCAACGTCAAGCCTATCGCAAGGGGGGGGGGGGATCGTGCGTCCTGGGCCGACTTCACGGGGATCTGTGCCGATATTTGTCTTAAGCGTCCGAGGAAAACCCAGGGAAAACACGCTGAGAGCACAGCCGGCGCCCGGATTCGGATTGTCACAAAAAGGCGTATGCCCCGCGCGTCTCACAAATCAGGTCTGATAACGGCGTTATTCGGAACAATGTTTTGACTTCAGGGAGCTATGTGGCGAAGTTCTCTTTTAGGACTGCAACATCTAAGCCTATACCGTGCCTACCTATTTCGCTCGTTTGACTTTGTTGCGTAATGCACGTTGGCTGTTTATTTGTGCTGACATTCTGCACGCATAAGTTACCCTGAGGAAAACAAAAATTGAAAATTACGAAACAAACAAACAAAAATTAAAGACAAAAATTAAATCCATGAACAGACCAACGTGTCAGGGTGGAACAGGCGCGTGTGTGTTCCGACTTCCCGTTTTCATCGTACGTCCTATAGTATGTGACCCTACATCTGTTCTCGTCATTTCTCTTCATTCAGGAAAGGGCGTACAGCTGGTGCAGAGCAAGAAGTCGCTTTATCCGGAATGGAACTCCTGCTTCGATGTACAAATATTCCGAGGTGATTGTTCTCAATATACTCTGTCTCAGCCTCAACAGAGCCCTCTGACTAAAAAAAAGAAAAAAAAATCAGTACGTGGTGCTACTTTTCTTTGTTCTGCCTACTGCAATGTGCGTTTGAAATTGAAGTTAGCAAGTAAGAAAGTTAGATGAGTTATAAAAATAAGGGTAAGAGAAGAATATATCCGACGAAGAGAGTGTAAATGAAGAGTACCACCTCCATTCTCTCTCTCACTCTCCTAGAGTATCTTTTGTACTCTTTGATGTGTAACGGGAATATTGACAGCGTAAAGCGAGATCCGGAAGAGAAGGCAGAGTGATCAGAGTAGAGACTATCAGGAAAGAGTAAAGAGAGTGTAAACGTCATAGTTGCGCTGCTGTTACTCTTCCTCCTCCTCCTCCTCCTTTTTCTTCTTAGAGCGTACTGCTTGCGACACACTTGTCTGAAGTCTTCGTTCAATAGTACAGCAGCCCGTGTCGGCTCGGCCGCCCCCTGAAGGAGCTGTATCATTATTGCGTTTGAGTGTGGGCAGTATGGCCGTCCGAGTCTATTAGCGGGAAGAAACAATTGTAGAGGTTGAAGAGGAAGGGAACAGGGGAAGGAAACGAGGAGGTTGAAATAAACAATTTTTGGGGCACGTTCTCCAGGAGAACGGTGGTGGATTTCGCTGCTCCTTTTCCGAACCTGTTGTACAGTATAACAATCTTGCATCACCTGGAGATTTCAGACTGGATAAACCGCGAGCTGTCCGATTTCAGCCGAGTGTGTCGCAAGCAGTGCATGCATGGAGCTGTATACAGGTCTCACTTTGAGCCCTGATAATAGGTAGTTTTAGAATGGGTACCTAAGCGCGAAGCAGCCCCAAAGAAATAAGACGTCGAGACTGCGCATGCCCAGAAGACAAATTTTTTTTTTTTTTTTTGCAGTGACGGCTCTTTACTTGTCTACAACTGCTTAGTGCTGAAACGGACTCCGACAAACTTGGGGCTATGCTCTTTGCGCAGGTTCACTTATGCACGTGCTTGTGATGGACCGGTCCAACCGTCATCTAGCAGACCTGCTACTCAGCGCGCAAGTGCTTGCTGACAAATGTAGGGACGGAGAGGACGTTGTTAATATTTGGGTAAGTCCGCAGTTATAAGTTACATTATTATTATTATTATTATTAAAAATTATTTTTAAAACAGAATTACAAAATCACCATCGCAAAGGGTCCACCACGGGGGAACGGTCACCCAAGACAAACATGAAAACAAAACGGAATAGCAAGACGCTGAGAGCACGTGATTATGTAAATTGTGCGGACACGGCATAATTACCGCCATCCGCCAAATGAACTTTACTCGAAAGTTAATAAACCAACATGGAACATGGCTATGTCGTGGGAAGAAATTAAGCGAGCTATACAAAGAAGCAACCGGGCACAAAGCGGTCGAAGAGGCTTCCTGAATACCAACGGCATATTTTTTAGTGGCGCTATTCAATAAAATTGAAGACACGATACCAGCCGAAGATTAACAAAACAAAAAAAAGTCAGAAGCGAGTTTTCTGCTTCGACTCAGATTAAAAAAAAAGAAAAAGAAATGTTAACGTTAAGACCTGCGATGCTTTTCTTGTCCCTTCCTCTAAACGCTGGCTTCCTTCCAAGACTCTCTATTTTTACACACGCACCTACAAAAAAAGTTATTGTGTGACCAGCTTTGAAACCTCTCCGACAGAGGGAGAGAGCGGTCTGGAAAAAGACTTAAAGCTGCTGAATCCCTTATTAGACTTTTCGCTCTCGCTTTTTCTTTTTCTTTTCCATTTTATTCCCTTTTATTCGCTTTCGCAAGGGCCAAATGAAATTTGTCCGCGTTTCCCATACGCACAGAATGTTTCTATAGCCTAATGGTAATAACGAACTTAAATGACGCCTCTAAAGCCTCTGAGATTCCTTTTTCGTTTTTCGCTATTCAGATCGGTCCTCGTGCATCGCTTTTCCTGTAAGTCCTGCAGAAAGAAAGAATGTCCAAGTCTGCCCTCTTTTTAATCTCACTTCCAGCTCAAGCTGAGACCCGGCGGCAAGCTCAACGTGCAAGTGCGCTACTACAAAGAAGGGGAAGGTAAGGTATTTCGACCTTTCGGGTGTTTCTGGAACGATCACGGATAACACCATCATGAGTGGCATAAAAGACATGACTTACATCAAATATAATAATATTAATAATTTTATTTGTGCCCAGAACAGCCATAAGGGCCTTAGCGTTGGCGTATATCACGGGTATATCACGAGTAACTAACTAAAAAAAAAAAAAGAACACAAAGAGAGAGAGAGAGAGAGAAAATGAGAGAAGCTAAGTGAATCGTTCCATGGTTCTTACGATGCTATAAAGTACGTATTCTCTTGAACATGCCATTTTAGGATGTAGATCGACACATTGCCATCGTATAATAACACGTTGCATACCAACAATGTCAAAGCTTTACACCGTGTTACGGATGTTCCCGAGATGTTTCTCTGAAAAAAAAAATGAGGTCGATGCAAAGATTGCGAAATAATACATCAAATAAATCAATTTATCTATTTATTAATAAGCATCTCTCAGCGACGAACCCGTGTTTGTCCCGTGATGGCGAAGCGTCTATTGTCTCTGCGATTCTTCTTTTTTTTTTTTTTTTTTGTAATGACCGTGTCTTTCTCGCATAGGTAGGATTTCCGGTAAATCCACAGATGAAGTTATGTCACGCACGTGAAAGTTGAGGCCCTGAATTGGATTGAATTGGATGTATATGAAGAAGAATCCAATCCAATAACGAGGAACTCGTTTACGCGCGAGATCGCCGCATGACATTAGAGCGAAAAAGAAAGAGAAAGGAGAAAAACACTGGCTCCTCTTCCTCCTCTCCCCCTCTCCAAAATTAGTCTTACGGCATAACAGAGGCATACTTCACCGACGAATATCGCTTTTCTCAATCGAAGCTACACATATATGGTTTCATCTCCCGTTTCAAAAGCATGACTTTGCAAATCAGTGCGCAGTAAAAAGTGCAGTAAAAAGCTTCTGCTTCATCCGTATACAGTAAATGTGTATCAATATTATATCAATCCATTAAAATACATTTTTAACGAAACCTCCCTTCAGAGTGATGCGCTATTTGAATCTAAATTAACGAATTCGCACACTTTCCACGAAACGATCCTCAAGAATCCTTGTTTCGTTTTTCTCTTTTTCTAAATTGCAAAAAAAAAAAAAAACGCCTCTCTCTTCAAGAAGCTTTACAATTTTACAATGCGGAGATGTCGGGGACTGGCTTCCTCAAACAATATCCCGCTACGATTGGCCATATCGTTTGAAGAGACCAGTTGGTGAATCCCTCTCTTTTTTGTGTTAACGTCAGCGTATAACGGCCTCTACGGCCTGCACTTTGGAGGCCCCTCAAGTACGGAAGTTTAAGCTCCTCTGCAGGAACGACCGTTTTAACTCTCGCACGCACCTCCAACACGTATAGAGACACGACAAAATCAACTAATCTCACCCATATGCAAGAGACACAATAGCGGTTACAGCATCACGTGTCTAACACACAGTAACTAACTAACTAACACACTAACTAACACACAGTGTCACCGACAGAGGGCGCATCGCGGAAGCGCTCCGAGAATGTAACAGCGGCCCTAGCGGTCGTTACCTAGACCGTTTTTCCTGCACCCTGAGCCGCATTACGCTGTGGGCGGTAATGGCGTCTGTCGACGAATTATCTCGGCATTCCTAAGTGGATGAGAAGAATTCTAGGATGCGCGCCAAATTATCTCCTCGCCCTCCAACAACTGTGAATTCTGTTGCGTTTTATCCCGTGTCGTCTGCTCTCGCGGCTCCGGGAGCAAATTTACGGAATTCTATCTTGTACGCCGACTTAAAGGTTATACTGTCTAGGAGAAGGATTATTATGCGGGTCACGCGCTCTCTTTCAGCGTGCCTTTGTTTCAGTTCCCCGCCAATTATTTTTCCAAAGTTTTAGCTAACCTAATTTCTAGTTCGCGTGCTGCGACGACCCCTATTAGAAAATTAGATTTATGATTATTATTATTAGCTGGTGTGACATAACCTTAGTTCAATGTGGTCTGCCGCGAACGCTTGCGAAACTATGAAACATGACTGAGTCGGGAACTGTATTCACGCATGTACAGTTACAATGCGTTGTTTTGTGTAGCACTTGCCGTGTTCGCTCATAAGTGCGTTAAGCACCGCGAAAAATCATAAAAGCTGGTCGCACATAGAAAGACTACTATTAAAACAGAACTTCACCACATAGCACGCTCATAGTCAACCATCATTCCGAATGATATCATTCTGTGTATTGATTGGTTGAAAATGGGAGGAGGTGCCTATCTGGGGTACATTATGCATGTCCCAGATAGGCGCCTCCCCCCTGTTTTGAACAAATCAGGACACAGAATGATATCATTCGGAATGAGAGTTGGCTAGGAGTGTGTTATGTGGTGAAGTTTTGTTTTAACAGTGTAGGCTGTACTACACTCTTAAAAATGAACTTCACCGCATAGCACGCTCCTAGCCAACCATCATCTTAAATGATATCGTTATGTGCCCTGATTTGTTGAAAACAGGAAGCGTAGGCCTCTTTTGTGGCACTTATGCTGTTGATAATTGTCACACACACACACACACACAAAGAAAAAAGTACGCCACCCGTTGTCAACAAATCAGGGCAGAGAACGATGTCACTCGAGATGATGGTTGGCTAGGAGCGTGCTATGCGGTGAAGTTCATTTTTATGAGTGTAGTACTACCTACACTGTTAAAACAGAAAACAGCGTGCGGTGAAGTTTACTTCTAAGAGTGCAGACTCGTCTGTCTCCATTGCAAGACGCTTAGGTACTCCAGATTCGCGAATAGTATGTGCCACCTGTAAAGCGTGCTTCACCTTGAAATTCAATGCATTGCAGAGAAAGTAGACGGATGTTCAACAACTATCTACAGCTTCAGCGCGCCGTTCCACACATTATCTCTCTCTCTCTCTCCCGCACAATAGTTTTATACATAGACGTAGTCCGTGCTAACTGCGAACAGAATAACATAGAACATGTATTTTATTAATTTTTTACCTCCGGCCCTTTTAAGTGCAATATATTCTAGGTCAAGTGTAACCACCTCATTGACCGAGCTACCAAACCTCCTGGCGCGTTGTCCTCACTAATTTTGAGTTAAGAACTCTACGAAAGATAAAAGTTCGACGCAATTGCAACGTGTGTTCTTTTTAGCGCGCTGATGCTGTTGCCGTTTTCAGAAAAAAAAAAAAAAAAAGACCCGACAGAGCGCGAGAACCCCCCCCCCCCTCCCCCCCCCCCTCCCAAAGAAAAAGAAAACTACTACGTCAGATTTTGAGGTCATTCCCTCTTGCCCTTACTAGAGTCACTCTAGCTCTTACGTGCCGGCACATAATTTATTCCTATGTTAACCGTATAGGTTTCACGCTTCGAGTTCTCAATATGCGAGCAGTACCGCAAAAATATACACTAATTGATATACGTCATTCGGGCTTCTTACTAAGTGGACAGCAGCTTCAATTTCACTATACGTTTTGAAATAAATTACGCGCAACTATAAAAAAAAACGAGATTTTTTGCGTAGTTTCACGAAGTGAGTCTCTGTGCAGCGTCCCTACTGGTGGACGAACAGAAAACGCCAGGTGGCATCACTCGGCGCCGAGGAGCCATCAAGCATCAAAAGATTTACGAAGTGAAGGGGCACAAATTCATCGAGAAGTTTTTCCGTCAGCCCACCTTTTGTGCCTTCTGCAAGGAATTTCTCTGGTGAGTTCCCTTCTTCCCCAGCATAATGTTACAGCTTTACCACAAAACTTACATTTCTCCGCACTGATTACTGATTTGTACCGACTTCGTGTTTTGCAGGGGATTCGGCAAACAAGGCTACCAATGTGTCTGTAAGTATAGCGTGTCGTGTTGATTTATTGATTTTATTTATTGATTTTTTTACACACATTGTATACACAAATATATAGGGTGGAGGAGACAGAGGGAGACATTCCCTGTTAAAGTCTCCTCCCTAGAAGTGTATAATTTGCAGTCAGGAAACAAAATTTGGCTGCATCCCTGAGCTGGGTTGCCAGGTCAAAATCCTGAAACGTCGCCAACTTGCGCCGAGAAAGTAGCCGAACGTAGCCGGTTGTGTAGCCAATGGTGTCTGGGCGTTATAATCACGCGGAATTAGCTGAGCGCCTGTAACATAATCGTACCACGATTATACGTTAGAGTGGCGCCAACCATTGCCACGAATGATAGGGTTATCGTTTCTGATTCAAGGAGAGATTGGGACGTACACGCCTTTTTATGTAAATTTGAATACGTGATAATTGACGCAAAAAGGCGTACGCTCCCATCTCCTTTCGAATCAGGAACATTGACCCCATCGCTTGTGGCAAATAATGGTTGGCGCACAGCGTGCTATGCGGTGAAGTTCTGTTTTTTTTTTAGAGTGTACATCGGGAACTACGCAGTACCATCTGCAGGCACATGCGAAGGAATGATGAAAATATGCGAGCGCTTCTGTTACGAGAACTTCCGAAGTCATTACAATACATCACTATACCGCACACCAGAAATTTCGCCCTTTCGACATCTGCGGCATCCGCTCTTCTGCCACATCCCCGACGCTAACGTCTTTTTAAGTCCCGGAGGTCATTGAACACACCTCTCTCAGTCCTTATTCTTGTTTCGTTTTTAATATCCATCAAACGTGCAGATGTCTACCCCTGGAGGAGAGAGGGTTTTGCAGCAGCTGTTGTGGCTCAGTATTACTTAAGCGTGTGTCTCTTTTTATCGTTTTGCAGCGTGCCAAGTGGCAGTCCACAAGCGGTGCCACGACAAGTTCCTGGCCAAATGCCCCGGCTCGGTGAAAGAGTCGCAGACCACTCTGGTGAGTGTGCCTGTGACGTTCGCTGGAGGACAAAAGAAACCCACCCGCATTAACTTACTGACGCAAGTGCAAGGAACTGCTAAGTAAACATCCGGTAGCGGCTCGCGGAAAACAAGTTGAATAGCGCTTTCACAAGGAACGCGGGAGCGTTAGGGGAAGGGAGATATATTCCGAAAGTCGGCCTTACCTTACACCTGGGAGCGTTAGTCAGCGTTGGTCAAGTTAATTGTCATAAAAAGGCGTAAGCCCCGCGCTTTCCACAAATCGCGTGCTATGGTTGGACATCGGCGTGCTATGTGTTGAAGGTCTGTCCTGTTCGCAACCATGTGCGTTTTGTTCAAGAAACGAGCCTTGCGGAAAGACCACTTTAGTGCACCTCTCATCTACAGTGCACCTCCGTCCCATCAGTATCGTTCATACTGCCTATGCCTCACTTTGAAATAGTAAAACTTTCTTCTAGTCTAGGCTTCGCACGTCATGGTCCCAGAAAATATTCGTGTATAGTGGGAGCGTGTGGGGAGAGCATTGATAACGGGACGGGTTATGACCTTAGATGACCTACGGGTTATGACGGGATAGAATGAGCCTTACAAAATCGTGATCAAAAAACAAAACGGATTCTACTACAAGCACTATTCTAAAAGTATATAGCTACTACATAGCCACTACACTACAAGCATGGCTGCCCAAGCAGCACAACATCTTGGCCCAATATTGGCAATACTAGACCAATATTGGGCCGGTATTGCCAATATTGCCAAAAAGGCGGTATATATACTTAACATAGTTACTATACATATAGTACAATATACTATATATATTATAATATTGCCAATATGCCGGTATGCCTCTATTGCCAAGATTGGACCAATATTGGGCCAAGTTGTTGTGTTGCTTCTGTTAGGAGCGTAATCACGGTGAAGGTGTGTTTTAAAGAATGTAGCGAATACAGATACAAATTATTAACACGCGGCTAACGCGTCCTGGAGTAGCCAGTCCCGAAAGGCTCGGGACTAACATCTCCATTTTTTCTTTTACAAATCAATCAATCAATCAATCAACACGGCTCTTTTTGTTTGTTTGTTTTTCAGTACCTCCGTGAGCGATTCAAAATCGACGTCCCCCACCGGTTCCGAGTGCACAACTACATGAGTCCCACCTTCTGCGACCACTGCGGATCTCTCCTATATGGGCTCTTCCGGCAGGGACTCAAATGTGAACGTGAGTATACAGACTTTCCATGCGCTGCGACAGTATTCGAGCGGAATGCAACGTGATAACGCCAGTGAACGCCATGTTGAACTCCATTATCATCTCGGTTCGTCTCTGGACATCATCCTTTTGTGTTTTCATCATCTCATCACCGGTTTGAACTTTCTGTATTTAGTGTACTGGGGTAGCCAGTTTGACTTCGTCGAAACTCACATCCCCATTTTTTTCTTTATTCACATCACATCACATCACAGCGCCAGTGAAGTTGGGGCACGCTCGTCCTCCTGTTACTCGTGTCTATTGTGATCAAACAGGAAAACCTGCTGAGGTAGCCCCCCCTTTGCATAGGCACTAACACTACCTTACAGTCATGGGCGTTCCCAGGATTTTTCCCAAGGGGGGCAAAGTACTTCCGGGGGGGAGACAAAGCATGCAACCTCCTCCCCTGCAACACACAATTTTCACAAGCGACGTTGGAGATCTGGGTGGGTGGGGGGCATGGCCCCCCTTTGCTCCGCTCGCGGTACGCCCATGCCTACAGTCCTATATGCAAGATAACAACACTCCTTAGGGGAGTTTGTTTTTCGTACTAGCCATACCAAGCGAACAATCCAAACACGGAAGGATCTCTGCGGAGGGCAGCACAGTCCTAGCGAGCTGGTTAGAACGAGGTCATCCCTATATCTACAATTATAAACTTGCATCCCTTCCACCATGTTAGAGAAACCAGTATTTCGGCCTATTCAAGAACGGTTCCCCCGTTTTTGGAACAATCATGTTCACGACGCGTCGATTTGGCTTCGGAATATACCGAGTAAAGTTCTCTAGCGATGTGATCTTGCGTTCGGAAGTTATCAGACGCCGAAAATCTGGCAATGCTAGAGCAGCCTTCGCTGTCTTCCTCAGTCCCTACAAGCGTAATGCGTATTACAGTAAAAAAACGACGTGCACGCCTCCTCAGGGGAGGGTGCGAGGCGTACCTTTGTTCCCATGGTAACTGCCTGCTCCTCCGCAGGAAAATTCGCCGTGTGGAGTCGCGCCCCGTCTATCGAATTTTGGAAAGCGCATTTAAAAAAAAATGGCATTATAAAAGCAGCGTGCTTCGGAAACAAACTTGGTTTTGTGTATTGGATATATGAACGACAATGTTATGAACACGCTAAACAGATGCGAATAGGGATGGCGCTCAACTCATGAACGAAAGAACGCAACGCATTAACTACGTTTCTTTTGTGTTTATATAAAGGTAACAGCATCTTTCGATTATACGCCAGGGTAAAATTTTTGCACTTTACTACCCCTTCAGCAAAGACCACCGATTAAATGGCACAAAGACTCTTTCTTCGGAACAATGGGTCATTGCTCGCAGCCTCGGCGAATCTTCAGATGTATAAGCTCTAGGCGTCGTCTTGCGGCGAGGTTGAAAGCAGGCATTCCCGCCCACTTCCAATACATCTTTCATCGTGCATTAGGAGTGTCTGCTGAGAAAATATAACAGTAATGGGGGACAACATCTTACGCGATACACAGGAAGGACGACCGGGCTAAAGAGAGAACAAAGAGCGACCGTGTTGGCGTCTCTCGCTAAATTTAGTCGCCGCCCCCGTAGAATGCAGGAAAACAACACGTTCACTGCTTCCAGCTACTGGTACACCGGGGGTGGCGAACGAGGGTTGACTTTCTCTGGGTTCTGTTGCAGGGTGTCATGCATCGTGTGTTGGTAGCTGATTGCATGTAACCAACCTGACACGCCGGAGATACTCTGCTGTGAAACTGAGTGGCATTACAGTGGTCTGTATGCGCCCTAAGAAGATAAAAAAAATGAATAATTTTAGTCCTTTTGAAGGCTAGATACATTTACTCCCTTTCGAGTGCCTTTGTCCTCACAGTCTTATAAAAGTAATCTAACTAGATTACTTTTATAAGAGTGTCGGGACAAAGCGTGAAATGTGCCTGCACTGGTGCATTAATGAAAAATTTCACTTTGAACTTTTCGTTTATTTTTACGCAACTCATACATGAGTTGGACCCCGCTTGTTCTTTTTTTACGGCTCTTTTGACACCTCGAGGTTGGTTTTTCTACTTTCTTTTCTATTCAAGTGTCCTGGAGTAGCCTGACCTGGGTCTCACATCTCCATATATATATATATATATATATATATATATATATATATATATTTAGTCAGTCAATCAATCAACGACTTTCACTTTGAATTTAACTCATGCGTCGAGTTATAAAACCTTGCGACATGTATACGACACAATTTGGTGAGCGAGAATTAACCCACACAACTATTTCTTACTCTCTATGCTGAAAATAGCTTCTTCCATCATTCTCCCCGCAGAGAACATATTTACATAGACTGTTGCATTCAGAGGACCATTTGCGAAGCTTAGGGATTATTTGTAGTGCCGCTGGGGATTAAACTTTCAGGATAAGGGACAAAAATACGGAGTAACTGTAATCTAGGGGTCTAGAAGCTGTAATTGCTCCTCAGTGTGCTCGTTGGCCTTTAAGCCTTGGCCACCTTCCAAATATTTCATACGCGCGTAAATCTCAGGTCGCATCTAGCACCACAGGAACGTCCCTTGAGCGTGAAACTACAACTAAGCAACGTGTAGCATGCGTTATCGAGCGTGTTCGAAACCGCGACCGAACGATAAGATAAGCGATAGGTCAGCTTCGCCGCTGTGACAATGATTATACAGTTGGTGATGACGTGGGGAGATGAACCGTATATATTTTTCGAATTTGAAATACTGTAATTCGCTGAAGTCCGCAGGAAGGTTTAACTTTAAACTGGGGGATTAACGTTTCTATTCTTAAACCGATAGTTTTATAGGACCGACCACGCTGTTGGTTCGTCTGCAGCTTTATAAGCCCACGTGACCCGTCACGTGCCACCAGCATTTGTGCCGACGAATTTTGCCAAAACCTTACTGCCAACGATGGCACCTGTAAAGTTACGACATTTCAACACGTGTAGCACAATGCCCGAAGATGAAGTCGAGCTTATTTTATTTTTCCTATCTAATCTAATCGAAGCGTAATCTCTCCCCAGCGGTACCATTGACCATTTTAATTGGTAACAGTCGTCATCTTGAAGATGAAGCATAGCGGAGAATTCTACCGTTGTTGATCGCGAAACCCCAGGGAAACCGTCAGAGAACAGGTAGTAATGTGAGCTTGAACCGAAAACGGACTTTCGTCGTGCGTCCTGCCGGAGAAAATTTAAATATTTGGCATATCGTTTGAAAAGAAGAGGTCGTGTTTGTACCGAATAGTGCAATGCGTTTCCGACTTTCAGAACTTTAGCGCTACTTCGAAGGGAAGCAGTTAGTTAGCAGAAGTTAGCGCTAGCAGGCAAGCGTTAGTTGCAAGCGCCGACATACAACGTCAGGATAGTGCGACCAAACTTTGTACGAACTACTACTAAGTTAATTGTACTGATAGACTTCTTTCGAAGGGTAAACGGTCCTGATTTCTCAGGGTTATGGCATCTTTTCCGTGGCAGTGTACCGCCATAACGGCGGAGAATGACCCACCACATCATCATCCCATTTATGTGTGTGTGTGTGTGTGTGTGTGTGTGTGTGTGTCCGCTTCAATGTGTGCGCCTGTAAAGGGTACTTCACCCGTCACACACGTGTTGTGCAGGGAACGACACCACATAGGAGCTGTTGTAATTCTCCCGGCGTTGCTTCCAGCCTGCTTCACATATGGATGATTTTAATTGAACCTCTGTATGCAATAAGGGGATAAGTCAGTTTACCCCCTTTTTGCTGTTTTTGCTGCAATGGCATCTACATACCAGTATGTACCTGCTAAAGAAAATTTAGGAGCCTATTGCAATTTATTGGCCCACTACAAGAGGGAAATGCACGTATGTCAATGGGACGCACAATCAGATCAGGCCCCTTTTCTCAGTTTGGGATTTTTCGACTTATCCCCTTATTGCATACAGAGGTTCAATTGCACTCGCGTGCTACATTATGTCTGGCAAGAAAATTAGGAAAGGTCCTGCTAATGAAACAAACTGAGTGATTACTTCTGAACGTAAGGGGACGTCCACCTAGAAGAAGCAAGCTGCACTTAGTGACAAAACACGCTTATACCTTCGCCCTTGCTCCACTTCCTTTCTACTGTGTGCAACGTGTGAATATTAGGAGCGTCTTGGAACATACTGAGACTTGACCGAACGTTTCAGTTAAATATATTGAAAAAGCAAACAACGGAGCTAGCTAATTAAATTTAAATGAGTTTCTGTTTATCTTCATTTTCTGAACCTCGAAGGAGAGAAAAAAGAATTTAAAAAAAAAACGCTGTCAAGGACCCCACGATGAGGGAATCAGAAACGTAATGTTAAACGGTTAGGAGTAGGGATGCGCCAACCGAATCTCAGTGCCCTAAACTGCGAATCGAATCTTTCGAATCCACCAACCACGTTCGTTTGTTTCTTTTTCAAATTGGCGCCTCCGGAGACCGCCGAAAGCCCCATTGGCCGACGGGTGTTTTCTTGTTTGTTTGTTTGTTTGTTTGTTTGTTTACATTGCTGTGGACTGAAAGAATTCAGACAGGAACTGCTACATTACATGTTTAAAAGTAACCTGGTTTTGCTTTTGATTGTTGCTTAGTTTCATGGAAATAATTCAGACTCGATAATTTATGCATTTCTCGTAGTCGATGAACATGTTAAATAAATTACGTTTAAGAAGAACTATATGGGTATATTTTCTCCTGAAGCTGAAGCACTATTTAATTGGTTAGGTATACTCTGCTTCAAAACACTTTTCACTAGAAGTTTTTTATCTGGCTTTTTAAGCTCTTTTTCAAAAAAGGATTCGAAAGAATCGAGATTCGTAAGGTTCGTGGATTCGTAGAACCTTCCTTGGATTTGGATTCGGATTCGGATTCGAAAAAATTTGGATTCGTCCCATCTCTAGTTAGGAGCAACAGGTTTATTAGAAACGAGACTATCGTGTAACAGGCTGCACTACATCAGGTTACCAAAAGCACCTGGTACCGGGCAGGTTGAAGAAGACTTGAAAATAGAGCATTTTCGAGTGCCTACACTTCGGCAGCAGTGACGATGACGGCATGTTTTGCCGCGCTGAAGCGGTATGTTCTCTTAGCATAATCGCGTTCAAAGATCACGCATGCCACCGAGTCTGTCTATGAGGGAACGGTGTCAGGCGACACCGGTGGCTTGCTACGGAGGTTAGAAGCTATTTCTGAGCGCGGGGCCCTATAGCGAGCCAGCTGCTCGTTTCTTCCTGCTTTCAACTTTCTGGAATGCGGTAGCGTCGTACCCGGGGAAAAAAATAAAATAATAGCCGAGGAAACGAAGAGGCGGGCGCTGAGTCTTCTCTTATGCTGTATAGACCTTTGGAAACATATTACGAAGCTTCAAACTTTGTCACTAGCAACGTACGCGTCTGCGAAACGTTATAGACCCCGTATAGCTATGGAGTAGCGTTCCACTCCTAGAGTGGAAATTCTCCCCACTTCACCGTCAAAATATAATTGTTGTTGTTGTTGTTGTTGTTGTTGCGGAACGTTATACGGTTCAGCATTTTCGGCGTTGTTTCCTGATGAGATTCGGAGGATGTTTTTCGGCATTTATATGTCTTCTCAAATTCTGATATTTTCGGCATTTTAAAACGTTCGTGCCAAACAATAGATGCCGAAAAATCGGCAGCTATAATCACCAGGCAGAAGGGCTATGGGAGGAGAGCAGCTTGGTAGGACACTCTAAGAAAAAAAGAGTGTGAAAAGATGGTTACCACCTAGGTAAACATAGCGTCTGATAAAGGGTGTAAAAGGGTGGTAATAGCAATTATCATACATCCAAATTGCTACAAAAACGCGTGCGCCACCCCTCGCTCACTGAATCAGAAGCGGTAACCTTATCATTCGTGGCAGAGAGTGAGGTAACAGGTGGAACTTTGCAACCTTTTAGGCACAACATATTGCGACAACTATTACCTCATAAAAGGTGTAAATACTACGCCCTTTTTTCTAAGAGTGGAGGACAATGAGAACGCAAAGAATTTTCTTTCCTTTGTTGGAGGGTTCCACGTGTACCTGAACCCTCTTGATCAAGGTGTTACAGGGGAAGTTTTTTTCCTAAACTAGAAACTGGCAGCTCCGCAGGGCGCTATTTCCCGCATTCCACATGGGGTCGAGGTAAAGGAAAAACGAAAATGTGATGCACCCCGGAGGAAGAAAAATGCAATCGGGTACCGGCATTTTCAGCACGTGTAGCACCACATGCAAGTGTGTAATTCGGGGTTTTTCGGAACATGTCGAATATTTAAAAAGGTATTCGGTGGGTGTTTTTCGACTCTAGAACTCTAGAACGTCACATATGAAGCGTTTAGACGCCGGGGGTACACTCTAAGCAAATAATAATAATGATAATAAATAAATAAATAAATAAAATGAATAAATTTGGGAGTAACTACAGCTTCTAGTCCCCCAGATTGCAATTATTCCCAATTTTAGTCCCCTGGCCACAAAATTTACTCCCTAGACTTTCCATAAACTTCCATGCATGGTTGCGGCCACGGTCATGGCAATGCATCTGATCCCCAAAAGCACTCAAATTGCTCCTTTTCTGAGAGTGTAGATGAGCGAAGATTTTGGGTTACACATTTGAGATTATGTGAAAAATAAATTAAATCACTCGATTCCGCATAGCTGACGGGTCCCCTACGTAATTCTACTAATTTGTTAATTAACTAACTACGTCTTCAAGGCACGCGGCCTCGAAACACAATCCAATATTTTTTTTAATCTTAAAAAGAAACAGGTTGTCTCATTAAACTTCTAAATCCATTCCCTCCTGCCCTAAAGTTGGCAAATGCCTGGGAAGCTTGAGGGATGAAGCGAGCGCGCTTTCTAACAAAGCCCAAACAACGCGGTCTCTAACGAGAAATGTGGGCGCGGTTTAATTTAGTCCAACGGCGAGACTGTATTCTTTTTGATATCGTGGCTCACCTTTAAATTCTCGGGCAGACTTCTTTGCCTTCCGCGATAATAGCCTTGATGAGGGTAAGGGGTTTGGTCTGCCAAGTTGGCCGAGGTTGTACCTTCCTCTGGAGCGGCTTCTGACGCTCTCAAAAGGTTGGTGGCGTCGCTTTGCCTTCGCTAAGTGTTCCATCTGAGCCTTTCATCTTAGCTGATGATGGTGACCTTAATTTCTGGGAGATTTTGTAATGTTGAAAGCGGCTAGGGAGATAATGACGTTGCACTTGGGGAGGGGGGGGGGGTCTTTTGCGCAAGACGTTGTACAGGATCTCTTCCTGACGTCGTTGTTAAGCGTATATAAAAAGATTTGTCCCCTGCGCGCTTTCCTTGACATTGGAGATTTCTCTGGATAAATAGCTCCGTTCTAGCGCAAAATGCTGGCCGTCTTTTTCGCTACAGCATATACTTTCTTTGCTCTAGTTTTCTTTGTTATGGCTTTCAACCGGTGGTACTGCGCCGAGTTTGACATTTGTGCAGCTTGCCGAGAGACGGCTTATATAGAGCTCTCACTCGTGTGATAACTGCAAAAACCGTTAAGGTCCCTGTGCGCACACAGAAAAATAACCGTTCTTCCAGAGTTCTTCATCGTACAGGAACCTTTCTCCGAACATCTCCTATATCTTCGAGAACGAAAGAATGACTCCTTGAATGATCATTCCTTGATTCCTGAATGATCTCCTGGCGTCCTACTTTTGAAGAACCTTTCCAAGGTGACAAATACGGACGAGCCGAAGAAATTTGAAAGGTTCTTTCTCGAACGGTTATTTTTCTGTGTGTGTAAATATGTGTACTAGAATAAAGCACGATAGTGACCTGCCGTGGAATCCCATGTGCTTCGTCTCCTTTCAGTAAGATATTTGTGTGAGCTTTCACTAGGAAACCTGCTGGTGTACACTTTCAACAAAACATCGTCCCGTCAAAGGGGGAACTACACGAAATTCTACTTGCCCAAACTGCGGTGCAAACGAAACAAATGCACATGTTTTACGAGCGTCTGTTATGTCGACATTCTGGTCTTTAGTGCGCCGCCGCTTCGCTGCAAGGCGTAATTAGCGTTACAGTGAGCGTGCCCGTAGTCATTTTGACCATCTAATTATAATAATTTTGTCATACGTACTCGGGAAGTTTCGATGCCGGGCTGTAACTCAGAATCGCCACATTCGAGCAATGCATCCGAGACTTACTCTTGTTATGTGATTGCTCTCTGACTACCTTGAGCACCGTCTCTTTTCGCAGGGTGAGCAGGAGTTCCCACGCCAGTCGGCACATACAGGGTGTCCCAGCTAAACGCGAAAAGGTTTTTTTAAAAATATATATATATATCACTTTTTTCGAGATGAAGTCAGTTGTAGTGTAGTATACGCTGGAGAGCTCTCCTTAAGAGGTAGATGGGTAGAAATCCAGCGAACCGGTAGAGATGTAGGAAGGGAGTTGCCTCAGGACCGAAGCCGCCGATATTTCGAACAGACACTACGTTCACATAATCCCCTCCACTCTCTAACAAAGCAGCCATTCACTCCGGCCGTAGAGGCCCGTACGGACCTTTTCTTCCCTCCGGGCTGTTGACTCACAATTCGCATGAACCTTTAAACATGTCACACCTAACCCTTTAAATACCATGCCAATGATGAGGACGGTGCCCAGAAGAAGAACAGTCTCTGTTCGAAATATCGGCGGCTTCTGTCCTGAGGCAACTCCCTTCCTACTCCTTAAGAGGGCACCGGGAAGCTCCTAAGGCAGTGTCCTGATTAACTTTCAATAATTAATTTTTTAAATTATAAAAGCTACTAAGTTGTTCCAATGAGAACATCTGGTCCCTTTGGTCACCTGATACCGTAACCGTTTTCAGAACAAAAATCTGTTCCATAGATCGTCCGCAAAAAAATCGTGAAGGAACACCATTTTTTTGTTTATTTTGTTCATTGCGCATCTTCAGAGACGCGTCATTGCTTCACCCCAATGTGAGAGGGTGAAAGGGCACACTATCACCTCTTGCGTCCTGGAAAAATATTAAAAGAAAACAGAAAATGCAACCCAAGAAAAGGGAAGTTCCGATAGCGTCACTCGATACATTTCTTTTTGTTTTGTTTACGCAAGTTAAAGCTCATCTTCGGCGCATAAGGCGGCACAGTGCTCCTTTACCCTCTCACAATGGAAGTGAAGGGAAGACGCGCCTCTGGAGATGCGCAATGAACAAAATAAAGAAATAAAGTGGTGTTCTTTCACGACTTTTTTGCGGACGATCTATCGAACGGATTTTTGTTCTGAAAACGGCTACGGTATCAGGTGACCAAAGGGACCAGATGTTCTCATTGGGAAAACTTCGTAGCTTTTATAATTAAAAAGTTAATTATCGAAAGTTAATTAGGACATTGCCTTAGGAGTTTGCTGGTGTCCTCTTAAGGAGTGTGCTTCAGCATAAGCTATATTGCAACTGACTTCATCTCGAAAAAAGTGATATATATATTTTTAAAAAATCTGTTCGCATTCAGCTGGGACACCCTGTATAATATCGGTACATAATGTCGGTACATAAAATCGGTACATACGCGTGAAATATGGGCGCGTTGCTCTGAGGAACCTCATTTTCTTGTCTTCATTTCTTGACTATGTAAATGGTGTAAATAATCAGAACCTATTTTTTCAGTCGAATCTTACCTGATATCGTGTACTACATACGAATGGTAGATTGTATATATTTTTAGTTGTTTGTACATACCTGTAACGATAGTTTGTGGAACATGTACGTTGTTATGCTGTTAGTGAAAAGCAAGTGCCTGTAATGAAGTCAATTGCTTAGGTAATTAGGCAAGCATGTCAATAAAACATTCTCAACAGAATTTCCCGCGTTTGCATGCGTCAAAAATAAACATAGGACCACTCTGCGAGTGTAACCTGACCTGAAGCTAAAACTGAGCAAAAGTGAAGTTTACCTGTCCACTTTAGTGTTCCTTGAAGTTATTGTAACTTAAAAGCGCTAAATAAACAACTGGAAGGAGACGGCACACACACACAAAGCGCACATGTTTTTGAAGCGCGCATGTTGTGTAATGTGGTTGCGATGTCTATTTTTCATGCTAGTGCTCATATAAAGGGAAGGTTTAGTAACGGTAGAAAAAGAGACATTTGGGGAGCGTGTTTGATAACGGAGTCCGGTGAGGACTGTGTTAGCAATCCGTCAGTCGGCCTTGCTGACAAGCGAATTGAATTTCAGACGGCTTTTAAACCATCTGTGTGTATAGGTATATGTGAATACATTTGTTGATTGTGAGCTATGTGTCGTCCCTCTTCGTTGTTTTAGCGCTTTTAAGTTGCAATAACTGATTACCACCAAGCGCAGCTCGATTGTCGTAGATACTTAACCTATACTCCGAGACAACTACAGCACAGAAGTATATCTCCGCCAATTGGGGGAGGGGGGGATATGTTTATTAAGAAAAACAAAAGGAAAAGTCAGCCAGACGGACGTCGGCCTGCTATTAAAAAAAAGGAAAATGGGGAAGAAAAGAAAAGGAGAAGGAAAAGAAGAAAAGGAAAAGAAAAGAAAAGGAGAAAAAAGGAGAAAAGGAGAAGAAGGAAAGAAAAGGGGAAGACAAAGAGAAAAGAAAAGAAAAGACAAAGAAGAAAAG
The DNA here is from genome assembly GCF_037126465.1 of Ornithodoros turicata. Taxonomy (NCBI): domain Eukaryota; kingdom Metazoa; phylum Arthropoda; class Arachnida; order Ixodida; family Argasidae; genus Ornithodoros; species Ornithodoros turicata. The sequence goes on along the minus strand of NC_088206.1, from coordinate 13,333,934 downwards.
AAAAGGAAAGGAAGAACACAAAACTATAACTGAAAAGTCACACACACGGTCACACAATCCGCCAATGGATAATATAGTCCGCAATATGAGAGTGGGCCACGCAAGAAGATGACGGACGCCATGCAGACGGGGAATGCCGATCTTGTTTTTTTAACGCGAATATCTTACGTGTTTGCTTTTAAAGCACGCAAATGTGCTTTAAGTTAGTCGTCTAAATATTGCTTCCAGCACCGTGTGTCGGAGGTATCCGGCGCACGTCAACAGAACTCCAGGTGGTCGAAATTATCTGCAGTCCTACCCTGAGGTTCGCGCAGCATGTCGCCGCACGGGCTGGCATACATAACGTGTAAACCTACACTCTTAAAAATGAACTTCACCACATAGCACGCTCCTAGCCAACCATCACCCCGAATGACAACGTTCTCGCCCCTGATTTGTTGAAAACGGGAGGCGAAGCCTATTTTGCGTCCATTATGCACGGCACAGAATAGGCTCCGCCTCCCGTTTTCAACAAATCAGGGGCGAGAACGTTGTCATTCGGGGTGATGGTTGGCTAGGAGCGTGCTATGTGGTGAAGTTCATTTTTAAGAGTGTAGGTTTACACGTTATGTTGAGTGTTGTTGTTATGTTATGTTATGAAGAGTGTTGAAGTTCTTTTCCTTTTTGGCTATAGTCGTGACGATGCCCACTTGAGTGCGGCCAACAACGGCAAGCTACCTCGACACCCCCCCCCCCCCCTCATTTTTAAGAGTGTACTCCAATTACATTCGTCGTCTACGACGGGTTTTTCGCAACATGATCAGTATACAAGCAACATTTTAAAGCATGCGTGCGCACTACGTTGCGGAGGTGTCATGCGCACGCCTAAGCCAATCACAGACGTTTTACGATTTGTGGGCGGAAATGACCTGCACAAAATGACCTGCCCAGATGTTCTTCTAGACCACGTTTATACAGAAATGGTTTCGTTTCTCACGTTTCGAATGATTTTGTCAACGACGCTTCCTGCTATAAACTTTCTTCAAAATACTCAACGGCGTATCACGTTACAAGGAGCCGCTGAACATGGAGACGTGCCCGGTCTCCATCTCTCACTTCGACGATCCCAAAAACACGGAAGTCCCCCGGGGTCTGTTCAATGAACATACAAACCTCCGCTGTCTTGCCACCAATTATTTCCGCCTCGCGCGACGTTTTCAACGACAGGTGGGCAGTCGTACGACGCGCATGCGCTGCTTGGCGCCAAGAACGCCAACGCCAGCGACGCTTAGAATAAAAGCCTTTCGACGGAACGCGCGCCACGTACAGCCTCAAGGTGCTTCACCCCTCACCGCGTGCGCCGCGTTGCGCTCCCATTGGCTCGACGAGGTCAGGGCCGTTCCTCCATTGGTCCCTGGAGCTTGACGTCGCGCGAACTTCCTTTAACAACATCCTGTCGTCTGTTTGAAGCGGGTAGCGAACATGTTGGGTATCGCATTACGCGCGGCAGGGTCTGTCGGCAAGATCGTTAAAAAGGATTTCGGCGAAAATGGCTGGGCTCTCGTTTGGCACAGGGTTCGACTGCGAACTGAGGTGACGCCGCGAGGCCCCCCTCCTTCTCCGGATATCGGGCGTATGGTCTGAGACTGTGGAAGAACTGAACGGAACTGAAGAAATATCGGCGTCTCTCGACCCGTGAGGCTTCTGATTCAATGAACCGTTCAGAGGTTGACGCACTGCGTTCTTAACAAAGAACTTCATCACGTAACACGGATAAGCATTGCACAGAACGATACCGTTATTGTCACTCCTAATTTTGTGGAAAACATGAGGCGTACGCCTTTTTGTGACAACTAATCGCGTAAGTGTCATTGAAAGCAGTTTTCAACAAGACAAAGCAGAGAACGATATTTCGGGATGAACGATATTGCCTGAGAGCGTGTGTTCCATGCTGTTTCTGTTTGAGGAGTGTAGAACATGAGAGAACGAGGGGGGGGGGGATATATTTATTAGACGAAAGGGGAAAAAACGGGGGAAAGATCAGCCAAACGGGACGTCGGCTTGCTATTCCGTAAAGAAAGAAAATAAATGAAAGAAGAATAAAATAAATAAAAAGAAAATAATTAGGAAATAAAGGATAAACTAACAAACGGTGAACGGAGAATGAGGGGTTATTCATGAAAGAAACGGCTGCTCTGCTCGTGTTAGCAGCGTCCGTCTTAGACTTGGATGTACGGAATGTTTCTGGTTGCCTCGGGACTGCATATAGTTTGGACTGGCACCTCTATATTCCTATTATTCCTTACAACGAAGGCTCCTTCCACACCCAACCTTTAACTATGCCTATGCGCCACAGCACATATCGCGTTACATTCATACCAGACCACACACATATTACACTCGAGAGTATTGCGCAGGAGCCGCAAAAGGGGCATGCGGTTCCCGTTTTCAACGTATCACGCGGGAGTCAACGATGTCATTCGGGATGCTGGTTTGCTGTAGGAGCGTACGCTTGGTGATGAAGGGCAATACCCCGACTTAAGGGCTAAACGCATGGAGCGTTTTTCCGACGTTTTCAGGACGCGCGCGCGCTGGGCATGCGTGTGACCTCGTAAAAACCAGTTTTTCAACGCGCGCGGAGGGCGTACGCCGGACCAGAATCTGTCGACTACAGATATTCGCGCGCGTCTGGGCGCGTTTTCCGAGAAGTAGACAGAACCATGGCCGTCGTGCGGCAGACAAGGTGGGGTATGAACAGCTCGCACAAATTTTTGGGACATTTTCCATCACACTAAATTACGTGAACATTTTAATGGTATCTTGAATGAAGGAACGCAGGAACAACAGGAAAGAAGAGCATCTGCACGTTCTAACAGATATTTGTGGTCGACCAATATAGCAACAGTGGCGCGTATCACTCGCTCCGTACGCGTCTCATGCGTTTCGTGTGGTCGCCTCGCTGGCGTTTCTTCGCCGCGTGTGCAAGGCCATGGCGTACGCGCGACGTCTTGACGCTGAGAAAGAGTCCAATGCGTTTCGCCCTTTATTCCTGCCTTGTAGGCGCACGGTGAAGTTCTGTTTCAAGCTGCAAGGTCAACATCAGTAAGCTGTTATCCTCACCACCACCGTTCTGTTTCAAGAGCGTAGAACGGATGTAAAACACGCGGCCAATCTTTCATCGGCCCCGTTCACGTGTTTCCACGGTGCTTTCAGCGCCAGCGTAAAGCCCCGTATACAGCAATGGCAGCACAATCGTACGGCGTTTACTGCTCTTTATGAGGCGTTAATGGGTCAACGCAGGAGGGCCAATCAACTTCCTGGGTCAAGGTTGATCTGATTCGCAATAAGTGGAAGAGGTCGTAAATGAGACAGCAAATGCCATAAACGGCAACGGAAGAATAAATTCGCTCTCGACCTGATGCAATATTGCGGAGGTCAGATCGCGCAAGTGGTCGTCTTCCTTGGCGTGGATGGCTGTGTCCCCGGTGATATAGGGCGGAGACAGCCAGCGCTATGACCCGTCAAGGGTCTTATGTTTCCCATCACGTGTTACATCACATGACATCACGTATTACCGCGTTGCATCGTGTTTCTTGAGCAATTATGGGGACAGCGATAATGTAAGGAAATCGGTGTCCCCTATGTGCCGCGTTTCAAGTTTTTTGCCTTCAAGCCCTCGGACAATGCTCTTTCCCGGTATACCTTTTGGGTCCACATATTCGTTTCTCATGTGTCTATCCATAGTCATGATTTAGTTGTTGTTGTTGTTGTTCATGTGTCTATTTTTCTTGTCTCTCGTGCCAAGCAGAGGATTATATGTATCATTTTTTCTTCTTCTTATTTTTTTTTTTAAGCTGCCACTCCATGTGATTAGACTTCCCTCTTCATGCCGATACAAGGCCCATATAGTGAACGTTATCTTGAAGGCTTGGTGAAGGGGCACCGTACAGTCCATGATGTATATAGTGTCCCACATGTTGGGCAAGAAAATAGTGAATTTATATATCGAAAGGTGATCGTCAGGCCCTCGTCCGTGCTCTCTCTGCAGACAATAAGACAAGATCACAGTGGCTGCATGACATTACACCCTACCCTCTGCTCCACGCAGTGGATCCTTTTCTTTCACTGTCGCTTCCTCATCGCCTTCCGCGACACTACGCATCCCTGCTTCACCGCATGCGGCTGAATGTTGCATTTATACCAGTTATGAGGCAGCGTCTTGGCCGTGCGCCCTCGGACCTTTGTGCAGCATGCAGTGTGCGTGCAGACCTGCACCACCTACTTATGGACTGCCCGGACTACCAGCGGGAGCGTGCGATCTTGCAGCACGAACTGCATGCGATCGATCATCGCCCATTTACCATAGGCAAGGTGCTGGGCCCATGGTCCAGTCCAGCTCATACACGCCAAGGGCTGCGTCACCCTTGGGACTTCTTGTCATCAACAGGCCTCTCCACCCTGCTTTGATTGCCGGACACCTTATCATATCCATCATCATCTCTCATCACGTACAAGGTACAAGTGGCACCGGGGCAGCGCCCCGTGTGTGTGTGTGTGTGTGTGTGTGGTGTGTGTGTGTGTGTGTGTGTGTGTGTGTGTGTGTGTGTGTGTGTGTGTGTGTGTGTGTGTGTGTGTGTGTGTGTGTGTGTGTGTATTGAAAGGCAACCGCTATTATTGGAGATGTCGTACTAGAAATACGTTCGCTTCTGGGGAAAGTGAACGTTGCTGCGGGAAGCGCCCCGTTGGCTGCTGAACAGCAGCAAATGCGGGACCTCTTCTCGATACTCTCTGAGCCGTACATTGTTTGTGGCGACTTCAATGTCTACAGTTCGTTATATAGAGAAGCGACCACTAAGACGCACGCGTGCGACAACCGGAACTGTTCATAGATAACATGGATAGCATGGGGCTAAACCACAGATCTGCGACGTTCTTCAAAGTGCCGCGCACCACTTATCTCCGTATATTCTGAGAACGGCCTGGAGCGAACCGGTGTCCTGGATGGTTGACTGAGACCCATATGAGAAGCGACCATCGATCAGTGAAATTATACCATATTTCAGTTCTTCGGGGCCGCCTGGTAATGCGCAAAGCTCAGGTTACAGATCGGCACAACTTTGAAACAGGGGTGCACATAAAGATTCACAGTGTATAACCTCACTGGATATTTTCGGCTCTGTGCTAGCAGACAGCGCTGCCTCGGCAATGAAAATCGGTCCTCAGACCGTCTGCCGCTTCCTCAAGCGCATCCAATGGCGTGTGGCTGTCAGTGACTGTGGTCCATGATATCTAGCTACTGCTCTTGAAAAGAACGACTTCACTCCGCAAGAACTGGAAGCAGCGACAGCGCTTGCAGGCAGCGCTCTTCCCCTGGTCCCGACGGGATTACGTGTAAAGCGGTCGCGAGTCTTGGACCTTTGGCTTGGGCCGCAATGTGCTAAGATATTATACTAATGATTCCTCCTGTAGCGAGTCTTCACTTCCAGAAAGTTTCGCTAGGTGTGACAAAGCACAGCAATAGTAGCCTTCCCTTTGTGAAGTCATTGACCGGAATGTGGCCTCTCTGTATTACGGTGTCTATATCTGGTACGTTGTTCCCCTACATGATCGCATGCTCTATCGTAATGCTGTAACGTATTGTAAGACCCGAATAAGGTGCAACTTTTCCCTGTATTGCAAAAGCTGCTCGCATATAGTGTTGTAAGCATGGCCGTTCTTACTGTCCAGCCAGATGCAATAGAGGGCTGTGACGCAACCAACTTCAAGTGACAGGGGAGATCTGTACCACGGTTTAATTAGGCACGTGTGCGGCGGCCACATTGTCCTCTCACAAAATTGCTGCTCCAGATATTTACGATTCTTTCCGTGTCGTGTCCAGAACTCGAATCTCTCGCATTGATTCATGTTCGCTTCCGATGCAAATCTGATATCATTTGGGCATTCCGAGTCGCAGTCCAATTACAAGGCGGAGATCATCGTCAATGTAGGGCGCAGTCAATTCACGCGCCTTTCTCGTCGACCAAGCGAAAATAGATTTGGCGTATAGTAGACGCTGGGCTGATCTCCCCCGTGGTGCCTCTACCACGTCGAGAGAGCCGTATATATCTTGGGAAGAAGCCAATTTTACTGCGTAATATAGTTCACGATATTAGGAAATACTGAATACCCACACGTTTAGACATGCGTGTGTTGCGGATAGTTTCCGATGAGCAAAGTCCCATCGTTTCGAATTCATTCGACCGAGTGAAGTTTCTGAACGAATCTCCAGTCACCACTAGTCGGCATTGTGGGTCAAAGAGGGCCAGTGCAGTATATTAAAAGGGAGTCTGGCCATTGATGGTCATGCCTATACCGGAAGCTCCACCCACTTTTTCAGCTTTCTGACCTATGACGTCTTGAAATATGGGGCACTATCAATCAACACATCCTCACTGTTTGTCCCCTTATCCAACATAGGCAGCGCCATTTTGGGCGGCAAGTGGATTGAATGGGGGGGGGGGGGGTATGTTTAATGATGATAGGAAGAAAAAAAGAAGGGAAAGGTTAGCCATTGCCTGCAAAACTAGTGGATTTTTGGTGCAAATGTGATGAACGCCACCTACGCTGCGCAAGGCACGTCGGGAATTGTCGTCTGCTTCCGTGGTTGCACCGCTGCCGGCAGAACCACCTGCTGGTACACAATCTGTCGTCAGTACGATTTTTTAACTTGTCCACACGAATAGTTGGAATACAAAAGGCAAGAATGTTTATATCCATAAGATTCATTAATTAAATTCGAGATTATACAGCACAGTGCCGTTTTTGTTATGATTTCGATGTGATCGCCGTGTTCACTAGGCCTAACACTGACATCAAAACGTATTATTTTCGGTCAGATATCGAGAGCGGAGCACCAGTTGAAACTGATTTTCGATAAACTTATATGAGGATGAAAATATGCAGCGTAAAATCAAGAGTATATTATGTTAACATTTTTTTTTACACGAAATTCCCGCTTCACCGTGTCTGTATTCGTCGCCATTTTGGGTGGCAGTAAGGTGTCATGCCAACCCCCGTAGTAAAAAGCAAGTCAATCAGAGGTGCGGGACTGTGATTGACAGGTCGAGCCTCTTTTTGGGACTCCTCCCAATGGCCAGACTCCCTTTTAATATACGGCTCTGAAGAGGGCCAACGTCAGCTAGATGCATAATGCATCTTATCACTCCTTCGCCACGTGGACCTACAGTGTCGCGATGTCATCTGCTTCAACCAATCGCGACAGTCCATTTCAAATACGGGCTCTCCATGGCTACGGCTGCCGAAAGCACGGTTGTGATTGGCGGACTCTTAATGACTGCGTCACGTCGGCTTTTTTTTTTTTTTTATCTTAGTAGCATTCGTCTGCGGAAGCGTCACCATTTCCGAAAGGCAGCATATATGGGCAGCAATCAGAAGTGGCAGCGGCAGGATGAGGTAACAAACTTGCCCAGTCCGGATACAATCCTTATCGTCCTGAATATGTGAAACAGAAATATACTTCGTCTCTCTCGCTCATTGCACTACATTTGCGGTCTCATCTCTGAACACGGTGATACGCGATGTGCCGCCGTGTAGTAGTCTGTATAACGATCTGCGCGTCATTAGAGAGTGTAGACCGTTGATAATGTCAACGTGACATTCTCGGGTATATATAAACAAGCCCCCGCCACAACTTCCGGTGCCACGAAAGCTTCCTGTCTTTCCGAAGACTAAGGACGCTGGGAACCAGCCGCCATGCAGGATTATATCTTTCGCTTTTCGGGAAAACGGGAAGCGTACACCCTTTAATGGCAGTTTGATTCGCCACAAAAAGGCGTGTACGACCCTCTCTCCCCTAAAATCAGAAGCGATAACTGTATCAATCGGCACAGTGGTTGGCGCAGAGCGTGTTTGCTGTGAAACCGGATGGCGTTTTGGCACCAAACCGGAAGCGGTGAAAACGGCATGTATAAACGACCTGAGCACCTACGTTTACGTTACGTTTCGCCGCAGCGCAAAGCATATATGCTGGTGGGCACTATCAGCTCTATCAGACTATCAGCCGACGCATTTTTCCCGCTTCTTGCTGTTTACAAACATGTGATGTAACGAGAAGACCGGTTCGAGGTTATATTTTGCTGTGGTGGGCAAGAAGCGGGAAAAATGCGTCGGCTGATAGGCTGATAAAGCTGATAGTGCCCACCAGCATGGTTTGCGCGGCGGCAAAACGTGCCATATTTGAACCGCAGCGCCGTCTAGCTGGGGGAGCACGTTGAAAACTGTTTACCGCACAAGCCAGAGAGAAGGAAAGCATATGGGCCGTATGGGCACCGTGCACTAGTTGGAGGGCGCTGCGCTCGCTTGATCGACAGCGACACCCGTGGCGATTTCGTGCGTAACGGTCTGGTACTGACTACTGACGGCGTATCGGCGACTTCGCGTATGTAGCTTTGGTGCGTACGGCTAGTTTCCCGAATTTTATATGTCGGCTTTGGGGTTTTGGCCTCATTAACCCGTGGGACTGCTTGTGTGGAAGTGGTTTGTATAGAAAAGGCATCTGCGCTGCAATACGAAACACGTAAAGTATATGCGAGGGGGAAGCTTTTTGCACGTGGAACATTATGCACAATATGTGACACAGTGTGTAGCACAGACAAGCGTGTAGTATTTACGTGAAGTTAAGTGCATATTTATCCGGAAGGGACTACCAGTTGACTACAAATCGGGGGCCAGCTATGTCCAGTACCTGCACTATGAGGATGGAAATCTCGCACTGAAGAATTCACATGAATAGTACATGCAACAACAAATTGGAATATACATTATGAAGACAGCTGAAAACACTTTTTTCGTTTCTTTATCATGCATAATCCGTTAACGTGATGATGCACTGTGATAAGTTTCTTAGTCAACTTGTTCCCAATCTTGCATCATTCTACACATATCTCACACAGATGTTGCTCAAGGCGCCATTTGTGCCTGCATTTGACACGCGGTCATAATAATAAAAATCAATCAGTCAATCAAGCTTGTTTCAGAATATAAATAAGGCGTGTTTTTTTCTTTGTTTGAAAATGAATATGTAATGATAATAATAACGTTGTATAAGTGCTTAAGAACTCCCACGGTATAGTATTCGTATAGGCGTACATATCAGCACACACATTGTCGCAAACTGCAACATAGAAGCAGCCAGCAATATCATGTAAAAGAAAAACACGACATGAACTGTAAAAAATAAAACACACTACACCACTAAAAAATAAAACAAAAATCAGCAAGATTTAAGAAGAAACAGATATTTGCTGTTCGACAAACGCATGAATACTTTTTTTTTATTGGTGACGAATAGGAAGGAGCGAAGAACCATTTGTAAACCAAGATCGCAAGATTTGGCAACGATAATAATATTACAGTGACAGAATGCACCTACATCAAATGGTGAAATGGTGCGAAACGCAGCTCGGGGAGGACAAATACTTCCCATATTATTATAATTCCCATAAATATTCCCATGTGTTCGCATGCACGCTGTATATTGAAGGAAGACCAGGCTTTCAAAAGCCAGTCTCTGCAGACACGCCGCAAAATTAGAGTCCGAGTAAAAGATATCAATACTCTTACATAGCAATACATAGCAGACCTTATTTTAAGCCAAACTCAACTATATTCATTGGTCATTCATTGGTGTATTTCGCAATTGTTTCATGCAAGCTGCTGTGCCATAAGTCCGCATCGTGATCCTCAACTGGTCACTGACAAATATACTAAATGCACGAAATGAGTTAAAAACACAACGGATTGAGCAGGAAGTTGGATGGATTGCCGTGAAAGCGCTCTCTCAAGTACGTGACCGGGGGGACGATACAGCGAGAAGGACGAAAACTTTACGGCAAGTTGCCTCTCTTTCACACTAACTTATTACCACATAGAATTAGTTTCCATTTTATCTTCTCCTTTGACTTAGGCAGCTTCAAATTAATCGCTCTTTTCGAACGGCGAAACTAGCACAGCGCTGCTAGACGCCGCTGGCCGGTACCAGGCAATTACGCCGCGTTTCCGCTCGAGGGGTCGCTGCCGTCGACAGAAAACTCTAGCGCACGGTGCCCATGCTTCCTCCGTGGTATCGTTTTCCTCCTTGTTCGACAAAAGAAGAAGATACTGACGAGTGAAGACGACATTTGTTCGAGCTCCTACGTTAGGCCTAGCTTCAGTTTGAACAGCAGTTTTCAGTTAGGTCGTTTGCAACGACCTGTGCTGTGGGCTTTCAGCCGAAGCATGCAGGACACCTCGGAGGGATTAGCCGTACCGTCCCTCATGGAATCATCGCTGCGAGCTGCTAGTAGCGGAATGGTCATCTGCTGCGTGCAAGCGCTTCAGAACTGATGAGAGCCAGCCTCCATCTGGAACGAATTCACGTTGTCAAAGTCCGTTATTATCACGTGAAGAAAACCTTGAAGGCAACAACCAAACTGAAGACGATGAAGGATTTGTAACTGTTGTCGCAAAGAAGAACAGAAAGTCTGGTATTCCTGTCACACTGCGACCAGTAAAAGCAGATGTCTCGTTCCTACAAGTGAACCCAAACACAATAGCCAGCGATGTTATGAAGGCGATCCAAGAGCGAATTAAAAGCAATCCCATCTCCCGATATGGTAGCCTCATTATTACGGTGGCGTCGCCCACAACTGCGAAAGCGCTCCTGGCACTTACAAGCATTGCGAATGTGGCCTGTAACTACCCGAATACCAGAGTCTTATGCAAGAAATGTTGGAAAGTTCACTGGTCTCCGCATTCCCTATACGGATGAGCAATTACTGGACTTTCTAAAGCCAGTCGGGGCTATCGAAGTCCGACGGCAGCGAGGCTTTGCCACCGACGAAACAGGTGTCACAAGAGCCAGGCAACACGACAGTGTGATTATCATATTCAGATGAGACATGTCCATGCCTGAAGAGGTTACCCTAGGATTCAACACTTTCAAGGTTCGGGAATTTCTATCCCCAACACAATGCTATAAATGTCTCCGCTTTGGACATATAGCCAAAAACTGCAGAGGAACGCAGAAATGTAAATCCTGCGCTGGACCGCACTGTCACAAGGACTGCACATGTGGGCGGGAACGCCGCTGCGCGAATTGTAACAGTCCACATGCAGCAACATACGGAGGATGTCCGTGTCGACGCGCAGCCGTCGAAGCCCTCAAACAGCTAGCGTATGATGGAGTCTCAGGGGCAGCAAATAGTGGATCATTGAATCGCACGATGGTTCGCCAGCCAGAGAGTACTCAACAGCCAAACCAACAAGCGTGTTACTCAAGTGACTTTCCACGTCTTCCCGAGGCCAATGAGTTGGGAAGGCCCCCATTGCCACCACGCAATCGGAAACCTAAACCTCAACAGCCAAAACAGCAGCCCCAAGTTAACGCCTGGAAGAAGGACAGGGCCACGGTCACATCGAAAGTCCAAAAACCGTGCCCCAAAAATCCTCCTCCCCCGCCACCAACTGCGAGCACTGTCCCGCTCGATCCGAAGAAGTCCCAGTGCATGTGGTAGGCAGTCGGAGCCCCTTAGACGCCGGTTGCAGTACGCCATAGAAGCGGTCTCACATTTCTTTGAAGAACGAGGCATAGACGTGTCTACTGAAAAAACTGTATATGTATCTCCCTTTTCACCCGCAAGCGTCTCGGCAACATCAAGCTTACCTTGCAAGGAGAACCCATCAAGCGAGTCACTACACACAGATTCCTCGGTGTTCACATTAACAGAATGCTGTCCTGGACAAACGAGGTTAAGCGCCTGAACAACAAATGCAACGCTTACATGAACTTAATGAAGTATCTCGGAGGCTACCGTTGGGGAAACACGCAAACATTGGCAGCTTTGCATAATTCTCTGATCAGGCAAAGTATACACTACAGCCCCCCCCCCCCCCCCCCCCCTCATACAGAACCTCTCCGCGAAGCAGGAACACACTCTAGAAGCAGGAACACACTCTAGAAGCTACCTTCGCTCGCAGTGCAAGAATAGTCCTCGGAGTTCCGAAAACAGTGCGGTCACAGTTGATACTTGTCGAGGCAAAAGAACCTCCACTCGAAGCACATCGGAAAAGTGAAACCCGACGCCATCTGATCAGAATCATCACCAGGCACACTCAGCACCAGTTGGTTAAAAAAATACAAGATCGCAAAAAATCTGCGTTGCATCGGCATCTTGGAGTCATACAAAAGTTTCTTCCAAAATGCAGAAAACGCACCTTTACTCGTGAAAAGGCACCGTGGCTTCTGCCGACCATGGCCATCAGGACTGAAATCCCAGGTATTGAAAGGAAAGCTGACCTCCCATCTGTGGCGCTAAAGCAACTTGCACTGAGCTATCTGGAAGAAGCCCACCCGTCGGCAAAGAAGATTTTTACGGATGGTTCTACTACGGCACTCGGCTCAACCAGCGCAGTTTATGGAGAAGACATTTCAAAAAGCTACAAGCTGTCACATACGACATCATCCACAGCCGCAGAACTGCATGGAATATTGAAAGCTCTCACCTATATCAAGACATGCGAAATAGGCTCCTGGATGACTGCCTGGTAGTGACTCCAAAGCTGCTCTACAGGGACTATGTCTACCGGACATGACAAGTTTGCTCCACTACAAGATTCACTCTGATCACTTCACTCAGATGTAATCGATAGAGGACACCATGTCGAACTACAATGGGTACCAGCTCACTGCGGTATCGACGGAAATGAACTAGCTGACAAGTTGGCAAAAGAGGCCCTGTCTCATCAGAAACGATCACCTATCCCGTTCACTAAAGGAGAAACAGTAAACCTGCTCAACAGCAAAACTAAAGTATACGCGAATAAACTCTGGCTGAAAACACTGCGATCAGAAGATTACATCAAACATATTGATCCAGAGCTCAAGTATTCCATACCTGACAACATAAAACGGGAATACACCACATTGATTCACCGCATACGTCTCGGAGTCCTGCCAACCAACTCAGTCCTCTTCGAGCAGGGCAAAGCAGACTCTCCTGACTGCTCAACGTGTATGCATCCCGATACCACCCACCATGTCATCACTCAGTGCAAGAAGTTCTCCAAAGAACGTGAACAATTAGAGAAGGAACTAAGAAAGCTTAGTCACACGCCTCTCACCTTTGCCAAGATAATGGGCAATTGGAATATTAGCTCAGACCGAAAAATTGCACTCAGTGTGCTGTGTGACTTCCTCAAAGAAACGGAAATCGTACAGAAGTATTAGGCCAGGTCCACTGAAGAAGAAACTCCGCATGTTGACTATCAGCAGTAAGTGTAATCATCAACAAGCTACCTAATCCGGCTACCCCCCTCCTCCCCCAGCCGACATACAAGCGAAGAAGAGGAACATACTCCTCAACTAAAAGAAATGGAGCAGCAGACCTCAAACTCGGGCGTCACCAAGCTCCAAAACGCAGCTACTTCTACTACTCTACCTTGTTGGAATGTGCTGGGTGCGAATGCGCTGGGTGCGAGGCTGGCTGGAAAACGATGTATATCCTGGAACCGATCTTCTCTGTGACGTCACATGTTTGTGAACAGAGGGTCGTCTGTACCATACCTACCGGAACCAGTGGAAGCGTGCATGACTGAGAATTTTGTCCGTTGGTTGGGTGCGGTAGATATATGGTACTTCGGAAGCCACGTTTTCAACGGTTCCCAAGTAACACCCACTATCAGTCTTGAGTCTCGCAATCGGCAAAACACACCGTGGAATTTAAGAACACGGGGTTCGTCCACGCAAAATCCCATTGCGTAGGAGGTTGTGTTTACACGGTGCCTGCCGGAATAGTCAGCAAAGCAGGCCTTCTCAAGGTTTCATACCGATGGCTAGAGGTGTCGTTTTTAAATAACACGAAAATTATTGAAAATTATGAAAATCGTAAAAACGGAATATTAAAGAACCTTGCAAGAGGCGGTAACGGGCGAGTTGCTGCCATCAATCTCTGAACAAGTCAACCACCCATTCCCAGTTGTAGATTCATGCTTTCCCCATTCCCCGCGACGTTAGACTCGGGCGTTGATGTTTAAAAAAATGTTTGTTGAGCTTTGCTGCGTACGAAAAGGGAATATGAATTGGAAACGGTGCCCCATATCTGATATGTGTAAAGAGGATTAACACTGACGTAGTGCCCTCGGTGCAGCGTTCCACTAGACCTCGGTTCAGCGTCTGCGACAGCATGTGACGTCATCTATTTTCATACACGGCAAATAAGTAAATAAATAAAAGATGTCATCTCTTATAGACGTACATTCGATGTATATAAAGGGCTGTGCATGATATAAACGTGTATCGACAGTATTGGCATTCCCGTAAAATGTTCCCATTGTGCTTGTTTCTTGTCACACCGGTGGCTGCATCATTCAACAGAACCAGTGGCAGTTCTAAGCCGTTGCTTTCCATGTGTGTAATGTTTTGATTGCCGAAAACACGCATTGGAATTTCTTCCAGGAAACCATTCCAAGCTCATTAATTCCACTACCATGGTTTCGTTCCGTTCCTCATTTCCTTCCCTTTCCGCTGCTCTTCTTCTGGGCGAAGGAAGAAGAAGTACAGTCTGTGTTCGAAATATCAGCCCCGGCTCCAGTCCTCAGGCCCATTCCTTAACATCCTCGATACAGTATACAGTAAGTCGTCAGGCTATAGTGAAAAGTAGGTCAACCGCATTCACCGCCCGTCAACGTTTTCCCGTAATTGAAATCGTGAGGTAATATGTGCTCCGTTTTATAGGGGCAAACAAGCACAGAAATGTGTACGCTACGTCAGCGACAAAGCCGAATGAAACCAACGAAGCGAAATCGACAAACAGAGACCCCGTGTTTGACTTGTTGCCCGCCGTGCGGCGCTCTCGCGCGTGTTGTTCCACTGTGTTGTTCATTGGACCTAATGTTTCTGCACCCTCCGCGATCTCTATCCACACACCTTGCTTTGGTGACACACCTAAATGAACTAGGAGCGTTGCAAACTTTAAAGGAGCAGATCAACAAAAAAGGTAGAGATGCTTTCAGGTATAGAGAAAAGGCAACCGTGTTTGTCTTGCGAAACTCTTGAAATGTGGAGCGAATCCCTTGCTTCATAAAAGACATAGTTTTTTTTTTTTTTAAAGCTCCGACAAACGAGTCTGGGCGTGAGGACATGTGGTGGCGGCCTCTGTCGGAAGTGCATCCCTGACGTGGAAAGCAGGATCACAATGCCCGATCGCTGCTTCGGCAGCGTATCCCCTGCGCTTTTCTTTCGCTGATCTGGTCCTTCATATACATGCCCTTGGATTGATTGATTTCTCGTGCGATACAAAAGTTTTCTGAGAATGAATACACACGAGCTCCGGATTCTAACGGAGTCCAGCGCGTTCTGGGTTTTCTCCTTTTTTTTTATTTATTTCAACTAACTGTAAGTGGTCTGGGGTAGCCAGTCTGACTTCGTCTTGACTTAAATCCCCTTTTTTTTATATATATATATATCACATCACATCACCAGCGCCGTCATTCGCAGCATATGTCGCCATGAAGATCGCAGAATTCTGTATCTTTCATGAACGCGGACTGTAATTCCTGGTCAAATCCTTGTCAACAACGTACGTCTCGAATTTATAGTGACCACGATTTACTGCACGCTTTGCGGTTGTCGCCTTCTAAAAATCACGGTGCATGTTGAGAATCTCTCCGCACACCAGAAAATAAAAAGTTTTAGCTTAAATGGCAAACTCAGCTTAAAAAGCGGTGCGGTGTGTCAGTTAATTGTGAATTTTGTTGGCATTGTCACAAAATCATAGCGCTTGCTGTTTATAGTTAATTACTGGTCGATTATTTGTCGCTTAACTCCCATGTACACATTTTTATTTGGCATATATGATATTTTTAAAATATTAAACGCAGCACAGTATTAAATTTCAGGGTTGATGGTTGAAAACACGGTTCTCCCTCCTGCATTTAGGGGTAGCCTAATAAGAAATACATGTTGAGCATTAGAGGAATCTTGCTTGTCACAGAATATTTGTTCCGCAAAAGCAGCACAGGAGTGAGCACTGACTTACACACTGTACAGCCATTCGAATTAGGCAAAGTACAACTATCGCAAGAAGGAAAACTGAAGCAGTCTTCCAAAACCGCACCGAAGGCTTATATTAGCCGACAAGTGCTTTCATCGTTATTAAGTGTCTCAGGGCATGCCTACTATTAGCAAGAAAATTGTTTCTTCACTTTCTTTCTGTCTCTTTATTCTTCAGTCTTTTCACCACTGAGTGTCTTTGCCATCTCGTTGAGTGACAAAAACTGCTTATCGTGGCAAGAAAAGGTTAAAATAGGCGATGTGGGCACCAGGCAACGAGCAGAATAAGAGAGAACATCGAAATAGCCAAATGCGCGAGCTGTGCATCCCGCTTCACCCCGCTAGCATGCGCCGAAGCAGGCGGGAGTCACGTGATCCTACTTTCTCCGCAAAAACGACGGCAGCGCCCGTCTCTCCGGTGGTGGAGCTGGCGCGCAATATCCGAGTTAATAGCTAGCTGACGATGGCGAAGCAGGGCTGTAAGGACATGCCACAGATATGAATATAGGGCTATGGATATAGGGATATAGTCGTGGCTACAGCGTTGTGCGAAACGGTAAACAGGTGAAGTTACCTGCACGACACGTGAGTGCCATAGGTAGGTAATTTCAGCCACTGATGTGTCAGGGATGTTTTAAGATTCCGACGGTGATCATGGCGAGCGTAGCAGAAACAATATGACGTCACGACATCACGTGGTACAGTGGATGCCACCAATGACATCACACGCATGCAGCGCACGCGTCACACCACCTGCAGCACCGCCATTGGCCGGCGCCGTAGTCAATAGCAGCGCAGAGAGAGGGAAATAAGCCGATAGATGTGCACAAGTGTGTCTATGAAGATGATACAGCTATCACTGTCACTTCTCGCATTGAGGGCTCAATCGCGTGTTTTTTATTATTACTGCAACAACATATTGCACCCCGCGGGGGGGTGCTGCAAGATTACCGATATGACAATACCGTAGGAAGGCAAATAATTCATCGCGGTCCACGCGTGAACACGTCCCTACGTCAACACGCACGATTTGTAAATAGAAACGTCCTGATATTGCTGTAATAGTGGTACGATATGTTTTAAATACGATATAGATTTTGCCTTCTAGACGCCATCGAGACGGTGGCACAAGCGCAGCATGCTTCCGATAAGAGCACAGACATAACCCTATTTAAGGCGTGATAAAATCGACATAAAAAAGCAGACTGACTCCATATTAAAAAAGCCTAAGCTTGGGAACACAAAAAACAACACTTTTTTTTTTTTTTTTCGTTGGTATAGAATCCCACGCCGGCGCCTCGCCTCGTAAATGCGAATGAGGGTCGCAGCATGTGCTTCACTCTGCAGTGCATCACAAAATCAACGGGAATTTTTTAATTTATTTTGTTTTCCTGTTGAATAGATAGCTGTATTACCATTCATACTATACCACATTTCTACTCGACTTATTCTTTTTTGTTTAGGATACGACCATTTTTCTATCGCGAACCGAATCGAGTGCAAATTTATTCCTTTCCACTTTCTAAAATGAGGATGTGGCGTCAAAAGTGGTTTTGATTCTCGATCACACCCTCACCCTTCTTTATCTCGACCCCCAAACGCCCCAAGTTTCCCAAAGCCTTATTCCGATCAAATTTGCTTCGAAAGACGCAAAAGGGGTTCAGGTATGCAATAAGTTGGCGAACTACCTCAAGGACATACGTGCTGAAGTAATCTTTTAAATCACTCGGCGCTTTCACACATCAAGCGTCATGGAACAGCAGTGCGACCTACGTTTCCTTAAATAATTCATTAAAAAATAACCACCAATTATTTTCAACTACTTTCAGCGCCAATGTGCCCCCTAGGGACAAGGCTTTAATATATGTTTGAAAGAAAAAAAATTGAGAGTTCGACTGGACCACCCTGCCTGATCCGGCGTGAAAATCACCCACAGGTTGTTGCTCCAAGCAAGTGCCAGCATTAAATGAAGACGAAACAAACAGGTTACACACACGTCCGTTTGCACCAAGAACGAGACACAGAGGTTCTTGTTTATCATACGAAGTTCCAGCGCCGAGGAAACAAACAAATAAAAACACTGCAAAGTACACAAACACAGGAACGAAGAAAGAGAAGCGAACTCTGC
This sequence comes from Ornithodoros turicata, assembly GCF_037126465.1. Taxonomy (NCBI): domain Eukaryota; kingdom Metazoa; phylum Arthropoda; class Arachnida; order Ixodida; family Argasidae; genus Ornithodoros; species Ornithodoros turicata. The sequence continues at coordinate 13,315,740 of NC_088206.1, read as the reverse complement.
ACGCCTGTGTTGCGTTTCTTGCAAACAGACCCATTGGTCGTACGTTCGAAGAAAAGGCACTTCAAAACAAACAATTTCAACGTCTAGTGGCTCAGTATAAAGCCGAGGCGCAGGAGACAGCCTCCATATTCAAGTGCCTTTCCCGTTTATCCTTCGAATACAAACACGTGAAATAGTGGGGGCTGGAGAATAGCCGTATTTACGAGAAGAAAAAAAAAAAAACGTTCCAGACGAACGTCATCAATCGCCTCTGCTCACGTCTCAGATGATGCAAAGCCGTTCTCTATACATAGGATTCTCCCAAACATATGTTGGACTCACTAGATGGCGCAGAAGGTCTGGACGTTATTGGGACCGGCGCGTATTTGTATTGTTACGCTCTTAGATCCGCTTATGATAAAGGGCTCCGTCGTGGCGACGGTGTGCATTCATATGGGTCTACGGGGCGTAAGAAACAAAATATTTGCGATGTGGGGGGACGTTATGGATGGTAGGCTGCAATTCACGGATGTTGTGAACAGCATACATTTCGAGTCCCAAATGGTGAATCTGTGTAAATCACAGGAGTGAGACAAGCCCGCCATTGTTGTAACCACCCTCAAGCGGATGCTTTTCGCAAAACCGCCATCTTGTTCGTGGTCTCACACGACAATATGGCGGTTTTGCGAAAAGACGCGCAACGACATGGGCAACGTCATTTGGAGGTCACGTGACTTTGTTTACATGTCGTTTTAGCGCTTGCCGACATATTCCCGTTCTCATAAAGTCAAGAGATGAGCGTATTTTGCAGGCCAAGCTACACGGTGCTTCTACCTCCGACATGGTATCCCATTTCTCCTTAGTTCAAGTACATCAAATCGGCTCAGTATATGTCTTAACGCGTGCTTGTCATCACATCTTTGGAAGTGGTCAACAGTACGAGCCCACGTGTACAAAACTACGCGTTTTGCTGCGAGATTATCGGATTAGTATAAATAATTACCGGGATAGAAAAACGTCAAAAAACTGCGCAGAGAAAGAGCAAACGCGTTGTTTACAAACGGTTTGGCCGTCGATCACGGGCGCAACCGTTTTTAAGGTCACGTGTGTGTTGACGTTTGCCGTGACGTGTGACCATAACCTGTCCAGAATGCATTGCGTTCGCCCAGCAGGCTTTCGTCTATGGCGCAATACACTGGATGGCACACCTGTGGTTTAAATAATAGCATTGCCGAACTTGTTGTTTCGTGGCTGTATCGTTTGGAGGGGCAGTAAAGTGCAAAAATTCCTCCACGTGGAATGGAAGACCCCGTTACCTTGACACAAAACACAAAAGGAACGTTGCGCCGTTCGTGATTTATTCGCGAACGAAAGCGCGTTCGTTCCCTTTACTTTCCTTCTCGAGAAGCGCGATAATGTGGAGCGGCCTCCCATTGGTCTCCTCAAGCGACCTCCCTTGATGATTGGGCGACGCAACGGACCAATCCTGTTCCTTTTGTGTTGCTGTCAAGGTAACGGCGTCCTATTCAATCCGCATTTAATTTTTTGTCGCACTTTAGCGCCCCCTTTAATACTTTACGCCGAGGCACAGGATCTGGTGCACGCGGCGACAATGCATCTTGTGCGTCAAAACAATGTAACTTCACCTTCGCTGCGCCCAGCAGTACTAATCAAACCTTTCGTGCATGCGCAACTCGGCTAATTCTTTCAGACGAGAATGAATAAAGGAGCGCCCTTTTAAAAGCGGTGCTAATTATCTGGTCGGTGTCCAGACCTGCTCCGAACAAAAACGGCTGCGTACCAAGCAGCCTTTGCCTCTGGCTCACCAGCAAACACCGTCATAACCGAGGAAAAGCAAGAAAAAGAAAAGCGTGCACATGCCAGAAGAAAAGGACACGAAACTCAGAAAATTGTTCACTCCCGGTTCTACAGAAGCATGCGCGCCATTTCTCGGCTTTCTTCCCAACCAAAGCAGCAACCAACAAGCAAAGTGTGGCATCTTTTTTTGGACGCTTGCCTCCGCCGCTTCAAGGTGGTAGCAGCGATGCTGGTATTTTCAATCTCTCCTTCCCCCATTCTACCCCTTCCCCCTGTTCAAAAGAGAAAAAAGCATGCCACCCATAATACCCAGGAGCTCGCCAATGTGCCAGAAGTCATTTTGCTTGCCAGTGGAACGCCGTGTCCCCTCCGAGGCTTACGTGCGGTTCAACATACCCCCCAAAATGCAACGACACTTCCCGTGAAAGAAACTGACACGGCGCTCATTGGATATCGTCGCAGTGGTAGTTTGTGTTTCGACCCTCCGAGAGATCACCGGTGACGATTCTTCAAACAAGTGTGCTTTTCCGGTGCGTGAAGTGTTAGAACATAGACCATAAGGATCAAAGTTACATGCCAACGTTCTGATGTAATCGTACACGATGAGCATCAGAAATCATCCGAGGAGACCCCTGAGTAGGACCGACAGCCTCAGAGGCAGCGGGGGGCCTGCGTTTCTCAGCAGCAACATCTACACTTCCTCTGGCACCTACAACGGTTCGCCATCGCTGTCTCGCAGTTCATTTCACGGCAGCTTCACTGACCTACGCGCCCCACGCAGTCCTTCCCTGCCTAGACACGTGCGCGATTCAAGGTACGGGTCCTCGAATTCGCTCGAGCGAGTGCGTACAAGTTCTTCGGCCCTCAGGTCGACCGCCAACTATGTCTTGTCAAAGTATGGCGACTTGGCATCGTCCGGATACGACAGCCTGCATGGTTCTCCCGCCAGAACATACACGCCGAGTCCGTTGGTGCGACCCGTGTACTCCAGTTACTACAAGCCAACGGCGACGTCGTCCTGGTACAAGGACTACAAACCGATCGTTCGTGACCGGCCGGTGCTTAAGGACTACGTCCCTCCGCGTTCGGCGGCGGACAGGCGGGAGTCTATGGGTGTCATCACGAGGCATAGACACATGGTGAAGTTCATGGAGAGCGTGTCTTGCGAGTCGCCGCTTCCACATGAACCCAGTCCGCTCGCGTCTAGAAGAAAGGAAGACGACCCAGCAGGTCGCAGCACAAGGTCCGTCGATTCCGGTATCGGCAGTTTCAAAGACGTAGCTCAAAACCGCGTGTCCGAATGCGAAGAGGACGCGGTGCTAGGATATGAGCCGTTAGGAAACGAATCACCCGTAGATTACCTTCAGGACGACCTAATTGGCGCGAGAGACACGCCGACTGAAGAGGTGTTGCCTGGATGGACTGACGACTTGCACAAACTTGATGTTTCGATTGCAGCCGAAAAAGTGGAATTGGCTTTGATTTCGTCGTACGAAGGTGTTAATAGTGTTGAAGCTGATCCAAGTGTTAACGTTTTGGACAATAAGGATGAAGGGGTTGTTGTGGAAACGGGGAAAGGATCTGTAAAAGAGGATGTAGAACTGAAGGAAGTCAATATTAGGGTTGTTGAAGAGAAGCGCATTGAGATTGTACAAGAAACAATCGTACCTGATGTACAGAAGAAAGAGACAGAGACCGTGGAAGAGGTAAAAGGGGTGAAGGCTGTGGAAGAGGAAAAAGTTGGGGAAGTCAAACCGAAAAAAGCGCCTAAGGAAGAAGGGAAAGTAAAGAAACTTAAATTAGGACTCGGCAAAAAGCTAAAGACTCCAGTGCAGTCCCCAGAAGTGAAATCCCCTAAGGCCAAACCGCCCACGCTGGACCTGAAACTTGGTGTCGTACAGAAGGATCAACAACCTTCTTCTACGCCGGAAGGAGCAACGGAACAGCAATCATCGAAACCATCTACTCCAGTAACACCAAAGGAGAAACCTTTGAAAACTAAAGCGATAGGGTCCCCGAAGCAAGAACAAGCACCCAGCAAAGTTGCGCCTGCGGAGAAACAGTTGAGAACTGTGGGTGTGAATTCACTTCCCGTGTATGCCGACGCAGCTGTTCAGACTGACGATGAGGGTAACAGCAATTGTGAAGTGAACATTGTCAGCACGCCGCCCATGAGCCCGGTGAGCAGGGCGCCTAAGATCACAAAGGATGTGGAGGTAAGTGTCCAGACTGAGATTATATTAAGGAAGGATGTTCGGAAAAACCAAGTTGCGAAGTCGGAGCCGACATCCCCGACGTGTGACAAGACGCCACTTAGTAAGATCGTCGGAGTAAAGCCCGACCTTGCGAAACAGAAGAGCCTGGACGCTAACGTGTCCCCAAAACCCGTTGAGGCGAAGCCCTCGGCAACGAGGCCTAAGGCCCTAGAGGTCCATAAAATATTTAAAGTTGTGGAAGAAAAGAAACCGGACCTGCCTAAACCGAAAGTGCAAGACTTGAAGCACGATCGCGCGCCCGGTGCCAGTAGCCCTGTGACGTGTAAAATATTTGAGGTCCAGCAGGAACATGTGAAAACTCCCGAAGATGATTTGAGAACGGTGAAGCCTAAAGTTCCTGATATCAAGCTAACACCTGGCGAAGAAGCTTCGAAGAGCGTTGTCAGTAACCAATTAAAAGACGAGCAAGTACCAGACATCGCAGCAGCTGTCAAACTGGAAGTGAATCAGCAAGCACAGTCAACTACTCAGGAAAAGACTGTTCCTCCGGTGAAAGTGAAGAAAACGCCTGAAGCGCAAGGGATGCTGGACTTCCGAAGAAAGGATTACGGAAGGATAGAATTTAAGTGCAAGGGACCCCAAGAAATGCTCGAACTGAAGAAGGTGGACACGGCCGCTGAGGTACAGAAGCCCGTCGCCCCTCTTGAGAAGCAACATGCTGAAAAGAGCATCATGCAAAAAGTGAAGGAATTCATCATTCCCGTCCACCAGGAAGTCCCGTTGGAACGTACAGAGACAGGGACGAAGCCCAAAAAGAAGGAGGAGAAAGTCAAAAAGAAAATAATCAAGAAGAAAGCGAAGGAAAACTCAATCGACAATGACTCTTCTAAAGTTGTTGCGGAACCACCTTCAACAACACAAGAAGCCGACGTGACGTACAAGAAAGAGGAGATTCCAGAAGTGGCGGTTACCGTCAAGAAAGTGAAGAAGGTAAAGAAGACACTTACGACGGAGATCTCTGTGGAAGAAGCGAACGAATCTGCTGCTACGAAGTCACAAGGAGAACAAGTGGTTGAAGTAACGAAGAAAAAGGTGAAGAAGAAAGAGAAAACGGAAGAAAGAAAGAAAATTGTGACAACGGAGGAGTCATCTAATGACCAGGTAGTGAACGATGTCGGCAACCGCGACGAAGTTGAGAATCATGGTAAGACCAACATTTCGTTCAGCAAAGCAAACACGAAGAAGCAGACCTTTTACAAACATTCAGGTTCCACACTGAACGTATGGTTAAAAAGCAAGCCAGCTGGTGGCAAAAATTCATAACCAAAAGCCCGAGACTAGGAACAGGAAAAACTTAAGCTTATTTCGTCTCTATATAGTCTCGGGCTCTTCGTTATGGATCCAGGTTGGGTTCTAAGTTCACGTCAGCATCAACAGGCACATTTTTCAGGAAGCCACGGTAGAAGTGACTGAAGTCAAGGCAATCCAGGACTGTTTTGAGAGTTCCTGAAACATAGTCGAATACAGAGGGCCAAAATCGGAAGCAGCTGGCGGCGACGTCACGACAGAGGGGCCCCTGGCAATTAAGTCTATTGTAAATAATTGCTAATCCTATTCAAATATCATCCGTGCAGATTTTAAGCACAATGGGGAACCGTGCGCCAGCAGTTCATGCAGCTTACATTCGGGTCGAGAATGCCGTAAAAGGAGTTGACAAAAGTTCTTCCTTGATACGAGAAGGAAAGTTTTTGGAATGTCTTCTCCGAGTAAAGGATCTAGAGGCGATATTGTTACATTAGACCTTTTTGTATTTCGATATATGTATTTCTCTTTACACGTTCACGTGAAAGTTTCCTTTACTCCATGTGGACTAACGCTTCGAAATTAACTATGGAAGAAAGATATTGTGAGTTCCAGGGGGATATGTTTAGTGGAGAAAACAGCTTACAGACAGCGAAATATCTTCACGCGTTAGTTCGCTCTCTGTCTCGCTCCTCCGTACTCACAGGAAAATCATCTCCAGACGTTACTGCATCGTGAGGACGGAACATAATACTTGACCATTCAAGGGGTTGAATTGAGTACACGTGATTGATGAGCTGTTTGTGATATTGTTGTCCGTATATTTAATACACGATACCATGCTTGCCGCTGGACGATGTTTTTGCAATGAAATACAAGCAACGCGCTTTTGAATTCTCGATAGTCGATAGACAGTCCACGTTGCTTCATCTTTTTCACCGTAGTGCTGCGGCCCGTCTGCGAATGCCCCCTTATTGCTGCTTTTTGAGTGGACAGACGCTTTGTCACGTGCTTTCTTCAACCTATTCTTTCTCTGATGCGCAGAGACGTACTGCTGTAGCGTATATGTATAGTATACGTATATTTGTGGAGCCTGAAAGAGAGAGCAGAGGCGACTCTCTCGCAGGTGGGCACGAACTCCGAAACGCGGGATGGCGTCGGCATAGGACACGGTATATCCAGGAGACACGCGTCGTCGACACGATTCCTACAAACGTTGAAGAGTCACCTCACAACCCCTTTAGGAGTCAATCGTCAGTCCTTGAGTGGGGCATTGCACAGTCCCCCAAAACCACATTTGGCCAAGCTACTATCGGCACGTTAAGCACGACATGACATCATGTAGCAAGCAGTTGTCTGGCTGGCATATAGTATTATGTAAGGCTATGGGGTTCAGACTGCTTTTAGAAGCCGCGCTGCGTGGCATACCCGCCGCGTCTGGCTCCAGTCCAGGATCTTTTGTCAGCTTACACTTCGCGCCCTTTTTGCAAGGGAGTCGGTTGAGAGACTGCTCTGATTACGTCATCCGAAGGTCGTCCTTTGACGCCAACAGTTCTTGCACGATGCCTCTCTGGAAAACAAGTCAGACGTAACAGCTGTGCTGTAGGCACCTTGTACTGTAACATGCTATTACATGTGCTCGATTCATAATCATATATCCGCACGAGAAATGCACTTGCAGAAGCGAGAAGGGCAGGTGGTAGCTTGTACATCAAGGTTTCACACATCTCCATTGCGTATGTACGACGGGATACTCAAGGAAAAGTGTCTGCACTGGTACTGTTGGCAAGAGCTCCTCAAGGACCCTTGCGGGGACCAACTTGCCACAGCGCTGATCACGCGGTTGACCGCTCAAATACTGCTGCTTTGTGAACAAAGACGTGTTTGGTACAAAATCCTATATCCAGAAAAGAAATCAAGAGAAGCGCATGAACTGCGCGTGCTGCTTTTACGTACCGCTTCAAACTTTAATAGATGTAGCATCACACACACAAAAAAAAGTTTCTTATCCTTCTGCAGAATGCAAAGTCAACTGTCACAAAAAATGCGAGAAACAGATGCCAAACCTCTGCGGAGTCAACCAAAAGGTGCTGTCCCAAGTGTTGGCGACCGTCAAGAAAGGTAAACGCATGATCTCCCAATTCAATTTACCTTCTTCATAAGTGACAACCTGTGTAATCCACTTCGTTGCGCCACGCTCTCTGACGTCGCAGAAATCGCGTCAACTCCCAGCAGCGCAGCAGCCACCCACCGAACATCTACGCCCCCTGAATCTATCAAAAGCACCACAAAGCTTGAAAGGCTACCGACGGCTCCGAAGACCACAACACCAGACACACCGCAGTATGGAACGTACGAAGCCCTATGGCAGGCGAAAGAAGGCGCCCAGCCACCGCAGAGCCCACAGCCGCCAGAGACGACACCTCAGCCCCCGAACGAAGACAGTGGGCGTCCACCTGTCCGTTGCCGTCCTCCGTCAACGGAAGCGGAAGGGCGGATACGTTTCAGGAAGTACGACCTGATGGACTTCCACTTGCTCAAAGTGTTGGGCAAAGGAAGCTTCGGAAAAGTGTTGCTAGCGGAACTGAAAGCGTCGCGTCGGTATTTCGCGATAAAGTGCCTGAAGAAGGACGTTGTGTTAGAGGACGATGACGTAGAGTGTACTATGGTGGAGAGGAGGGTTTTGGCTCTTGGAACTCAGCATCCATTCCTCTGCAAGCTATTCTGCACGTTCCAGTCAGAGGTGAGAGTGGGACCAGTTTGTCTCTACGCTGCTGTTGCTTTACTTGGATCACGATTTCCATCTTCCTTTTCAGAGTCACCTTTTCTTCGTTATGGAGTTTTTGAATGGTGGTGATCTCATGTTCCATATTCAGCAGTCTGGAAGGTTCGACCAGAATAGGGCAAGGTGAGTCTCGGCCGTACAGGATGCTGAGGGGACGTCCTAGTTTTGTCTTCACCCTTGTTAGATGGCAACCACGTCCGTTCTTAAACGCATACTTCCACGCAGGTTTTACGCTGCTGAAATCGTGTGCGCGTTAAAGTTTCTGCACAAACGTGGCATAGTCTACAGGTAAGAACGACGTCTTCCTTGTTCCTAGTAATGCCCCCATTCTGTGCTCCTTTATACAACCAGTGGTTCAAAGGAGTAAGGTAAAGTGCACGACAAATACTGCAATATATGTCTTGTATGCGCGTGTCCCCGTGGACCGCCAGGCCACATCTTGCTCACCTCTTTCTGAATCACAGCATCTGTTCTCATTTATTCACCAATACTTGAGTTGAACTGTTGGAGTGCATCACGTGGTGCACATGGTCGGGACAAGTGTTAATGTCGATTGTTTTTTTGCTTCCTTTCGTGCGGTCGTCAAACAGAGACCTGAAGCTGGACAATCTGTGCATTGATGCTGAAGGCCACGTTCGCATTATCGACTTTGGCATGTGCAAGCTGCGCGTGTACCGCAAGTTACCCAGAGCCTTCTGTGGCACTCCAGAGTACATGGCCCCGGAAGTATGTGAACCAGAATAGAAAACTATCCCCTGACCCTCCCCGTGTAACGCCCTAACAGTTGACCGCGGCTAACGGAGGCCTGCGTTTTTCAAGCTAACCCTAACTTAGGCTACCTAGCTAAGAGTGTCACATTTTCCTGTAGATAAGGAATGTCGCACCTAACGTCAGACATGAAGTGTGAGTGCCTGGACAGTGAGTGATAGCTCGTAATGCAGTACTCACAAAAAGGTGCACGTTGCACGATCAGTAACCGGTGTTTTGCTGCCATAATTGTGTACAGGACCGCAGCTTGTGAAATTTTTCTTGTAGGAAAGCCGTTGAACAGTTACGCTTCGATCTCTTGGACATGGAAGCTCGACGCCTATTTTGTCGTTGAAATGTGAAGCGCTGAGAGAGAGAGAGAGAGAGAGATACGTAATGACGATGATGTGGGGATGACTTACTGCATTCTCCGTAACTTGCTCCGGTCGCGATAGTGACTACGGCTCAGTACCGCGCGCCAGAGTCTAAAAGTGTGGGTTCTATATAGTTCCTGTCAAATATCCGTTGCTGGTGAGGAAGCACTGATAATAACTATACGTACACGTGAGACCCGCAGCGCAATTGAAATCGGAATACATTGATGCGGTACACAGGAATCACCCAAACGTGTGAACAGCTGGTTGCTTGTGTGCCGGATTGCTATGGTGCAGCACGCATCCACTAACCCTTGCTGATTGTGATTAACCAGAGACCTGAAACTGGACAACGTGCTGTTGGACCGCAAAGGGCATGTCAAAATTGCAGACTTTGGCATGTGCAAGGTCGGGGTCGGGGAAGTCGACAAGACTTCCACCTTCTGTGGGACCCCCGATTATATTGCACCTGAGGTGAGTGGAGACACACCATGTATGTGAAATATAAGAGTACGGAAACACCAAAATCTGAATCGGTCGTCGTCATTAGCAAGGCAGTGTGACTAGTTCTGATGGGCGACCATAAAACAGAGTTTGCTGGTGACTATACCAACAAGTAGCTGCTGTAACATCGAAAGCCACCTCTAGTTTAGCAAATGTGCTTTCGAGACTCTCTCCCAGAGTATACTTCAGATGACCGGAGCTACACTGCAGTCATGATCAGACGCTGGTAAACAATGCTCAGTGCTTTCACACGTCAAGCGTCCTGGAACAGCTGGTCGCACCAGTGCGACCTGCGTTTCCATTTTCACTTTCTTTCTATTTCTGTTCTATTGTATGCCTCGCTCAAGAACCGACACGAAAAGACAACAAGGCAGCATGATAGTACAAAACGAAACGCAAATTGGAAGTAAATGCAAAGCTCTCGACGCGCAAGTATACCGTTTGTGCATTACCAACCTAACATTTTATAATGTTAACTTCTTTCCACTGTCCTCCAGGTTAAACGTCCAATTTTCGCACGTGCCATGCCAAGCTCACATATATCCAACAACATTTTATGTGATGTATCTGTTTTAATATTTGCACTGCCGTATTTAATTGTAGTCTACTATTCGCAGTGAATCCAAATCATAACAGGTCAACTTGTATCGTGGTAATACTCAAGCATTCTTGCGAGTGACTACAAAATTGACGTTTTGCAAACAAAACAATAAAAATTGAAAAATATTTATCTGGAATTAGTTATCTGCTGTTCCTTTTTTTTTTTTTGCTCTATCTTCCCGGTCTACAAGTTATTGGGGTAACGGGACCCGGACTAACATCTTCGTAGTTTTATTTTTCTTATAATCTATCCCAAGTAGCAGTAAATTGTAGGATATACGAGGGACGTTCAAGTCAAACCGGGACTTTTTTTCTCGTGAGCGTTAAAAAGGATCCTACCGCTTCTTGTTAGTCATTTACACATGGGACAAGTCTCTGCTCTCGCCGCATGGTGGCCCAAAGTCTGTGTGAAACTGAAGTAACATGCTGTACAAGATGGCGGAGCACATGGTGAGCACGCACTTCGAACAGCGGCTTGTGATGAAATTTCTTGTGAATTAAGGTGTAGAATCGTGTGAAATTCGCAGTAGACTTCAGGCTCAGTACGACCCAGATACGCACAGCCGCAGCAAAACATTTGAGTGGCGCAGGTAATTTAGAGAGGGCCGTACCTCAGTGCAGGATGGTCCTTGTCACGGCGGCTCAGAGCCCAGTGCCTCTGTTCCTGAGAACATTGAATGCGTGGAGCGCCTGATCTTCGAAAACCGACGGATAACATGCCGCGAACTTGCTCAAAAGACTTACCTTTCCCTGGGAACTTTGAACATGAACATCTTCAGTCCCGGAAAGTTAGTGCACGCTGGATTGGCAGGACTTGGTCACCAAGAGAGTCTTGTTCCCGCGAAACAACGCACTCCCGCATACTGCGCATCGCATTACATGCACCTTACAGGAACTGGGCTGGGAGATAGTGCCACACCCCCCTTACAGTCCAGACCTCACCTCGAGCGATTTCCATCTGTTTGGGCCACTGAAGGAGTTCCTCGGGTGCCGCCATTTCAGCTGTGATAATGAGGTGAAGAATGCTGTCCGATCATGGCTGCGCCGCACTGACGATGCTTTCTACGCTGCTAGCATTGGAGCACTGGTGGAACGCTGGGAAAAGTGTGTCAGTGTAGCTGGGGAATACATTGAGAAATAAAACCTACTTTTCGCGTCGAAGAACGTTTTACTGTTGCGAAAGATGAAAAGTCCCGGTTTGACTTGAACACCCCTCGTAGTAAAACCAGTAATGTAGCTGCAAATCATTCGACGACGTACATTATAAGGTCATTGGAAAATCTCATTAGAGAGCGCTACACAGCGTGGCTCTCTTCCCATAAACGTTCGATATAGCTGCATGCATGTCAAGTTCGAAAGTAGTTAGTACTATCTTAGTAGCAGTTATATATATTCTACATTATAATCTCGAGGCCAGGCTCAGCAGTCGGACACGCTTTCTGTTTCACATCTGTCCCGGGAAGGTCTTATCCTTGAGTCCGAAAGCGTTACTTCCCTAATAGCGAGGCACAGAGATAAATCTCATGATGACACGATGAAACTCCGATACGATACCACGCAGACGGTCCCAGATCTCAATTCCATCAATACCGAGAGAACGAATTTTACGGAGCACATTTCCGTTTGACAAGAAGCCATCAGAGTGCCCATTTAGCTGAAATGAGCTCCACGTAATTAGCACACATTGCCTAAGACGCCGACTAATTTTTCACGGGCGTGCCAAAGAAGAATAACACGCACTGATGGAACGCCGCCGTTATGCATGACGGAGAGCTCCTTTTGCGCTGGCAGTATACTCACTAAACAGCAATAACAGTGTAGCCGTGTCATTTTTCAGTAACGGTTCTATATTTTAAGGAACGCGTCATTTGTATCGATTTTTTAAAAAACGTTCATTATTCATATGTAGTTAAAGGGTTTGTGATGCATTCAGACATGTGGCGCCATACTGCGCAGTATTTAGAGAAAATAAGAATTACTAATGCTTTTTGATTATGCAGGGACAGTCGCATCCGTTTCAGTCGATTTCGAAACTACATTGTCATTTTATTCCGGTGGACAACTGACCACGGTCAACACCTAGATATAGAAAGCCTGCTTACTCGTCGACGTGACGTAGCAACTAAGAGTCAGCCAATGAGGACTGTGTTTTCAGCGGCCGTAGCCAACCGCGAACGTGCTTTCAGCGGTCGCCATGGAGACGAGCCACCGCCAGCCGCATGGGCAGCCACTGTCGTCTGCGAGCGAGTAGCGAACGTCCCCGCGTATTAAATGGGAAAACAAAATAAAGCGCAATACGGTCCCACATTTTTCTTATGACTAATTTTCTGGAAAGCGTTGCACTTTTAGTCAACAGGTTCAAATTTGCGACGTTAGCTGCAATCATTTGCGAGTTTCTGAATTCGCAGAACGGCGAATCGCGGTAGCAGACGAATTCTGACTTTTGTGTGACCACGTAGCGAAAGGAGGGAGAGGAGGCATTGAGCAGGCCTTCTGTATCTAATTGGCGTTTCCACGGTTTCGAAAATCCCGCGAGAAATAGTGACATAGTTTGACCGTCATTCGACGGAACACATGACGGCAGCAGACGACAGATGTTGAGAGAATGCCGGAATTCCCTTTCTCGAAAAACGAGAGAACGTCACTCCCTAAGGACCAATCAGAACACGGCTTCGAGAAAAGGAATGCTGCATGAATTTCAGTTTCGGTTTTCGCGGCACTTGGTTTCCACGCGGCGTTTGCTCTTTCTACTGCAAAACCTGGAAATTACTACTCATCCAAAAAAACGTATTTCTTTTACATTTATCCGGCAAAATTTGGAAGCTAAGTGCCACGACCGTCTAATTGCAATTAAATTGGCGAAGAACGTCAGCTATAATAAAGAAAAGACAGAAACAAATGCTTTTAATCTTAAGGTAGACAATCCAGCGAACCGCTATATTTCGAACAGAGACTGTTCTTCTGTGCACCCGTCTTTTTGAAATATCCTCCTCCTTAACCTTGAGGATTACTTAAATGAAGTCAGTAAACTAGAAATACTTCCTAAGGAAAACAATGTCCTTTTTTGTCGTTGTTGTTAGCTCTCCTCGTACTCCGTTCCACAGTGTGACTATTCTTACTTCTTGAATGTTCGCATAATTCAAACTACGTCAGAACACTTCAATTACCGCAAATTCCCGATATAGTAAATACAATCGGTTCTTCTCGTTCACTCGTATCCGTACACCCGTAACATCGCTAAATGCGATTACACGAGGAAAAAACATTTACATTCGCTGCATTAGTCCACTACCTTCCATTTGCATAAAATCTGTGAGCCTAACCAAATCTGCGTATTTGGCGCTCCTCTCTTCAGAAACCTTCACACACAAAAAAAGAAAAGATGAAGAACATTATATTTGATTGGAACATCCATCCGAAAAGCCCTGCTACTACACGTACCCGAAAGTTACTGCACGTATTCAATCACGAGGTCGTCACCGTATACGATTCCGAGGAACGGCTTCTCTCTAATTAGCCGTCTCACATCCGCTCGCAGATCATCAAGGGTCTGCACTACAATCAATCCGTGGACTGGTGGTCGTTCGGCATCCTCCTCTACGAGATGCTGATTGGTCAGTCGCCGTTCAACGGCACGGACGAAGATGAACTCTTCTGGTCGGTATGCAACGAAGAAGCTTATTACCCGAGGTTTCTCAGCAAGGAGGCAAAGTCCCTGCTGGTCTTGGTAAGAAGTGCATCCGTTTCCTTGTCATGTGATCGATGTAACGAGGGTTTTCTTGACATAGCCGGCGTCATTATGTAAAGCGTACCCGAGCAATTTGTAACCGCACGCCCAAATTGCTGCCGTCTCCAGCCAGACAGTGATGCCGCGAACTTGTCATTGTGCCTGCGTCACATGTTGATGTTGGCGAAAAAAAAAAATGAATAGGGAGAGAGCGTCGCATGTCATTGTGCTGTAGCATGCATTGAGTTTTTACAGAAGACGTTATGGGACACGTTACGGGAGACGCGCGAAAAAAGAGCCTTTTAACGATCCGGGTATAACGAAGCGCATTAATACGAGGGATAACGCTGTAAAAAGGGGCGCTTTTTATTCGTTAGATATTTTAAGTAAAAATGCTATGATATGGCAGCGGCGTAACGTGGGTTCTCACCGCCCGGGGCGAAACGAGTACCGCGCCCCCAAACAACATTTCATCAGGTACCATAGCTCCCCCCCATCAAGTAGAAACCGCTTCACGGACTCCGCGCTTCGATTGCTTCACTTTGAGAATATGTGCTGTTGTCTCAACGCACAGTCTATACTGCCAAAGCACACAGGATGCAATTTTACACCGGCGTGGTATATCGAACCTCGTTCCAATCGCCTCCGTCTTTAAGGCGCCCAGAAGATCGTTCCAACGGCGCCCAATGTTTAAAAAATTGAGATTTTTTCGAGTGATAAACAGTTTCGAACTTGTTTTTTCTCTCTCTACACTTTTAGAAATGAACTTCACTGCATAGCACGCTCCTAGCCCCAGCCATCATCTCGAATGATATCGTTATATGTCCTGATTTGTTGAAAACGGAAGGCGTACGCCATTTTTGTGACAATTATGAACAGCATAAGTGTCACAAAAAAGGCGTACGCCTCCCGTTTTCAACAAATCAGGGCAGATAACGATACCATTCGAGATGATGGTTGGGGCTAGGAGGGTGCTATGCGGTGAAGTTCATTTTTAAGAGTGTAGATAATTTGCGCCCCCACAAAAAAAATGTTGCGCACGGGGCGACCGCCCCTACGCACCCCCCCCCACACACAGACACGCTATGCCACTGTGCTGTGGCACAAATCCGGTACGATAACTTCACGGTGACATTATCGACAGTCTACTATAAGTAGTGTTTGTAGACCGTTGATAAGGTCACCGTAAAGTTATCATACCTACCGGAACCAATGCATGACTCAGAATCTTATTCGATACTTCGATCCGATACGCTACTTTGAAGGCCACGTCATCAGTGGTCTACCAACGCTCCCTACTCTATAATATGTTACGAATAACGGGTATGTACTCGTACATAGCAATAACGGATTGTGGCGTTGATAACGCTAACCCCCTCTTTGATAACTTTTTTTTATGAAAAAAATATTTGAAAAAAAAAACGTTATCAAAAGGGGGATAGGTAGAGTTAAAGAGAGTAGTGAGATTGGTCACACCTACGAGGAACTGATACTCCTGATTCATTTGCTCTTACTTGATGACAATACACACATTTGTGGCTGCAGGCAGTGTACACTGAAACACATACGAGTACGTCACTGGGACACTGGAGTCACAGTCAAAGAGTCAGTCAACATCGAGACGTATTCAAAGTAGAAAAACCCAGCAAGTGGGCCTAAGCAATTGACTAAGAAACAGGTGCTACTAGTGAAGCAGTACCTGTTTCTTACTCAAGTAGCAGAAAAGTAGCAAACAAACGTCAAACGACTAATTACCTAAAAATCGTTAATTAACTTTTTAATTATAAAAGCTCTGTTCTTTTCGGTGACCTGATATCGAAGCCGTTTTCAGAGCAACAGAACAAAAATCCGTTCGGTAGACCGTCCGCAAAAAATTCGTGAAAGAACACAATTTTTTTCTTTATTTTGTCCATTGCGCATCTTCAGCGTGTGTGTGTGTGTGTGCACGTATGTGTGTGTGTAAGTGCTCAAATTTATATATTGCAACAACACGTCCCTCAAATATAGCCGACATGTGACAAAGACTGTGCCTCTAAAGGTTCGTCCTCACTATACCGATCGGCTTTCTTGGTGTGCCTTGCCTATGAATGGCTCACTACGCCGATCGGCCTCGCCTATAATCGCATCTTTCATAAAAAGAAACGAGAACAAACAGGAAACGACAACAGGATTGCTCGAAGCCTCCGGTTTATGCACAGACTCGTGTGCAAACAAGACAAGACAAAACGTCGACAGCTAAGCCGTGTAATCAGACAGACAAACACCGCAATCTACATATCCCGAACAGAAGTACAAAGAAGAGAAAACAAACTGCCAAAGTGTCTACCGGAGTGATTGCCCATGAGGACAAGTGTTTGTTCAGACAACTGCTATTTTCAGCTTCTGGATAAAGACCCCGAAAAACGGCTTGGCATGTCAACGTGCGCGGCGGGTGATGTCAGCGACCAGCCATTCTTCAGACCCATCAACTGGGAGAAGCTCGAACGCAAGGAAGTTGAACCTCCTTTCAAGCCTAAAGTGGTAAGTCCAGCCGCGTGCAATATGTTGTCGGTGCCTGTAGTATACTAATATTATACGGGACGTACGCAGAAAAACCACAGTCGCATTTGCACACCTAACTATATAGTTAGTTATAGTTATACTACAGTACAGTCTATAGTTGCCTATTTATCGGACGAAGCTCCACGACGACCCAAGCAGCACAATGTACTGAAAGTCGAATGCAATAGGAGTGGACGGGTAGGTGGAAGGACTTGAACAGGCTCGTGAAACTATATAAAGAACATTGATAAGACACATACCGCCCTACACATACTACCGACACATACACCCCTATTGCACTCGACTTTCAGTACATTGTGCTGCTTGGGGACGCATTTATGCCCAGCTAAACTCTAGTGAAAAACCGTGGAAATTATACTCTGCGTAACAAAACAAATAGGGCAACGAAACTTGGGCTCAGATTAGACCGCACCGATGTCGGGATGACAGTCTGCGCGGAGCGTTGTGTGCAGGTACCGCTAGGGGCCCTAACGCTGGAGAAACCGAAATAATAGAAATGAGCATCCAATGTGGGACTCCATTTGTTTCTCAATTTCTGCACTGGTAGCGCCCCTAGCGGTGCCTGTACACAATTCTCCAGTGTCCGCAGTGCTGACACCGGTGTAGCCTACTAATTTCGCATCGTAGATTCAGCGATGCTCTGTCACTTTGAAATTAGCCAGGACTGAACCTAAGTCTGAACGCGGAGTAGTTGGTATACATACCTACAATAGTGACGTAATGGCTGCCGGTAGAGACGCGAACGAAACGAAACTACTAACAGGCACGTTCACACACAAGACCACGCGCTAAATCCACAGAGAAAACACTTCCCAAGCAGCACAATGTACTGAAAGTCGAGTGCAATAGGGGTGGACGGGTAGGTGGAAGGCCTTGAACAGAATTCTGAAACTAAAGAACATTGATAAGACACATACCGGCCACCCCTATATTGCACTTGACTTTCAGTACATTGTGCTGCTTGGGTTACGCCCAAACTGGCACAACAAGAACCACAACAACTTACGCGTTCTTGCAGCCTGATCATATCAGGGAACCCTCCCCAGGTGACCAGCAAAGATAGCTAATCTCGGCTGGTAGCAGATAAAGTAACCACGTGCTGACGCATCGATTCGCGCGACAGACAGAAACCGGAAGGGGCTTATAAATCACGCTAATTATCTCGCTGCGGAATGTAACATTTATCTAAGTCTGACGAGAATCAGGGACGCATCTACATTCCCGGCAGTGTACCGGGAGCTGTTCGGAAAGGATATGCTCCAGTATTGAATCGCATTCAGATATTTTTGTACGCGCAATTCAACGTTCTATCTGCATCGAATAATGGCTGTGCGCGGCACCAGACGTTTCCGTAGTGCGCGCGTGCGGGCCGTTTTTTCCGTAGGGGGAAAGAGGGGAAAGGGCATGCCAATGGCGGATGCAAAAGAGAGCGAATGGCTTCGCTATTAGCTTTCTATTTCGACGGCGTGAAAGTAATTTACGCCTATGACGGCCGCTAAAGACCTCGTGGAATTCGAAGACGCCTTACCGGGCCGCCTGCCAAGCAGACTGCCATTTATTTTGCGGACTGAGACATTCTAAACGCACTCCTTTTTTCTCTCTCTCTCTCTCTTTCTGTTGAAGATAAACGCGATGATGTTAAATTTTTGGAGCGAGAGATCGCTTGTCACAATTCGCTAGTCTCCCACCGACGCCTCGCCAATCACCTCGTACTCTGTCGAAGAATGTTGACCAAAATGATCTTGGCTGTGACAGGGAATGCCGTTACGGCCCAAGAGGATGTTGTGACAGCCAAGCTACTTTTAGACCGTTGAACCGTAAACACGTCGTAAAATATAGGGACCTTAGGAGTGGAGTTCGGCGAGACCATCCAAAGAACCTTGAGTACACGTTTTGCACTATATGCGCCGTGGATAGCAACGTTAAACGTGCCTTGAGTGCTTCCGTGCCAGGTTTCTGGCTTCACTAACTATTTCTATTTATTTTTTACTAAAAGGAGCAGCGTTAATGATAAAAAGTCCATGTCGAAGGTCACAGCTTATTAGCAATCTCTACCAGGACGGAAATCGATCTCAATTTATTAATTACGCACTAAAAAGCCATTCCATAACGTTTTGTTTGAAATTCTGCAACTGTATGAGGATAAGCCTAACAACATTCGCCTTATTCTCTGCAGAAGGGTGCTAATGACGTCAGCAACTTCGACAGTGACTTCACCATGGAGAAGGCAGTGCTGACACCTATCGACCCACAGATACTGGCATCGATGGACCAGTCACAGTTCAAGGGCTTCAGTTACACGAATCCCACCATGACAGACTAAGTCGACGTCAGCGCGCAAATCATGTTCATCATCACGTCATATCATATCATCAGTCGTCATCCGCAACCAGCCAAACATAATTGCGTGTTGACACGTGGAAATGTCACTATCACAAATGGAAGCGCATTTTTAAGAAAGTGATCAGTTCAAGTTGTGCGAGGAATTCGCGCATCGCATATTTGCACCAGGAATCGCGAGAACCATACCCTTGTGAACTCAAAGCAGTATTATTATTGAAAAAAAAAAGAAGAAGAAAGAAACGTACCGTATGAACCGGAATAGAGGTCGAACTCGAACTTGTAAATACGCATCTTTATGAATTGTAGAAAAAAAAAGAGAAAAGAAAAGCGTCTTATACCAAAAGGAAAGCCCTTCATCGATAATAAATCCAATGAAGCATGCGGCAGAGCACAGCAAAGGGGCACAGGCAAGCACAAGGCAAACACATAAACAGGATGGCGACGATGGCGATGTCCACTACCCCTTGTTGCCAAACTTGTGCATGTCTTCGCCAATGACCGCGGTGTGTAACAATATGAGACGAAGTTGGACTTTTTCTGGTGAACTTGAAACTAATTTCGAACCATGTTTCGGTTTATACGGTAACTGCTGTTTAAACACAATGCATTTACCCCCACTTTTAGTAGGGGACACTTCATCTAATTATTGCACAAATTTTTTAAAACTATATTCAGAGTAATATATATACATACATATACGTAGTATCTAAGGTTGGATAGTAAGGACTCTGTTTACTTGCTCTAGAATGTGCTCGTAGTTTTGTACAGGATCATGGCACACATTAGACATTTTCTCTCGCAGCTTTTCGCACACTAGCACTGTTGGCACGCATTGTTCAAAACAGATTTTATACATACATATATCTTTTATTTTGTTTGATAAAGTTGCATCAACACACTTCACGATGGATGGTTAATAAAAGATATTTATCACGAGAGAGGACTTGTCTGACGTCATCAAAGGGAGTAATCTTAGTCCCTTTTGAGACTAACTACGCGGAAGATTATGCGAAGTTTAGGAAATATTTGCTGTACTGGGGAGTACATTTCAGTGTCGGGGGACTAAAATGCCGTGTTCAACTGAAGAAGGAAAAGAAGTCTAGTCCGCCAATACGCCATTGAAGGTAAGGAGACGCGACAGCGCCACCATGCGCCATCAGTAGTGGAGCGCACTTTCTTGCGTAGCATAGTGTCATGCGGCCAGTCCTAACAGCCAATAAGGAAGCAGAGTGAGTATGATGGATTACATTATCTGGCGCAGGACGGCGCGTGACACCTCTGCGTCCAGCCATCCTGTATCTGCGGCGCAGTAATATTTTGGTAGCTGATGGACTGGATTTCTTTTCCTTCTTAAGTTGGACACGACTATAGAGTCTATAACGTCTTCTCGATTTACTTGAGCCGCTGTGTGTTCGTCCCTTTTTCTTCGTGGCCCACGCTCAGGCTTCCTTCATCATAGAACCCAATTTATTCCTTTTTCGTTTTTGTTTTTGTTTTCTTGGAATTCAGATACAAGCGTACATCCGACATCCCAAGTCAGGGGACTACGTATAAGGTGAGTGAATGACGCTAACAATAGCTGGCAAAGAATTCGGATTTCCTCAACGGCCGAATTGGCCACCATCCATGACTTTTTCGAGAGTCTCTTGGTCATATTGCAATCAGTTTAATGGGTTGCCAAAGGGTGCGTTGATGACACACAGCAGACTCCGAGCCTCAAAATAGCTTTCTCGAGCACAGGGGACTGTTATAATTGATAGCTGCGTAGAGGCTGTTCCTCGAATTGATCTGCTCGAAACGACACTTATCTGAACGAGTCTGACGTCATTTGTGAGACCTATTTGGATAAATTTAATGCTTTGGTATACCCAAGCATTCGCTTTGCGCGTACACACTGCAGTGGTCTCCGAATCAATATCCTGAGCACGGCAGCCTAGATTCGTTTAAGTGGCGCTATCAGTCTTTTACTTGATTACTGTACTTATAATTAGTTCCACGAGTTGTGTAGTTCGCTTTCATACTTGACGGGGAAGCAATTAATTATAAATTATCCAGTTACTAGTAACTATATTTTATTTTACGGTACGTATTTGATACATATAAGTACTTCCGACGGCGAATAACTCACTTAATTGCGTTTCGTCCATCTCTCGTGCAAGAGGGACAGTTACTATCCCAGGAACGTTTGGTTTTCGCTGCGATTTTCTTTTCCATGTGAGTAACGTCGTAGCACGGCGGAACCCACAGCAGGAGTTAATGTTGCGGTGCTGCAACATCAAACTTTCGTCCAGTAAGTCATCCCACGGGAACGTAGATACCCGACTGTCTCTCTTAGCATCCTCTAATGGTAACGAACGCAACTTTATTTTTAAGATGGTGAATGGGGAATTTTCATAGCCAGGGGCGATACTCTGCCACCATTGTTGATGGTGATGTGAGGAATGAGTAATAATAAAGTGAATGACATAATCCCAAGTGGTATTGCTTACCCCTTTCCGGTGAGTAGTATAGATATGTTGGGAGAGAGCGGGGATGAGAGTTAGCAACCTGGACCCCTGGACCCTGTGCCGTTGACCCTTGAGTCCTTCGCGAATGTTTCTCGCTTATCGGCGGGCGGCGGCCCGTGTGCGGAGGGTTGTCCGTGCTGTTATAACCTGCATAGACATGCAAAGAGGAGTCATACACAAAAAGTACAAGTTGAAATATATTTACTAAAGCCAATTATAATGCCAATCAAGTTGAAATATATTTATTAAAGCCAATAGTGCTAGGAATTTTGTAATGCCAATTGTGATGCCAATCACGTGAAGGAGAAAAACCCAGCCGAAAAAAACCTTCACGACCTGTAACAGAATAAATAAAAACACAAGACAGTATAGGTAAAGAATGTACGTAATTTATTCATTATATCCAGTCATCAGATTCTGAAAGAAAACATGATATCAACATTCATCACATTGCTTACCAATTGTTCACTTAGCGAGCCCAGCACCAACGACCTGAAAGATATTATATGAACTACATTCGCATTCAATAATACGTACAATACTGCGGCCACACTGGATAATTTGAAAAAGATGCATTTTAATATCAGCAATCATACCCCCATTATAGCAACAATAATCCGAAAGAGAATCTAATTTAATATCATATTCTACTTTCAATAATACATACACTGAGACGGCGGTGGACGCCAATAACCTGAAAGAGAATCTCATTTATTATCATAATCTACTTTCAATAACACATACAATACTGCGGGCACACTGGATAATATGAAAAAAAAGAGACATTTTAACATCAACAATCATACTTGAATTATAGCAATAATAATCTAAAAGAGAATCTCACAGGATTATGACTACAAGTGCCGATAGATGTATGTAATTAATTGTGAACAGCAGAGACCGTGGAAGACCATGGGACACGAACGACAAGAACGACACGAACACAAGAGGAAATAAAATCTATAACACCACATTTAATCAAAGAAGATATTCTTAACCAAACAACAGAGGAGAATAATCTATCTTTTTAACTATCATAAAATCATCCTCGTGACTTAATCTAATCGAACACCATACAATTTTCGTTCAAAGAGACACTACAAGCCTACACTACAAACTTTGTTTTATGAATCCAACACAGAAAATATGTAAAAAAATGAACTTCACCACATAGCAGGCTCCTAGCCAACAACCAGCTCTAATAATATCTGCACTGATTTGTTGAAGACACGAGGCGTACGCCTGTTTTGTGACAGTTATGAACATTTCGAGCGCAATAGGGAAGATAAGTCGATTATTCCAACAATACGCCAACTTTTAATTAATCAATTTGTTATTAAGTGTATAGCATAGACATAAGGAAATAATGAGAAACATCACAATCAACAGCTAGCATTAACGGAGAGCCAAACCTGAAACTCCTAGCCAACACGTAAACAACAGATACATGCAATAGCGAAACAATCTATCAAAACAAGAAACGTGACGAATTTAATACTGTGAATAGCACATACTTAACGCTGAAGAACACAGGAACAGTCTAAACGGCGCCACGTAAACAACAACACAACAGCGCCATGGCCGAGTGGGCTAAGGCGTCCGCTCGTTGGTGATAACCAAGGTCCTGCAGAAGACTGGGAGGTGGTGGGTTCGAATCCTCATGCGCGTTTATCTTAGGTGCGTATGTACGATTTCGATAAGAGTGGCCTAAGCAACAGAAAAAATTGAAGGACGATTAATGTAATTAATGCGACGGAAATGCGTTAGCATTCAGCCGGCCCACCCACTACCACTGTCCTCCCCTGTCCTCCTTCCACCACTAACTATCACTAACTGTTACTAACTACACAGCCAGAACAGCGGCGCAAGCCTTCCTCCACGCCGGCGGCGTATTTTGAGACGCTGCTTTCGCTCTTCCTCCGTCTCGTTTGCCCGCTCTCGGCGCAGAGCAGCGGCATCCGATGCCTGACGTTGCTTGCGTTATTCCTCGGCTTCGGCAGCCCGTCGCCTTCGCTCAGAATCCGTCTTCCTTTGGCGTCTACTTGGCACGGCACTCGCACTCGGTTCAGACTTGAATTCAGCCCATACGTGCCTTCCACGCCCGCCAGTTCTGACTCGCCCGGGTATCTGGCGCGCCGCCAAGACCGCTTCCCCAGACGTGCTCCTCTCCGCGACGTCGCCCGCCGCGGCGCGCGTACATTAGCTTCCGCTCCGTGACCTACTTTTCGTTACTCTCAACTCTCCACTGCCCTCATCCTCTCTCACACAGTGTACTTCTCTCTCCACGTTTTGACCACGGATCGACACCGACACTTTCCCTTGAAATGACGCTTCTAACGCGAACGCATTAATAACTTACCACTGTACTAGCTATGCTACTGAAGCCATCGATGCAATCGGCTTCGTCTTATGCCGTGTGTTTGTAAGCGCATAACCTTGATGGAATTTACCACAGTGTCACATGTGCCAGTCAAGAGATACACATCTGCAGAGATGATGATACGGGACCGGTCTTTACACTAACTGTAAGAAAGTCCACATTAGAAGGCGGATACACATGAAAGGCACCAGGCAGCTAGAACAATGTAGCTACAAATAAACAGGCACTCGAAAGTGAATGAAGCAAGTACCCCACACTTGACAGCACTCGAGAGTGACTTGCTATTTAACACGTCTGAACGCTCGACTAGTGCACAAATTAACCAACCAATGCACACAAGTAGCACACACACATGAAAGGTGCCAGCCAGCCAGAGCAATGTAGCTACAAATAAACAGGTACTCGAATGTGAATGATGCAAGTACCCCGCACTTACAAGAGACCGAGAGTGGCCTGCTAACTAACGCGTCTGAATACTCGATAAGTGCACATCTAACCAACCAATATACAAAAACACACAAGAACCACACACATAAAATGTGCCAGCCAGCAAGATCAATATAACTACAAATAAACAGGTACTTGAAAGAGAGTGAAACAAGAAATCCCACACTTACGAGAATCCGAGAGCGACCTGCGAATTAACGCGCCTGGACGCTCGATTAGTACACATGCTAACCAACAAATGCACACGCGAAGCACTGTATCAGATATACGGGAAATGTGCCAGCCAGCCACAGAACAATGTAACTAAAAATAAACATGTACCCGGAAACGACTGAAGCAAGAATCCCACACTTACCAGCATCCGACAGCGACCTGCGAATTAACGCGTCTGACTGTTCGATTAGTACACATCATAACAAACCAACGCACACAAGCAGCACACACATGAAAGGTGCCAGCCAGCCAGAAAAATGTAAATACAAGTAAGCAGGTACTTGAGAGCGAGTGAAGCAAGTACCCCACACTTAGCAGCTTCCGGGAGCGACCTGCGAATTAGCGCGTCTGAACGTTCGATTAGTACACATGATAACCAACCAACTGCAGAAAAGAAGCATACACGTGAAAGGTTCCAGCCAACCCCATATCATCGTCATCATGTATCTTTCTCTCTCTCTCTCCAGCCAACCAGAACAACGAACTACAGATAAACAGGTACTTCAAAGCGAATGGAGAAGTACCTCATACTTAGCAGCATCAGAGAGCAACCTACGAATTAACTAGCCTGATGGTGGTGGTGGTGGGTGGTGATAGGGCTTGCCGTTGTCGGCCTCACGTATGTGGGCAACGTCACGACTGACGCCCTGGGGGAATGTGCGTCCTGGGCCGACTTCTAAGAACGGCGGAACTGGGCGGAACTGTGCCGACATATGTCTGAAAGCGTCTGAGGAAAACCCAGGAAAAACCCCAGACAGCACAGCCGGCACCGTGATTCGAACCCGGGTACTTCCCAGTCTCGACGTGACATGGCCAGCACGCTAACCACTGAGCCACGGGAGCTGGTTAACTAGCCTGAACGCTCGATTAGTACACACAATATCCAACCAATGCACACGAAAAGCGCATATGTATAGGAAAGGTACCAGCCAGCCAGAGCAATGTAACTGCAGGTACTCGACAGCGTGCCCCACACTTACCAGCACCCGAGATCGACATGCGAATTAACGCGTTTGAACGCCCGAATAGTGTACATGATAACGGGCCAATGCACGCTAGAAGCACAATATCGATACACACGAAAGGCGCCTGCCAGCCAGAGCAATGTAACTACATAGAAACAGGTACTCGAACGTGAATATAGCAAGTACCCCACGCTTACCAGCATCCGAGAGTGACCTGCGAATTAACACGTCTGAACGTTCGATTAGTACACATGATAACGAGTCAATTCTCATAACAAGTATATACAGTAAGAAATACACAGGAAAAGCGTAAGCCAGCCACAGGAATACAGAAGGATATCAATGACTGAACCAACGGCCGGTATAGCACGTTTTCTATTTACATGATTCTGCATGTGCACCTTTGGGCAGGGTACACTTTTGGATGGGCACCCTATTTGGGTACTTACACCACGACCACGGTCACGGTTACGCATGTGGGCACGGTCGACACCAGCTAGAGTAAATAGGGCATGAACGCTACAGCGACGTATAGGTGTCACGCAGTGGCGAATCTGGGAAAAAGGAAAAATTTTATTGCAAGATGTTCCATTCCAGGTATGGTGTTTCAATTCCCACTCTATCACCTCACTAGTCCGTCAGTCAAGTGACGGTAACACAAAAATACCTTATGTAATTATTCTAAAACCTATAATAAAAATTGTGCTACTCACATGTCATGAGCAATGGGAACTCGAAGAGCGAAGCACGTCGTCTGCAACTGAACATGACTGTCGTCTGCATTGTTACCGCACTCCTGTCTAGGCTGTCGTCTGCGACACGATGCGCTGTATTTCTGCAACGTTAAATGTGAATTAGCTGTTAAACGTAGGATACCGTATAGCGCACTTTTGTGTATACCAAAGGACATAGATCTTATACCAGATGATTCACGAAGGACGCCCGACTGAATAATTCGTAAACAGGTGGCGCTTTCGAAAATATTTCTTTTCAGTGAACATCCCGTTCCGTCATCCTCGTTTATGAACCAGGCGGCACCAGATAGCTGAGCGAAAGAGCGCACTGGTACGCTGCTCCGCGCAAGAAATGAGTAAACCGAAACCAATTAATTACTCGAGACATCACTATAAGTGTGAGGGATTTTCTGTGCTGGAATATTTTTCGCTTGAAGTTTCTATCAGCGAAACAGAGATTCCGAAACCGTCCGAAGTGAAATTTAAAACTTAGGAGTTTTATTTAATTATTGAGCGTAAGAGAATGAGCCGCCCACTGCTCAGTTCTTGGCCGATGTCTCAGGGATGCTCTCCGAAAAGAAAGCTTTTCGATAACTCCACCTGTTTACGAATTATTCAGCTGTGGAACGTGAAACGTTCCTGAAACACCCAGTATATATAATCCCGCTTATTGAAGCTATCTGACGTCAAACAGTTCGGTATTATTAGCGATGTCGAGATGCGCTCATCCTATAGTATATGACAGCAGCCTTTTGGCCGCTTCATGGCTGCAAACAGGTTCGTAATGAAAACACTGGAAATTTTGTAACTGAATCGGCATACAAAACACACGCCTGTTTTCCGACATGCTCGTTGAATGCGAGTGCGGCTCGGTATAATCAAAGCCTTCTTTTTACTTTGACTCCATATATAGGCGACAGTTTCCTCCGCGAGCTATACACAGACAGAGATGCAACTTGGTATTTATGACTGCGGAATGTGAAAAGCATTTAAATCCAAGTCGTCGCTTCCTTCAGATACTACACACCCCAATTCCCAGCCTGTCTACTTTGAGGTGTTTTCTAAGAAAACTTGCAATGCTGTACACCTCTATGACGTGATGCAGTCCTGGATGGAGCCTCAACTTTACCACCGTCGCTTCCTTTCAGACTCGCGATTATAG
This sequence comes from Ornithodoros turicata, assembly GCF_037126465.1. Classification (NCBI taxonomy): domain Eukaryota; kingdom Metazoa; phylum Arthropoda; class Arachnida; order Ixodida; family Argasidae; genus Ornithodoros; species Ornithodoros turicata. Next base: position 13,288,375 of record NC_088206.1, on the reverse strand, counting down.
GGACACCCGCCGGACACGGCGCAGGTGTGCAATTGAGTTTTTGATCATTAGTGTAGGGCTTCCAAGCCTTTAGGGGATTCCACGCTCTGGGGTCTGCAGGCAAATAACGGATCCTCGATACGAAGCGACAAAACTGGAGAGTTGTTAACCCTAAATGCACACACTCAAACCGTGTTAGACGCAAAGGAGAGAGACAAACTAATAAACGTATACGATGTATACCTGTTTGGTAAGTCCACTAAGGTGATACAAGACTACATAAAATAAATGTTTTAAACAGCAATAAAAAATGTGTGAAACCCACCTGCCACGAACAGTGAGTACAAAATATGCGAAACGTGTCGTCTGCTTCAGACCGCTCTTTGCTGGCCTGTCGTCTGCGAAGATATCTGCTGTGTATTTCAGTCGCGTAACCACTACAAATGACTTAATGAGTTATATACCATTATCATAGCCCCATCTATGTCTACCCAAGAATACACTGCCATATGTTATGCGTCTAATTGCGAAACAAGCGTTCAACAACGGTATCAGTGTCCAGGCTGTGCGAAACCGAAACTGTGAATAGCATGTATTGTGTCTGCGCGTGAGAATGAAGAAAAGACGGCGAGATGTTCACACATCTGTTAATTGTTCAGTGTTTTATTCTCTTAGCACACAGTGAACGGCGCCTTCGCGCCTGAAGCAGGATCCATTGGATCAAAGATAATTTATTGAGACAAAGTAGAAAACATGTTAATCATACTCCGAGTTCGCCATCGATTGGCCGAATTGGCAGGATACAAAATTCTTATAATGTGTTACTCTGATGTCCTTGGGTTGGGGATACCTCGCCAGATTTCAGCGCACGTGCGTACGAAACACGCAAGAGTACACACATCGTAACAACAAAGAGCTCCAAATGAGGTAAACTGCCATTTCCAGTAAAGTTCGACGTATAGGGCCACGAAACTTAATGCACATACTCACTTGGAAATGTCCCCCGCTCCCGTTCCCTACCCTCTTCGTTTATTGTGAATCCATTGAGTCCCAAGGGTCACAACGACTGGAATAGTACTCTCAAACTACACCTGATGTATTCCTTTATTGCCTTAAAACTTTCACACTTCCAGCTACCAATACACGAGGGTTACAATAAAAGACAAGTTCGCACCGGCTCATCCTACCTGAGGACGAAGACGACGATTCCCCAACGTCGACACCATCCTTACGCTATTCTTAGTACATTATGGAGTTTTAAAATAGGGTACCCAAGCGCTTTGGGGCCCAGCTCACTTTGTCCCCTTGGCTTCCTTGTATAACGATCCTGAAGTGGGGAAAGCAAAAGTGTCCCCAAGTGCACTGTAGCTTTCCCTGCGGCAGTTGGTCCATAACTGTTGGTCCATAACTGAAGACACGTTCATCTACTCCTGCAACTCACAAGAATAAACGAGACAACACTGAGGATACCAGAATGTGCCACACTATATGCATGATTCGCAACGTCCACGTCCCAAAGTTGATCAGTCGCACATGGGTTCTGTGCCCATCCATCGTCCCTTCATGCACGTAGAAGTTGCCTTTCCGACGGGTCGTCTGCCATCATTACAGACAAAAGATACTTTGGCCTTGTCTGCATAAAAGGTTTGAACAGGGACGATTCCCAGGTTCACCCTGGTCAACTTCGGCGGGGTGCAGGCAGTGCGCGGCGGAACGTAGTCATCTGGAATACAGAAAATAACCGGATGTGGAAAACCTGCGATGAAGATCGGTTGATAAAGCTGTTGATAAAAGTAACCCGTGAACAGCATGAAATGTAGTTCGTCAACGATAACGCAATTACTCCGCCGGAGAAATTATACTACAAAACACCACTAGGTTTCGTCGGTAGTTTCGGTGTCGGCGACTCGGGTCACTATTTGTTGCGACGTAGAGTGACGCGGCTATATCTATTGTAGCCAATAGGAAAAAGGGTGGGGCGGAGCCCAACCATTTCGTTCTTAATTAGGCTAAGCACGACTAAAGACACACGCGTCTGGGATGATAAACTGAAAGATACAACTCGAACTTCTCAATATCCGGCTAGTGTGACACGCTGTTTGGTCAACACACAGTGACTTCATAACTGGGAGCAGTGCGGAGAGCAGTAATGATGGCATTAGAGAAATTCAGGAATGTGGGGACGCAGAAGACACCCTGCGGGAACTTCTCTATGGGGACAGATGCTCGGAGATTCTGTCAAGTCATACCATTTCTTTTGGCAGGGCTTTGCGGACGAGGAATGCGGCGGAGGAAAATACATGCTGGCGGCACACTTTTCATTTTAGACACCATAAAAGGGACTTATACGCCGAACGGTGAACTGTAAGAATGCTTCACGCATCTCTAAATCACTGGCAGTTTGCAGCGAGCACAATCAAAGTCAGTTCCGCATCTTTCCTTCACAGAAACACCTGAAGTGTGCTGCAAGAATTACAATGACAATCAGTCAATCAATTACAATGACATTTTGCCTAGGAAATGCCTCAGGGAGTGTAAAAGATGACGTACTTATTGCTTCACAGACAGGAACATTCGCAGACCAGACACCGGGCGACACGCAAGTGACCTCTCGGTCGCCCGCCAACCTGAATCCAAGATGGCAATGAAACTCTATTCGGGATCCCAGCGTGGTAGAACCTTTGGTGATCTCAATGCTTCCGTTGCCTGGTGCCTCCAGACGATCACATTGCACACCTTATAAAGACAATAGCAACATCAGGCCAACCAGATTTCATTCCCTAAGCAACGTCCATAATTTACCTTCTACCTGGACTTCCACGCTATGGCTTTGTCCGCTTGGGCTCACGCACGTGTAAGTTCCAGAGTTCGACTCCTGGACTTCGGCGACCTTCAGCATGAAGGCGTAATCAGAGTCAGCGCCACTGGCCCAAGCCGCAGCAGGAGGCTTGATGACAGTGTCGTTGTGCTTCCATGTGACAAAGCCCTGACTTTTCGGATAGAGACAGGTCAACTCGAAGTCTACCCCTGGAGTAACCACGAGGACCCCGTACTTGTTTATGACAAGACCCGTCCGCTCTGAAGCGTTATACGTGATCGATGGGAGGTTGCTGAGGACCTTCTTAGCTGTAGGGAGAGACGTTGGAAAGGGTAAGTAATAACGCAACACGGGATAATTGCACGCGAACACTAGCTCTCGCAAACAAGTCCAGTGTAAGTGCGCACTGTTGGCAAGGTAAATGCTGCCTAAGCATGTAGCATGCGCGTTAGAGTGCGACTCGAAATGTTGAAGTCTAAATTCCACATGCCTTTTTCACATGCACATTTCAACAATCTCTGTTTGAAATATCGGCGTGTTCTAACCTGTAACTTCTTTTCGACATATTTCACATACCTGCTTGGAAGCAGCCATGCAGATAATAAATCCAGATAAAGAAAAACATTAAAAAAATAAAGAAAACATATGGGATATTTTTAACGAGAAACCGTAACAACCAGAACATGCCCCGATAAATCGCAAAGGATAATTGTTCCGTAAAGGTGTTCAGGTAACGCTTTCTAGGAGAAAGAGCATACGGCTTTTGCACTCACAAATACAGACACACACACACACAAAAAAAAAAAGGGCGTGCGCATTGTTGTGGAAAATTGTCTTCGACCGTGCTCTTCGAAAACGTATCTTTCGTGCACATGCCATGCACACGACAAGTGCAGATATATCATCAGACATCAGCCACCTTGTTGAACTTCTTCCGCACATGTTGTTCGTTCAGGGTAGTTGCAGACTTTGAGCGCAGCATCGAAGTGTAGTCCTGGACCACATGCCTGCGTTACAGCGGCTCCATTCCAGCAATTTAAATACTTGTTGCACACAGTCGGGTGTGGGAACTGCCCTGTGAGCCGTGGACAAGAGGGACCTAAACGTGTCGATGCTACGCAGAGATACTACCAATGCTACGTTTCTGCACAACCTAAATACACTTGATACAGCCAACAAAACGCTGCCAGTTCCTTTAACATACGAAACCTCTGAAGCTTGAACGCATGCTGATCACGTCGGCCCTCGCACCGCAGTTATCGTTGTCAAAAGAGAATCCGTCAATAAATATTACACAACGTTTATAACAATGTACATACTAAGTGGCATACAGACTTTTGTACGCTTCTTGTGGGACGGCTTTTAGTGACCTGTTTTAAAACGTTGATTTCCTCCAGTCAATTTGGCATACTGTCTACCAACCCCTGATTCGTAACGGACACAAAATCCAGCCGCAGTCCCAGTAATTACGTTAAATGGCTTTCTAATATATTTCGCGGAGAAACTCAAACCAGGAACGCGAATGACCATAACGGAGTTTCGGTACAAGTTTGAGCTGGCTTACGTACACCGTAACTCTTCCATCGTGGGAAGAGGCTCACAGGTGGGAGGCCTAGAACTCCACCGGCCCGAAAAGCACTTGAGGACCTGCTCCCCTTTGAGCTGGAAGAGCCCTGGGTGCTCACAACGGAAGACCACACGACGCTCTGCTGGAATTGGGTCTTCCGGTAGATTTGGTGACCGGAAAGTGCCGTTTTCTGTTGTCAAGACGAGGTTTTTGCTTCGGCCCAAGAAAAGCAGTCCAGGACAAGGAAGACTGTCGTCTGCAAAGTACGCGGTTTTTGTGGCTCAACGCTGTCTGTCCCTCGCCCTTGTAATAACTTACTTGGATGCCAACCCTGGACAGCATGATGACCATTCCCCATATTCATGACTGTCGTCTTCAACTGTTCCATGCCATCAGCTAAAGAGACATTGACGACGTCTAACTCATCTCTGAGCGTCTCGTTCAGCATCTCGACGTGTTTCGACAAGGTGACAACACGCTCGACCATGGTGTTATTCAGCATTTCGAGTTCGTTCATCAGCGAATCGTTTAATAATTCCACGTCGTTCTTTAACGAATCGTTTAGCAGCACCACGCTGTTCATCATGGACGCGTTCAGAAGCAGTACTTCATCTTCAAGAGTTGTATTCAGTTGGCGAATCCTTTCTCCAACATCTGCAGAGAGTTCGATGGAACGCTTCTGTAAGGTTCGATTCATGTTTACGACGTCTTTCATGACAGACTGACTCAACACACGTACGTTCTCAGCAATGGACATATTCAGCAGCGACACGTCACGCTCGAAGTTATCACTCAGCTGTTGTATGCTAGCTGTCATGTTCTCATGAGCAATTTCTGCTGATTTCTTAAATTCAAGGACACGTGCTAATAAAACCCCAGTAATATCTGTTAAATTGTGCATCATATCGTTGGTAGCATTCTTGAAGTCTTCAAAATCCAAGGCCGTTGACTCAATTGTATACAATCGAGAAAAGGCTTCAGCAAGGGCTTTGTGAGTACGATTTCTCTGGAGCATCAGCATTTCAAACACATTTTCTTCATTTCGCCGTAGCTCTTCGACGTGCTCAACACGATCAGTAAGGTTCTGCACATGTAGTTCTAGATCTGTCACCGTACTATTGAAATTTGAAATCGAAACACAAGCTCCGGGTTCCAGCTCACTCAATTGGACAGCCAGGGGCAGAGTCTGTTCAGTGGATGCTTCTGAATTCAGTCGACGATCTTGAAAGTTTAACTCTGAGACATTTCGTTCCACAACATTCATCTTCTCACTCAAGACAGCGAGCTCGTTTTCCAGAGCACTCACGGCCACAACTCTTTTTTCAATGCCATCAATTTTCGCCATAAGCGCATTCAGCACCTGTCCCAATGATACGTGTATTTTCTCCTGTTCCGACGTCCCTACCATGTCCGTAGCGTTGCCAACGGACTCAGTCTCATTCGCTGCAGCAGTTAAGCATTCACCAGGAGCACTCCGACTCGCATTTGAGGCACACGCGACACGTCCACCGTCCTCAGTAACGTTCAGAGGTAAATTTTCACCGCTTGAATTCAGCGCCTGTCTCAAAGATGCATCAATCTCCTTCTGATCTAATGTCTTCTCCATGTCCGTAGTGTCCCCAAAGGATTCGGTATCATTCGCTGCAGCAGGTAGGCACTCATCTTCAGTAGCACTCAGTCTAGTACCAGAAGCACACACAATATGTCCGTCTCCAGTGACGTTCACGGAGAAATTCCCACCGCTCGAATTTGAAGTGTCCACAAAATAAATTTCGAGTACACTTTCCGTGGTACCTTCCACAACATCTGACGGTTCTAGAAGCTGGAGAACTGCCCCGTCAACCTTCATCCATTTCTCCATCTTCTCCAAGCGGTCAGGTATGCGTGATAGCTCTTCTATCAGTTTCAACTTAGGACTTATCACACCGTTTATTATCTCCTCTCTGAGTTCTTTCACTGTTGTCATCAATGTCTCGTTCATCTCTTTTCTGATTCCATTCGAAAAATTCACATTATCATTCCTCAACACCAGCATATAGTTTTCGAGTAAGTCTAGCCTCTCCTTACCGTCCGTGACTCTTTTGTCTAGTTTCTGTATTTCTTTCTTGACGCTGACATCCATTACGGGAATCGTGTTAGGCATGTGCTGGCCCCAACCCCTAAGCTCAGCCATAGTACTTTCGTGGTCCTTCTTAACCATGTCTCCTACCTTCATGTTGAGAACATTGACCAGTTGTCTCAAGCTGTCCACTTGTCCTTGGATGTGCGACATCCTCGCTGACATGCTTTCGCAGCTACATGAACACAACACACGACCTAACCGAAGAAATGCGGCAAGAACGAGTACCCGCAGAACACTCATTTTGGCAGATCTAAGGAAGACGCATTTCCTTTCGTCTTTTCCAGTTGATGTCGAAAGCATACATGGAAAGGATTGAAAGGGAACGCGGTCGAACAAGGAGAAGTGCGTGGTTCCTACAAGATGGCGTCCGTATACTGAAAACAGACGACCGTTTTGGAGAATCTTATCACGTAACAAGACCCTGTAAAGGAGAGAGAGAGATTCTCTCTTCGTGGGATTTCCATGACGGTGTCACTGCGTCGCTGACACGCGTAGCTTACGAGGCAGCATCAGGACGTACTGCCTACATGATCTTTGTGCCAAAAAAGGAAAGGGAGACCGGAAGACAGAAAATTCGCAACGAGGGAAGGCTTCAAGAAAGAAGTTTCTGGAACAAATAACGTAACGGAATAAACGCGCCTGTGCAAGTGTGTTTGCGACGCGACACCGATGTGAAACAGCTTGAAAGTTTTATCCAAGAAAAATTTTATCCAACCATAAAAGGAAAGTCAAGAAACAATCGAGTTTACGGCATGAACTTATGACTAAAGCTTAAAGGAGCGCTGAGGTACCGTGTATTCAGATAAGCGACATCCTCACGGAAGGTCCTATAGTGGAAGAAAAAGCAAAAAAACTGCTCGCTGGGCCGAAGTCTGCCCCGTGTTATGTCCAGCATTCACATGGTGCCGGCATATCGGGAGTGGCGTATTGCGCATTTACCAGACGACACTTAGCAGGTGACACCGCCAGCATCTTTTCCTGTCGACTGCTACGGAATATCTTGTGGCTACGTCGCAGGATATTTCCCACGTTTAGCAGTGCACGTGAAGAAACGACGTTGAGCGCTCGCGTGAGAGCAGAAAGCTACACTCTTAAATTTATAACACCCTTTAGGGTGTAATCCGGGTGTAACTGGGGTGTAAACTAATTTTTACTCCCAAATTACACCAGCTCGAAGAAACATGCTGGAATGAGGGGTGTTAAATGGGTGTAGTAATAACGTAACACCTTATTTACAACGTCCACTGAGCTCGGGTGTAAAAGAGGCGTAAAATGGGTGTACCGGGCATGGAGCTTTTACATGAACTGCATTTCTTTTGAAAGCACAATGATATGCTTCATGTTACCTACAGATGCATACAATAGCGCACCTCAGCAGAAATGTTGAGTCTATACTCTAAATCCTGTGACGAACATGTGCCGGTTAAAAAAGTTTCGTCAGAAAGTACAGCCGGTACACAGCCGTAACCGTCTGGAAGCAGCCGTAGCAGCTATCAAATAGCAAGCTCAACGATCCCTATCGACAAATATGTGTGCCCCGCTGAATAATATGTGTGCCTCCTGAGCCGTATACTCGTGTGCTTGTCGAATAATTCGTGTGCCGGCTGAATATGTGTGCCTTCGCTGGAGCGTACTACGTTGTTCCGCGCTCCGCCCGTGAGGAGTGACGTGGCACCGCGTATTCTACCGCAGTGCATTCGTCGCTGCGTTCGTGCCTGTTATGTGCGCTGCAACCTCGCCTTTGAAAGGACGACATCCTTGCTTTATAATTACAAGTTTAATGTCTGCTTAAGGTAAGTCAACCTGGCTGTGATGCAACGTACGACGCCTGCGTTTTACTTGTGTTTAACAATCGTTCTGTTGCAGACGATGGACACATTGCAAATGGCGGCAGGAGTGGATCGGCTACATCGGTGAAGCGACGATTTATATTACAAGATAGGCTAATTGTATTCTTTCGTTACAGGTGAACGTGGGACTGTATCGACTGCAAGGACGTGAGTTACAAAAAGCTGTAATATTCTAGCATTAACGTTTGAACAATACCAGCGTGATGTTCACTTCGGTTTCTTTACAGGTAGTGTCCTGTCTCAACGGTCACGCATATGCGTGCAAAACTGCAACTGCTTCTCACATCGAAGAGGGGTCTGGTGCCACATGCTCGGACAATTATTCGTCGGCCATTTCGTTTGGGGAACTGTCGTGTTCGTCACTAAGGATGGCCTTGGTTGAGCTTTGCAGTGCCAGCCTGGTGCATCGGAGGGGTTGTGTCCATGCAACGTGTGCTTCATGTGTGTGTGTTGGGATTAGTGAACCGTGTATGCTTTCCATTCAGCCAACGATGATGTACTGGATGAAATTTAAAGGTATGTGCACGCCAATAAAATTTGGTGTTTCAAGTTCAATGTCCTTGGTGGATTTTCTCCCCTATTTTCTTCTTCTTTTTTCCCCGAAGCCTGGAGATCATTTTCTGTTAGAGAACTCGAAAGGCATAATGTGTCTCGCGTATTAGTTGGTACAAGTATTCCTTCATTACGTCCGGTACACTGTGGCTCCCGACGTCAGCAGCGATGTCGTACCAGTTGTCTCAGGGGGCACAGGGCACCTACAGCTTTCGCAGGCTTCCTCTTGAAGTCATCTGGTGCACTTTTTGTGAAATGTACCAGTTGATCAAGCGGCACCTATCCGTTAATGGGTTTAGAATGTACATTGTACCTATTTGAGACGTACTTGTCTGAAGTTTGGGTTTCGGGCTTTCACAGCATTCTGCAGCTTCTGTGAAGAGTCGTTGCAAGTAGTAAGCAGCAGGCAGGTCGGGAAAAATCTGCTGTGCCAGTTCATTACTCACTGCCTGCAGCATGCCGCAGCAAGCAGCGAAACCATGAAACCCAAATGACAGACAGTATGTCGCCAGCAGTACATGTCCAGCCCAATATGACTTTTTTTTTTCAGAGCATTCAAGAAAACCTGTGAAGCGAAAAAGCCGCTGCTCCTTGCTCGCTCTTTCGCTGCTCCTTGAGGGCACATTAAGCTTTGGCACACTTTGATATACTGAATTATGTATGAGTAATTCAACTCCTCATTTATTGGACTGCGTACATGTACATAGATTCACAGTTTCTGGCTGCTGGCATTTGTGAGAACTATAGCATCTATCCCTCAAGTAGCACATGTATTACTTGACAACACCTTTTTGAAGGGTGTAATATTACCAGGGGTGTTAAATTACACCCTAAAGGGAGTGAGTTATAGCACTTTTGGATTACACCCTAAAGGGTGTTTTTGAAGTATCAAATTACACCCTTTTTTGAGGTTGTAGTCGGTTGAAAAGGGTGTTATATTACACCCTAAAGGGAGTGAGTTATCGCACTTTGGGATTACACCCTTATTACACCCTAAAGGGTGTAAAAAAATTAAGAGTGTATGACGTTTTAATGACGTTATGACCATCTTCCGCTGGAGTATTCTGAGGAATGTCGCTCGTGTGAGTACACGGATACTCCTTTGTTTTCGGCTGTTGGGGCTCCAGCGGCGAGCGAGCGACCTGAAGCGCGCCGCGCGAGGCTTCTAGGAGGGAATATCGTGACGTCACATGTCCCCCCCCCCCTTCCCGGTATGCCACTCGTGACGTAGACGGACCAGCGCGGCAGCGCGTGAGCCGAGAACAAAATGAAGAAGCCAGCCGTCCGCGGCTGCTTTCTCCGACCTTCTTTCTAAGCCTGATTGTGCAGTGACAATACACTGCAGAGCGAAAACATTTTTCATGGTCTTCTGATGGACACATTGACGAATGAGACACGGTTTCTAGCGTTAAATGTCACCTCACTGCTGCTTTAACGCGACCATGAAATGATTTTCGCGAATTCAGAGTGCTCTGCCGGAAACTGTTCTCGTGATCCCTCACGCAGTTACCACGCAGATAAATAGCGGGACGTGACCGCCGGATATACATCCCTTCGAAGCGGGCTTACGTCATGAACGTCCAGTCCTCGCAGCCAATTGGAGCACACACGCCGCGGGACCACGTGAGTGCATGGGTTCGGTTTGGGCAACAACGACGTCGTATATCTGCCGTTGAAATCGGTAGAAATATGGCAAAACGCAAATTGCTCCCCAAAGGCCACCGACAGAGCCGCTTTCTGACGAAGCAGCAGCACAGAGGAAAACTTGCTCCGATACACGTGCTGACAATCAACGGCTACATTACGCTTCTGGTAGGATTCTGTGTCAACAATTAGATACGACCTTAGCTCCAGGTCAAATTAAAACTTATTTCATGGCGAAGTTTGCGAGCTTGCTTGCAAATTTTCCAATCTGCTCGCAAGCGGGATATATTTTCAACGATTTTCAACTTCATATTTCACAGGCTTAATACTTTAGTACAGAGGAACGAATTGAAAATGATCGTACGCTTGTCAAATATCCTTTCATAGTCCTTCAAGGACGAATTCGTAATACAGCATGTATAAAGTTCACACTGTGCCACTTAGTCTTGTCCTTGTTCTCAGCGGACCCATCGATATGTGTGCGTCACCATATGTTATTTCATTTACGTCATGCTGGCTTTTAGTGTTTTATTTTCATTCGTGCATTCACTTCGCTTTCTACTAAGTTCTTCGCTTTTCCTGTCGCCGGATGGCACTTTCTTCTCGAGACAGTCTGAAGACGGGCTCGTCTGGCTGAATGCGGGCATGATTGTGTCGAGTGTCTCCTGCACGGAACACTTCCGCATCAAGGGCCACGCCGATAGTTATTCTGGAAATCCATAGAAACACTGCACACTGACCGTTGTTACTTCCGTACTAGCTAGAAAAGTTTGTTTTGTATACATAGACAGCATCTACACCCGTCACTATCAGCAGGGGTTGGGAGGTTAAAATTGACGCTTGAAATTTGCAGACATCAGTAAATGGCATCGGTTCCATCGGGGATGCACCGTGGGCATCACCGCCGAATATATAATCCGTACAAGATCGTTGGAGGAATACAATATTCTGGAACTTTCTTTAGAAATCACACCGGAATGCCGAATGAACCACCAAATCGCAGCCACGCATTAACGAATTAACGCACCCACTTTTTTGCAAACATGTCCACAAAAGGGTTTGAAGAGCCTGTTGGCAAAGCAAAGCCTCGTGACGCAGCAATATCTTGCGTTATTTTTTCAACCACTTCAACCTTGTCCTTGAGCACATTCAAGTCACCTCTCAACGACGCTTCCACGCTACTCAACTCGTCGTGTATTGTTTCGTTGATCAGTCCGATGCGCCTCGATAAATTCCGATCGAGCGACACGACACGTGCCACGGAAGACACGTTCAATCTCAACAGGCCCTCGAAGACACCTGCGTTCAAGGCTCGTACACTTGTGAGAATGTACTCCTGTGCCCTGTCCACGGTCGCGTTCAACGCAAGCACGTCGTTCTGTATGGACTCCGTCGCACCTGTCAGGGCTTGCATCCGACCAACAGCTGCGTTCCTGGACTCCTCCAGGTCTTGTACCCTGGTAAACGTATCGGACACGTTTCTTTCGGTAACAACCACTTGCTCCGCAAGAATCCTCAACACGTCACCCAGCATCAATCCTCTTTTCCACCTCCTCAGCGGGCTACCCACCGTCTCGTTAGGCTTAGTCTTGTCCACCGTGTCAACGAACCCTGCTGGAACTTGGTCCGCTGAAGCGTCGTTCTTAGCTGCAGACGAGCCCAGAAGCTCGAGAACATCATCGTTCACGGTTACAGCCTTCTCTATCTCGTAGAGACGATCCAGCACAGTCGCCGATTCGCGAGGATATCCTGTCCGAAGTTTAGCCAGTTCAAGGTCGTGCAACCTCTTTCCAAAAGACGTTACAGCAACGTTCAGAGCACGGACAATGGCTGTCAGGTCCTTTAACGTTGCGTCCATGTTCTGCAGCTTGTCCGAGAAGCCATCGCATTCGCAGCGACACGAGGTCGGCCGAACTAGGGCAAAAACAAAGACGACAAAGAGGTATTCCATCGCCTTCATTGTCACTTTGAAGAAGTCCCGGAGCGTTATGCGTTCAACTGCAGCGGCACATGTGTGTTTCAATAGGGGAAAGGGGGATACTTATCAGTCGTGGTCACGTAATCGAGCGCCAACGCGACGCCTGGGGGATGATAGGAACGGTGTCAAGTTCGGGCTTCGCGGTACCACTGTCAACAACGTGTCGCACGAGGGACGGGCGGTTTTGCAAAAGACCTACGTCCATGCAAATACAGCAGCCCACTTTTCTTTGAGGCGTTAATTAGAGTCCATATCAGAGCTACGTTTTTTGTGCCGACTTTTTCATTACTTTCTAGGGCTTCGTGTGTACTCAACGATCTTATTACGTGGCTGCGGTCTCTCGATAATGGTCTTCTCCGTTTCAGCTTCGAACTGCGCGTCGGGCCACATTATCTTTGTTGTTCATTTTACTACGTATAAAGCGCCTAGGGTTCGCAGTTGGTTCCAGGTCAAGGCGAAGGTAGTAATGGCTCATTCCCCTGTCGAGTTAAAAGATTTCGTGCACAACATGAATGCTGTGGTTTCCACTTGATGATGGTTGTCAATGAGGAAAGCCAACTCTAAACTCTTGCCACCTTCGTTAGATCCCGCCGCACAACGCGGTCCGCAACAGACCCATAGACGACGCGAATCTCACACGGACAAGCGGGGTACAGTTGCACAGGCGCACGCAAGTTGTAAAGCACGCTTCTCCTAACGCACGCGTGTCATTTGTGAAGCCGACTTGCAGAACGGCCACGCGAAACAATGGCGGCGTCCGCGTGCATGTCGACGACGATTAAATCGTTAGAACTTGCTGTCTAATCGGAATAATTAATCTCTCGGGTCTTTTTTCTTAAATCGGGGAATTGTGGGAACTCTGTCAAGCACGGTCAACACAAGGGATAAAAAAAAGCTTTCATGCAGTGAAGCACTTGATTTCATCGGTGTTGTCAACGACCCCGAGGGTACCTGATGAAATGCGGTCTACCGCACGAAAGGTTGTACGCTTACAAACGAAATCTACAGTGTTCTTATCTTTCTTTCAGATGCCAGATTTACGTGTGGTGCTTGGCATTGCTGTGTACGATATTTTATGTCCAATATTTGGGAGCTTCAGAAATTGAGAAGCCCTTCACGAAAACTGTATGATATAGGAAGATCAATAACTTTGTATCAAACACCTCAAATGAATAAGGTGATCGGATTATCAAGTTTTCTGAAACAGTATAATTTACACTTTCCGACTAACTATTATGGTTTCCATTGTTTATAATTTTTGAGACCTCCCAAAACGCTGCAAAAATGAATGCCAAACCAAATTACACTAGTAGGAGATTGAACTGAATTGGCTTATAACATAATGAAATAACATGATAATTTCTCTTTGCTTTTGTCAATTATTCACTTTGTCAAAGCAAGTACCACTCCAGTCTAGCAATAAACACTGAACAGGTCAGAAACTTGCATTTCATAATTTAACCTCTGTTCGCATTAAAATTTTGTATTAAAAAAGTTAAAATAATTTAGACATCTATATACATATAACATGAAATATTAAGAATGGTTAGACAGTATAGCGCGCGAATAAAAAAAAGAAAAGAAAAGAGAAGCTGAGCAGTATGTACAGTTCCAGACTCTCCTCGCTTCAGGTCTATGGGACTTTAGGCCAACTTAAAATTCCTTGAGGTCTTGGATTTCCTCTCGCAGGCTGCGGAGTTCACCCAGAATTTCATCCTAGAACACAAAGATAATATATAAAGCACCATTTAGTAGTAGTTTAGGTTTGGTTGGGTTGTGTTAGGCTAGGTTAGTTGCATTCCATGCATATTAGCCTAGAGTCATTGTCGTCGACTCACCCTCAGCGCAGACATTTCAGCCTGATGTTGGGCTTGAAGGCTTATCTTTATGTCATGCAATTCTTGGCGAAAGACTCGACGAATAATTGGTGCCTGTGAGAACATAAAGCAACAGGAACCACTATCATGCATTGTCAATTTGCGTGTATCTCAACCATTCACATCCTGCATGACCTATCAGTATCACCAGTATTCAAGAAAATTTTGTGCCCTTTAATACCACCAGGATTTTATTGCAACCACTTGCAGACTCAAATGTGCTTGTCCCAAATGGTGCCCACAGTCCCCCTTTCTTTCCAAGCCGACAAGTCAATCGGGCGCCATGTTATTTATGGAGGTTGCTGCGCCTACAGCCTTCGTAGGAACATTCCTGATGGTTATCTATGAAGTTCAGGCACTCCCTTCCTCTACACCTTATAATAACTAGGCACGTCAATGAGAACCACAGATTAACGTGACAATTCAGTTTGCCCGTCTTCAATTCTCACTTTCTGCGCAAGCAGGTGTGTGCTAGGCGCCTCCAACTGCATGCACGATCTATACCATGACATATCCTATCCAGAACCTACACGGCTCCTTCGGCACGGAAGACAACCTGTACTCCGACTGGCACCATCGAGTGTGGCAGGCAAAAATTGGGGCTCACCAGTTGCCCTGCTTCCAGAACGGAGTCGTCGTCTGCAAGACCATAGAGACCCCGAAACCTTTGTATCATGCACTTCACTCTAAATTCTTCCGCTTCCTCCGAATTTGATGGCGGTGGATCGCTGTTTCCGGAGTCTTGTGAGGTTGGAGAGGCTGCATCTTCTTTATTTTCGTTAGAGTTGTTGACACTCCCCTCTGTCATAGTGTCGCCCCTGAGGGTAACTTTACCAAGACAAAATTCTGGAACACCACACTGCTTGTGTTCTGCAATGCAAAAATAGTAAAACAAATTGCTGATGCTCAACAACAGTAGAGTGTTCTTATAGCAATACTGTTGTGTCAGTGACAGCTGCGTTCCTGTCTAACAATATCAAAAACGTTTCATGCAAGTGTCTGTTACAGTTTGTGCCCGTTAGACACAGCCCAAAACGGACACACACATTTAAAAAGTATTTTGCATAGTATAAAACATTAATGTGCATGCTCAAGCAAGATTCAGTTATTAAAGGTAATGTCACAAAAGCCCTTTAAGATGAGTAATGTTTGAGGCATGCCTTAAAATGATGAAGTCAGTTGCTGTAGGTACGCTCCATTTGTACAGAAAAAAACACTCTCTTACTCTTTCCCTATCTTTCTCTCTGGTGCCCTCAGAGGGACAGTCTGGAGCTATATCTAAAAACAGTCTCTAATCACCTCTATCTCAGTTGCACACTATTGCGACGTCTGCAAATGTACAGTAGCTCATGCACTCCCTTACATCACTGTAAAACCAAAACAAGTGCAAGCATGTCGTCCATCTTTCTTGTCTATCTCAAAAACTAGGACGCCCTCCACCGGGTACAATCTTTCACAATATCTACACGTCACCTACAGTTGAATATCATCCTGTGGCTCCTTTAAGTAGACTGTCCTCTTAAAAGGGCTACTCTGGACTCCAAAACAATATTTTATTCACTCACTAGTGCATTGAAGTACTGTAAACATTTTTATTCGCGACATATTAATTTTCGCGAATCCTACATTCAGTAATTTGCAAAGGTTATTCGCGAGTAATTTCACGATTCCAGGGCCATTTCCCTTCGTGGAATAAACGTCAAGCTGCTTTTGCAGGTACAATTTTTCGCAATTTTTTAGCGGTTGTGACATTCACAAAAATTAATAATCGCGAATAAAAATATGTTTACAGCATACTGCACAAAGACTACTAGTACAACTACAGCGCTATCTAGACAACGAAACTCAAACCTCTGGGCAGCTGACCTGTCACTGCTATATATAAAAAAAGAAGTTACATGCACAGAACTTAACCATACCAGAAGATTTGCCAAAATCTCCCCTGTCAGCACCGACACTTTCACAGTCGGAGTCAATCGGGCTTAGAGGAGCTTCTTCTACCACCTGGGGGAAAGAACGCACAAGTGGTTACAATGCGCAGAGTCACAAAGACACAGAGATGAAAGAACACATATTTCGAGCATGTCATTTTCAGAATTTCGCATAATTGCTGTTCAGTGTCATCTGTGGCTAGACAAATCTCGTGCTTCAGCTCAAGAATCACTATTGGTTGATATTTTTATCACTGGTCATTGGATTTCTGACACAGACATGATACTTAAAAAAAAAAACCAAAGATACAAGTAGCACAGTGTCATGTTGCTGGTCAGCATTGTGTGGTATGACACAAATTTCTCTCGCAGAAATTCTTGTTTCTGCAGTATAACGGTTGCACTATCTTGCTGGAACATACATGTCCTCGAGATGAAGACCTTGAGAATTCACAGCATGCTGCCATTCAAATGTTCGGTCGTTTTATAAGATGGTAAAAATGGATGCTGAAATTATTTTAATAGACCGGTCCGCACAATGGTGTACCGGTGTTTTCACGTCGACCCAGTTTGTTGATCAATCTTACCTATCAATCAATGTAGACCTATTCGGTGCATTTCGTCAAGTAAATATTGCACGCTATTTGCGGAGTGCTCTCATAAAATCCATATTTGAAGCTAATCGTTTTTTTGAATTAGTGTCAATATCGTTATACATGAAAAAAAAAAATATATTATATCGTTACTCTGAATAAACGCTGAGTTTTTTTTTTTAATCTTGCACTCTTGTTGGGAGGACTAGTAGCATTACTGAAGCGTATTCATCAAAAGTCTACCTTAGGACCATTGACAGAGGTGGTACCACATGGAGTTGAAAACATCTGCCCTGAGCCAGGAGGTGTTGGGCCTCCTATAAACATCAGACATTAATAAATGAAACGTTAGTAAATTAGGGAAGTGGTTTAATGCGGTACAATAATGTCTTTACCTGCGTGCGATGGAACACTGAAGTTAGTGTCATCAAGACACTTGGAGTCCACAGCAGAAGTCAGAGGACTGAACGCATCGTAACCCTGAAAGCGGGACAGTGAATAGTCACCACGTGAGCTTGAAATGTGTGTGTGTGTGTGTTTTTTTTTTATTGAATCCAAACAGTCTTATGAAATGTCTAAGAAATGGCTTCAAATATCATCTTTCACATACATATGGTCACTTAGGGGCAGTTCATGCATTATTCTCGCCTGTTTATTTTATATGGACAGGGCCATATACAGCTGGTACCATTTATTACAACTTATATAGAAATGCAAAACATTCCTATATTTCTAGTTCAAATATTCAAATTTACCACCCTGAATTAAGTTCTGATTACTGTATGCTAACGAAAGGTGAAGCAGCAGCCGGAGAACATCAATGATGCACCTTCAGCAAGACTACTGTGTATCTCGTGGTCATGTGAAAATGCGAGAAGTGCATTTCATTTATTCTCATTTTTCCACCTGAAAATCAGGTTTTTCACCCGGTTGCCTTACTCTACAGCTCCAGAAAGAAAACAAGATTTTTGTTGCCACGGTTTTTTAAAAAAATCCCTGAAAAGGTCTAACAAAAGCCTCTAATTACACACATCCCTATGTATGTGACATCAATAACCTAAATTTTGCTTGCATCAAGATAAAAAAAAAAAAAAAAAACACTGAAGATGATCGTAGATTTATTATACTATGAAATTATACTATTAATTATTATATATATTATATATATAATATTATTATACGATTAATCTACGGAAGTCTTAAGTTTTGTTTTTGCTTTCTTTGTGTTCTTCAAATACGGACTTGACTGCCCTTCTACGTCTTTGTGCTTGCATCAAGATCGTAAGTTTTGAAACTTTCCAAGCAAGCTACTCCATATGAAATTAACCAGGAGTGTCAAAAAGTGAAGGCAAGTTGGGGCGTGGGGGGCACCCCTCTTGCGCCCAGGCTGTGGGGGGTCTCACCCCCCTCTCTTTCGAAGGCACTTCCGATAGACCTGTACTCAGCTGAACAATAATTTGGAGCAGAGTCGAAGTACCTACAAGGGTTAGCAATGATTGTGTGCAACATTAAGGGTGCAACAACGAAAGAAGGGCTAACCTCTCGAGGATAGTCTGTCGACACCAGACTCAGTCGCTGTGACGATGTGCTCACCCTACGTGATGACGGCACCGTCGAATTTGCAGGCGAAAAGGCACTGGCACCTTCTCCCTGGACCTGGATCACTGCATGCAGATAACAATGTGCTCAGTCCTATGCAAGGACACTATACTCCAAGGAAACATAACAGCTACAGGGGATTGGGCTCAATGCAGGCAAAATTGACCTGTAGGAGTTGGCAAGTTGTCTCATATATGGTGCGAAAGGTTTAAATAACGCACATGAAGACAAGGTCATTGGTGCTCGGATCTCCTTTGGCCTCACGGTGAAGCTGGCACTTTGCTGTCCTATGCTCAACCCAGTCTCCTGTTGGCAGAAAACAAGGCAACGGTACGCATCGGACATTACGATCAACAAAATGTCTCGTGATCACCCAGAACGAAAATACAAGTGGCAAAAAGTAGTCACCTCATCCGTCACTAAGGGCTGCATGCAGATCGAGGTGACCGGACCTGCATGTGCAAGAATTGCGCCCACAATAGGCTCCACTGACTGACGCAGGTCATACACATAAGCCTGGCCTGAAACGCCACCCACCACAAAGTGGATTCCATCATGGAGGAATGACACTGAATGGAGACCTTCACAAGCCGCTATGGACCTTTGTACTCTGAAAATAAAAGTGACGTCATCATTAGTCCACGTATTGCCACCATTACTTTTGAAACGGTTCGTCTCTGCTTTAGGAAATACAGGAACAGCGTCACAATCACTGTCCGCAAATATACAGAATATCCGCACTGCTTGAGTGCGAGAGGGTAAACCTGAGGCACAGCTATGTCTCTAGAAAAGAATGTAGTATAGCCTTCCGAAAGAAGGGTGACGCGTCCATGTTGCACTGCAGGGGGCGTCACTGCTGTGGGCTTTACCCGATGCATCAAACATGCAGGTGCTACGGAAGCCTGCTGCTCACTAACAAGTTTTTATATTTTTGGTGCAACGATAAACTACTTTTATGAAGCTAGCGAAGTAGACTCTGCTTCTGCACAATTGTGCACCTGCCTAAGGCCCCTTTCCCAAAGCGGAGTTACAGAATTGCAGGAATGACGCCCACCTTTTCGTACTGAGGTCGTACATTCCAATATTTCCTTCAACTCCGACACTAAGAAAGAAGCTGTCGTTAATGTGGGACAGTGCGATGCCTTTGCAATCATCGTGAAGTCCTGAAAAGCAGTGGCTGTGCGTCTTCGAGGCGGCATCCCACAGGTCTATGCGTCCTTCGCTCGAAGCTGACAGCAGCGTATATCTCCGCAGGGGAGAAAAAGAAACTTGGCGCATAACCTGAAAAAAACAAACAAAAAAAACAATAAATAGCAATAAAACATCACGAGAGCAATAAAAAAAAACTCCTCAAACGATTCGTCCTTATCGCTTGAGGAGACCGGTCAGACCTTGAGTTCTGAAAACGTGAAGGCGTCCATTCGACTTGCCAGAACATATGCCATCAAAAGCAGCGAAAAATAAAATTGCTCAGAACCAAACGTGACCTACAGTGCTGGGGATAGCTCCTAGCTCCGTGAAGCTTGACATTACGACGACGTTGTTCAGAACAATATTTCCATCAGCTCCACCAGAAGCAAGAATAGTATCATGAGCACCGAAGCAGACGCATGTCACTGCTCCTTTGTGAGGTGCCTGCACGGAAACAATATGGCAACCGAAATATTCTGCCATGTGTAGACAAATGTGGCAAAGTGGTTAGAGAGATTGTTTTTAGTCATACCTGATATGTTCCCCTTGGTTTGCTGCGCTTCATGTCCCATACTAACACATTGCCACTGGTACAGCCAATCCCTAGGTAGCGATTGACTTCAGTAGCGTAAGTTGCAGAAGAAACACTCTCCTGCAATTAAAATTATTTTAAAAAAAGACGTGATAGGTTCACACAGCAGCACAGCGACCTGTCTGCTGGGAATATGCAAAAACTGCAGTACGAGTACCTTGACGTGTACATTTTCGTGCCTCAAAGTCTGTCCACGAACCCAGGTTAGATGAACACAGTCACCCGACCTTGGAACTGCTAGGATTTGCTCGCGTTTGAAAGGTTAAGAATGAACAAGCCGCAAACATACACAAAAACAAGACAAAAAAAAAATCATTTTGGCTCAAATGGTAACGCTAAGGATATCATCATGGCTCCAGCGAATAATTGGGGCCTTAGAAGAGGCCGACGCATAAAAATTATGCTGTAGTTCTAGAGTGGTGGCGTCCCATATTCGGACGTCATCTCCAGAGGTTGCAAAGCGGAATTGTTTCATGTCTGCCCGCGCAGAGCGAATGTGATAGTTGGCGCAAGTCAGCTGACAACACCACACACTGTCAGTGAAGGACAAAAAGGGGCATCCGAACTAATGCAGACCTAATGACACACAGTTACAGAACACCTGTGTGACTTTCATGCATCTTCTGACATGCTGAAATTGCCTGACAACTTCCTGTAACCTCGGAAGAAAACTTTTACGGACCCAAGAAAGAACAAATTCACGCGCCTTTCGTACGCCTTTTATAGCCTTTCATTATTTGGTCACCAGAGTGAGCGATGCACAAAATATAATAAATATTACATCATGATTTAAATTTGCATTTAAATTTAAATTCATAAAATCAGTAAGGTATAGTGAAAAAACGCAAAAATATAGCTGCTATTGCGCTCCTTGGGACTGTTGAAACAATTTTTGGACGACCAGCAGCGCCGAATATACCCACGTCGCAAAGTTTCCGACACGTGTAGGCCTAACAAGGGAAAAGGTTCCGTCAATTTTGGCTTCAAAGTTGGCACCGTTTCCCACAATGGAAAATTGTTGACACAAACGTCCAGTGTTTTAAAGTTTTCCAAACTACTTTAATGAATTTCTACGTTTGTGTATGCAACACACGCATTGATCGTTAACAAGATTCTCCGTTTTGCTGCATAGCCCTCGTAAGTACAAGCATGTCGGACAAATGCGACGAGCCGTGTGGCATTCGTTGTTTCCCGCTGCTCGCGCATTATCCCGCGTTTCCACTATGAGCAACCCATGCATAGAAACGTGAGGTCCCACGCGATAACCAGGCCATACTTGATGCAATGAGACTCATCTGCGCTTAATTTTAGCTCTCGTTGTTTTGTGAAGCTGCATTGCCTTTTTGAGCACTGTGATGTTGCCAACCAAGCTACCTTTTTTTCGAAACAGCAGCAGCTTGCTGAAGTCTGTTATCACTCAATGAAGTAAGCATTGATCTTTCTGATTTCGACGTAACTTCAGCACGTCTAATCGGGTTCTGAGAGAGGTTTTTTTTTCTGTTTATGTTCTTCTTTTCGTCACTTGCAACGTGACTCGGGAGATGCATGCATGCCATTCCTGCAGTGATGGGTTTTCAATAGTAGTAATGCGACAACGTTGGATTTTTCAAAGGTGCGCAAATGTCAGAAGACAAGCAGGAGGACCTGCAGAACAGCGCTGGTCCAAAGTTCACTACAGAGGTACGACGAGTTGCAAACCCATCATCGAGTTATGCATACTGCATGCTTGTGATACTGATCACAATGCTTGATTTCCACCCCTGTTGCAGTTGGACAGCCCAGCAATGTTTGATGACCCTGCACTTCCAGCAGGGTGGGAGCGCAAGGTGACGCAGCGGCAAACTGGGAAGTCCGCAGGGAAATTTGATGTCTACATATTCAGGTTGGTCTTACTTTGCTATTGCATGTTCCAAGAAATTGACGAATAAAGCATCTTCAAGCAGATGGGCACCACATACAAACAGCTTTAGACACATTTCACTTTATACTTCGTAGAACTCGACTGAATGAAACGGGTGCATTTGTACGAAAGGTGAGACGCCTGTCACAAAACTTAGGCGTAGACCTGCAATCGCTTCACAGGCTTCTTGTACGCCCTGTCAACTGTTCCTTGTGTCATGCCAACAAAGGACATTTAACGGCACACATGCTCTCCTGTGCCAGTGACAGATCTGTGTCCTCTTGTTCATTAATGTCAACAACGGGTTCGCACTCGGCGGCGTGACTAAGCAGCTGACAAAGTTCTTCAATGCCATGGGAGTGCTCCGTCCAGAGGAAGCAGCTGAAGTGTAGGACGTCATCACTACGCCTGCCGTGGAGAGCCCGTGTGGCACACTCAAGAGTGTGCTGACGAAGCACACAATGGCTTCTGAAGAAGAGCAACTGTGACAGCTGCTCACATCAGAAGCTTTCAGGGACAGGAAGCTGTGACGGCTACGCTGCGAATGCGGCATCTGCAAAACGAAAAGGCTGCACCGATTGACACAGCAGCTGTTGTTGCAGTGCATGCTGAACACCACGCGCACAATATTTGAAACCTCCTTCAGCATGTCGCCCAAAGCCTCGGTGAAGATCTTACCCAAACCAAGATGCCTTCATCGTCTGTCTTTCTTTGAGACAAAGTGGCCTGACTTTCTGACATCATGATTTTCAGCTTCAGTTGATTGCAAAGCTCAAGACACTGTAGCCCACACCGTGCCAATCAATGTCACAATGACTGCTGTTGTTCCCAGACCTTAAAGAAGCGAGAAAGTGACATTTAGCTTGGTGCAAAACCCTGGTTTCAATCATCAAGTACTTTATCAAGAGCTACCATACACAATGTTTCACTGGTGCATCAGTGTATTGTCATTGGAGAGTCAAGTTTACAAATATTCCCGGAGAAAATAGCCACATCAGCCCGACCTGGTCTTCTTGCATGACGTCAGCTGACCTGCGAGGAGCCATAAGCTCTGATTGGCCACTGAAAATATGTCTGGTATTACTACGGCAGTTGTGCCGGCTACATCACAAGTTACCCGATTAGCAATCAAATCATGGAAAATTATGGGAGGGCCATCTCATTGATCCTCCCCGATAAACGGAAGCGTCAGCAGGTGATGACATCCAGTGTTGGTAAAGCAGTTTCTAGTTGTGCTCACCTTTTTTAACATCACCGTCCGCTCTTCTGGCATGCGCTTCCTCTTGGACACTGGCACTGTCATCCCCTCCTCCCACGGTGGTTAGAAGTGTGTCACATGCCATTGTAGGAGCACCACAGCATTAGGATAGCATTTGTAGGAGCAGGAGTATTCAGCCATTCAGGGTGTGCTCGCTTCAGAGCCATGCTGCAGCTGAAAACAGAATATGGATATATCCTCCGGGAGTCTCTGACCCTAAAGTCCCCTTGAAATGGAAGCTACCTTTCCAGCACGACGTACTACACGACCAGTCCCTGACACTCTACACATAGGTACTCACTGTTATCAGCAATGCCAGAGAGCGAAGATCCAGCATTGCACCAGTGCACCTTCCTACAGACTTGCGCTTCAGCAAGGTAGACATAGCTATCGTTGAACTTCTGCTGCCATCACAATGCAAGTGCTATCTTCTCACTGTAATTGACCATTTCACGCTATGACCTCAAGCAGCAGCAGCTATTTCAGTCACTACCGCACCTACTGTCGCTCCTGTCTTCGTGAACAGTTGGATTGCCTGCATACAAGTACTGCGTACTGCAACAAAAACTGCAATTTGAGCCATCCTTATTGAATGCATGCACTGCAATGCTAGGAACACAGTGAATTTGAACAACAGCCTATCATCTGACATCAAATGGTGTAGTGGAGAGATTTCACCTGGATCTCAAAGCACTGCTCAGGGCTCATACTAGCCATATGACTGGGCCCGAAGCCTTGCTCGTTTTTATGCCAGATGTGGGATGTACAACATCCTACAGGATGACTTTAAGTCTACTCACATAGTTTTGATCCCCAACTAAACCTTCAGGCATTGCTGATATGATAGATTATGAGCTGTCTCAGAAATATGCTCAACTACCTTCAAGCTGAACCACCGTTATAGTTCTTTGGCCAAATTATATGTTGACAGAAAACCGCATGCAGGCTTTCTGTGTGTGTAGGCAGCATGCAGAAACCATTGCAACCACCATACAATGGCCCTTGCGTGGTCTTCAGACACACACACAAGTATTTCGCACTTCGCATGCACCGGATGAAGTTTCCTTAAACCGTCTGAAGCAGACGTACATCAAATCCAACACTATTCCCAACTACGACTATGTTTCCACCGCCCATCTTTTCCAAACTGTGCCTTTCAGTCTATTAGGCACCATGCTCCAAGGAGTTCCAAGCTTCATTCTCGTTGGACTCGTTCCACTGGTTGACTTATGTCACCTCACACAACTGTGGCCACTCACTGAAAGACACGCCGACCTCGGTGGCTCAGTCGGTAGCGTGTCCGCCTACTGATCCCAAGGTCGCGGGTTCTAACCCGGCCGAGGACGGTGGCAACTTGGTGGAAGGGTACAAGTTGCTCAGACACGCCGTCTTCCGCGAGGGACGATAAATGTGGTGTGACGTGTGTCAAGATTTCGGCGCGTTAAAGAACCCTCAGGTGTGGCAAAATGAATCCACAGACCCGACCACTGTGGCATCGCTCATTATTGCAGTTGTCTCGCGACGTAAAGCCCCCAATTATTACTGAAAGGCACAGAAATTTTCACAAAATGGTATAAATCTCAGTAGTGAAGTGAAGAACACTGAACTCGCTTATGAATTTATTACGGTACAAGCTTTCATGCACGACGCTGCACTTCCTCAGTTACCTGAGGAAGTGTCTTCAGGAACGTCTTCAGCGTTTCTGTTTTCTGGGTTCTTCAAACTACTGCCCAGACTGCCCTTCGGCGTCTTTGTGCTACATGAAGCGAACTTCATCAAGAATTGTTATGAACTAGCACACCAGCGTGCAAAGGATTCTGCTAAAATGTTGGTGTGTGCGAGACTGTGTGCCAAGCACTATTTATTTACCTTTATCTCTATGTACGACATACCCAAGGGTACCTGAGGACATTACATGGGGCAGTAGGATGGCAGCATACATAGAACCCATCAGAAGATGAAAATATGCAACAGTAACTGTAGACAGGAAACATTTGAAGATTTATACAGGGTATTTGCTCTAAGGTGTCCAGAAATTATATTTAAAGCGAGCGATAAAAGAAAAGTAAGTGGTACTTTTCTGCTACTCGAGTAAGAAACAGGTACTGCTCCACTAGTAGCACCTGTTTCTTAGTCAAGTAGCTGAAAAGTAGCGCTCTTTTATAGCTCGCTTTAAATAAAATTTCTGGACACGTTAGAGCAAACACCCCCGTATACGGTAATGTTGTATGTGCACCCGTGGAATGTGTGATGATCCGGTATTTCATCTAGCTGTGAGGGAAGACTGAAAAAAAAAAGAACATCAGCGGTTTTGTGGAATAACGTTTGGAAAAAACGGGTCAGTGCAGCGTTCAGGCCGACTAACCCCAAGTTGGTCATCAAACGCAGGGAAAATTGTGGAAAGGTCGAGAAATCTAAGCAAAATCTGAGGCACGTGTGAAGATGTGATCATATGTGCACAAACGCGAGTGCATTTTACACGCCAGTGCACACATCGCCAGAGGTGCCATCAAGCCTAATCACAACCCACCTTTAGTTTTAGTCCGCTCCTCTGCATTGGCCTGCAGTAGCAGCTCGTACTGGATCCATTTCACCTTACTTGCTTTCATGAACTTTAGCTACGCGGGAAAGGTGCATCATGTGAAACGTACGTTGTGCTTATGCAATGTTTTCAGCTTCAGCGGAACAGCTGGTGATCAGTGGGTTATTGGGTGGGAACCCGACCTGCATTATTCGCAAATTCAACTGCGCCAACGTAAGAGACCCTCACTCTCGTGCCGCCGAACATCAGAATCATTTTATTTTTCTCTTCCTTCGTATAACTACGGGCGCCTGCAGTTGTTATAGCAATTTCTGTGCATTCACACGAGCAACATTCCCACGGAATATTCTAGTAGAAAAACAAGCAAAGAACTGCTCATGGGAAGGAAGTTCCATCGAGTCTTATGTTGAGTATTCGCCGGAATATCAGCGGTGACGTCTGTGCACATAGCAGACAACACCATTGGCCCTGTCGTGTGCTACTGTACACCTCGTGGTCGTCTTTGCCATGGTTAAAAGAGCACGAAAAGAGGTGACATTGAATGTTCATGTGGCAGCAGAGAGCTATGATGTTCTGGGAATCTTCTGCTGGAGTATTCTGGGGAATGTCGCTCATGTGAATACACGGTTAGTGTGACACGTACATGTCATGTCATGTTCCTAATCCTTAGGATGATTTTTCTGAC
Organism: Ornithodoros turicata; assembly: GCF_037126465.1. NCBI lineage: Eukaryota > Metazoa > Arthropoda > Arachnida > Ixodida > Argasidae > Ornithodoros > Ornithodoros turicata. Next base: position 13,261,697 of record NC_088206.1, on the reverse strand, counting down.
AATTGCAGCCCCGAGGGGAAGAAATTTCGGTCCCGGAATGAGCTGGCTGCCCACTTTGAAAAGGTGGGGAGCGAGATGTCCGCCCTCGACTTCGACTTCAGTGTCAGGGGTCACAGCAACAAGAAGTCACCAAGCTCGCAGCCAACCCCAACTGCAGTCAGGGACAAGAAGTCGACACCTGCAGCCAAGAAACCCAAAAAGGAAACTGTTGCAAAGGCATCGTCAACTAAAAAATCTGCATCCTCAACTCCGGCTGCAACACCGCCGCCACCTGCACGGTCTGGACGTAAGTTGGTGGTGAAGTTAAATTTCACCTCTCCTAAGAAGCGCATTCTCAAAAACTACTCTGAAAATAAGGGGGAGCGGGAGCAGGCAGGGCAAGTAGAGAGTAAAGATACGAAACCCAAGGAGGCCACGAGAAAAGCTCAGAAGAAGGAGGAGGCCCTGGTGAGCAGCGATGCAAAAACTGAACCTGTAAAGGAAAGGAAGAAGGAGGAGGTCAAAAAGGAAGATGTCGTGAAGAAGAACAAAGAGAACGACCTGGCGAGAAAGAAGGAGGAGGCAACTAAGGCAGCGAAACCAACAAAAGATGCCAAAGGGAAAAAGATGAAGTTGCTCGATGCTGACAATATGTTGTTCAAGGAATTTGACAGGCTTGAAAGGAAACCTCCGAAGGAAAAGGCAGCCAGGAAAGATGGCAAGGGAGGACAGAGTACAGCGAGGCAGGCGCAAGACGACGAGGGTAGAACGGGTTCGTCAAGGGACGAGGTTTCGCCCGTAGAGCAGAGTGAAACAGAGTCGCCAGCCGCATCAAACGTTGATGAAAATGGTGAAGCCAAGATGAACGACGTGGATGAGCACATCGAGGCGAGAGGCCAGGAAGATGTTGATGCGGCAGAAAAACCGCAGGACGAAGAGGAATTGAAAGAGGTCGTAGATGTAGTGAGTAAAAATACCGAGAAGGTTGCAGAAGCCACAGAAAGCAAGGTAGAGGCTGTTGTAGAACAGACGAATGCCATAGAAGAAAAGACAACTGTAGAGTATGAAAGCAGTGCAGAGAAGAAGGTAGCAGAAGTTAAGAAAGGAAGAAGAGGGAAAACGTCAACGTCTGTGAAGGACAGCAAGACAACGGAAAAGGCAACAAAAGAACAGAAGACTTTGCAGGAACCAAAAGAAAAGAAGAGAGAAAAGATAGTAGTGGCAGAGGAGAAGAAGACAGAGAAAAGCCCTAGCAAAGGGAAACCAGAAGCTGTGCCCGAGAAGGAGAAGAAGAAAACAGAAAAGGTGACATCGAAGAGTGAAAAAAAGAGTGCGAGGAAGGAAGAAAGTGATGCGACAGTTCACGAAAAGAAGTCTCCACAGAAGAAAGATGCTGAGAAAAACAAGGATAAAGTAGCCAGGCCACCAAAGGAATCCGGCAAGAGAGCAGAAGTGGTCAAGCCGGATAAGAAAGCAGCAGAAGCACCAACACTCGTTGAAGCAGAAGCATGTAAAGTTGAGGAGCCACCACACCATCAGGCACCACCGGAAAAACCCGCGACAGGGACAACAGCACAAACTAAACAAAAGAACAAGAGCGGACAGGCAAGAGCCTCGGAACCCGCAAAAAGTGTACTACGAGATGACGCAGCAGAAACGACGACACACGAGGACCCGAACGTACCAATGGAGGAAGGTGACGTGGAAGGCGTCGACGGTGACGTAGATTTTAGCCCGAAACGACAGCTGTCGGAAGAACATCGGCCGTGGCCCATCGAGATGAGCCCATGCATGATCGACCACAGCTATACGAAATTGCCGAGCGAAGAAGATAACGATCTCAGCCAAAAGCAAAGTCCATCACGCAAAAGGACACGCAGTGGTGGGTCCGACGGGTCACCACGGAAGAAGTTGTTGCGACACGATCCAGCGGACGAGCACGAACCAGTTGAAGAAGAAAGCTGAAGAACACTGGGGGCGGCCATCTACAAATGTCGAAAAGGAATTTTAACGTGCGACACATATTTTGTAAGAGGCAGGTACACTGTTACCGTATGGCTGGGAATCCCACTCACTGCAATGTGTTGATCCAAAAATGTTCGCAACAAGCTCTGCGCAAGTTTCCATAATTCGAAGCCTACATCCGAATTCTCTCGTCAAGCCCGGTTTCACATAACTAAACTGAAAACGCACAGGATCCAGGTTTTGTGGTGTGTGAATCAAAAGTGTAACGTTCTTAAAATTTGTGGCATTTTACCGAGCATACTTATGGCTTCATGGAAGCACTTTGCAATGACAGGGACTATGAAATGTCATAGGTGACCCCGAGTTTTATCGAATCGGTTGTCTATATTCTGCTACTACTGCTACGTATAGTCCTTGCTGCAGCCAAATGTTTCTTCAAAAGGACCACTGCAGTGCAGTGTGGCAGGGAATTGTTAACGTTGCACCATGTATGACATCCTTTCATTATGAATCCCCCTATTCATGCATTTGTACATAACTTTGCAAAAGTTTGTTGTTTTGACCACTGTATCCTGGTTGCTCTCTGGGGAAGCTTTTACCCCGCCCCGTGTTTTTTTTTTTTTTTTTTTTTAACTGTGCATGGCATTGTGTTAGGTTTTCCAACTTTCCCCAAGGAGTGGTGTGTTGCAAAACGTGTAAGCTTTTCCTTTTCTTCAAAATGCATTTTGTTGCTGTGTTTTTATCCTGATAGACTTTTTTTTTATGTACATAGCTGGTGCTTTTTCTTTATTTGTGCTTCTGCGCTTAATAGCAACCTTGTGCTAGCGTCATGGCACCAGTTTTTACGGTTCCGCATTACACACTGTCGAGACTGACTCAATTCCGGGATTTGTGATGGAACATCGGACTGTCTTTTCCATTCTGTAGGCTACAGAAAGTGTAAAAAGCTGTAAATAGTGTGCTCACCCTTCATGAAATTCAACCTAAGTGACAACAAACGACTTTCACTTTCTGGTTACGTCACAAAGCTGTACAAAGTCCATTCAAGGTTTTTCTCGTTTTTGCATCGGGCTCACACGGCCGAATTTTTTTGCAAATTTTAGAGGGCTTCGCAGAGATTTATTTATTCTCGAAGGAATTGTACCAACATCACAACCATCAAAGGTGTGTCTATAGAGTAGTGTGTGAAAGTGTTTGCATCATGACTTTGCCTCATGTATTCTTCACTGTTAAAAAACCATAAAGGCTTTTTCTGTTCCACACGTTCCCGTGTACTGTCATTTCTCGATAATAAAACCATCACCACTGCTGAGTGTTCATCACAACCACATTGTGTCTTGTGCACGTATCTTTCTTTGGTGTAAATGGAGCCTTGTGTTTCAGGGTTAAATCCTTTTTTGCTTTTCTTTTTCCCTTTTTATACCGGATTTGCATCGTAGTCACATAAGATGAAGACCAAAAACACACACACGAAAAAAACTACCGCGCAGAAATCACACACCACTACGAGCACTGTGTACAGTGATTTATCCCCCCCCCCCCCCCTACACCCCCCCAAATGTTCAGTGACACCTCCCTAACTTTTTCACCAATGTACCCCCTACAGGGGGTGCCCTTGTGAATTCAGCTTTAGACACATGTCTGTAATGATATGTTAAGCTGTAGTGACTTAACTATAATAATGACCCCCCGCCCCCCAATTTTTTCGAACACCCCTCCGTGCTTGGGATTCTGGAAAAACCACTGACTGTGTGTTCAGTACAGCTGCTCGGCACTTCGTGCTAATCTGGAGCGTGATAGATTTTTTTTTTTACCCCAAAACCTGCTCTTCCACCAGATATCGCTCGATTTTACCCTATTCTACAGCCCGCGAAATAAAACCGGATTTTCAAAAAACCGTAAAACCCAGAAACACAAGGGTCTGAGCATGAATAGGGTTTAACATTAAAAAAAAAAAAAAAAAAAAAAAAAAAACTCTGCCTTCCTTCACTAATACCTTCTTGCTGTTACATACGCTTGTTAGAAACATGAACGAGCCTCAGAAGCTGAAACCGAAATCGCTTAAATCCGCGTCCCCTTGCCTCTCGCAGGAAATTCAAAGCCGAGCGAAATTCCCCAAGATACGGTTACCAACATCGAACTGTCACCGAGGGCTCGTGAAACGCACCTTGCGACATCAAACGTGCGTGAAAAAACGCTGTCACCAAGGAGGTACACTCAACTACGCGTGAAGGAAGGCAGACTAAAGAGAAGCTCGTACTTCTCTGCTGCGCATGAGACAATGTCGCAGCCTAAACTGAAACGGGGAACGACGACGTGGATTCCGCCAAGGTCTCCGTTTGGCCTCATCCAAGAAAGCCTCTACCACGACCCGTGGAAGCTGCTGGTGGCAACGATTTTCCTCAATAGAACAACAGGTGATTCAGCTTGCTTGCATGCACCCCTCTGCTCAACACTGCCCTGCCCCCTCCCCTCTTTGGGGGGGGCGTACAAGGAAAAATGGTAGGGGGTATCGCTAAAGGGGGTACGACTTGGCATTACTGTGTGACATTACCGTAAAGGGTCAGCGTTAACTAGGGACCTGCATGTAGTGACATCATCGAGTACTTATTCTACAAACAAGGGACAAGATTGGGGTTGCACCAGAACTTCATGTGTATGCCCTCTAATTTCTCGTCTGTCGAGAGGGTCAAGTTGCGTAGTTTCAGGAGGTCGCCCTACGCATATTGCAATCATCTTTTAGTATCTAACCTGGCATCTATGTCTGCAAAGCTGCCATCCCTGCTTGCATTGGCCCCTGATTACAAGTCGCAACAAATTTGCCCAAATTTGGAAGAGAAAAGACCGGATATATCCGTACCCAAGACACATCGGCTCAGCCACAAGGGTGCTACATAGAGGAAATTGCAATTGGCTGTCTCTACACTTTCATGCTAACAGCATTTATTTTGGGTAAATTCAGGGGACACTTATTGGCGCCAATAGCTTCCAGAAAAATCTAAATGAATGCCAAAAATTAATCTAAATTACTCAAGTTAATGCCTGTGTATGGATGTTTTTTGGATATACACAGCATACACTTGTTGGGGTGCAACTCCCTGTGTGTGCACATCCTGAAAAGCGCTAGCCCTTGTGGCTCGTATGGATTTGGAAGGCGTTCCAGTGCAAACCACTGTACAATGATATTTCATCTGCAACCGTCATCCACTGTTCCGTGATGTTGTCCTGCAGATTCCCTGAACTCTGCATCGCACTTGTCACAGGAGAGAGTCAAAAGTGATCAATTTCCCCCTTCTGTAGCATAATGCACAGAGTAACCTCGAAGACGTCTTCTGCTCACAAAGATCCACGATAGCAAGGGGGACAAAAAGATTATCTCCAAGAGAGATCTCTGCAACAAACACAAGCATTTTAGAAAGACAAATTTGTGTTTTTCATAATAAGATGCATAGGCACCAACTGCGGGGGGGCTTGAGGGCCTTTCCTGCACTTCTCATTGCTTAATTTTTACAAAAATTTCAACAGGCAAAGCTGCAACTCCGAGGTTCTGGGAGTTTCTGGAAAGATTTCCGACTGCAGAGTCGGTGGTTCAAGCCCAGGAGGAGGATATCGCCGAAATTCTGCAACCTTTGGGCCTTCACAGAAAAAGGGCTCAGATCATTCAGAGATTTTCAAGTAAAAATATTTCTCTGCACAACGTCGTCAGGTATGCAGTGCAGTAATCTACCATTCCCATTTCAGACGAGTACCTCACAAAAGATTGGAAGTACCCGTGCGAGCTATATGGGATTGGAAAATATGGAAATGATTCTTATAGAATCTTTTGTGTCAATGAGTGGAGAAAGGTGAGAAGGTAGACACCTTTCATCTCATGACTGCGTCTCTGACTCTCTCTGGCTGTGTCACGTTGAAAGTTACAAAATGCTTTTTTGCTTCAATTATTAATAAATGGAGATATATTTTAGGTCATGTGGGTCACCTTATAACTGGAACAGCAACCTCTTCAGGCATTGTCCTCATTAATTTTGACTAATGAACTACGAAACATATTAGTTCAGCACAATGACATCTGTTCTTTTCGGTTCCAATGCAGTAGAAGAAAACGGCCCCACAAAGAAAAAAAAAAAAAAAAGATTCGAAGGTCATTTCTGTCGCTTTCTCAAAACCGTGCTTTTCCCTTGCCCTTAAATGAGAGGAACAACAAGAGCTGCTGCTTTTTCTCCCTCACATTTAAGGGCAAGGAAGAAAGTGCACATTTGGCAGAGCGACAAAAACGAAATGACCCCTCAAATTGGCAGCTTTTCAGGTGTCACTTCCTCACGTTGCACTGGCTAGATCCTATTTTTAAAAACAGCAAAGTCATTAGCGTACTTGACCTGGGATTTATTGCCATTTATTGCAAATGAAAAAATGTGTTTACCTATTCTCTAAAATTATGTTCGTAGTTAGCGTGGACACCCTGTGTATCTGAATTCAGATGTGTCCTTTAAGATGTTCACTAAATCAGAGGAAAAAATTTTTACAGGTTTCACCTGCAGATCACATGCTGAACAAGTACCACAACTGGTTAAGACTGCAGTCAAAATAATATTATGCATTCCAGAATTTGTAATTTATTTGTAGCCAATTTAGAGCTTCTGTATACGCAAATTTTACCAATCACTTTTGTAATTTGCACTTTAGAAATGACTTTCTTTTTTTAGCTATGCCCCAGGTGCCCATGTAAATAAAAATAAAGGATTTTTATCTACTGAAAGAGATCGTCCAATTCCACATACCCATCTTTGAGGCCCGGTCTGTGCGTTCAAAGGACACGGCAGAACCATCAGTCACAACTCAAGGAGGTGGCCGCATTTATTTACAGCTTTCCAGTAGCATAGGATGGCATCAAAAGCAACAGGAAGGTGATATGTCACACTGGTATTGAACAAACATACACACAAAAGCAATTTTGCTTTCACATAGTTTAGCCTTTTTGCTTCTCCCCTGCCCAATGATAGAGCACAATGACAGTTCACCACTCATTCATTGTGGAAGAACATGTCCACCCATGAAACGTCTAACAAACAAGATGCCTTTTTGTTTTTTCGTTAGTCCGCGAATCTTAAAACCGGATTGTTTGTGGCATGTGTTAGTTTTTAATAAAACAAAGAAAACAAAAGTTGTGACTCCTTGTGACGTTTTTTTCAGAGCTTCACATTTGTGCATGTCAGCTGCACACCACGCGTGACCATCACACTTCCAAGCGCTTGTGCAACAAAGAAAGTTTCATGTCTGGGGTACAAAATAACTTATGGTGTGGATCACGGACCAGTCCCTTCCCTCACAGGTCTCAAAGCAAGATAAAAACAAACAAACAAACAAAAACCGTCCAGTCATTGCGTGCCGAGAGCTGGTTCCCCCTTTTTTTTAAAAAAAATGGAGGAAAACAAAAATACACACTTTATACATGTTTTTCATCCCACATTTTTTGCTTTTTTTTTTTTTTCCGCTGAGATCTGTAGGTCTCTCGCCCACTTCAGAGAGTGGCCTTCGGGATGGGGAAGAGAGAGAAAAAGCAAGCGTAGAGTATGTTACAACCGGGACAAAGCTTTTTTTCCTTCACTGACAATGGAGTAAAAAAACAAATGCTGTACAGGTGAAGTCTAGAAGAGTGCGCACATGTCCACCACTGCATGCGTGTAGTTTAAAATGCCATTATAAAAACCCGAAAGGAGTTCAATGACGAGGCCGCAGCAGCCCCGAACAAAAAAGCAAAGGCCTTGCACCCATTTTGTGTGTTATATTCAATGTACAAATTGCTGTCAAGGATCAGTCTTAAAAGTCTGCATGGTGGTGCAGACAGGTGCGCAAACAACTACGTACTCGTATTTACATATGTACAAGGGTGGCGTCACACGTAGTTTTTTTTTTTCTACACTTAGAATGAACGCCAATGAGTGACACAAAAAAGAAATGAAGTCGATGCTCAGAGACCACGACACGTTACATCCGAGATTACGATACATACATCAAAGACGAGTTATGTATATGTATGTACAAGGCAATGGCTCTCTCTTTTATGTGAATGGGAAAACTCTGCATAAGGTTAGGGAGCTCCATTGTAGGCCATATGGGGGTGAAAACATAAGGTGGGAGCAACTGAGAGCGAAAAAAAAAAAAAAAAAGAAGAGTTATGAAAAAAAGCTTAAAATCCACTTAAATTACACACATTTACACGTAAAAGAAATGCAGGTACAATAAGTCTGTGGCCAACGATGGCTGCGAACGAAAACTGACCAGAGGCCAGAGAACAGAAGCGCCTGAAGTTTCGCAACGTGCCGCCACACGGGACAGCACGTAAAACGTCCTTTCTTTTTTTGTCATCGAAGAGCACCAGGAACAGTCCTCAATGTAAGACCTCTGGAAAAACTAACCGGTGGACGAGGAGACAAGACACCAACACATGGCACACACAGAGAAAAAAAGAATGTAACAATTTGCACAGATGTCAAGATGAGGATGGAGACCCACAAAAATAAACACCTCTCCCCAGCTATGTACAGTGCTTCCCTCTCTCAGGTTCCGTGCTCACGGATCAACCGCCGCGTAAAACTTGCCCGTACTTGCTGCCCGTGTGAGTGTCGAGCTGCACTCCACAAAAACAAACGGCATCAATTGCCAATTTTCAATTTTAAAATACGTAAATTGTGATAATTATGAGAGCAAGCAATGTCCACCTCAGCAAAGTCACCCACGTCTTGTGGGACAAAAATAAAAGCCGAAGTTGCTGGCATACAATAAAAAACCTTTTGGAGTGAAGGCAAGACATCTTTGTGTGTGCAGCCCATGCACGATTCACGCTTTTGTTCGTGCACAGTTTTCAATTTACACCCCCCAAAGCTACAGCAGTACTACTGAGGGTAATGGGAAAGGCTCGAGACAAGAGCGTGCGAAAAAACGAGTTCCCAAACACAGATTTCAAAATGGGTGCAAAAAAAAAAAAAATCGAATCAATTTCGAGTTCCAGCTGTCTGGCCCTTTAAAAGGCCAGACACACGCACAGGTCAATCCGCTCGTACAGAGCGATTCGTGCACTTCATTAAATGGCTGGAAAGTTTTTTACGACAGGTTTTGGGCACAGTTCCTGAAATGCCCCGAGTGAGCAAATATTCAGAGCAGCAATCTAGTTTCGGACCGCAATATCTACCTTTATATCTAGAATCCTTCAGAGACTTTGTTTTCTATGTGCAGGCACCATTCTGACTGGAGTGGAAATCTCGCTGCTCGCACACTCGCAGTCGAACACGAAAGCCCTGCCGCCTGCGCATTTAGCCAAAAGCCAAGCCTAGCTCTCTGCCCATAGGTTGACCAGTTGAGCCTGCGTCAGTACTAACCCTAGCATATCTACACCTCAAAGGCAAAATAGCAGAACAGAGAGAGAGAGAGAGTGATAAATGGAGCAGAACAGAGCAAGTAGGTAGCGTGGACGGGGCATGGTCCGGCCACTCGTGTCTCCGGGAACGGTGCAAAAGGGTTCAGTAGTAACCCTGCTGTGAAGAGGGAGGTGCGCTCCTGAAATCCACTCCTCTCGTCCTGCTTGGCGGTCCCAGGGGGTGCAGGGGGGGCCTCTGGTGCGACGGAGGGATGGGCGGCTGTCCCAGCACTCCCCCACCTTGGTGAGTGGCCGGTAGGGGAAGGGGAGGGGGCACGAACGCTGCACCACCTGGTGGTTGCTAGTGCAAAGAGAACGAGAGAACAAATAACCTATGCAGCAAGTCGGGTGCCAAAATGCATAATACGCTGGTGCACATCTTGCACATCACTTACCTGTACTGGGGGTATGAGGTACGGCTGCGGAGCAGGGTGGCGATACGAAGGTGGGGCGTACCCGTACTGCTGGTGCGGAGTGCCCATCAACGGGAGGGAGGGAGGAGTGGGTAATAGAGCACCTCCAGGATGAACCCCTTTTCCCTGTGGGGGAGGAGGTGAGCCGCTACTCTTGCCTGTCGAAATTCGAGGACACGTGCCGTTAGTAATGGGCATGCCTCGTCGTGGCTGCCCAACAGACGGACGACACCCCCAGTAATTCCACCTACCCCTCTCCTTTTCTGTGTCAGAGTCGTCATCCAAGCCGAACTCTCTCCGTAGGCGTTGGCTCAATCTCTCTCTTTTTGGCTCTGGCACAACCCACGGGTCATCGTCCTCCCTTTTGAGCCCGTCTGCCGAGAACCACAACTGTTAGGACACGTCCCAACACACAACAGCCTATTCTGCGTGCACAGGAACCTCTCTGGCAAGGAACGAACGGACAGACCTTTGAGCGGCGAAGGCGGCAAACAGTGCCCTGGCAGTTGTGAGCTATTCATGTCAGAGCTAAAGAGGTTCTCAAGAGCGGGGAGAGACCCAGTCGCTGTTCGTGGGGACTGCGGAGCCGTAGAGGGACTTACGGACCCACCCGAGCCTCCTCCTCCTCCTCCTCCTCCCTTGGCGTCTCTCATCCTCATCCGGTACTCAGACAGGCTCACCTGTACATCGACAACTGTGTTTAGCAAATGGGAATGTCTTTAACATTAGGACGATGATGATGATGATGGTGGTGATGATCATCTAACATTAGAGCTGTGCAAATGGTGAACGCAGCAAAATGTGCTGTGCTGTTAAGAGTGCTGTTAAGAGTGTGTGCTGTGCTGTGGGTTTAATCATGAAATGTCACGACAGTCACTTAACGGTGCACTGCGAGAGGAGGCACATAAGAGGCAGACTTTTCGTCCCATACTCAGAAATAAGTTCCAGATGTGAAACGAGCACTGAGGTGGTTCTTCCACCTGGAGCATATACATTCTACTGCCACAACTGGATGCTTTCTGTCACGTGAAATGCTCTACTGAACGTGTCGTTGCATCCAACAACCTCCCGCAGACGATATACATACATTCTCTGCACCTGTAAACATGTTCTGGGCAGTTCCACCAGTGCTAGTACAAACAGCTGCCATTTTTGCTCGGCAGTGTGAATTGGTCGTGGCAGCCGAACGAATTGGTCAGAGCGAGTGAGTCGCTCAGACGAAACCATACTCCTCACGGCATGCTCACAGATTCATAATACACGTGCACGTCACTCGAATCGGTTGTTTCATTCGTGTGAAAACGACTTGCTAAAACTCTGTATTTGAACCAAAGATCTGCCAAATTTATCCCATGGAAGATGGAACTGCCAGGTGTGCATGGTATTACAGTAAGCGATCGATGACCCCAGTATATTCGATGCATCGTTATGAATTCGACATACATAATCACTATATTCAACCTGAATATCAAACACTTCGAATATTTGCACAGCCCTATTCAACATGCTTCCCTAGTTCAAGCAAATAAATGTAATTTTCCCCCTCATGTCACAACGTCATTTTGTTACGGTCGTAATTGTGACTGAACACAATCACCACGGACAATGATTTCCCACATGGGCACTTAATATGCCATGAAACTCAGCCTTATGGTCTGAATACAGTAGGATCTCGTTAATTCGAAATCACTTAATTCGAACTCACGTCCAAGCCACATGTATTTCATTGGGGAGGAACTCTCGACAATTCAAACGGATGAGCGTATACACGGGATCAATCGAACCAATGGCTCCCGCACGTCGGAACAGAACAAGCCACGGGACCCCATATCTCCCTGGTTTTCCCCGACCTTCCGTACGGTGCGCGTGTCCATTTCCCCATTTTGTGGTATCCGAGGACGCCCTGACCTCTTTACGATAGCAAGAAGCGTACGCGAACGCTTGAGTTTCTCCCTTCGCCCCTCTTCTCTCTCTCTCTTTTCCTGTTGATGCCACGAAGGGTGAAGGTGCATTCACGCGGCTTCGCTTGCTTTTGCGACTTCGCGACAGTCAACATCGTTAGCAACCTCCTCACTGTCATCGTTTATTTTACTGGCACCATGGCGAAAAGAGAGAACTATGCAGCAAAGTAACCTCGGCATAGCCGATGCTGTGGAGACGTCTGGGCCCTTCACTGACGCGGACATCATCAACACTATGTGCTTCAGCTCAATTCAACTGGAGAACCGTGCGGACTGCAGCGACAAAGACTCGGACGACCGAAGTCATGAACCAGTGCATCTGATGTAGCATCGGCGCTGGATATGGCAGCGCACTATTTTTCTTCTGAGGAAAATGCGGATGCCGCGCTTGAACTTGTGCACAAGTTGCAAGCGACGCTAACGGAGTCTCACTCCAGGAAACTGCTGCGAGTGCAAATGGCCCTTTTTCACAACTGCTTATGCGCATGCGCACGACCTTGTGTGCATTGGACAAGGTTAGCCCCATGTTCGATAGATGGCGCTGGATGGGGACGACTGAGTTGGGACACCGCACGAACGGCACAAGCTCGTCGGACCCACTCTGGAGCAGTTTCGGTCATTTGCGCGACCCATGTGGGTTTTTCCTGGTGCGCGCAGAGGGTGGTTCGCTGGAGAGCTGCTAGGATACAATGTGTACGTGAAAAAGGCCCATTACTGACTACTTTCAACCCTAACTTGCTTCATAATTTATGCGAATAAATTTTTGTGAACACACGCGAGGCCTGTATTTCCTTCAAAGTTGTAACGTCCGTGACGCTCATGCGGTTTTCTTCGCCGCAACACCAGTTAGGCCTCGGGAATGTAACATGGATTGTGGCAGAGCCTGGCAGCAGTAACGATTTGAAATACACTAAATAATTTTCGTGCGTCATAAAGTGAAACCGCGAATGTATAACACAGCACAAAAGTGTCTCTAGAAGCTTCCGCGTGCTCCCCGTGTGCAAGCTGCCTTCCAGGAGAGCGTCTCCCCTTTAGTTCAAACTCTTCTTAATTCCAACAAATATCCCGGCCCCCCCTCGAGTTCGAATTAACGAGGGTCTACTGTACAACACTTCGGAAGATTATGTTTCTTCTATCTGAATATTCACTCGCAACGACAACCATATGGCTGTCTTTGCAAGCCAGCACCCCGACAAAACCATAACCTGTAGATGGGGACACTTCCCATGCCAAGACCACCGCCACCAACAATCAGTCGCTGAATGTCTATCACCCTAAACGAAAAGCAAACCAAGGGGTCCCTACCGCAACTCGATACCTTCCACTGTTGTCGTCCCTCACCTTCCGCTTTTGCGCGCTGCTGCCACCGCACTGCGCCACGTTCCTCCCAGACACTTCCCCAGAGTTTGCGGCGGAGGGCGACGTCGACACAACGGGCGCTTGTTCCTCCTCCTCACAAGTCATTGTTTCCCCCATTGCACTTTGCTGCTCCTGAAACTGAGGCTGCTGCAGCTTCGAAGGGTCCGGCAACCACGTCACCTCCCCTCCTCCCCCCTCCACCCCGCCGTCCCCACTGTCCGTAGCGTTTGTCCGCCAGACCACAGTGTCCGTGACACCGCACGCGTTCGTATCACTCGTATCCGACGTAGTCCGCCACCGCTCCGTCGCGTTGCACAAATTAGTGTCCGTGGTGGAGTCCTCGCAGTCGGGCATTGCGTCCATGCTGCTTACTTCGTCGTCCAGGGGCGTCGGGGGGTCTGTGTCCAACGTGTCGTCGTCTCCAGCAGCTCCCACGGTTCCGTAAGAATCTCCTTCCTACAACAACAACATTTTGCAAGTTTTACTGAGACATTGGCAAGACTTCCACCGTACCATATGCCAAGATACCTCATTGTCAAGGATGCTTCGCACCTGCTTTGTAAAGAGCTACTCACTTTTCCTGCATTAATGACTCCTTACTGTATTTACTTGCATAACTAAGTCTTCTTCCTGTCTTTTTTTTTACAAAAGGAGACTTTCTCGTGTCATACAGTGGGAGCATTAATTGCGAGATAAAAATATTAGACCCGAATGCTGAACAAGACACACATACATACAGACATAAACAGACGAACGCATAGAGTTGCAATGTCGTCTGATTCAGAGAATAGTTGTGGACAATTTCAAACGCAGGTTTTTTGTGGCTACCAATGGTTGCCCACATGCCGATGACTGCTCACCTCCGAAGCTATGCCCGCCAAAAGCACGTCGTGACTGGCAGACACCTAATCGCTACGTCACCTCGTTAAAGAGATCAGGCTTTCTCTATCTAGGTGGCGCTGCTCTGGCACTCGCTCAGTGATGGCTTGCACTGTGCAATACGGGTTGGGCAAAGCTGGGGCGCGTTAAATATGTCTAAGGCCCTCTGTTTTCTGCTGCGACAAATTCAAAATTCCGCGACACTGACTCGTAAATTCTACGAATTTCCGCAGCGAGCAGTCAACAGCTGCTTGAAATGGGAGACACTTTCTTTTCTTGGATAATGTGGGAGCAAAAAATATGTTATAAAATTACAGATTCAATGCACTGTTGTGGCTCAGCATTACATACATGATATCTTGCGTTCTCATCTGATGCGGTCTGTCGCCTGAAATCATTTTATACCTGCTGAAATATCTTTCAGCATCTATAGAGTTCATAGTAGCTTTATAGGAAGGAGTTTACAATACATGCCCTGGGAAAGTTACATTTTTAGTACTGTACACCCCTTTTTGTTCTTGGGCTGTAGCCACTATTTAAAAGTCTTAACTTCTTGAAGGCAACCTTCCAGATATCAAATCAAAATCCCCCACTGCTACCGCTAAACTGCATACGGGAGGGACGCCGCCCATTCCTCAAGTGAAGTATACACAAAAAACTTGGGCTAATGTTATCCAAAGCTAAACTACAATCTGTCTGTTTTGTCCTGCAGCATAAACAATTTCGTAACGCAGGCTTCAATTTAGTAGGGGCGGCTTCACCTCATGCAGGGAAGCGTCAGGTGAAGCCAACTTTCGGGAGGTGTCGTTCGTATTCGGCGAATAGTCAAATTATCCGAAAACCCGGATATTGGATATTTTGATTCGCGAATCGTATAATTCGAGAAATTGATATTCGATTTGAATTTGAGAACTCTAATATCCACACAACCTTAAAAATAAAGGATTCCGTGGAACTCTGTGCCAAACGAAGGATTCCGCGATTAATTCCGAATTCCGCGAAATTTCACGGAATCACGGAATCGCGGAAAACGAAGGGCCTTAAATATGTCCAAAGGTTGAAAATTAAAAAAATGATCAGCATTTGTGCGGTAAAGTTGAGGGTGCACTAATTGAGCCAGTAGTCCACTGCCCCACATGCAAGCAAGGCCGCTTACCTCTGTGCAGCGATGTTCGGCACTCGCTGCCATTTCTAACACACAGTCTCCCATGGGGTCTACTAGGTGGTGCATCGGGGGCAGTGGGGAACCCACAAGTATCCCATCCATGCACGAATTTACTATGGCCGGCGGTGCCTGGAAGGACAGCAAGGTTGCAGCAGCTTCGCCAGTTGTGGGCGAGAGTCCTCCCAGAGAGTCCACCGACTCCATAGACTTCCTCATCAAGCGGCGCTTCTTCAGGGGCGTCACCAGATCTGCGTAAAAGGGGACGGTCCGATAACGAGTCGAGGCTAAAACGCGAGATCAACTAACCGCCAACGTTGGTTGGTGACACAGAATGATTGCTGTCGTCACTACGGTTCATCGATGGGCTCGGCGGCCCATCCACAGTGACGTCGCCTCCCAGGTCGTCGTGTGGCCCGTCTTCCGAGAGCTCGGATGTTTCCCCGCACTCGAACATGGCCTGCCGTAACCACCGCTGGAACACCAACAGTACTACAACATCAGGGCACACTCCGAGAAAGAAAGGGGTACCGTATCTGACCGCATGTACCTAATGCCAACCCGTGTACAGTAGAACCTCGCTAATTCGATCTCGCTTAATCCAAAATCCCGGTTCATTTGAAGGATTGCTGCGGTCCCGTCTTCGCGCTTTGCAATCTGACCGCGTAGTTTGAAGATAACTTGCCCGTACCCCTTGCCCGTACCCCGCTTAATTCGTAAGCTTCCCACCGAACTACTTCATTTACCGTCGGCTTTCAACCCGCGCAACGACGACCTGCCATAAAAACCACGCGCTTGCTCCCTTGCTGACTTCCCTTTCCCAGTCGCCTATCATGCGCAGCAACCTCCTCGCTCCTCGCGCACCTTTGCCACCCAGCACCCCAGCTGTGCCCGTTACGGATTATGCGGACCGCATTTTTGGGTTGGTTGCTTTCGTTTCGTGATTTTGTTGAGATCCTTCCACTTCTTGTCTGTGAGCTGTCGAGTGAGCCCGTGGGTGAAGTACGAGATGCTGACGATGAAAGAAAAAGTGGCGATCATCGCAGCCGCGAGATCTGCAACGTGGTGTAAGCGAGGAGGGCTTCGTGTCTTTCAAATAGTGCGCCAGGACAGAAGACACAGAACAGACCTGTGCCTGTGCCGCAACTCTGGCGGGAGACTTCGTTCCTGAACACTGCTCGCACAAATGAACAGGGTGACAATCGCAGCAATGAACCTAAGCACGTGCAGTCGTTTTCGGAAGGTCTTTCTTAGTGCACCAACCGGGTGCAAGTTCAGAATCAGAATGTTGCTAGATCAGAATGCTGTATGCAACTTTGTATAAGCCAATGGCACATGCAGCGATATGATGAACTTCGTAGCCTATCATGAACGAACGGTGACGTGCGATGTCAATTTCCGGAAAGCAGCAGACGAAGATAAGTTCGTTCTTCGGCAAATAAATACGTATTTTCCTTAACGGTGTGCCCAGGTTTGCTTGATTCGATTTTTTTTTTAACAGTCAGACGACTTCGAATTAAGGAGTTTATACTGTATAATGCGAAGTGACATTTTCACTGTCCCACAGGAGAAAAGCTACTGCGACTAGTGCTATGCAGGATTGTTGCGGGAACACCTAAAACTGCAGCTGGATCGGAAGCAGAAGTGGATCGGATGTGAACACTTTCCAGATGAGTTAGTGATCAAAAACGTCATGCGTAATCACTAGCTGCTGCGCTGCTTACACGTTTTTTGCAATCTAGGAGATAGGCGGCTGTAACTGCTTCCCAATTTACTTCTTTTATTTATTTATTTTTTTGCTTAGAGTGCATGGCAATATGCAAATTACATTGTTTTCTGCTTTCTACAATAGACGTAAGAACTAGCCAGTGCTCAAGATTACATGTTCATGGCAACTGATCCAAGTCATGCCAGCCCTTATACTACGACAATGTGGCCAACAAGGTTCACCTTTTTTGCAGATCCACTGGAACCCTGCTGACATCCAGATGACTGTCCGAAGCTGTTACGACGGAGGTGGGCGGCCGATATTCCACCAGATGCATCCTTGGTGCATCGCACGAAGCACGGCGCCTCCGGCAACATTGGGAATGGCACTTCAGTGGCCTTACCCTGCAGCCAGCCTTGCATCAAGAACTGTCGCAGAAAGGGGCCACCATATCACATATACCTACTCATGCTACACGCTGGGACAACGTAAAAGCTACAGTGACAGAGGTATATCTCTGTTCACGGATAATGTAGTCGACCCGTTGAGGGAGAGATAGGGATAAGAGAAGATGGCAGACGAAATAGCTGATTCACATTTTGTTAACACATGCAAATGTACTCTAAGTACGTCACCTCTGATGAGTGCTGTCAGAACATGATCAGTGTACGAGCAACAGTGTGAAGCACGCACATACGCCATGTTTCGAGCCTGAAGTTTTCGGGAAATTTTTTTTTTTTTAATTTGGGGAGTAAAAATAGTGTAAATAAATATGTGCTCTATATTCATGCAAATTAGTGTGGGAAAATTTCCAGTACGCTAAATTCGGGGACAAATCGGGCTCAGTTACTCAAACTAATTGAACTGGTCCGGTACAAATGGTGATGTAACTGCATTTGTTGCCAAACAAGTTAGTATGCATTCCTACAGACATCTCAACGAGGGCAATTTGCCAGGTAAAAATGCCGGGTTTCACCCTAAAGAGGCAACCTTCAATTCGGGGTGCAAATTCGGGGAAGAATCAGGTTAAACCCTAAAACTTCAGGCTCTAACTACAGGGTTAGTCTAGCAAACGTTACACTTTTCGATCGTATCGTAAAAATAGAAGACGGGGCTTAGCCTACCCCAAACTTTGAAGACTGATAGCCATTTGTCTCAAGTTTTATTGCAATTTTTTGTAAGCACTATGGTCATGTAGAAAGAAAATTAAAAATCAAGCAAAAACTCGCCCCATGCATTTTCAATGGCCTATCTCACGCAAAAAAAACGTCATTTTTCCTTGTGTCCGCTTCACATTCATATCACCTCACACAGGCGCTGCCTACAACGATGTGACATGCCCATTCTGACCACGATTCTGACGTTATGCACTAATACTCCTCTTCTGTATGGTGGTGCCACCTGTGTGCAGTGAAATGAAAATGAGGCGCACACTAGAGAAAATGGCGGCTTTTGAGTGAGGTAGGTCATAATAACGTTTGCTAGACTAACCCTGTATGTAACCAAGTACCCGCCAAAGCCAATCACAGACGTCGTTAGATTTGTGGGCGGAGTTGCCCTGTGGGAGTTAGCTCTCAAAGGAAGGAATAGAAGCTCACTCTTTTTGATTTTGGCAGAGCAAAGCCCTTGGTCGTGACATTCGGTGAGGACGCCGGAGACCTGGGAGCAGGGGTCGTCGACGGTGGAGTTCCACAGTGGTGCAGTTCACCACTTTCTTCCATCAGCGCTTGTGGAGGCTGCAGCTGTCCGCATATTTCTTGTGACGACGCCAGTGTTAGGTGGGCTGCTGCTACCTCCTCGGGGGACAGCAACATTTCTAAGCTCCCACTACTCGTGCGTGTACGTCGCCTTGACATAATGTTAGATCCTCTTCTCCGCTTTCTACGTGGAACAAAGGGTGGCCATGCAACACAACTCCATATATTACCAGGAAAGATGAGTAAGGACCAAAATTTTCCATCAAAGTGTTCTACACACGTTCTACAGTTCTATAGTACAAGGGCAAAAGTTCCCTCACCCTTTCTTTGCTGCCCTTGTCTGTGGAGTGCTCGTAGTGACCTGCACAGCTTCTTCCATTTGGGTGGCGCTAGGGGTGACCGGTACCTCCACAACCTCTGGAACTGTGGTGGCCTCTACAGTCACGCTTTCCTCTACGTCAGCTTTTACTTCTTCTGGAGCCACCCACTCATTGCTTTGATCCTCTTCTATCCTTTCGTTCTGATGTGCAAAGTAAGGTCTCGTCACATCTTCGGCAGTATTTGAAAATATGGAAGCCCCATTTTCAAATTCCACTCGAATATCATTCACCCAGCTTTGAGTTTTATGGAACTGCAGTGTAGATCGTCTGGAACGAGCCCCCCCATGGAGGTACCCAGCGGTTGCCATTTGGTTGTGTGAAATATGTCAGCTAGAATGAATGGCCGAAAGGATAAGGACTTGGATAAGGATAAGATATTGGGGGGACCACCAGTCCCTTCTCCCTTCATGATAACTGGCACTTCTGTCTAGTGATCCTGGCCATCATTTACTGCTTCGACAGCTCCGTGTGTCTTTTGCTGATAATGACTGCTGATGATTGGGGGTTCTATGGCGCACAGCCAGCAAATGTCCTTTGCGTACATGAAACTAGATTTTATTGCTGCACCATAATAATTATGGCAAAAGACCTTTCTGTAGGCATCGCAGAAAAGTTCCTGTTTATACTGTACCTTGACCTCTGGGCAGTCGAACTGTTGTGATGGTGCGGGTATGACACTGCCCTTGTGATGTGCCATTCGCTCAAGTGCCTGCTGACGCCTCTTTTCTGTCCTTTCCATTTTCTCGAAGGCTCGCATGATAGCATCGATTTTACGTTCCTCCCGCGTCTGCACAATGCACGAAAGGCAGTTGGTAAAAGGGGAGCCTGCGGTTAGCACGCTTAATGGAACGGAAGTTTTACCATTTTTCTCCGTCGCTGCGAAGTAGGTCGACTGTCGGGCTCTTGATCTTCAGAAGTGCGGCCCTCTAGGATTGATAATGCATCTGGAGTTGGAGAAGTTGCTCCAGTGGGTGCCTCTTGCACCTAGGAAAAAAAAATACACTGATGAACAGTTCTGTAAACGTAGTTACTAACTTGAAATTCAAGGAGCCAAATTGCCATCACCGAATGCCTTACAAAACTAAGGTGTTTCTTCATCTAGTGCTTATTAATGGATACAGCTTCTAAAGTCCTTGTGCATGAAAAAAAAAATTTGAAAAACACATTTATGTCACTCAAATGGAACCCTATCTTTTTTTTTTTTTTTACAATAAACTGTGGTCACTCCCACAGAGAAACTTATTGTGCTGTACCTATGTGGAAGATTCATACACATGATCTTCACCCCCTTCTATGCTCCGGTGCTTAGAACAGATCAGTGTTTCTCACCTTACGCTGTGCTGGGGGGAACCAGTCATTGTGAAAGCGTGACTTCGAGAAACCTACTACTACTACAGAACGACAAGATGTCGATACCTGTTGGCTCCACACTTTGGCATATTAAAGCTGGCATTGAGTCACTGAATAGCTTCGCTATTGCATTCCTTTTCGCCGGCACTATGCAGACAGCCGTCTGGCAACATTGAGAGCTCCACTCTCCCATTGGACAAAATATGCAACTCGGCGGGATTTTGCTGACAAGCCCGTGGAACTGCACACTCTTTAAAGTGAACTTCACCGCATAGCACGCTCCCAGCCAACTATCATCCCTAGTGATATCGTTCTCGCACCTGATTTGTTAAAAACAAGAGGCGTACGCCTTTTTGTACCAACGGTGTACTGCATAAGCAGTACAAAAAAGGCACACGCCTCCCGTTTTCAACAAATCAGCACAGAGACCGATGTCATTCGAAACGGTGGTTGGCTAGGAGCGTGCCATGTGGTGAAGTTCCTTTTTAAGAGCACATTTTCTTTCGCCCAGGCAAAACGACCGGCTAACTTGCTGCGGCAAACTTATTTCACATCGCGAATTGCAGTGCAGTGACCGTAACAGCGCGTGCGATTTTGTTTAGAGGGCCTCGATCTATTATCGTCATGGAAGACGCAAAAGTGTGGTCGAATAAAGAAGAAAGAATGAATGTCTACAGACGGGATTCGTCATTAACATAGCAGACGGACCTAATGGAGCCAATATGGCGTCCCCACACAACGGCCCCTGGTGTAGAACTTGCAGATGTACATCAGTTGCAGTACTCTGAAGCTATTCAGTGACTCCAGGCTGGCATATCGAGGATGGCCGAGCGCAAGTCTTGGTATGCACTCGGGTTTCCCTCCCTGTAGCTTGACAGCATCATTATCATCATGATTAGCATCATTATCGTGAAACTTCAAGACAAGACTCGAAGAATCCTGGTTGAGAATCACTGCCTCGTACTATGTCAGGAGTGATGTGTTGGACGACACTTAAGGAAGACATACCTGGTGGTCTTGGTTATTTGTGACAGGCACCTGGTGGTTCATCTTGACAGGAGAGGGCAGGCCTCGTCCCACCCCACGTCCACCTTCTTCCTCTTCCTCCGTAGAATGCAGAGTGACCGAACTGCTGGAGCGGCGGCCTCGTCTTCGCCGTTCCCCCCTGAAGGTGGGCACACGTTACAATGCAAAAACGCCCGACCAAGGATCTGAAGCCCTTTGGGAACTTACACTGCAAAAGACTTCCTTCCTTTTGTGCCAATGTGGCAGTCATCCGAACCACACGCGCATGTCACGCTATGGATACTGAAAGGCAGACAAAGAAACATCCTTCAGGATCAAGTTGATAAGGATAGTCTGGATAGTGTATTGGCAGGGTAGCATTCCAGTTTTTACGACACTGGGCTGCTTTCATAACCATTTAGATGAGCTGCATTCATAAAGCTTACACGGTGCTCCGTCAACGTGACGACAATATCGGAAGAACAAATATTGGTTTTGCGGCTGTAGAACATTTTGGAGGAACCCCGTTAATATGGACCTTCCGTTCAGTGTTTGAATAGTGGGCAGCATCCATGTGATAATATTGAGCTGAACCTTTGGAAGTGCAAATCAGTGTTTACCATTCTCGGTAGTTGAAGTCAAAAGGAACGGTGATCTCCTCTTCTCTTCGAATATCTCTTAGAGACACCAGGAACAGGTGGAGAAGTCCATCTTGTATTATGTGCTGAACCTACACAATTACACGCTGGATCAGGGAAGCTGTCCCAGCGCTCTGCACTAAAGCGGCGGGGCAAGGACAAGGAAAACGTCCCCACCTCTGCATTGGGAGAACATGAGCGCCGAACGAAGCGAGCCTCGTTGCCGTACTCCCGCGCATCTACACACACGTGCTCTTCCTTGTTTGGCTTATAAAACAACACGTATGGGTATAACCTGCGAAAACAAAAGAAAAAGAAGAGGGTTATTATTAGAGCCTGAAGTTTTCGGGAAATATTTTTTTTCTAAATTCGGGAGGGATACAAATTGGGTAAATAAACGTGTGCACTAAATTCATGCGAATTCGGTTGAAAAAACTGCTGGTATGCTAAATTCGGGGAGAAATCGGACTCAGTTACTCAAACTAACTGTAGTGGTTTGGTACAAACAGTGATGCAACTGCATTTGCACCAAAAAAAGCAAGTTAATGTATTCCTACAGAAATCCCAGTGAGGGGAATTTGCCGGGTAAAAATCGGGTTTCACCCTAAAGGGTGAACCTTCAATTCTGGGTGCAAATTCGGGGAAGAATCGGGTAAAACTTAGGGTACCTAAACTTTAGAACCTTTTAGAACCTTTAGAACCTAAAACTTCAGGCTCTAGTTATTATCAATAGTAAATTATTAAGAGTTTAAATAATAAATTAAGAAATGTTAAGAATTGAATAAGAATTGATTTAATAAATAAATTAACTAATATTAATAAGTTATTAATATTTAATAAATATTAATAATAAAATAATGAGCTATGGGGACATCAACGGGTGAACATGACCACTCACCTCTTGTTGAAGACAGGATTCTGTTCGTGGAACTGCTGAGCAGACAGGAACTTCCCTCTGAACTCTATGATAGGCTGCTGCGCAGGAACAAAACAGGTGGCAACCAGCCGCCGTGTCCCGTCTGGTCCGTTCGCAACTCGCCACGGTTGAGACCCCGTCGGTCCCACTGCGGCCCCTGTCTCGCACACCTTGCGCACCAGTTCTTCCTGCGGGTTATATAATGTTGTCGGGAGAGTAAACAATGAAATGACACACAAAGTAGCTGCAGACGAACTCCGGTACGCCAAAGCCTGAGTTTGGGCAAAAAAGAAGAAGAACTGAGGACAGGGAAGTTCTTCTTCTTTGCCCAAACTGGCTTTTTCGCAGTACGGAGTCCCTCCACCAACTCGCTGCAATTACATTATCTTGTCCTTACATTTTTTTACATTTAATTACATTTTTTTATACATTTATTATACATACAATACAATACATTTAATTACATTATTTTATCTGCGGATGAAGCTCCACATTTTATTGCACACACAGTACAAAATCACTTACTACGACTGTGGACCCAAACCTTATGCCGTAACCTCATATTATACAGTATTCGGGAGTTTTGTGCATTTGGTTTTAAAAGCGCACACACGTAGAAGGACAGTCAATACCGTAGTTGAAGAGCACAAAAACAAAAGCACCGAAGACGATCGTACATTTATTATGGTACCAGCTTTCGTGCACGAGGCTGCATTTCCTCAGGTAGGAAAGTGCAGCCTTGTGCACGAAAGCTCGTACCATAATAAATCTACGATAGTCTTTCCGTGCTTTTTTTGTGCGTTGGTGTTGTAAAAACCGCTAAAAGCGGCTTCCGTAAATCCCGGTTTTCCGTAGTGGTCCAGTTGACAAGGATCATCGTATTGATCCAGGTGTTTCATGCAGGGAGGCAAAGTGCAGCCGACTATGATTTGGATTGCGCAGAAGGCTTCTGGTTCATTACAAGCAAGGATTCCATACTCTCATTGCTGGCTTCAGTTCAGGAAGCCATTCCCCGTTTTAAGCAACCCCGTGCACCAGTCAAGAGAACCTACGTGTTGACCATTGAGCTTGAGAGACCCTGCCATGAGCTGCACTTCAGGCGAGTACTGGTTGATGAGAGCAGCCTCGTAGCGTTCCTGGAGGAGCAGAACACTTTCACGCGGAGGACTGGACCATGCATCTCTCGCCACCTCTTCCTCCACCGCTCCTCCGCTCTTACATATTTCGGACTATTGGGAGAGAAAAAATCGAACAATCGCAGATGCGAGTCTCTTTCTCCACTATGTCCGAGGGCTTACTTTGACAGAAACTTCAGCCAGATTCAGGAACCTGTTCTTAGGCACTTTCACCTGAAAGACACGTCGACATGTAGTACTCACGATGACACCTCCACAGGCATTTAAATATACTCACAGTTCGAACTATCTTTTTTAACTTTGCCTTCTTCTTTTCTATACGTTCTTTCATGCCCTGCAGAAAACAACGGTAACATCGTGAGACACATACACCTCCGGGATCCGTACCGTACCTTGGACGAGCCAATCCTCTTGACGGGTAGCTGTTGAAGAACCTCCCCTTTCGACTCGGACTTGCGCCGTCGCCGCCGCATTTTGAGCCTCCCGCGGGGTCCTGCTTGGCTCCTTCCATCCCCCGACCCTCTGTGCTGCCTCGGTCCCCCCACATTCTCGTCGCCCCCTCCACCCCCGCTCTCATCTGACGTAGACTCTTGCCGTGGAAGAACACCTGACAGAGTAACTGAGTGAGGGCCCTCCACTGCACGCCTCAACAACAACAACAACAACAACACTACAATGATGCGGTCCCGTCGTGCAAGAGCGTGTATTTCACTTACGAGCCATCTCTTCTTTCTTGCGTGCCTGCAGTGCCCTCGCCCTGTGCCTGTCCACCCGTCGGGGATGGCACAGCTCACAAAGGTAGGTGTCCGGGATGCGGCTGCGATCGAGGCCCATGCAATCCACATGTTGCCACACACTGCAACCAAAAATAACTCAATTTCAAGATTAGCACAAAGATGCCAGGGCAGTACTTTCCACACAAACACAATACAACAACAAAACACAAGAAGGACCAAGGCAAGCTTAAATGTAACAACCCTACGCTAAGCCCAAGAAGGATTAGCCCACCATAATGTGATTTTGCAATGCTGCGCAGCAGCTTATTGCATGTTGCCGAGTGTGAGCCTACTGTGTGTTCTGGTCAACCCTCAAAGACCAGGTCACCATGTGACAGCACAGTGCGGGTGCAGTTTTGTATGGCTACGATGAACTTGTGAACCACGGTGTGATGATACAATGTTGAATGTACTCTTGCGCGTTCTGTCTGCAGTGTCCTGCTCTCGGTGCAGTGTGATGTCGAGCACAAAACGTTGATAAGAGAAGAAAGTCTATACACTATGGGGAGTACCACATAGTCTGCTACACTGGGCCCCTTCCTAACAGGCTGCTAGAAGTATTTGTAAAGAACTAAATCGACTTACGAGCAGCGGTCACAGCAGATCATATATTCGTCGTCGTGATTAAACCCACTGCAATGCAGAAAGGAAAAAAACGTTTTAATCCTGTTGGCGCTAGCAAAATAAAGCAGCAAGTGCATTTATCGAGGATCATGTAAGCCAGCTACAGGGGTTTTGCTATACAGACCAGATGCATCTCGTGATGCTGTCCTCTTGCGTGTCTTGTAGTCCTCTGCCACAGAGACTATTGTTGCCACAGTCCACCTCCTCGTCTTGCCGGCTGTTTCCGTTGGAAGGCAGAGAGGAGGGGCAGCTGCTGCCCCCCTCTTCCTCAGAACACACCACCACGCCGTTGATGTGAGCCACTTGTGAAGGTGGTGTCCTGAACGGTTGTGGGGGAGGACTTTGAGGTGGTGTAGGGGGCGGAGGGGCACCGTAGTTGTGATCCTAACGGGTGGAAATTAGTACATTAGGCGTTTGCGTATGCGTAACTCGACTGCGAGGTCACTCTTTTTCCTTCGACTCTCTACGATTTCCCTGATGAAGAGTCAAATGGTTCATCAACCTCCAAACAGTCTGATAATGAACTTTCTGAACCTACTGAACATAGCTATGCAAGACCTGCAACGAAACTCCTTCTGTGTTCCCAAGGGAGCAGTTGTAAGTGTGGGCAAAACGCAAATTTTCGCTCCCCCTCGGTAAAACTCGGGAATACATGCCTGTGACTATCGAGCAGAAACAGAGATACCAGGGAAAGCATGAAGTCTAATTTTATGCATTTGAGCTTTCAACACTGAAATCTCAAGAAAAACGACCTCACCTGATACGGTAGCCCAAAGCAGTTGGCATAGCCATGGTGGTGATGCGAAGCGCCGTGGTGGGAGCGGTGCTCCCGAGACGGGGTGGACCGTGCCGGGGAGGCCGTGACTGCTGGCGAACTGGGCAGTGGTGCCAAGGGTTCTTCTTCCACAGATACAAGGGCCTCCACCCTATTGTGTTCAAAGAAAGTGTTGCATCACACTGGGCGATGTAACTTTCGAACGAGTCATGAGGGAACGTGGGAAAATCTCACCCGAGACACAGGCCAGCATCAGTGCGCGCCTCGACCACAAAAGCTGGCAGTGGCGGAGCTGCCAGCGTCGAGCCAGCATCAGTTGCTTCAAGCTGTTGCTGCTGTAGGACCAGGCTCATGCTGTCGCCAGAGAAAGGCAGGGCCTCAGCCAGCGTGGGGAGCTGCCTCTGCGCGGGCGGCGCCACCGCACGGGCGCCTCCCATCCCCACAGGCCAAGGGTGCCGGGGCGCACCACGTGCCCCCCTCCATTGGGCATCAATCTGCGCAAAACATTCTGCTGTCTTATGCATTCAAGCGCTCCTGTAGCTCGGTGCAGGTACAGGTCAATAAAGAAAAAGACAGACTCTACTCACACAAAAAGTCTATATAAAGCAACGCTTTGCAAGTTACATATATCAAGCTTATAAATGTAAGCATATGGAGGCATCAACGAAAAGTAATGACATTCGTGGATGCAGACATGTTCATATTCACAAAGACAAGCACAATCGTAGGGGGCGGCACCTTTCTCAAGTAGCACATCAGTAGCCCAGGCCACCAAAAGGGGCAGACAAGCGTAGCTAGCACCGTTCAACTCTCAGTTGCATGTTACGATTAAAGACCGAACGCAAGCCAAATCTAAGAAAGTGCTGTCTCATACGCTTTGCTATGATGTTCAGGGTCGCTGTGCAAGGTATTTCAATTAAATTCGCAATCATCTGTTTATAGCCTGCAGTTTTGCTCTCATGATGTCACTTGAAAGAACTGATGTTCTGAGGCTCGAACAACACAGAAGGGACAAATACATACAAATCCTCAATTTGCCTAAGAAATTTACGATGAAAGATGAAAGTCACTGAAAAGGTTAGCCAGCTGTAGGACTCGAACCCGAACCTTGAACAGTTGCCGCCTGCGTCAATCCCATCGTATGAATGTGTGTATGAGTGAGCAAAAATGTAAGAGTGAAAGAAGGATGAGTGGGAGAGAGTGGTTGGTTTGTCTCTCCAGATGACGCACCCTGGAAGTCGCTGAGGAGGCGTGTTAGCTTTGCTCAATTGGTAGAGGCCTGGACCGGTAATCCAGAAGATGTGGGTTCGAGTCCTACAGCTGGCTAACCTTCTCAGTGACTTTCATCTTTCATCATGATGTCACTGTCCGCAGCTTCTGTTTTTTTTATGTGCAAAAGGTCCAAGCCGCTAATTCGAGACAAAGCTTCTTCATTACGTTCTGTCATAGCTCAAATCAGTCCTGAACCATGGTTTATCTTTTCTATGTTCTATCTATCTATGTCCTGACGTCTGCTATGGTGCATTTAACTTGTGCTTACTTCACCGTAGAACTGAAACCAGATGCGAGCGCAGGGCTCATTTTTCTTATTTATCTAAAAAGCACGAGACTCTGCTGGATGAAATTTTGCATGTGGCATCAACACGTAACTTACAATCGAATAAAGGCCTAATTTCAAGATCAAACAACAGCTACAGATTGAATTATGTCAAAGTCCTTCTGCGCTTTTAACGGCCTCAGCTGCCACTAAGAGACTTGAGAAAAGTGCTGGCCATTAAAATGGGCCTTTTTCACAACTGCTTATGCACATGCACTGTGGAGCCAATAACCTTGGATGCGCCGGACAAGGTTATTTCAGTGTTCAATAGATGGCGCTGGATGGGGACGACAAGAGTGGGGAGCAGTGGGGACAATGCACGAACTCGTCGGCCCCTCTCCAAGAGGCGTTTTGTCCTTTATGCTACCTACGTGGGTTTGTTTTGGTGCATGCCAAGGGTGGTTCGCTGGGGAGCCACTAGGATACAATGCGAATGTGAAACAGGTCTGTTGTGCCCGCCTGTTTGAGTGCAAGTGGCTGGCAAAAAAGTCTGACATTTTGATTACGATGTGCAGCTGAGTGAGGCTGGTGTGTTGATGAAATGATTGCTAGCATGATTTAAAGGGGCACAAAACAGGTTGATGAACATTTTCCAATTATTATGCTCAATGAAAGAACGTAGCTCACGATATCCAAATATGGAATTCTTTTACTTCTAGAGAGCGTCTTTATCACAGAACAATGACATTCAAAGAGCATAATCCGCGTGAGTCTCCCCTTATCCTTGGAACCGGATCACGTCACCATATTCCGACATACAGCAACACCGAATTCTAGGCACTGGAGGTGGGGGAGATTTCACTCTCCTAGCCAACGACGGACCCCACTGACACAAGCTGCAGTTCGCCAGGGAACCGGTTGCGGGAACATCGCGGTGACCTCACGGTGCAACACAGCACTGAAAACATAGTGCACACGTGAAATAGAATATTGAGTGGTTTTGGTACGGTTTGGACTGGCTATCTTGGATTTCACAAGTGGGAACATGTTTAGAATTGACCTCGCTTCTCGATATTACAACAAAATTAATATATAAGCATCCCACATTCTAAATGGATCATGGTGCACGACGTCAAAATGACGTGTCGCTATTGTCGCCAGGACATTGCAGGGCATTGCATGAGGACGAAAGAGTGCAGTGAATATTCAGTCGGTTACTTTTTTGCGACAAAATTTTTTTAAAACGTTCAGCGTCGGCAACGTATCGCAATGCTTTAAAAAAAAAAAACTGCGCCTCGTATACCTGTTTATTGCCCCTTTAATGAAAATATCTCTGACTGCTGGTCAGTGGGTGTGACCGTGGTTTTCGGGCGAGACCTTGTTAGCCCCAAGCTTCGAGCGTAGTTCGACTCTACCAAATTGGTGGCGCTGTCAAACACTATGATGTCATTCGTTTACGAACAGGGAGAGGTCGATTCGGAGCAGACAGCTCTGGTGATGACCATTTGTACAGGAGAGCATGAAGGAGGTTACAGAACGCACTGACCCATTTTCCAGTGCACGTAAATTTGCATATGAAATGCAAATGTTTGTTGTAAGAAATGCCATAGCATTCAGATGTGTTTAGCAAAATTAAATATACAAATTAAATGTAGTTATGTGCTATGAGATTTACACCTTTCAGCATTATCAATGAAATACCAATTCTTCACTATATTTAGAAACTGAAGCAGACAGTGAGTTCAGCTCAGCTAACTCTACAGATTAGCTACGTCAGATTGACGATGCGTTCTCATGAGTAAGGTGGGTATGGACCTTAGTTGGGGATGGACAAGTTAAGGTTGCACAAGTAGTGCATGCTCCGTGCCAAGTTATTCCAGAGGACTTGTGTGTCAATTACTCACATCAGATCTGCACAGCATTCTTGCTATTTTCATTGGGCCCCTTATGAATGTAGCAACTTTCACAAGGCTGATGTTTAATACTGTTAATGATGATGTGTTTAATGATGTTATGTCAGTCAAGAAAATTGTCACAGCTGAATCAGATCATTTGTCAGTGCATCGTAACCCCATGAAAAGCAGTTTACTATCAGGACAAAGATGCAACAGTCCTTGGAGAGTTTGAATGAAAAAAATAATAATGATAAAAGCCTAGAAAGAACAGTAATGAGTAGTGTGTAAGTTACTTTAATATCAAAGCTAACAGCAGACGACATTCAACAAAGAACGGAACGGAGCCGTACGCGACACTTCGAACAAAAACAAACATAGATTACGTAGCAACCGCTGAGATACTACTTTTTATTACAACAATTGATTGTTTCCGCAACAATGTGTCAAACCAATCGTCGTGTGGGACGTCAAAAGTGGAGCACTTCACCAGTCTCTAGAGCGAAATTCTTCGGCTCTTCACGACACTGGATAAGGTTTCACTTCTCCGAGGAAAGGTGGAACGAAATCACCATGCGAAAATGGCGACACTGGCTTTCAGAGTTCTCCGAATCCGAAGCACGGTACGGATTCGGACGCTCGCGCCTCTGCTGTCGTCGGTGAGAAACAAAGGCCTGTCTGTCAAGAGAAAATCTGCTCGCCCACCGGCCTACAAAAGAGAGCCGCGGCTAACAAAACACTTTTTTCTTTCCATACATGAAAAAAAAATACACCCTGCTTAGCAGTAGGACTTGTCCTCCCTCCCTCCATACCGCAGACCCTTTCTCTTTCGTAAAAGCTCATCGGAGCAGACGACGCGCTGGGCACCCTGGGATATTATGCGGGAAGGATCGCGTTGGAACACGCTTTGGAGACCAGCCAAATGCATCAACACTCCAACCGGAGGGGGAAGGAAGTCCGGAGTAAAAACGAACCAAAGAAAAGCGCGAAGGCTCCAGCGAGCACCTACTTTTTCTGTATATTTGTTACTCTCTCCCCCCATATAATGCCTCCTCTCCGATTCCTGGGAGAAAACAGACCGCCCGCCCGCTCGCCCTTCCCCGCACAGGAATGGTGCTAGCTGGTGGCGCCTGTCCGAGTAACATGTCCGTGCATACCAGAACAGCACACTAAACACGCAATCGTCTGTTTAATTGACAGCTTCTCGCGTACTATAGCGAACAATTTATTTCTTTTTCCTGGACGAAAAAAAAAAAAAAGAAAGAAAACACTGGGCGCGAGAGCTGCCGCCCGTGGCAACAGTGAGAAAGGTGAAGGTAGCGACATCTGCGCAGGTTTGTTTACATTTTCACGAATCAGGTGAAGAGCCATTAAAACGTTATCTCTACGACTCAGTTTCGTCGAGATCAAAACATTTTTGGCACATCAGCTGCGGCGCTGCTTTGGTTTCACAGCGAGCCTGCATAAACAAAGTCCAACCAGAAGAGCTATCACGGGCTGCTGCGACTATCGGCTGAACTGCATTACTGACACAACTGCACAATTTCAATTTCCAGCTACCATCAATATCGTATGTCATCAATTATTCATCATAGGTATTAGTTCACAATTTTTTGTTTTAAAAAATGACGCAAACATTTCGCGTCAGCTACACTTTGACTCGGAAACTGCTTCACCAGCTAGGCCATCATAACGCTGTCAGTCTAGAGCCCAGGGGAAAGTTCTTTTCGGCTGTTACAAACGAAATGGGTCATAAATAGGCGGGTCTTCTCGATGTAAGGTGTCTGAAAGCGAAAGCTGTCAGGATAAATTTATTCAAGCCAACTTGTATACCGTAGGCCTACCGGGCTTATAATTGCACAAATCAACACTGGAACATTACCAAACAGTAGGGACTATTCCTAGAAGGCCTTTAGTTGCAGCCATAACTGTTCCTTCACCATCAATATGCAGAAATGGGCTGATATCGAGTCGCTAATAGCGGTCAGTGATAGGCCTAACTCACGTAGAGAAGTACGGCAGCTTCTACGAAATGACATTTTCGGATGCAAAACACCAAACCTGTTAATTGCATTGGTGGATTCGTGTATCTTGGCATGTAAACTGGCTTGATACAGCATCAAAAATGATATCGCAGTGTATTCACCCGAAATAACAACCCTCTTGCGTCGAGACTGGTAGCCAATTATGTCTCCGTTCATTCCTCAGCAAGTCCATTCGAACACCTGTGTTAACTCATTCAGGACGACGCAGTTTTCAAGGCTTTAATATTCGAATGACTGACAGCGCTCAATATACTGGCGATTCGCGCACAGGAGCCCGAATTGCCAGTGTTATTCTCGCTGATGAGTTGCTCAAGGATACTTACTTGGAAGTAACCACAGGCGTTGGGTTCCACGTTATATTACAGCAATCACATAACATCCACGGGAAAAACGACGCTGAGAAACCTCCTCTTGCAGTGTCACATCGATAGTAAACAGTTGCTAAGAGTAAGAGTAACACAGAAGAGCAGAACTTCCAACTCAGAGCATCCTATGGTTATAGTTGAAAAAGGAACAAACCAGTTCTAAAGGGTCATTCTCCGGACTGAAATTCTAGGTGACATCCTTGTCCCTGTATTTGCAGAAAATGTGAAAACTGCAGTCCTCATACAGACACATTCAAATCTTCGTACTACACAAATGGCGGCCATTCAGTGTTTGACAACGCGGGGGTTTCTTATCTGCTGGCAGGGGTTCTAGCGCCTTATACCTTGATCAGTCGTTATCCTTACATCAACATCTGTTTTGTTATTTTTATTTGTCGTTATTGACTGGCATGTTGACTGGGCTGTGTTGTGTAACCATCAAGTATCGCTTGTTCGTGTACTCGTTATGTAAGGCAGAACAGCACAAATGAACACTGTTTTCAAATGACGTAATTGTTTGTGTTGCATGACGATATATTGGATGATTGAGCGCAAAAAGAAAGCGCACCTCACACGCAGAACACTAGACGTACTGCTGTGCATTCCGTGCGGTTTTTGAAGCAGACGCAGGATAC
This sequence comes from Ornithodoros turicata, assembly GCF_037126465.1. Taxonomy (NCBI): domain Eukaryota; kingdom Metazoa; phylum Arthropoda; class Arachnida; order Ixodida; family Argasidae; genus Ornithodoros; species Ornithodoros turicata. The sequence goes on along the minus strand of NC_088206.1, from coordinate 13,229,086 downwards.
GGATATTTTGCCAGCCAAAAAGAACTTCTCGTTTCTGTTTCGGACTAAAGCGTTCTGTGTGTAGGCGGCCTGCGTAAACAGCACTGAAACCGAAACTCATGAGCTTCTTTTAAATATCGCAAGGAAAGAAAAGACAGAGAAGCCTCCACAAAAACTTTGGTGTCCAACTTTAGTGCTCCCCGTAATCTTACGGCGCAACTGGCATCCGTGCAACAAAAATAGATGCCGACTGAAATGAAGGGAGGGTAAAGATCGAGAGGATAAGGGTTTTGTTTATCTGCCCAGAAAGTAAGATGGTGCTATGTCTTGCAAACATGCTTACAAGTTGAAGTGGATTACAGGCGTGATAGTTCTGATATATATATCTTTTACGTGTTACACAAGTTACTTACTTCTTTCTCGGGACCACTCTAAACAAGCAGACCACAGAAGCACGAACAAAGTAGAGAATCTACGCGGTAAGTAATAAGCGGGTCGTCAACAAAACTTTGTTCACGATGGAAAGGTGCTAGACACTTTTGTGGCTGTCAGTCAAATTACTTTTACTGACTCGGTTGTGCAGCTGAAGACGAGTGGAATCCATGGGGCGAAGAACTACACCGATCGGCCGCATTAAGAAGCGCGGCAAAGTACCAGAGGAACACGTCAGTTGTAGACAGTTCGCGTACTGTGGAAATATGGGGCAAAGCAGCGATAGGTAATGCATCGCTTCCTTCCTCGTTTTGTTTTCCCTGCACGCTTACAGTCATTAACATTTTTTTAATGTCATGAATAAGGTCTTTTTTCCTTCAGGCCTTTATACCTGGCAGCACATATTCAACGGGCAGCTTTTGCCAAAAGCAGGAGGTGCGTGGAGTTATGGGTATCAAAGAGTTGGCGACATCAAGTTCAAGTAAGGCCACTGGTGGAAAATATGTCATTCATCTTCACGCTTTGTTATGTTGTGTGTGTGTGTGTGTGCATGCTAATCTTTTCCTCCAACATAGGTTTCGAACGGGTCCAGGCATCGCCCCGTCCACAGTCCCTTCAGATGTGACACATGTGCTCTTAGTCCTCAACGGACGCACACCAGAGAAGATCAAGGCAGCTAAAGTCTGGCTGAATTCTCTTCCTTCTTTCTCAAAACTGCAAAAAGCAGCTGCAATTGTTCTGGGAGACGAAGACTGCAGTGGAAACATGTGGCTGCTGCCCTATGTCGCATCACGTGGTGGATTGCTCTCGGCGGTGTTTCTCGTTTATGATACTGCCTTAGTGGACGGGAAAGAGTTCTTCCAGTGGCCACTAGGTGTTGCCACGTATGTGACTTCTGTTGTTCCTTTTCCTTACTGCTCTTATGCTCCTTTCGAATTCAAGTATCAAAAAAAGGCCTGAAGAACGAAGCATTATTTGAACGTGGCATGCTGTATCCAGATCATCATGCAGGCTGCAATCTTTTTTCGTGAAAAAACGTTCCAAAAGTCGGGTGAAGACATACTGTGAAAGTTTCCTTTTACTCCAACTCAACACAACAATGAAACAAAACAAAACAAAACAAAACATGGACGTTTCATCACATATACATAGGGCCTGACTTTTTAGGGTTAAACCCGTATCCGCCCGATATTTACCCCCCGAACGAAATCTGTAAAATTCGGGTTTAACCCGAATCTACCCGAAAACATCCGGGTTGCGTGGCACACTCATAAGCGTGCATTAAAATAAAGTTTGATAACATTGCTAAACATTAGTTCCATGTTAAGACAAATTTTTATTTTAAAAAAAAATCACCCGAATACACCCGAATTCCTGACGACAGAATATGCCGTAACGGGATTTAACCTGAATACACCCGAATTTTCAAATGAAAAATATCACCCGATATTTACCCCCCGAATTTGGCCAAAAATAAAACCCGAAAAAGTCAGGCCCTACATATACATAGGGAGTGACTTTGTGGGCTTAAACCCGATTCGGCCTGGTTATTCCCCCCCCCCCCCCCCCCGAACTGACCTCCTACCAATTCGGGTTAAACCCTATTTCTCCCCGAATTCCAGTCACTATGAAATGCTCAAGTGACGTTTCCAGTGAAGACAAACAAAAGTCGCCACCTGTAACACATGTAAGAATGGGTCACTTACGTTCCAAGAAATACATCCATATGTGTGAGCACCGTCTATGCCTTCAGGGATTAGCGCTGGTAGGTCACTCACAGACAAAAAAAAGAAAAAAAGATGAAGAAAGGACTTAATAGACAAGAGGAGAAACAAAAACACCCGATTACACCTGAAGGGACAATTATCGCCCGATTTCTCCCCGAATTACAGATTTAAAAATAGCACCCCCCCCCCCCAATCCGAGAAAGGCATTTAGCCCGAAAAAGTCACTCTCCATACAGGGTGTCCCACCGAAAAAGGACCAGGGGCTAAAAAAAAAACTGAGTGCTGGACACAAATAGAACCAACTGTACGTGTTTGGCAGTTGTGTGGTCTATCCAAAAATATTTTTTTCAGCGCCCCTTGTTAATTAGTGGTAATTAATTTTCTAACTTTTTAATTATAAAAGCTACAGAAACCAGGATGCAAGAGGCGATAGTGTGCTCTTTCATCGTCTCCTTTTGGGGGTGAAGGAAAGACGCGTCTCTAGAGATGCGCAATGAACAAAAATAAAGAAAAAAATTGTGTTCCTTCACAAATTTTTTGCGAAAGATCTATCGAATGGATTTTTGTTCTGAAAACGGCTTTGGTGTCAGGCGACCGAGAGATCAGATGTTATCATTGGAATAACTTCATAGCTTTTATAATTAAAAAGTTAGAAAATTAATTACCGCTAATTTATGTCACCATGTATTTGTTATAACATGTATTCTTCTTTCAATGTTTTATTATCGTTGTATTGCTGCCTCACCTACTCACCCATGTAATGCCCTTTTAGGGCCTTTGGGTTATGAATAAATGAAATGAAATGAAATGAATGAAATAATTAATTAACAAGCGGCGATGAAAAAATATTTTTGGATAGACCACACAACTGCCAAACACGTACAGTTGGTTCCATTTGTGTCCAGCACTCCGTTTTTTCTTTAGCCCCTGGTCCTTTTTCGGTGGGACACCCTGTATATATGGGTGGCATCATCAGTGATGGAAGCATAATCTGATGATGCCTCCCATATACAATAGGTGCCGAAACATCTATATGTTTTGAATTAAAACAATTCAAGACCTTTAAAGAAATGTCACGCAGGTGATATCATAGGAAGCTATCGCAAAGTAGTGTCATTCCTGCACAAAGTCGTGGAGACCACTCTTGCAGCTGAGCTGTGAGGATATGTTCTTTTTCTTTTTTTTTCTAAGCCACAATAAAGATAATGGGCTATTTATGTGCACTTCACGTACAATGATAAGAAGTGCAGCCTCCGTGCCAGAGCTTTGTGAGCTTGAGCAAGCTTCGAGCTACGTCTAATCTTCAAGTTTTACCATGGATAGCCTGGTCTTCTTTCACCTTTGTTTGCAGGCCCTGATGTATACTTCCCTGCAAGATATGGGAACAGTGATAATATTGGACTTTCTATCTGCAGTTAATTGCAGCCACTAGCTCGTTCATGGTAAACAGATTGACTCTTTTCTGCAGGTATCGCGGTTTCCCAAAGGCAAGTGCGAGCACCGTGGATATTACTTCCAAGCGGCCGTACTTGTGCAATTTCCTGGGTACTGTATACAAGGGATCATCGAGGGAGGAACTCGTGAGCGTACTTCGTTCAGACAACATTGGCAAGCAGTGTTTTGTCAAACACAGGAATGAGTAAGGCATTTCCTTTCTGCCACTCCCTAATTCAGACAGTCAATGCTCGATTTGTGTGCCCCCGATTTAGCAGTTTCCGTGCTTTATGAATATTTACAAGACATCTCCCCATGTTTATGAGCCCCCAATTTCTGAACGATGAACGCATTTATCAACGGGATAAGTACCAGGTGTACAGTTCAGTAGCGGGTCGTTAGAGGCCAACTAAGGTCCTACTGTCAAAGGGCAAAAGAAGAAAAAAAAGTGATTCACTTATTTGCCCCAAAGTGTGAACCATCTTTCCAAGTCACAAAGGAGCTGTAACTTTAGCAGGGGCAGCGCAACGTCCCGAATTCAGGGGGACCCCAGATTCCAACCGGCGCCTCCTTCCATCCCCCACCACCACCAATTCGTGCCCGGGCCCCAAAAAGGCAAAGGAAAAGGGTTTATGGCATTTTATTCGCACGCGGCACCTGAGATAACACCTTGGCGCCTCACCTCCGTGGGAATTTTGTGTCCCCTTCGCAAATTCAGGGGGTCTATAGTAACCCCCCTTCCCCACCCCTCTTCCGCCGCCCCCGCACTTTATTAGTGACAGATTTCGAAACGGATGCATGTCGAGGGTGAAATACAATACTTCGAGGACGGGAACAAGGAGTCTAGCGTTCGATTACTGCGTCTTTCCTGAGCAACAGCGACACGGGCAAAATGATGGTGCAGAGCGCTGTCACAAAGCATTTTCAAACACTAACCGTGATCTCACGTCAGAGTGCAGAGTATCCAAGGTCACGCTGAAGACTGGGAAGTGGTGGGTTCGAATCCTACCACCAGCTGCGCTGTCTAAGGTTTTCCCTGGGTTTTCCCAGAGACTTTCGAGACGAACGTTGGCACAGTTCCCCTCGAAGGTGGCCCAGGACGCATACTAACCCCCTGTCCCCCACTCCTTCCTGCTGTCCTCGCTTCCTTTGTGCACATCTGTATGCCGCTCATTGCCACAGTTGCTTCACAGCGCTAACATCAAATTAAAAAAAATATGTACAGCTAGGTGTTGCCAAACCTTTATTTATTAACGATTTTTTGAGAAACATTAACTATTCATAAATCGAGCATTGACTTTGTAGCACCGTCCTAGCGTTAGGCCATGCACAACTTCATACATCTGCAATGTACCAACATCTACACCAAGCACTTTTATGCAACATTATCATTTTTGCAGTTGACGCATGACGACCGAATTTTTTAAGTCATGGGCTGCAAGCTCTTCCTTTCTTTCGTAAGTACGAAAGAACCAAAAACGTTCTCGGAAATGTTTCAGGTGGCAGCCACTCGAAACGAGGGAATCCCTGGAAATGTACACGCTCGCCTTGGAACACAGCGACCTCACGTTAAACCCCGTGGGAAAAAACCCGGAGTGCTATCGCATCTACGAAGCTGCCTCCTACGGTTCTGTCCCGGTGGTTGAAGACAGACTCGTCTCGTCCCAGTGTGCAACGGCGGAGGATGGCGGACCGTTGAGGCTTCTCAAGAAGTACGGTGCTCCATTCGTGTACGTTCGGAATTGGACGGTGGAGCTGCCGCGTGTCCTAGAAAGGGAGAGGAGGCTATCCGTGCAAGAGAAAGTGAAACGCCGGAGGAACTTGATTGCCTGGTATGAAGGCTTCAAGCGAAGCATGAAAGAAGAACTAGTTAAAGTGATACAGTGGAAGTTTTTTGACAAAGCTTTGTGATAACAGAGCTTACATCAAGGTGGCTGCATATTGACAGTGGTGCACAATCAAAACTTTCTTATTCGAATTGCTCAAAGCAGGGATTATCATTTTTAGACCAAGCGTGGTCTTTCCTTTTATCGTGTGTGTATTCTGGTGAAACAGTGAGCGAAGGCACACACCAGCAACCACAGAAGAGAAGCTGATGCTCGGAAGTAGCAAAGTCGTGTTATTGAAAACACATGCATGCATTTGTTTTTATATGAACATGTGCTTTCTCTGATGTGGTGGTACTATTTTTCCAAGAGCAATATCTCATACAAAAAGGTCAAAACACGAACAGCAGAGATGGCCTGAGAAGACTTAAGAATGAAAAGAATGGCATGATGCAAAGTGTCTGTCAGAAAGAGTAAGAACAGCATTTCTTTCTTTTTTCAATGTGTAGTCTCGCTTTTTGTTCAGCTCGACGACTTGTTCTCTGTTTTCCTCGATTTTTGCTTCGCAGGTTGAACAGGAAGAGATGCTACATCACTATAAGAACCCCCTTGCTGGCCATGTCTTGCTGCACCTGTGCAGCATTGTCTTTGGCATGCTGCACATCCTGGAGGGCGCGGAATATGCTTTTTTTCCTTTTTTCTTTTTTTTTTATGTGATTACAGTTCACAGTAATGAACGTCATTTTGCAACGACTTCTAGTTCCAGTTTCAGCATGCGCATTAGTTAGCTCAGTTGATTAGTTCCACGATATTTTCACAAAAAGGGCATACTGTGAAAAAAGCAAGCAAGCAAAAGAATACGCATCACATACACATTATAGAAAAGGAGGAGTTGAATTGTATTGTCATTTACAGTGTATTTACAATTGTATGGGACGTTCTGTGATTTCAAATGCATATAACATGGAACAGTGGCTAAAACTCCAAAACATTGAGACAACCGTCGAAAACAAAGTGCATGTTTCCACATTCGCTGGTAATCGTGATTTAAGTTCACAACTTCTGGTTCAAAACACTGTCCAATTAGTTAAACAAGTATGCAGACACAGAGGTATGAAAATGTTGAAGTGGAAAGCCAACTCATTGGTACACAGTAATGAGGAAAAAAAAATAGATTTAAACCATATTACATATTTACAAAATCACTGCACTATATGCTACTTCACAAATAAGCCACAATTTGTGTACTGAATGGTAGAGCTCTGCACGGGCCGCATTCTTGGGTTAGTCCTAGCCTGAGCCCAGCGTAATGGATTGATACCTGGCCCGGCAAAAGCCCAAAAAATTTATACGATTTTCGACCTGAGCCCGAGAAATTTCTGGGCTGCCCGGCCCAGTGTAATGGGCTGTAAAAGTTGACTGTGACTAACAAAGAGCGGGGTAATGGAGGCTCGAGCCTCATCTAAGACCGGCAATGCATGGGCCCCCCCGAGCCCATAAAGTCAAACCCGAGCCCATCCCAGGCCCACAACATGAAGGCTTTACCCGGCCCACGTCGGGCTTACCCGAGAGCCCGTGCAGTGCTCTACTGTATGGGCACAGTTTTCTCAAGCTTTATCCACGTTAATGTTCATTTTTGCTGTTTGTCAACAGAAGAGGGCACGAAACAAATTAATTATTTAATAATTAGAGCCTGAAGTTTTAGGGTTTTACCCGATTCTTCCCCGAATTTGTACCCCGAATTGAAGGTTGCCTCTTTAGGGTGAAACCCGATTTTTACCCAGCAAATTGCCCTCACTGGGATGCCTGTAGGAATGCACTAACTTACTTGTTTGGCAGAAAGATGCAGTTACATCACCGTTTGTACCAAACCGCTACAGTTAGTTTGAATAACTGAGCCCGATTTCTCCCTGAATTTAGCGTACTGGAAGTTTTTTCACCCGCATTTGCATGAATTTAGTGCATATGTTTATTTACCAGATTTTTACCCCCCGAACGTAGGGAAAAATATTTCCCGAAAACTTCAGGCTCTATTAATAATTTACTTGACTTAAAGAGACAGTCTGGAGCTGTCAACTGCCATTGAGATTAGGATTCTATTGTACTCAAAAATTGTGTGTTGATGTCGTATGCAAAGTTTCATCCCACACAGCATCGAAGTTATTTATGGAACTAAGAAGAACGAATGGCCTGTTCACATCCAGTTTGGTTTCGAGTTGGCATCAGCATGAGGTACCACACCTTGGCAGACGACACAAGAATTGAGGACTGTTTTCAGATATGGTAAAACCACAACCTACTAGATTATAGCGACCATGTCATTTGCACCCTTTCCCAGCACCAGATGTGGAGGCTAGCGGTGGCGCTACTCATCGGCCCATTTATTGCTTCCTCAATTGCTATAATACCTTTTACTTAAGCTTTCCTCCGGATTTTTGTACAAGCGGTGCACGCCCCACGGGAGATGCGTTCTTGCTAAAGTTGTAAATTGATTATCGTCGTCATTCTACGCGTTTTCATGGGAACTGTTGCTGTCGTCTGCTATGATCGTACGTCCGCTTCCGCATGTCAAAATTCAAAAATCATGATGAGACCTCGCAGGCGAACGCGTAGCACCCTTAGCGGATAGTGCAGAGGGGCTCCTGCGTAGGAGTTGCCGATTATGACGTGGTCGCTATAATCTAGTATGTCAGTGGTAAAACGTAATCCGCAAGTTTTGTCTGGAAGCAGCGGCTTGACTGCTGGGCAGTACAAAAACCTGAAGTTACTGACAGTGACATCACAGCAACAAAAGCGCTGACTGTAAAATTCAATTACATAAACAAATGGTTGTGAATTTAATTTAAATATTTTGCACGGTGACTCTGTGCATCATAAAAAGCATATGACAATGTTTGGTTTGGGTTCAGACTGTCTCTTTAATGTATCATATGATTTTCTCTATTGTACAGTCGACGACCGACTGACTACAGACGACCGATAATTCAGACCCAATTTTTCGGACAAAATTGTTGGCACGTCAAACGCCCCATAGGACCAATGTATTTCCGCCTCCAATAATTCGGACTGTACCTCGGAAGATGTGCTTGATTATTCTACTCATCTCGCTTCAAATTTGCACGGTTTTTGGGATTTACTGTCTCCCAAGCACCAGAAATACTGCAGAAAAATGTACTCCCACGCCCGATAATTCGTACTACTCTTACGACACGAGGGCAATTCACCATTCCCAACATGGCACATGCGTGAAGGTAGAGCCCGAATGCTCCGCTTCAGACGCACTGCAAGAGCTTATCTTTCAATATGCGCGTCTTCGACTAAGAGTATTTTTGAGTATCCGACATACTCAAATGCCGACCTCAACTTAAAGTGTGTCAGTGATGTTACTAAAACGTGTTTAGTAGTGGCGAAGACGTAAATTCATCAACAATCGAGACTAACGTGATGCTGCTATTTGATACTTCAGCAGCGTTAACATCAACGTCGTCTTCGGCACCGACAACACACACACAAATAAGGTGAAAACGACAGCAGCGACAAGGATGTTGTTGATGTGCCCTGTTCCGCTGGGGCAATCCTTGCTGTGGAGACTACACTGATGATAAATAGAGCCTGAAGTTTTAGGGTTTTACCCGATTCTCCCGAATTTGCACCCCGAATTGAAAGTTGCCTCTTTAGGGTGAAACCCAATTTTTACTCGGCAAATTGCCCTCACTGGGATCTCTGTAGGAATGCACTAACTTACTTATTTGTCAGCAAATGCAGTTACATCAGCATTTGTACCAAACCAGTACCGTTAGTTTGAGTAACTGAGCCCGATTTCTCCCCGAATATAACATACTGGAAGTTTTTCCACCCGAATTCGCATAATTTGCTAGCACATGTTTATTTACCCGATTTTTACCCCCCGAATTTAGAAAAAAATATTTCCCGAAAACTTCAGGCTCTAATGATAAACTCTCAGAAATTCGCTGCGATATGTTGTTGCACGTTTGTGCAGCAAAGCAGAGCCGTATAGGTTCAGTTTTTAAGTCACTTTGAATATTCTGAGTAAAGGTTTTTGAAATCAAGTGGATTTACACAATTCAATAAAAATCGGGACTAATTTCGTGGCTTCTACGAGTTCGAAAAATCGGTTGGCGACTGTATTCTACATGGCAAAGACATGCATGTGCCACACTAACCATGTGTTCACACAAGTGACATCCCCTCAGAATATTCTGGTGGAAGATACAGCAAATAGCAGATTACAGGGAAGAAGTTCCCTGTGACAACCACACGGCGCTGGTATATCGGGAGCAGCGTACCGCGCACATAGCAGAAGACTAATAATAATAATAGTTTATTGTTTATATATATAGTTTATAAATGTTTATATTATTTTATATCATTTTATAACTATCGACCCTGTCATCTGCCTTGGAATATCCGGTGGCTGAGACCTGACATTGAGTGTTCACATCTTAACAGAAACCCATAACATTTTACCCACCCTCAGCTGAAGTATTTTGGGGTAATGTCACTCATGCAAATACACGATAAATGAGCTTCCTACAGGAAGACAATACAGCATAATACATCAGACATCTAAAACTAACATTTACAGCTACATTATTATTCTCGCATCTGGCACAAATGCTATGCATCAGGGGTCGGATTCACAAACGCGATCGTAAGTTACGCTAAGATGCGTTAAGACGTCGTAGCCTGCGACGCACGTACGACGACGGCGTCGTAAGCGCGATTCACAAAACTATCGCAGTGGAGAGGGTAATCCCTTTGACGAGGAAGAGGAAGTTGCTCGCTTCCTGTCACGTGCACCTCAGAGAGACACAGCCAAAGGGTGCGAGACTATGTTTTCGCTATGGTAACGATGACGAAAATTTGTAATCGCACCAATAAGGGTCTAAGAAGAAGACGAAGTTGTTTGTCCCCAAATGTTGTGTTACTGCACGTGCTCTCGGTAGCCATAATGGATGCCATGCAATCGCAGGCGAAACGCGTTCGATGACACAGCAAATATATTCCCAGTATGTTCGTTTCGGGGAGGGGGTGGGTGAGGGTGTTTTGTAAGCGGTGTGTGGCACCCAGTTTTGCAGCTTTTATGGCTTCTTTTGCCTTTCTTGCAGACAATTTGGAGGGGTGTTGGGGGTGTCTTAGCGGAGTGTAGGGGACGCTTGAAAAATCCCTGCGACCCGATTTTACGGAGCACAAAGTTGAAGCATTTGTTGAAGGTTACCAAGCAAAAAAGTGCCCCAATGTCACTTCGGGGATGGTCTCGAAGGTTCTGTGGCAAAGTGTAATGCGTTGGCGCGTATTACGGAGTCTTTGTTTGCCGTCTCCAAATCCACCGCTGCCAAATAACGCCACCATCTTTCTTCGTAAGACTGCTCGGGAGCTCTCGCGGGATTCCGCCGTAAGCTGCGAAGATTTTGCGACGCGCGCCCTTCGTGAATGTACACTTCGTCGTAACTTTCCCGTACGACGGAGGTACGACAGATTCCGTCGCACGAGCTCTTTGTGAAGCCGACCCCATTTCAGCACTGCTGCATCGTTGAACGTTTAATTCTGCTATCTACACTGTCACGGACATGTCTGTATAACATCTCATAGGTTCCTGCAAACGTACCCTTTTTATCACAGCTGCTCCACACAATGCAGGAGCCTGCATTTAGAGAGCGAGAGATCATTGGCAAAGTGGCCGTACGTTGACGCCACCATTATAAATGCAGTTCATGGTTGAGGAACTTAGAAACTGATTTGTCACTCATGGTCAAACATCCAATACGTCAAATTTTGGCAACAGCCCTTCGATGTTAATAAATGCACTCTGTTCTGGCACACTCAGGTCTACAATGAATCGTTCTTTCAACGCATCACCATTTTCACCAGTTATCTCTCACTTCTGCAACAACGCAACGTGGGCAGGCAAGTGGAATGGTGCCCTCAAGCTCGTAGCTCTTCAAGAGCAGCTTGGTTGTGATAGGCAGAGGGCGAGGCATGCTGGTCAACATGCTCTTTTCCAGTTCTGGAAGCAGGGAGGTGCGCAGGTATGACGCCGTGTGCTGGTGTCCGCAGGAAAACACTACTGTGTCGTAGGTGGGGGTGGGGTCCTTGGGTGTCGTTACACTGGGTGACGCCATGTTGGCCCGTTCCGCCAGCAGTGCTTTGGTTAGTTGCTCCACTTCAGTGCTAGGAATCTAAATGCAAGTTTGACACTGTAGAATGCGGCTCAATACTTTACTTAGTAGTAGTGCATAAGTGGGGTTTGTGAAAATGAAAAAATTGCTAGGAAGCAAGCGAGCTGGTGAAGATGATGCATAAATGCATGATGATTTTATGCATTGGGTTTGTGGTTTTCAGCATTTTCTTTCAAGATAATTCGGGGGCGTTTTTCGGCATTTATGTGGTTCACAAAAAATTGGATTCTTTCGGCAGATATATTCCACCCTGAAAATAGATGCCCGAATGCGGGCATCTATTCAATTCCAGACGAAGGTCTTGCTGGCTTGACCGTGTGTTAACGGGCCTCAGAAACTGAAACAAGGGTGAGTCTAAGTTGTTATTGGAGGGGTGTTGCCAGAAGAGTTTAAAGAGTACAAAGTCGAACTAGAAGGCTAGGGAGTCGCTGATCGGCTTTCGGAACCGTTTGGGAATTCCGAACATTTCCTGGCGATAACAGACCTCCTCACAAGCAGGTCATCCTTCTATAAGTGCTGAAGCACAACCAAACAAGGGCACCGTCCGAAGATAATAGTGAGTTTTAGTGCAGTGTTAGCTATTGCCTGAGCGTACGTAAGGAATAGCATTGTGGTTCTCAGCACTGCGCGAGGCTCTGTTTGCGTTTTGCGCGTGCGCAGGACCACCGACGCTATCCCGAACGTACGCAAAGGCGATAGCGTACGATGCACTAGAACTCTCTGATGCCAGGCTCGACCTACGGTCCGCAAGTGGGTCATTCCAACGGGGATTTCTCTTTCCTATTCAAAGAATGGCAGCTGACATAGTACACTGTGTATTCGGATTTTTTCAAATATTCCGAATTTGAAAAAAAAAAACATTCGGGGGGTGTTTTTCGGCATTTTTCGGCAAATGCCAAAAACCACAAACCCTATGCATAAGTGAGGCCAGATTGAGTGATGAACAAACTAGAGTTCTTCCCACTTGTTCTAATCCAAGTGCAATGCTTTTCTGTCCAAATACTTTCAAGTATCTGGCACCAATATATTAACCAGTCTTACACTGAATGATGTTTCAAACCGATGTTTCCATTTGAGATGATTCGACCATTCAAACACTAAAGCATAATCAGAATTTCAATGCGCGTCACATTGGTGCAGTTTTGTGAAATGTTACTATATGTACCACAACTACCCTTATGGCTAATATAAGAGGAAGTATATTAAGTTTAGTACCATTTATACAGAAGTACTGCTCTTAATTTCATTAGTGGGCATTACCAACGCCACATAGAGTAAACAAGGTAATCTTATGAGAAACCCTGTGGCTGTGATTGGAATACTGTGCTATTTGCCATAGGCTTCCAAAATTCACAAAGAAAATTTCTACCATCGCTTGGCTAATTTTTAAGTAAAGCTTTACAAAATTAGCTTAATTAAGACACACCGTGCAAACCACCACAGGATGTGAGAAAAACTTTTAAGAGCGTCACCCAACAAGTTGTGAATTGTTGTGTCACGCAGCTTACACGGAATTAAATAACACTTCCTCACCGAACACCCTGTATACTATTGACAAAGATATTGCAAGCATATGCAGATACATTACATAAATAGGTTGAACGAGTGAACGCAAACCGCAGGCAAGGATTTGCCTAATCACCTTCAGCATCGTCTTGCGGGCTGCTCCCTGCTGCAGGCAGCGTACGATCTGTTCCCGAAGTTTGTTCGGTGGAACAGCAGCGTCCCAGCCGGCAGTCTCGTCCACCAGTCTAATCTGATGTAGCAGCTGACCCGTTCCAGAGAGCCGTAACAAGATGTCAATAAGTTCTGCGTGGCGTCGTCCATTTGACACTTGGTCTCGCAGTGCAGACGACACGCGCAGACAGAACGAAGTCGTGAGACACTTTGCAAACCGTAGCACGGCGTCTGTCGTGGGGCCACCTTGATTATCTGGGTCATGCGGGTAACTGCAAACAGTAGAAAAACACAAAGCGGCAGTCAAAGTAGTAAGGTCAGCATTTGATGCACACAATGCCCCCCCCCCCCAAAGTATGGCAATCAATTTCCTCACCAAAATAACACCAGTCCTAAGCAGTAGCCAATGTCAGGCAAGTAGGATCGAAAAAGGTTTTCAAGTGGTTCTACAGAGAGATTGCTGTCCATCCAGAAGACGACCACCTGCAAAAATTAGCAGCAGCGTTTGAATTAATGCATGTGACAGGGATTATTACCGAAAATATTATTATTTCTGTTTCTGATGCCCTAAGATCTCTGCGTATTGTTTCCGTTTCCGTAAGGAAGGGGTATTGTACTGTGTACAGTGAACCCTCGTTAATATGACCCCCGATACTCTGACATACGCAGTTTACGACCATACTCCTAGGGTACAATGCAGTGAAACCTCTGCAAATCGCCCTGTTAATATGACAATTCCGCATTATGACCAAAATTTTCAGAGACGTTCATGGTCATAATAACGAGGGTTCACTGTACACCTTTTACTGTGACACGTGAGAATAGAATAGAGTTCGTAAGCGAGAGACCATAGGCGTAACGCATTAGGGCTACTGTGTCTATCATTGGTGCTCAGTCGTTTGAGACGTCCCTATTCGCCACCTTAGTTTCTAGGTGCCATGAGGGTTATATGATTCAGTGGCGTCGCTAGGGTTCGCGCCACCTGGTGTGGGAGCTTTGCGTAAATAATGGATCCCTCTCCATACCAGTCGGTACACGATAAATAACAATATCGTACTACACGGAGAAAAAAAAATCAAGTGCTCATACAGGGCTCAGCCTATTGTTTTTGGTGTCATCGTGCTGCAGAGAAAGAGAGGAAGTGGCAGTATTGGAGCGGCACGTCACCCCCCTTCAGTCTAGTCAACCGGTAAGGGCCGCACCCCACAAACACCCCTAGTGACGCCACTGATATGATTCAATACAAAGACAACAACTTACATTCTCGAAGAAGCCTCGATTCACTTCGCAGTTCTCCTTGTCAACGAGGCTAGAAATATAAGCTCAAAACAATTAACCGAGAAGGTTTGATAACGAGAAGGCTGCTAGTAACTAGAGAGCAAAATAATTTTTTCAAGTATTCTTTTATACGCACACAGTAGCCATATACAGTCGCCGATCGATTTTTCGGACCCCGATTTAATCGGACATGCTCGATTATTCGGACTCGTTCGCGGAACGGCCTCGGGTCCCATAGAGTTCATGTATAAGAACGTCCAAAATTTCGGACGCCGTGCAGCTCCGTCGCTCGATATTTCGGACTCTGTTTGCACAACCAGCGAATTTCTCTCTTGAGGTGACGGAAAATATTGGTATCATCCGAAATTCGTATCAAAAGAAATCAACCAACTAAAATATTGAGCCAAAAATATGGGCATTGTTCATTTTCTATTCCTCTGAGTAGAAGAGGTCTGTCCTAACGCTTTTGCGTCTTCGTTTTTGGCCAACGGCCCAGCACGTGCTGTCCGCCCGCGAGTCTCGCGACAGCGCTGTAAAGCGAGCTTCACGTACAGCACGCATGCGTTAGGTGAAGCCGACTTGCGGACTTGATGACGGTGGTGCCTCTGACAGTGTACATTGACGAAATGTCGCATCGGGAAATAGAAGCTGATGTCATCAGGCAGAGCTGGAAGCGCTTTAGGAAAGCATCGACAAATTTTCCAGCCTATTAGGCCTTAGTAAAGTCTATTTTGAACCGAAATTCGTTTTTTCGGACTGCTCGATTATTCGGACTTTTGCGCGATCCCCGCCGAGTCCGAAAAATCGGACATCGACTGTGTATATATTTTTTTTTTCTCTATGCGTTTATGTATTACATATTTTGTGGGGCTGTGCAAATAGTAATTTGAAAGTTGAAGCTATAACAGTGAAAGCTATTAACGAAGCAAGTTCAAAGTAAACAGGAAGTAAAGTAATCAAACTGAACACAAACACAGTGTCTGTATATATGGACATACTGCACATACATGTGATATACGGGGTGGTCCGCCAACCATTACAGAAATTCATAGTAAATAATGTAGGCAAGAGAGAGACATGCGGTCAAGTGATTTTTTTCTGCCAGGAACATTTGCCACATATTGGTACCATTTTTATTTTATTTCAATTGATGGAAATTGAATTTCTTGAATTGAACTCAGAAATTTCCCAAGTCAACCAAACGTTTTCTTTGCGGAAATGGGTTCCTTGTGGGCGTTTTACTCAGTATTGCACCTGATAAGACACGTAACACAACAACAACAGCTGAAATAAATTTGCGGAAATGAGTTCTTGGCTCCGCCTCTTTTTTGTTGGCTCTAGTTTGAGCACCAAAGTGCGGGGAAAGGAGGTTACATTGAGAGGGCTAGAATCCCAACCCACAGAACAAACACTCACGGTGAGTGCAGGAATCACAGCTATCTTATCAAAAACAAGGTCACCCGACGTTTTGACAGGCAGGGAAGGAAATCAATTTTTGGAGTGTTTTGCACTCCGGTCTCGTATGGCATGTCAATGTAACCTCCTTTTGTCGCACTTTGGCACTCAAACTAGAGCCGAGGACTCATTCGCAAGGATTTTTGGTGAATTTACTTCAGCAACTGTCATTGCATTATGTGTTCTATCATGTGCTATACTGAGTAAAATGACCAGGAGGAACCCATTTCTGCAAAGAAAACATTAGGTTGACTAGGGAAATTTCAGAGTTCAATTCAAGAAATTTAATTTCCATCAATTGAAATGAAATAAAAATGGTACCAATTTGTGGCAAATGTTCCTGGCAGAAAAAAATCCCTTGACCGCATGTCTCTCCATTGCCTACGTTATTTACAGTGAATTTCTATCATGGTCGGTGGATCGCTCTGTATGCATACAGGGCTTCGTATGAAGGAATCCTCACTTTGTTTATTGCCCTCTCTTACGACTGCAGCTTTTGAACTGTTTGTATATTCAGTATGAAAGAGTCATCATCTCGATTCAAAATTTGAATATGATATTTTATACTCGATGCAGAACTCAAATGGAATGCACAAATATTTACTTCAGTATTAAAAGGATCCGAGTATTCACCCAGCCCGAGTATTTTACATCATGCATAAGCCCAACGGTTTCCTGGTACTTACCCCATGTAATAAGTGACAGCTTCTAAAGCTCTCTGAAGAAGAACATCACTGCCAATTGGTGCATCTCTCAGTTGAGCTCGAAACTGATACTGCACCGCCTACAGAAATCAGAAAGATTGACATTTTATTCGGAGCAATTTTAAATTGCGACTGTCAAGCTATCAATACCTGAGCAAACTGGCCTTCGAGCAAGCACACTTTGGCAGCAGCTTGAGAGTCCCCAAAACTGTTGCAGTGATTCACGACTGTAGTTGGATCATAGCTTCCATGGAATACCTACAAGAATTTTACCACCGTACAGTATTTATAGCGCCTGACTTTTTCGGGTTATATTTTCCAGGAAAATCGGGGGGGGTAAATATCGGGCTATATTTTGCTTCAATAATGCGGGTGTAGTCGGGTTGAACTTAACTTGATTCAACCTAATTCTGGTTGAATCGGGTTGGATCAGGCGTAAATCTTTGGTTTGCTCAGCGTAATACACGACACACCAGTGGACACAGCACATCAATATTTAGTCTATGCATCTAAGAGGCAGCAGGGTCTCTCTTTAGACAGTTACAACACAGTTTCCAAAGTTGTGTGTTAGTTGTGATGTCTTCAGATTCCCCTGGTCCAGCAGTTTTCAGGGAAGTACCGGGGTAAACCCTGTTTTTTCCTGATTTGAATCGGGAGGTAAATATCGGGCATAATCGGGTATAACCCTAAAAAGTCAAGCCCTAAGTATTTACAGACAAGTTGGGCAACATGCTTTGGTGCCAGTGCAATGTCGGAATTCAGTACAACAATCAGAATGAGGGAAAACATATGCAGGGAGGAGGAAACATGGTTTGACTTCCAAATCAAATATGTCAGTGCAGAGGTCAAAAGTCAACATTTAGTGTTTCAGATGTCTCTAATAAATGAATTCCGGTGCAGCTCAACGAGATTTAACCTCTTACTACACACTGAACACAGTTATATTATATGTACACAGTATATTATGGTATACATAAGTAGAGCTGAGCATTTTGAGGCAAAGCCTGATATCACCCAAATTTACCCTCGCTAACTAGTGCAACAAACAATCTGATCTAGCCTGATTCCTATCTGTCAATTTTGAAGTTTCCCACCACACAGTTCACTAGCACAGGGACGAAGTGCAAAACAGATACACAGACACGGAGCAATATGGCAACAGGACGCCATGCTACTAGCAATAAAGCTTTAGTATTAATGGACACTCAAAGGCTGGTGGGGGTCTGGCTTGACACACTTTCAGTTTTGCGTACACTGTAAGAGCTCTCTTTACACCTTCCTAACCCTATGACCTAAGACATCCTGTCTTGTACTCCAAAGTAGATATGCATGCACATACTCTCCCCAGAAGAAATATGCATATGAATGGTAGACCCCAATTGTAGCAGCTAGAAAGTAGCAGCGTAAGAGTGGAGATTCTGATGGTGGCCATGGTACAATGGAGGCAATCATATCATCAGAGATTCATTGTGTGCATATATTTTGCCGTACTTGACAAATATAAAGGCGAAATTCCAAAATCGAGCAATCAAGTGAAGGCAGACTGAACTTCAGAAGAACTTCATTCACACGAAATAGTGTTCTGTGACTCCAGACACATACAAGTTGATAAGGAACAACGAGCTTACTTTTAAAGCAGTGTGCAACGCCTTAGGACCATATGGTGGGTCATCCAACGATGACAAGTTGGGAGTGACCACCGAACGTGCGAGGTAAGCATTGTAGCATACCTTCTGACGAAGCTGGTGCAAAACAGAAATCTTGTATGCACTAGAAGCATTTCTCTTCGGAGACTCTTACCGGTAATTCAGCTTCCAGGCAACAAGGATCAAGGGGCTGAGCTGCTTCCGTCGGGAGTGTGGATACGTGCTGGGGTTTCACCTCACCCGTACGCTGCCCCTGAGGAATGGTGATGAGGCGACGGTTCGTGCGTATGGTGATGAGCCGGCTGGCCAACACCTTGGTGTTCCGCAGCGGGTCGTCCGTGTTCACTTTCAGCCCCAACTGCAGAGAGACTTTGTTCGTTCAGTCAAAAGTGCTAGGATCATTTCACATGCTCTTGCACTGCTTGTACAGTGCTGGACAAAAGTTTACGGAACATGCTCCGACGCATTCCTTCCGCAGAGCGGCATGTTAGCAACGAATGGTACCGTAAGGACTTGCAAACTGAGTTACTAACTGAGTTACTAAACTGAGTAACTGAGTTACGTGACTGAGTTACCTGGGCACACATCTGCAAGTCCGTACGGTCCCACTCGCTGCTAGCGTGTCAGTCTGAGGAAGGAATGTGCCGGAGCATGTTCCGTAGACTTTTGTCCAGCAATGTACCACCCTTTTAGCATCCTTTGTGTATATACTTCTTCTTTGTATGGAATTCTGGTGCAATTTGATGCATGCACATGCGCTACTCTTTTCTTTGTGCGCGACAAACAGAACTCGGACTTTCTGAAGTAACCTAGGAAAAACTTGATAACCACCGTTTGTTGGTTTATTCAGAAAATTCTTTATTTTTTGTCCAGATATTTTAAGATGGCAAATGTGATAGAAAGAAAATTGTTTGGACAATCACCACTACCACTTGTACCAACTGCGTATTTATAGGTACAAGTAAGGGTTGTAGACTTCTTTTAAATCTAGGGGAAGCACCAGTAACAGCTGGAAAGATACACTCGTCCGAATTTTCTCCGAATAAAACTGGGGAAAGCCGAGCCATCGAAGCAGGCACTTAAATTTACTGCAAGTTCTCAACAGTGCCGTAGACTCCCATTAATTTGGTTCTGACAGGATCACAAAATTATAGGTCAAGTAGGGGGGAAAAACTGACAAATCCAAGGCCGACTAGATCCAGGCTTTACACGGGGCTCACTCCTGCCCTTGGATTGATAAAGAAACGGCTGTACCGTACCTGACCCGAGTCGTTCTGCCCCCAGGCCCATACTTTGCCCTGTATGTCAAGAGCAATGGTGGAGTCTCGCCCACAGCAAACTTGTGCTAGCTTGCAGTGTGACAGGTGTGATACCAACTGTGGACTCTTCTACACAAGCAGAGAAAGGGACAAGTGTTAAAATTTTATTTGCAAAATGTCACATAGTCATGCATTACGTGTGTAGCTATCGGCACGTAAATTAGCAGCACAGTCACGGAGAGTGGTGTTAGTGTCATCGTAAAAGCTGTATTTTTTTTTTTTTATGCTCGTTAAGTAGAAGTGTTTATCTTGATTCCAAGATAAGATTGAGGACATATTGCTGTTTCCTTATGACTTTCTTTCTTTTTTTTTTTTACTTTCAAAGTGCTCGCAAAATGTTTTATGAAAGGAGACAAAAAAAGGTTAAATTTTTGTGAAGTTGCACGGGACTAGTACTTTAAAATTCTGCATAACTGTACATAGAGCTTTAGAGTTTAACCCAATTCTTCCCCAAATTTGCACCCCAAATTGAAGGTTGCCCCTTTAGGGTGAAACCCCGGCAAATTGCCCTCACTGAGACGTCTGCAAGAATGCACACTAACTTGTTTGGCAGGAAATGCAGTTACACCACCATTTGTACCAAACCAGTACGGTTAATTTGAGTAATTGAGCACAATTTCTTTCCAAATTTAACATACTGGAAGTTTTTCCACACAAATTCGCATGAATTTAGAGCACATGTTTATTTACCCGATTTTCACCCCCCTACTAATATTACTACAAGAACTCCTTTTCAGAATAAAGGTAAAAACCAACGAATCTTTGACAAGTTTTTACCTGGTCCTTGCGATTTCCGAGACCCAGCTGGCCCTCCGTATTTCGACCCCACATGTACAGTTCGCCAGATTCTACGATTATAGCTGCATGATTGGCTCCACAAGCAACCTGCACAAAACATATTTTTCATGCACATGATTTTTCAATATCACGTACAGCACATTACATCAAAATCTCGCACTTTTACCTGCACGATATTTCCTTGGATGGCAGACACGTCCATTTCAGAGGGTGACAGGTGCTGCTGACTACCTCGCCAAGCCGCAGCACTGCCCACAGAGCTGGCTGCAGAGGAAGAAGCATCACGCAGGTTGCCCTGCGCCATCCCAGCTCCCCCCGAAGCCGAGGAAAAGAGCAGCTCGTTCTGAGCCACCACTGCCTGCAGCCGTGAGCGCCGCGAAGACTGTGCCTGCAGCCGCAGGCTCTGTGGGTTGGCACCCCATGTGAGGACCTTGCCTGAATGGCACACTGCAAACTAGAGTGGATCCCTATCAGGGCACAAAACATTTCTGAAATTGGTACCGTACCACTTGAAAGTATCCTGACGTGACAAGTCGAACAGGTTCGTCGAGCTTCACACGCTGGGGAGTGCTTCGTTTGACGGTGCTTCCGGTACCAAGCTGACCGAAAGTACCACAACCGAACGTGAACACGGCTCCCTTCAAATAAGAAGAGAACACACACTGTTCACAGACCGTGCTTCCCGAACAAAAATGTTTAATTGTTCACTGAATCATAGTTAGAATGCATAGGGCATGACATTACCTCTTTCGTCAGGGCTACAGAGTGTCCGTTCCCACCATAGGCATCGATGACTGCATGCTCCGTCAAAGCGGACACAAGCCTAGGACGGCGCTCGTCTGAGCAGCCACCATGACCCAACTGACCGTGTACTCCCCAGCCCCATGTAAACAACCTGCAATAATTTGTGCAATCAATCCTACTTTATAGTGAGTACATAATCTTAAATAAAACAAATAACCCACAAGTAGACTATCTCAATAAAACGCGCATACTCGTGTGTCATAAATTATCTTCCCAGTTTCTTCTATCCCATCAGTCAACAAGATGTGGAATTCTTTGCTCTCATCGCTTATCTCTGTCCTTGAACCATAATCATTTATTGAACCATCATTTATAATTATAGATATTATTGAGCAATCTCATGCAATATCAGAGTCATTCCTGTATTTATTGTGATATGATATTTTAAGAGTCTCAGTACGGGTATGGCATCCTTTCTCTTTTTGCTCCCCTTTTAGTGTACACAACAGTTTTGAAAATGGCATTACTTATTGAAGCACAAATTTACTCTATGTATGTTGTGGTGCATTGGCTGATAACGGCCAGTATACACTCATCGAGAATTTTCTTAACCTGTTGTCACCATATGTCCCAATAAACAGGGAACAACTGCACTCAAGAATCAATGGCAGCGTCTTGTCCCTGTGGGAACAAATCTGCTGAACGTCAGCACTGAGGAGGCACATGTCATGCCCACGACTTACTAGACGACTATAGCGACCATGTCATACGGACCCCTTCCCAACGCCGCATCTCGAGGCTAGCGGTGGCACTAGTCATCGGCCTGGTTATTGCATCCTCAATTTCTACAATACTCTCTACTTTAGCTTATCTTAGCACTTTTGTACAGGCGGTGGATCTCCCACGAGAGATGCGTTTTTATAAAGTTGATTATCATCATCATTCTACGCGTTTTCATAGGAACTGTTGATGTCGTCTGCTACGGTAATCGTGCTATTGCTTCTGCGCGTTCAAAATTCAAATTTCCATAGTCCAATGATGATTAGAGCCTGAAGTTTTAGGGTTTTACCCGATTCTTCCCCGAATTTGCACCCCGAATTGAAGGTTGCCTCTTTAGGGTGAAACCCGATTTTTACCTGGCAAATTGCCCTCACTGGGACGTCTGTAGGAATGCACTAACTTACTTGTTTGGCAGAAAAATGCAGTTACATCACCACTTGTACCAAACCTGTACAGTTAGTTTGAATAACTGAGCTCCATTTCTCCCCGAATTTAGCGTACTGGAAGTTTTTTCCCCCGAATTTGCATGAATTTAGTGCACATGTTTATTTACCAGATTTTTACCCCCGAATGTAGGAAAAAATATTTCCCGAAAACTTCAGGCTCTAATGATGATGCAGGTCTCGCGGGCCGATGAGTAGCGCCCCCAGCGGATCGTGCGGACGGGCTCCTCATTGGGTTTGCCGATTATGACATGGTCGCTATAATCTAGTAGGTCATGGTCATGCCACAAGACGGACACTGACCTTCCACTGGTGGTAAGAGCCAACGAATGGTAGAGGCCACATGCAATCTTAGAAACCTGCTTGCCAGCCAAAGTCTCTATAAGCTGGGGAATCCACGTCCGTTGCAACACGCCGAGGCCTAACTGACCATAACGGGACGAGCCACACGCAAAGACCTGCAGTCAAAGAGAAAAATACCCGGGTGATCAACCGACACAAAGCAGCCCAATGCCAGAGAGCTAAGAAACCCCTCAAAACATGCGGCCTACACACCCCGCAGTCTGTGTTGAAGAGGGTGTGATGAGTTCCACACGAAACTTGGCTCACTTTCACTCGTAAGGAATCTAGAATCTCCACGCACGCCGGACCAAAGATTTCACGGTGGTTCTCCTTGTGGCCCAACCTTAAAGCGGAAATGTGTTATACCTTAGCATGTTCCATTCTTTTCTAGCAGAAACCACAGGGCTCGGTCTGGTTACACAGAAGGTGAGGAACAGAGGAACAGTGGAAGGTGAGGACAAGAGTGGTCGCTGCCCCCTTTCATGCACGGACATTAAAGGGACCATGAAAGGATATTTGACAAGCCCACGGTCATTTTTAATCTGTTCCCCTGTACTAAAGCATTCACTCTGTGAAATATGAAGTTGAAAGTCGTTCAAATAGCGAAGATATTCTATATTAACCACGGGCGTGAACGGCAGCTGCTACGGTCCGCCTCCGGGGCGAACTGGCCGTGACATCATACGCAGAACGTGTTGCCGATTCGTGGACAGGCTTTTGCGAGCAAGCTGCAAAATTTGCAAACGAGCTTGCATACTTCGCCATGAAATATGTTTTAATTTGACCTCGAGACAAGATTGCATCTAACCACTGACACAGAATACTAAGAAAAATGTAATATAGCCATTGATTGTCAGCATGGTTACCGGAGCACGTTTTCCTCTTTGAACTTTGCCCCACTATTTTTGTCTGATAACTGTTGTACTGAATACGGTTAAAAGTAAGTGCGTGTATGATAGTGAGGGATCATGAGAACAGTTTCCTGCAGAGTACTCGGAATTCGTGAAAATCATTTCTTGGTCCCTTTAAGAAGGGCGCCTCATATTTTTTCCAAGCATATTTTTAATACACATGTTCACTTTTGTAAACTTTGCTTACTGCTGATAATGTTTTTTATGTTGCAAGGAATATCTGTTACTTCATACGAATATATTCATTGGTACAAGCACTATCCCCTGACACAAAGCACATGGAAATTGCACATGTAAAAAGTGCACAAAAAGTGATTGGCTGATTGATGGCCATATCTCTTATACACACTGAGAAATGCTAGCCATTTCATAATTAATCAAATGCCGTAAACAGAAACGTATTTAAAGTCATTCTACGTCTCGTGCAGCATATACAGGATGTTTATTTTTATTTATTAAAATTATTAAAAAAATAATTGAAAAACTAGCAGAGCAAAACAGATGCCGTTTTTGCAGTTGAGTTCTATCACCAGGATGACATCCCCTCGAAGAAAGTATATAACTACAAGATGACTAATTACCTAAAATTCATTAATTAATTCTTTAACTAGGGGATTTCGGGCAAAAGCGGGAGATCAGAATGAGAGACCATCGTAGTTGAAAGGCATTCCACATTTAAAAAATCCTGAAGCACACCCCTGCATTAAGAATCCATCCATCCCCGAATTTTGATATGCAAATAAGCTGAAACCGGAACAGCGGCGACCTGGAATGCAGGGGTCACATCACGTCAGATGGCCACGTGATTTGGAGCGATGGAGATGATTGGAGTAGGTGCCGACCTGCATCGGCAAAGGTCAGTGAAGGTGATGACCTCAGTCGGTGAAGGAGATGCGCTTCTTAGGCACACTTTTCAGTTTCGGTTCATTTGCATATCAAAATTGGGGGTGGATACGTTAACGCAGGTGCGTGTTTCAGGATTTTTTAAATGTGGCATGGCTGTCAAATAGGATGGTCTCTCATTCTGATCTCCCGCTTTTGCCCAAAATTCCCCAAATGGAGAGTTAATTCATGTATTTTAGGTAATTAGTCATCTTGTAGTTGTATACTTTCTTCGAAAGGACGTCAGCCTGGCCGTAGAACTCAACTGCAAAAACAGCATCTATTTCGCTGTGCTAGTGTGTGCTTTTAATACAAATTCTGTAACAAATAAAAATAAACACCCTGTATATCGTCCTATTATGCCATCTTATTGTATACCGAAAGTACGAACTGTACCACCCCTTCAAACTTCAGCGCCCTCCGTGGACTTCCAGCACCCCTGCTGAACAGAGTCCTCCATGTTGCCGTTACAATGAATACTGAACACCAAATGGGTACTTCACAAGCTTGAGGCTTAAAAATGCGTACCTTCCAAAGAGAGCTTTTCCCCAAGTGTAAGCCTTTCCTTTTGCCACATATGCTGCATGGAGTTGGCCACATGCAATCGATCTGTCCGAGTCGGACACCCTGTGACGTCGCTCCGTACTTCTCTCTGTGGAAGTTTCAGTGCAGCTCAAGAGTGCGGGAGTGTAATGCTTTGGTCCTCCACGCCGATAGTTGAGCATGAGCAGGACGAATATGAAGAATTTGATCAGATCCTCTTCGTTGACACTGTCATCTTCCTGCATATCACCAATATGACCTTTTTAATGTAAACCGTTTTACGGTATGTGAATTTCTGTGATTGTGGTACCTACAGATTGCGTCAAGTCCAAGGAGTCAGTCGATAGTGATGACAGTGACCCGGGATACCTGTGGTGGATAATAGAAATGTCTTAGTGGCTATGACACTATGACTATGGTGCTATGGCCATGGCTGGCTATGGCACTATGATGTCATACTTCCCAAAACTATAAATTAATTTTATGATACTTCCGCATCACATAGTGACACGATATTTTGGGAGGATACAGCGTGAGACACGTGATCATTCCAAACGTGGTTTGGAATTATATAAATTTGCTAGGCTTATAAACATGTGAGATTTAATCTGTCCACTTTCCATGCTTCATCATCCTCAAATCAGGTTGGGTAGGGGAAGCACCCAATTTGACATCACATCAACAACTGAACAGTACGCCCAGCAGATGCTTTGGTGCATATGAAGGATTGCTTTACAGCAAGTGACTGCAGTGCTGCGTATGGCTTTGGTCCTGCAGTGCACAGTCATACTACGTATTTACTCGCATACTGGATGCTCTCGTGTATTAAACGCACCTCCAACTTGAGTGCCAAAATGATGGTACTTTCTTGTTCCCCGCATATTAAACGTGCCCCAATTTTAGTAGCATGGCCAGATTGTCTCGCACAATGCCAACCAGCGTATCGTGCTCACAAAGCCGCTCGTACCATGCAGTCAATCAGAACGAGCGCCCAGCACCAGAGTGACGACATACAATGAACATAGAGGAGCATTTCGTCCACGCTGATAAATGGAAGATGATTTGGTGTGCGAGAATCATGAGGATGAGGGACGATCGCGATGTTCGATTCCAGGGAGACTGCTGCGGATATCTGAGAAAAACACAGGAGTTAAGCGTACCTTAAGTGTTGGGAGCCAATTTTCCTCCACGTACTACTGAACGTGCCTTCTCAATCGTGCTAGGTTTTTGGGTAAAAAATGTGTGGGTTTTACGCAAGCAAATGTAGTATTTGTTCTACATTAAAACAAAAAGACAAAAGCATGTCAGAAAGAATGGGCATCCTTCGTAACTGTGTAGCTCACTAGCACTACACAGCTGCCAGCATGATCCGTCAGGATTAGTGCTGAAAAGACTTTCTCATTTCGTGTCAACGTCTGTCTCCAAATTACAATGACACAAACTTATGCGAGCTTTCCCGTACCTGCCGTGCTTTGAACATGCAAGCACCCGTCGTATTGCTATCTTGACCATGTGACGGGAGGCGTCGTACAGGCGGGCAAGGCGTTCCACCAAGACAGTGTCCAACGACGGTAAGAGATCGGCTACAACTCGTAGGTGACTGGACAGCAGCGACAGATCACGTGACAAAGGCAGGAGAAGGTCCGGGTCTGTCACGCACCATACATAGTCCGCTGCATGGTAGTGGTACAGTTTAAACTTCAGAGTAAGCAGCATCTTCCTTATGTGCGCTGCACTATGTAGTATTTATAGTTACACAAGTAGCATGCGCACCAAGAACTTGCGCAGGCTTCGCATTTCACTGTACGTATGTGATTATGATTATGCCAGAACAAGAAAATTTTCCAACTGGATTACAGCTGATCCCATTGATAAAGTCCCAACATCAAAATGATTCGACAACTATCGATGGTTTTTGTCGAGAGCTAAGCCTTCAGTTGTCCAAATTATCAGTAGTTGGACTGGTAAGGCATGAAAGGTTATAATCCGAACCCCTTCTGTGCCTCCGACTAAATTTTTTACGTAGAACTTTCGTTTTTCCTATCATTTATCTAGCTGACACTTGAGAAATTTCATGTGTTTGAAATATGGAAGTCACCGAAAAATGTTCATGTCCATCGCATTCATCTAATAATCTGGTGTTACAGTTTCGTGCATGAAATCAATGTAATTAGACTAATTTTATTCATTAATGACCAATTAAATAATTAATTAATTCATTAATAAAGTAAGTATAATAAATTAAAAGCCACCACAGAAACATGACTTGAAAACCCGAGACGAGGTAGAGGACGATAACAGACAAACACAAAGACTGTGTTTGTGTTTGTCTGCCATCGTCTTCTACCTCGTCTCAGGTATTTCAAGTCATGGATCGTCACCACCAGCTCGCTTGCTACCTAACTTTCCTTTCGTCACCACAGAAAATTCTATGCCCAAGACCTCACTGCACCTCTCCAATGGAGAGAGCCCTCTTGATTCTTTTTTTTTTTCTTTTCTTCCTTCCTTCTTTAGAAACTCGTCGTTATTCCTTTTGCTCAAGACCACTTTAGAAAACAAAAGGTCAGATCAGCCTTTTAAGTTTAGTAGCCCCACGTGACACACCATTTGCAGACTGGACCAGAAGAGATCCGTAGCCTCGGCTGGTAAGAGCAGAGCACGTAGCTTCATCCAGTGCACTTGTTGGGTTAAAGTTGAGCAGCAGCTCAAGCATAAGCTGCCGCTGGCCCCGCAACTGCACAAAATATTTAAACTGTATGAGAATTAAGCGTGCAAATTAAGGAACATGATGAAGTTTTCAACAAAAAGAAAACTCAATGTGGAATTCAACACATCCATGGTTTCTAACCGGCTAGGAGACAACTACAACGAAGAATGGGAATGCTAACTTCTTGACTGGAATAATAAGCATGTTACCTAAGGTAACCAGCAATTTTACATATTTCAGGTGACCTATGGGAGTTTTTACAGTTGTTTCTAATCATGAAAGGGCAAACAAGCTAAAAAATGTAAGGAGTTAGCTAAGGCGCATTTTTTCCTTGCATATGTCAGAAGAGTGCAACTCACAAGAGCACAGAGACGAAGCAGGCCATAGAGACGTTGCTCGCAAAGCATCCGCATGACAACCGAGTCATCGTAATAAAGGTTTTCTTGAAGGAAGTCTCTGTGGAGATTGCAACCATAAAGTATGTCTTCAAAACAAGGCAAATATAGAATGATTTGAAGGACGATTAATCTAATTAATGTGGCGGAAATGCGTTAGCATTTGACATATTCTCTTGTGTATTTTCTTACGATTCCAACTTGGGGCTTCTAATGCTAATGCATTATCACCAATTACCACTAGTTATCACTTATCACTAATTATCACTATCACCACTACATTACTACTATCTACAAACTATCTACTACTGTACCTACGATCTAAATCTACTATCTACTTCTCTTCTCATGTCTAACATCCTATGTCTCAACTCGAGGCTTCACACATCCATCCAACAGACAGACGGTCATGATTTTCCAACTTGGGGGTTCTAATGCTAACGCAGTAAAAGGCAGCCACCTGAAGGCCTGCATCACGCTGTCCACTTCCTGGGTGTGTTTCTGTAGCACTTGCTGGATGAAGCACAGGGCAGCGATGTTGGCAAAGTGCACTCGGTCTGCCAGAGTGATCTCGGAAGCCCGCGTGCTGAAGAGCACTTGCATGTACGCTAGCAATTCTGACAGGAACCCATAGCTCACAAAGTGGGCCACCCTTTTCAGCTGAGGACACTGCGATAAATTGAACCAAGATGAGTTGATTCTTAAATGTCCCTCTTTACACATTCAAAGCTCATAAAGAAAACTTAATCGTCAGAATCCGTGAAGACATCTTCAAACATGAGGGTTTTGTTTCAATTTGTCCAGCCGTTATTTCTGTCGCATTAAACTAAATTTCCTAGCTTCAGTTACTCGTGGCAAAGTAGTGTATATTTGGTAATTTTGCACACTTCGATGTTTTTATCGCAGCTGTAATTTTGCCTCATGGACAGGAGCAGTGTGATGTGAAGTTCCTACCGTTTTGTGAGGCACAGAAAGATCAGCAAATTGAAAGTCTCTGACGTGCGTGCCATTAAAAACAACAATGTGAATCTGTTACACAAACATCATCTAACAACATATTTTAACCCCATTATCTAAACAACAAGCACGAGTCATACTCGAGTGCATTCAACTAGCATAGATGATGCCACTGATATGCCTTCCATCACAGTACTTGCAGCAGTGGGGACCAATGGCATTGCAGCACAGTTTTTGCCTAAGTTTCCCTATATGTGACATCACTACAGTTGAACCTCTCAATAAAGAACGTTGATTTAACGAAATCCTCTGTTTAACGAAGAATTTCTGTCGCTCGTACGCGTCCCCATAGACGCCAATGTGTTTTTGTGCTCGATTTAACTAGATACATTTGTTTGTTTGGCTCTATTTAACGAAGTCTCTGGGCGACGAAAGCCTTCTGCTCACGTTTTTCCCCTTCACCACGAAGGAGAGGAGGAGAAACCTTACCCTCTCCGTTGTCCTCACGCGAGTTTTCATTGGTTGCTGCAGTTGCCATGTAGTGTGTAGATGTAGACATGTGCGGCCGGCGGCGGTAATTTTTGGTACGCTGACGCAATTTCGAAACCGGCGCGGGGGCTGCAAGAGGCTGAGGGCTTCTTCACACCTATTTTCGGACACAAAAACGCGTATTGCTGGGCTCTCGCAAAGTCTAATTTGCTTTTGTTGATGCCGATGACAGTAGGTTGCAGACTTGTGCCATTTTTTTACTTGTTTTTGTTCGCGCCGATGACGCTGCCGGTGGTAAAATGGGCATGACGCCGCTGCCGGTCAAGGTTCCATCGGAGCAAAAATCTACGTGATATGTACCCATTTCTTGTTCTTTTAGGTATTCAACGGCGGCATACTTTCATTCTTTCCGGCGTTGCGCATCACAAGTGCAAGTGAACCAGCCAAGAAACATCAATACGCGAGCGCGCATGAGAAAGCAGTACAGGCCATCCGGAGTTACGAAAGCTACAAACGCTCCAAGCGATACTGTGCATAAATTACGTATTACCTAACGTTATGTGATGAATAAAGCTTGATATTTCGTGCCCTTCGCAGCTTTACACCTGTTTTATGACAAATGGCGTTTTGCGGTACGCGCAGCGCAGATAGTAGCGGCGGCCATCTTTGTTTCACTTGGCGTGTTCCATTTAACGAATTTCTCTATTCAATAAAACAAAAAGCCAGCACTTACAAATTCGTTATACAAGAGATTCAACTGTATACAAACAAAATGGCCACAAGCATTCATTAAGATACTGCAAAAACTAGAAGCACGTGGAGAAGCAGAAAGGGTGAAATGTTTAATAATAATTGGGTGTTTACGTCGCGAGACAACTGGGATCATGAGCGACGCCACAGCGGTCGGTCTGTGGATTGCTTTTGCCCACCTGAGGGTTCTTTAACGTGCGATGAAAGCTCATCACACGGCACCCCGTATTTAACGTCCCTCGCGGAAGACGGCGTGTCTAAGCAACTTGTACCCTGCCACCAAGTTGCTGGCGTCCTCGGCCGGGTTCGAACCCGCGATCTCGGGATCAGAAGGCGAACACGCTACCGACTGAGCCACCGAGGCCGGTAAAGGGTGAAATGTACCTTGGACAACTGGTAGAGGCGAACAGCTTGTGGAAACTGTCCCCAGGACAGCTGTAGTTCAGCAGCCACTTCATACAGGGAGAAGATGTCAAGACCCAGGAGAGCACCCAGGCGCTCTGCACTCGGAAGAGTTGTTGCTCGCTCAGTGAGATGGAGGAAGAGGCGTTCAGCCGAGCTCCTACCAGAGTCAAGTGTGTGATCAACGACAGGTATGACAGCCACAAAATATTTCAGTAACAGCAATCACCTGGGCCTGCAGTGATAGACGCAGCGTGATGTCACAAGGATGCAGCCGTCAATAAACGTTTCCGATGGGAGTGCGACGGTCATCACGTCCTTCTTGTCCTCTCCGCTTGGAAGCTTACGTGCAATAGTGTCTGGAGCTAGAGGAATGGCACGTGACTCAATTTTGTCTTTATGCAGGAAAGGCGAACATGCATGGGTGATGTCGGTGGAGGCTCTGCAACACCTTACATGGGCAAAACCTTATGATTAACTAAAATGAGTTTCCTAATGGCACATGTTCAGAGCTCCGTGATTTTAACAACTACAGTTTGCTACTCAAAGTATAAACGTCGTACGTAATGATACTCCGATACAACAATCGAATGTCAAATACTTCATCAAGGCATCTACAAACACGTTCATTTATAGCAGGTTTGCTTTTTTAGTGTTCCTATCTACACATGTGACTGTTACATGGTACCATTAGAGCATGTTCTTTTTACCAGCGAGTGTGATGTGCACTACGAACAGTCTACTCAATGTTGTACAGTAAAACCCACGGATAGCAATATCGCGTATAACGATATCCCTCGTAAAACGATGGTTCATGATTTTACCGTCAAAATATACATTGTTTCTATGGGGAAACAACCCGCGTATAGCGATGGAGACGCAGTTCCAAATACTCGTATAACGATGTTGGGCGCTGTCCCTCGTGTGCGTAACCTCGCGGCGATTTTCGCCACGATAAGATACAGTAGAATCTCGATGATACGAGTCTCATGGGGTAGCGGAAAAAATTTTTATCATCCGAAATTCACATCAAAAGAATTAAACCAAAATAAAAGTTGAGGCAAGAAAATAGACAGGGACTGTTCATTTTCCAATACAGTCAGTGAAAGAGGTAGGTGGTAACGCTGTTGTGTCTCCGTATTTGACCAATGCTGCTCAAATTCACGAGATGATTCAAAAGGCCCAGCACATGCTTTCCACCAGCGAGTCGCGCGACAGTGTTCTAAAGCGAGCTTCTCCTAAAGCACGCAGCCGTTAGGTGAAGCCGACTTGCGGAATGGTGACGTGTAGTGCTGCCCGAAGTTGTCCTGCTATGTTCCCAGGTTCTCTCCACGAGTTTTGATCGCTGTTTTCCCAAGCCAGTGCGATGTCATACAGCTTCGCGTTTTTGTTTTGCATCTGTTTCTTTTACTTTTGCTACGCGCGGGGTGGCGCGAGACTTTTCGGGGATGCGCTATTTACGTCAGCCCTCGTTTAACGATGTACCCCGTATAACGATGGAATCTGCGATTACCGTCAATATCGTTATACGCAGGTTTCACTGTACCTGTTTTAGGCAGTGAGCTGGCTGATCCAGAGAAAGATGAGGACCTCCGGGCAGTATCTCCCGGTCCATGTTGCGCAGACTGGAACACTGTGCTTAGAGATCTCTTGAAGCTGCTACCTGAGCCCTTAAGCTGACTCACGTCTGCAGAGGGCTTTAGCCTACCGCAGCGGTACACCTTCGTAACGTGCTCTTCCAGGGTAAATTGTTGGATGATGGGATCTATGCATTCTTTCTGCGAGAAAGGAGAGGTGGCCATAGGTCAACGTTAATACTGCATGAAAATTTATGTCATTATAAGTCTTGGGGGTCCCCCCATGAGGTTCCATTAATTACTAAGGCTCAAAAGTGGGACTGCGCGAATATTCAGAATTTTGTAATACCAGTGAAGTGAACAATTGTGCACTTCATTCAAATTGCGAAAAGGAAACAGAATTCTAGAGTCCAATTGCAAATCAAAGGAATGTTTCCCTATAACCGAATGTATCGAGTAGTTCCGAAGTTCCGTGTACAAGCCGGAAACGCCCCAGGAGGAGATATAAAACAAAATGAATGCTGCTTCATGTGAAAACCGGTATGCACATATCACATGCACATGCTGTATATGCACAGCTCCGGTCAACCTTAATAATAATACTGGAAAAAATGTGGTCTCGTTCCCAAGCACAATTACAGCAACCCTTGGGAAATCTTAATTGAACACAATTATTCTGTTAGTTTAACAAAAGGATTTTGTTCATTTAACATTCCCCCAGTGCCCCAAGGGTGGCTGTTATCACGCTGGGAAATGAGGCAGAATTTTTTCCAGTGTTATTGTTAAAGTTGACCGGAGCTGTACTCTGTTCAGTTTAAAGCACAGCTCTACCCAAAAGCACTTGTAGAGTACCACTGGAAGCTCCTA
Organism: Ornithodoros turicata; assembly: GCF_037126465.1. Classification (NCBI taxonomy): domain Eukaryota; kingdom Metazoa; phylum Arthropoda; class Arachnida; order Ixodida; family Argasidae; genus Ornithodoros; species Ornithodoros turicata. Next base: position 13,195,822 of record NC_088206.1, on the reverse strand, counting down.
CTATGTGGGAAGAGCCTCAGGATGAGAGGTGCCGATATTTGAACGGAAACTGCGTAAGAACTGTCCCTGTTCAAAATATATCTGGGCTTTCATCTTTTAACATTCACTATATCAGTATCATCACTATATGTATTAGTAGATCATGATTGAGGTTCCAAAACATTGAACTGCAGGTTTACATCACTACAACCATATTTCACTATACAGGGTGCCCCAGCTAAATGCAAACATATATTTTTTCAATATATATATTTAAAAATATTAAAAAAAAAAAATATATATATATATATATATATATATAATATAAAGTGATACATACTATATTTATCACTTTCTCCGAGATGATATCAATTGCAATATAGCATATGCTGACGGGCACCCCTTAGGAGGGCATTGGCGAACTCCTAATGCAATGTCTTAATTAACTTTCAATAATTAACTTTTTAATTCTAAGAGCTACGAAGTTGTTCCAATGAGAACATCTAGCCCCTTGGGCCATCTGATACCGGAGCCGTTATCATAACAAAAATCCGTTTGACAGATCGTCCGCAAAAAATTCATGAAGGAACACCTTTTTTTTTCTTTATTTTGTTCAATTCGCATCTTCGGAGATGCGTCCTTCCTTCACCCCCAATGTGAGAGGGTGAAAGAGCACACTATCGCCTCTTGCGTCCTGGAAGAAAATTGAAAGAGGACAGAAAATGCAATGCAAGGTAAGGGGAGTTCTGATAGAGTCACCCGATACATTTGTTTTTGATTTGTTTCCACAAGTTAAAGCTCATCTTCGACCCATGAGGCGGCACTGTGCTCCTTCACCCTCTCACATTGGGGGTGAAGGAAAGGCGCGTCTCTGAAGATGCGCAATTAGCAAAATAAAGAAAAAAATTGTGTTCCTTTACGAATTTTTTGCGGACGATCTGTCGAAAGGATTTTTGTTCTGAAAACGGTTCCGGTGTTAGATGACCGAAGGGACCAGGTGTTCTCATTGGGACAACTTTGTAGCTTTTATAAGTAAAAAGTTAATTATTTAAAGTTAATTAAGACATTGCCTTAGGAGTTTGCTAATGCCCTCCTAAGGAGTGCCCTTCAGCATATGCTATTTTGCAATTGATTTCATCTCGGGAAAAAGTGATACCTTTAAAAAATATGTTCGCATTTAGCTGGGACACCCTGCATGTAGGGCCCTGTGTTTTCAGGTTTTATGTTTTTTGAAAATCAGGGGGCAAAAATTGGGTGTCATTTCAGGGACCGTAAAACAGGGTAAAATTAGGTGGAAAAGCAGATTTTCGGGTGAAAAAAAAAAGGAGTGCTCCTCGCGTTTTACATGAACATAAGATGTGGAACATATCGTCCTCTCGTGTCGGTACTGGCGGCTGAATTTGCACTTTGCCAAGTTAGTTTTCCTTTTTCTTTTTCGAGTTTTACCCCAAATGGCAATGACGCAAATAGACGAGTTCAGAAAATCCCAGAGTGCTTAGCGCCACTTTGAACTGTGGGAGTTTACTAATACGAAAGAACGGGTGGCCTCCAAACTGTTCCGATTTCTCCTCTACCGGTCCACTGTCCACGACGTGCCAAGGTCGGCGAAAGCGAAATGTGAAGGATTACTCTTCGTTCCCCCGCTCAGCAAGCGCCCAGGATGCAATGCGTGCACAAAGAGCACTGGGATTTTCTGAACTCATCTATTGGGAGGTAAAAACGGGTTTTACCCTAAAACATAGGGCTCTAACTATATGCAGTCTCACAACATAGAGGTTCGGCTGTAATAGCTGCTTGCAAACTATAGTTGACTGGCTGATAAGCACAACAAACTGATTTATCGATAAATACCCGTGTCTCAGTGTTCAAAATTCTGTTCACCTTTCTGCTGCTCGACGTCAGATCGACGGCACTCTTTGAAAAAAGCAGCAGTTGGGGTTCCGTCTCAAAATTGCAGGCTGTGATGAGAAGGTGGTCAGTTAGAAGAACTTTGTCCGCACTTGGAACAGGCACAGCAAAGACACACAGAGCTCGCTTGCTGACGTCTGCATCAAATACCTACAGAGGGGAATGAGATATCTCTGGCAGTGTCACATTTTAGAGTAACATCATGAATTTCATAGATGCAAGACAGAGGTTCTGACAATAATATTACCTCTAACTGGGATGTTGAGGAATCGTACGCTCCAATACATTGCCGCGCTTGGATGGTGTACTCTCCAAGAACGGTGTTAGGTCCAAGCTTGTTGATCAGCTTGGGGTGTGGTGGCCTTTCTGCAAGATAGAACAGAATAATTCAAACTGCCCAAATCATCCAGAAGAATAAGTGATTACGTGCAACGAATCAAAATATACACACTTAATTCATTTTTCATTAAACGAAGATATCAAATTCTGCTTCAAAACACTTTTCGGTAGAAGTGTATTTTCCCCTGGCTTTTCAAACTCTTTTTTGAAGGAAAGGTTAGAAAGATTTAAGATTCGTAAGCTTTGTGGATTCACAGAACCTTCCTTCGATTCGGATTCATCCCATCTCTATAAAATATACACCTGCTTACCCGAGGTTCCAGACTGCTCTTGGCGTTGAGCAGGCGTCCACAGGCGCCACTCTGAAAAGCTCGACAAACCGCTTCCATCCAGCACAGCGGTACGCACACAGTTCTTCAACCAGTTATAGCCGCTACCCCTGTCTTCAAGAAGCAGTTGCCAGTGTTGCCCGTTACCGCCCGTAATCTGAAAAAAGAAGGAAAAGATAAACGTACAGCTTTAATCTAGATTTAGTCTAGAGATACTAAGATGGCAGGCGTATGTCCCGACGATATGCCTAATGATAAAACTATACAAACAAGCCAGACGTTGCGTCTATCCAGCACGAGCATGGCACTGAGCACGAGAATCAGAGGGGAGCTTGCAAATTGGCTGGGCATTTAAAGGAGCATAGAAGGATCTGAACAAAAAAAACGCATGTCAGAAGGCGTAGAAATTAGGATTACAAGCCCTCGGATATTTGTGTTTTCGCAGGTGTTTTTCTTTTTTCCTTGTTTCCGCGGAATACCGCGGATTTGTAAATCCTACTCTGCGGAAAATTCAAGTTTCCACCGCAGAAAGCTAGAGACTTTAGCTATGGTTAACATGCAGCAACTACCCCGATACACCACTGTTACTGACACAACTAGTGCACAAAAATATTCTATCACATGCAGAACCAATGTCATACCGAAATTGTGGTTCTATATCGCAACAAACCTGCGTTACTCTCCGCCTACTGGTGCTGATACTATTGAAAGCGAGTCTCAGTGCAAAGCCTTTGACTCTCATTGGTCAAAGTTCAAGGTTGCCTCGCTTACCGTCAAGTACGTAACTTGATGTGCAGCATCCAGAGTGAGCTTCATATCCAGAACAGCCGAGGTGACATACGTTCCGCCCACTTCCTTTCGACTAGGAAGGTCGAGGAATGACACCTCTCCGTGCTGTAAATAAACATGGGTGCGAAGCAGAGCCGTAGAGTCAATTTTGGTAACAGTACTATGTTTAAATAAGTTTCTGAGTACCTGTGCTTTAGTTTAAGTAGCCAACTGGCAATGCAAAGAGAAAATTTTAAAATATCAATAAGCTATAGTATTTTTTAATTAAAATTTTAAAATCTCAATTTGTAAGGAAGTGTTACTGACACAACATAACGCGACACCATCAGCAACTATGTAGACTAAACGAGCCTACAAAAGTGCAAGCATTGCAACACATAAAGTAAGTAAGACGTAAAATTCCACAGAATGAGCCTTTCAACAACATGCTTTGAGAGTTTGACAATGTTGAACTGGCCTTGCAACATTACTGCGCAACACTGCTCAGAACAGATGTTACTGTCATTATTTTCGGCAACCTGATGTGTCCTCACTGGTTTTTTCGAGTACAACATGTCTTTGTTCAATGATGATGTTGCTGATAGTTAGAGCCTGAAGTTTTAGGGTTTTACCCGATTCTTCCCCGAATTTGCACCCCGAATTGAAGGTTAATGCTTTAGGGTGAAACTCGATTTTTACCCGGCAAATTGCCTTCACTGGGACGTCTGTAGGAATGCAATAACGTACACGTTTGGCAGCAAATGCATTTCCATCACCATTAGTACCAAACCGCTACAGTTACTTTGAGTAACTGAGCCATTTCTCCCCAAATTTAGTGTACTGGAAGTTTTTTTCACCCGAATTCACATGAATTTAGTGCACATGTTTATTTGCCCGATTTTTACCACCCAAATTTAGAAAAAAATATTTCCCGAAAACTTCAGGCTCTACTGATAGTCAATAATATCAACATATGGTTAATATAGATAGCCAGCTTTTCTTTGACCCCTGTAATGTGGACTGTAAATTGGGACCTCCCCAGGAAGGCCCCATCTAAACAGGACCTTACCAAAGGAGTTCTAAGTGTGGACGCTTTGCAACAAGGGCTTCTGCAATCAGAAGACTAACCTCATTTCCTATGACAGCCAACTTGTTGCCCTCACTCGACTCCCACCAACAGATGCAAGTGGGTTTTGCTGGAAATACAAACACGTTACAATATACAATACGGGTGACGCAGACCAGTCGCCAAACCTCACCCCTGTTTCCGGAAAGACGGACTCCCACAGTGTCGTCCACCTGCCACTGTTGTCTGGGGTGTGATGAACCATCCTGAAAATTATTATTGTCATCATAATTCCTCAAAGCACTGAAAGAAGCTAGAAAAACGTGTCGATAAGAACGACGGGGGTTAGATAGGATCAGTTTGCAGGCACATTTTCCAAAGAACCATCGAATGAAGCGTATTTCGAGATAGGAAAGGTCACTAAGCTCCTACCACAGGTCTGCGTAGCATTGAATACTATAGAGTAACGTTGTGCAACTAGTACTTTCAAAACTGAAGCGAGCACCAAGCGAATGGTTGTATGATGCAATCAAGTACGTACACAGCATGTTGATGGACATACAGCATACGTCACGTATGTACGTATGTATGTATCACGTATACAGATCTTCGTATGATGCAACACTTGCTTTTTTTATTTATTATTTATTTTATCTTCTGACATCTTTCAGGATTACAAGTGCAGCTTTGGAACTAAAGGGCTAAAGAGACGTTCCTTCAATTTGAAATTTAAACCTGCAGTTCCATTTTTCCATATTTTACTCGCATATTGGATGTACCCCCAACCTGAGTGCCAAAATGCAGGATCTTTTTCGTTCCCCGCACACCAAACGCACCCAGACTTTAGTAGTATTGCCGGATCGTCTCGCGCAGTCAACGAGAACGAGCGCCTGGCTCTAGAGTGATGAACGACGAATGCGATGGACTTAGAGAAGTATTTCATCCACACTTGATGGAACGAAAGACGATTTGGTGTGGGAGAATCGCGACTATGGGGGCCAATCGCGACACAACGGAGAATCGCGATGTTTGATTTCGGAGAGATCGCCGCGGATATCTCGGAATAACATGAGTGTTATGTTCCAATTTCCCCACACGTATTAAACGCTCCCCCCTCAATGGTGCGATGTTTTTGGGTAAACAATGTGAGTCTTATATGCAAGTGTATATGGTATACAATTATTCGCTTTTGCATTATAAAAATGTTTGCACCAGGGTTGGCTACCGGAAACGGAAACGAGAAACAGTAATTACCGAAATTCTACAGGAAACGAAAATGGAAATGGAAACAAAATTGTTTTAGTTTCCACTACCAGAAACGGAAACGGAATTCAAAAGTGGTAACGTTAACGGAAACCAAATTCGCAGCATGTTTCCCTCAGTGTTTTCATGTTAATATGAAAATTATATACATCCACACTTCTTCCAGTCGTCATCATTCATTCATTCATTCATTCATTCGTTTATTTTCGGGACTTTCTTTCGTGTTGAGCCCACTGCCCAGCAAGATGGACGTGAAAGTTTTGGATGACGTGTTATTCTTGCGCACGAGCGGAGACTTTTGAAACTTAAAGCATCTATTTCCGCAACCTAGAGAGGCATCTACTTGCGGTGAGTAAGATTCGTGACGAACTTTGCAATAACCTCTTTAGTGTTTGTGTTTGGTGTGGCTGTTCTTTTGCATCCATTATGTAAGTAGAATACCTGACATGAAAAAGCCAAAACCAGACAGTACGAGTTCCGGATAAGAAACCAAAAACCAGTACCGAAATTACCTCAGAAACAAAAACAAAATTCTTAAAAGGAAACAGAAACCGCTACTGAAAATCGTGCAGAAACGGAAACAGAAACGGAAATGAAAAGCCCAGTGTTTCAGTTACCGGAAACAATAATACTTTCGATAACCAACCCTGGTTTGCACAGCCTTACTATACAGTGCTAGACTAACTCTATTGCACACTCACAAACAAGCCGGCTAGAGGTATGACGTGGATGACAGATTTTGTTGTGGCAGCCAGCAACTGGGAAGAAGTGGGGTTGAGGCAGATGGCTGCTATATCTCCTGTAGGATGTGGATGCTGGGGAGGAGACCATGGGATCTGGCGCATCAAGGGCTTGGGACTTAAAGCATGGCGCAAGTAGAAGAGCACATAGCCTGAGAAAGAAAAGGATTGTTGTGCCGACAACATCTTGGTACAGATATATGAGCTACATTACCGTTGCTGCATATTAGTACAAGAATGCTGTAGTCCCCCTGCTCGCCATAGGCCGAGGCTGTAATTAAAGGATGTTGGTTGTCCGCCTTTGGTCCTATTGCCAGCAGGCGGCTCACTTCAAACAAGGGGTACATGGTGAAGGGAGCTGTTTACAGAAGCATTACCTGGAAAGGATAAAGGCTGAAATTAAATGCTATCCCGGGATCCCCGCAAAAAAATTTTTGGTCCAGACATAGACCGTACGTGAGGCCAACAGAGGAGTATACGACACAATCCCCCGTGTTCGCGCAACACCCAACCTTTCAATGCTCGACAAGATCGCCGTGGTACTTCGAGAGAGCGCAGTATGAAGCGCTTCGTCAATCTCGATAAGAAATTAGTTATGACCATCCAGATACAATTAATACGGGGATAGAGTTTTAATGCAACACACCTTTCTGCTTCTTTTTCACATTTTGGCATCAGAGATCGAGGCTCAACGGGAAGCAAGTTGGGCATCGATTCATTCTGCAACCAAGCCTTCTATCCTGTGGCCGCTAGACCTTTTATTTTGCTGTATATTCCACACTTACATTGCATTGTTGTGTTATACGTGCTTCTCGAACTTTTGAGACTTCCACCGACAGCCTTGCATCGAACCGCAATGTTGGCAAAGTACGATGCGGTGTAGAGCTAACAAGAGCATTTTCGCATGATTGTCGTTTAGTTCGCTCACCTGTCACCGCTTGACGAACGGCGCTATCAGCGCTACGGGCGCAGTTTCGGTATCGCACGCGGCCGGAAAGCTTAGGAAAACATCAGTAAAAGTGAATGAACACTGAACGCACTGAACCAGCGTCCAAATATCGAACTGTTTAACCTGGTTTAACCGTTTAACCCAAACCAAACGGATCTAACCAGATCTAACTGAGCTAAACAGTAATTCTTTCCACTTTCTTCATGTGCGCACGGACAGGGCGTAAGCGAACATTGATTGTTGAAAGAATTGCACAAAAAACGCACATCACGTCAACACCACTGGACGTATTTTAAAAATAAACATTTTTGCAACATCATTGGGTCACGTGAGGTTACGTCATTATCCCGTGACACACAGTCCTGCGCCATTTTTCTCACTCTGTGGTGTGGCTTTCCGAAGTTGGAAGTGCTGCGCCAGTCAAATCGCATATAAAAGAATCCTGCTGGCTTGTTTTACGGCAGGATTTGCGTCACTGATATCGGTGACCACGGTGCACGGACTCTAACTATTTATTGGTGCCGTACAGGTGAGACTGTGTAATTTGTTTTTAATGTTTGTAAGCCTAAAACGACTCGGTAGGAGTCACCAAGCTGTCTGTTTCCACGCTCGCCGTTCTGCTCCTGTCTTGGTTTCGCTGCTGACAGTTCTCTTCCCACTTGAGGAACCTGTTGGTACACTTTTCTTATTTCTATGTTTCGAAATTTACAGCAGTACGTGGTGTACACGGAGAGAAATCGCACAAACGGAACTGGGAACCAGACTTATCAGCTGGAAGAACCTCTCTTGCTTTGTGTGCGTCGTAAACTTCGTTCCGACCGTTATTTTTATTCAGAACTGAGATTGGGAAGTCTGGGAAGCAGTCTCGATAACGCGCGTACTCACAGCTGACGCCTCCAAAACGGATTCCCCGATTTGCTAGCCTTGAATCATCTGGAGCTTTTTCTTGCGCAATGGTGTGTGCGCAATTCTAGGGTCGCTAGCCTTCCACGTTCTTTGTTCCAGTGTAAGCACCTTCGCGTTCGAGGTAACACAACGCCTCGTGCGGTTTTTATCTTTTCTAGCACAGGTTGTGCTGGTGGTTTACACCTCCAGTAGGCAATGCCTGGTGTCTGGTGGTGCCAGCTTTGTTCTGACTCATAACGCGTAAGGCAGTTTCGTGTAGCCTCGAAGTTCCTCGTTTGAAATGTCCTGTGGCCAAGGTGCCTGTGGCTCTCTTTCAGACATATTTGGCGCATTATGACCTCTGATGTTGTTGCGCCAAAAAACATCATGTTTCAGACATATTGAATAGGTATAAACTTTTAACAACCACCTCTTTGTTTTATTATTATTCAGTTTTGTGGAAAAAATTACAGTATCTGAGGTATGAGCAAGATTTAGGCAGTGAATGTGATGGAGCACTGTGGCCGTAACATCTGTGCTTTTTGTTAGCGAATAAAAAATATCAGGGTTGTGCGGCAGTGGCCGTGATGAATGATGTCAAAAAGTTATTGAACAAAAACAAAATGCAAGTAAGCTGGTGCAGGCTAGTCCTTCATGCATCTCGCCCCAGACTCAGGGAAATGTTGCCAACAACTACCAAAAAAGTTAAATTACAAAAAGGTGTAAACTTTAGAGTTGCACAGGAAAAATAACGAGGACCTTGAAGTATTGAGTTTCCCAACAGGCATTATCTGGTGGTTCCATCGGGAAACATCTGTGCGGTAGTGGTACCCGCGTAGCCTCCCGTTATCTCTGCAAACTTGCAGCGTGTAAATCTGTGCCATAAAAGTCTGTGTTCAAGTTAAATTCTTCCGTTGGCAATTGTGCAAAGTGCAGGTAAAACATTTGCTTGCGACATGTTTGCTGTGGTGTCCCTTTATGACCTTCAAGCACATTCGTGACCAGATATGAACCTGGCCAGGAGCAAACACTACCTGCTTCCAATAGGGGTGTATGTATGTGTGGCTCTTGTTTGTTCTACGCCACCATTTTCTTATCGCATTTATCTAGAAATGGTCCTCGTATCACATCTTGTAACAAGGAGCTGCTTGTATACTTTCTCTTGAAACAGATAGTGCTCAGTTTAAGCTGATTTCATATCTCTTCATGATGTGCTTGAATCCAGTTAGGGTGAATAGGTTGCAGGCAAGCAGGATTTTGACTGTACCTAATGTCCAAAGTAAGTGTTCTACAGCCAATGTCCCTAGTTTAGTGCATTGGGATGTGCTTAGTTTTAGTGCGGCAGCTTCATAGAACCTTTGTTCCTCTTTCTGTCACATGTACAAGTGTGTTGCTATGTTTCTAATGATATTGTCTTTGTGATTTGAATGTTTCAGGTCTGGTTGCTAAACAGCTTTTGTGTTTCTCATATAATATGCATGTTGTACTTTCACATGAAATTGTTTTAAACATGCCTGGAGCTGGAAATTCTTAATGTTCTTCCACTGGCTGATACCTAAATGTGCTCTTGCTTGTTCACTTTTCAGGTTTAATAATTCACAATGGCCTCTCGGAAGAAGGTCCTACTGAAAGTTATCATTTTGGGTGAAAGTGGGTAAGCTGATAAATGCACTATCTGTGAAATTTGGCCTAGCTTTGTGGCTGTCGTATGTCTGTTATCGCCTGTTGGTGTGCTTGTCTCTTGGCAACTTTAAATGTGCTTCTTTTAAACATTGGAAACTAAAATGTGATTGTTTGTGTACAGAGTTGGCAAGACATCTTTGATGAACCAGTATGTGAACAAAAAATTCAGCAATCAGTACAAGGCCACCATCGGGGCAGACTTCCTCACAAAGGAGGTTATGGTTGAAGATCGGTTGGTCACCATGCAGGTATGGAGGCTCACTTTTTTGCACTGAGTGTCATGGCACATTGTTCACTGAGATTGATGAACAGTATAGTCACTATAAGAAAGCACTCCTGGTTTTGTCTAAAAAGTGTGGAATTTGTTTCTGTTCAGGGTTGGACAGGTTAAATCTCTACAGGCTGCTTAGTCCAAAATGTATCAAAACACACATTGCTCTACAGTATCCTAAATGTCTATGCAGTATGTCCATGTTACACTTCTGAGTTTCATGCACAGCGTACTGTTTTAGAATTATATCCCTGTCGCACGGCAAATCGAATGTCAGTCCCAGTGATTGACCTTTGTTCTGTGTCACACAGTGAAACAGCAGTACATGCAAATGGCAATGGAATGAGCTCCACGAAGGCTTTCACATTTCCCTCTTGCACCGACTGCATACCCTCGTTGGTAGAGAGGTAGCAAAAATGATAAACTGTTAGGAGAAATGAAACACTAATGAAAAGTTGTACCCCAATATTTCGTAACGAATTGAATAACTTTTGACATGAACGAAGGAAGGCTTAACACTGTTTTTCAGGGGACTGCCCCGATTCCCAGTCGAATCCCACGTCCGGGTGATTGACGCATGTAGGCATCTTACTTGTCTTGGATTCTGATGCTTAGCCAACTGAGCGTCAGCACAACACAACAGTTTTTTCGTGATATAATCTAATGTTTCGCTAGTTTCGAGAAAAATACATAAAAAGAGCGAATGTACCTGTATTATAGCTTCATATGTTTGGCCCTGGTGTTTTGATCTTCGACGGTGACATCTGCGAGTGTCAGTTGCTGGGAATGCCATTCAACTTTGACAGGGGTATTGCATAATTTAACTTTTTGCAATTTGGCACAGAAGCATTTTTATTTGCTGGTCACGTAAGGAAGTAGAAGTGGAATGTTTTATGTGAACATTTAATTATTACCAAGATAAAAGGAAAGGGCTAAAAAATGTCAGGAGTAGAAATTAGGGCTACAACCCTTGGGAAAGATATTTGCACAAAAAGTATGTGTGTGAAGTGCGCAATCCTGATGTGCACAAGAGCATTCAATCTCGCGGGTCAGAAAAGCTGTATTTGGCGCTGCCAGGGCCGCAGCTGAAGCAGGGCAGTTGCAGGCTATTCTAGGTGGCCAATAAAAACGTGACTCTGCTGGCACAACAAGCCGGGAGAGATCGCCGCTACTGCGTGCATTTTCTTGAACTAATTTTCTCAGGAAATGGCCCTCCTCAAAGAAAATATTTTGTGTGACAGTTCCTGAGGGTAGTATGTTTTTGTATTTTCCAGTCTGAGAACAAGTACTCTCAAATTACTTTCCATCATGTAGTATGTTCAGATCGAAAATAGTCTCCGACCGATATTTCTGACTTTACAATTTTCCGCATCTCTCGCTGAAATTCGCCGCAATGCGTTGAACACCTTGAATGTTCCGAGTGAAGGCTTTTGAAATAAAGAGGACTTATGCCATTCGTTTGACATGACAACTACATTCCCACTTTAGCCAGGTGTTCAATAAGTAGAGCCTGAAGTTTTTGGGTTTAACCCGATTCTTCCCCGAATTGAAGATTGCCTCTTTAGGGTGAAACCCAATTTTTGCCCGGCAAATTGCCCCCACTGAGAAGTCCGTAGGAATGCACACTAACTTGCTTGGCGGCAAATACAGTTAGACCACCGTTCGTACCAAACCAGTACAGTTTGAGTAATTGATTTCATCCCGAATTTAGCATACTGGAAGGTTTTCCACCCGAATCCGCATGAATTTAGAGCACATGTTTAATTACCCGATTTTTACCCTCCAAATTTAGAAAAAATATATTTCCCGAAAACTTCAGGCGCTATCAATAAGCAGTGGAGTGTATCAGGGAGTGTTTCCCTCTGTCTCCTCGACCCTATGTATTTGTGTATACAATGTGCGTGTAAAATAAAATCAAAGATTTTTGCCTTACGTGTGTTCTCCTTGCCATTCAGATCTGGGACACTGCTGGTCAGGAGCGGTTCCAATCTTTGGGCGTAGCATTCTACCGTGGGGCAGACTGCTGCGTGTTGGTGTTTGACGTGACTGTGCCAGGCAGCTTCAAGGCCCTGGAGTCATGGAGAGACGAGTTCCTTATACAAGCATCTCCCAGGGATCCTGAAAACTTTCCCTTTGTCGTTATTGGCAACAAGGTGGACCTCGATAACCGAGGGGTAAGCACTATTACTAGTACAGGTTCCGCACATAGAAATTGTGCAACCCAAAACACTAACAGAATGTTTGCACTAGGTGGAGCTGGTTTGAGATGCTGATTTTTGCTTGCTGTTCAGTATGCGAGGCAACCAGCTTTCCCAATTTTGAACACTGAGTGCTCAACTCACCCGTGTTGTTCTAAAAGGAAAAAATGCATAATTTCTACGGGGAGTTACCCTATAAAAGTCTACCTGAGCTGGCATTCCATGCTTGGCAATTGTATGGTCTACATATGAAGTCGTGATGGAAATCAACTCCTGGTAAATTTCAAAGTGGTTGGACATCATAGCACACAGTTATAATGTGAAATATAGACCTTGTTGCGTTACTCTCAAACCACTAGTCTCCGTGCGCTCCTTAGCCTCGTTCCCAGTGACGACACAACGGGTGGACTGCTAAAATCACTCTTCCCATTGGGATACATACTCATGGCCACCGTCTTTAATGAGTATGACTGACAATAATGTAACATTTCATATAGCCAGTCATCCAGTAAACATCTATCGTATCAACGTTCGAAAACTCAAGGAAAAGATTGCTTGCTTCCGCGTGCGATATGCACAGTTGCTCACGTGAGGAGTGCTGGCAGACGTGATATCTGTTCTACACCAGTTCCTGAGCGGGAGAAAATGGAACATGAAAATGAGCGAAAACACGCGTGGGAAAATGAAGGATCTCTCCAAACAGCAGTCCGTACGTGCACAGTTCCTGTGACTACCACGGGGTGGCAGCACTAATGGCCATCCCTTGAATTGCGTTTTTATGTATAGGAATCTTGTATTTAAAACAATCGAAATGGCCTTGTTGTGAAGAGCAGTTGAGATGTTATCCTGCCCCAGCTGGAAGCTGACCTCAGAACTGCTCTGGTTAGAGATACGCCAGTCCCAAATGAGATTGCCTTCTGTGTCTCTGCAACAGCTTACACCCAAGGCAGCGTTCACATGGGTCAACTTTTTCCAGCAAATGGAAGCAACTCGAACCAACGTCTTAGAGCAACTTCGAGGCCGGGTTTGCACGTAGCAACTCTGTTGCTCCACCCACGAGCAACCTTACGGCAACCAGAGAATGTGGGTTAGAGTCCAACTGATGTCTTTTCATTAGCTGCTGTTTATGAAACCTTACTCAGTTTATTAGTAAAAAAGAAAGAAAATTGCAGCTGCACCTGCAGGATTTGAACCCAAGAACGAAACCACATCACGCCATCGGTGGGGTCACGTGGCAATGCTGCCCTCGCTGATTGTTGGGTGCATGGGCAACTTCTCGATGTTTCGGTCAGGGAGCGATTCCGAGCAACTCAAGTTGCTGGAGGTTGCCAGTGTCAGCCGACTGCCGGAAACTCTAAAATGGCACATAGTTGCTGGAAAATGTTGCCCCGTGTGAACGCTGCCTTACAATGAGATACTCGCTCACAAGGCACAGCAGGCACACTTCCTGGTTTCTGGGCAGATTGCAAGGAGGTGCTCCACTTCACACTTTTAAACAACAAAACCGTTGGCAATAAATTGATGCCACCTAAGAGAAAATAGTTAAATGTTGCACAAGTGGTGCGCAAATAGAATTTTGGTATGAAATGGTATCCTTTTTAGTCCTTTTTTTTTTCTTTCTTTTTTTCAAATAATATGCTGCAGTATTCAGTAGGTCATTAGGATTGATTCGAACTTCACTGTTTGTTCAGCCATAAGTCATCTAATCTAGTTGAACCTAGCCCCCCACTTGACCTAGGTCATGGGTACAGCTCCGGTCAACCTTAATAATAACACTGGGAAAAAATGTCTCGTTCCTGAGTACGAATACTGCAACCATTGGGGCCCATGAGGAAATCTTAATTGAATAAAACTATTCTGTTAGTTTAATGCATTTTCTTTTTTTCTTTTCTTTTTTTTTTAGGAAGGGTTTAGTCTGAGTTCTAATTCACAGTGTCTCACAGAGCACTCTTTTGTGTAGGTTTCTACAAAGCGTGCTCAAGGGTGGTGCCAGTCTAAAAACGGAATCCCGTACTTCGAGACGAGTGCCAAGGAAGCTATCAATGTGGAGCAGGCGTTCCAGACAGTCGCTAAGAACGCCCTGGCTCAAGAGACGGAGGTGGAACTATACAACGAGTTCCCCGACCAGATCAAGCTGACCGGGGACCAGAAGCCACGGGCGGACAGCTGTGCGTGCTAGGTCGCATCCTCTTCCTATCCTGCCCTCTGCCCCATAATGCCCTTCCTTTCTCATGGCCTCGTTACAAGTTGTGGGGAGGGGTTTCTCCGTTGTGGGTTCGACGTCTGCTGGCACCATATCTTTTTCCACTTTTGAAAGGGTTGATCCCTCTTGGCTATCTCGGAACAGACACAATTAGGTGCAAACTGCTTTGCAACATATGATCACAATGTACTTGATGAACATGAAGGGAAAAATGAGGTGATTTTTGGTCCTTGAGTTTACCAAAAGTGGGTATGGTGCCAGCGAGAGTCAGGTCTGCTAGAGTTTGTGACTGCGTGGAAGGGTACAGACTGTGCAAGTTTGTACACCCATTTTGTACGTACCCTTAAGACGAGTTGAGATGTAAAATGTTAGCTTGAATGGGAGCATGTTTGGATACTCTTTGTTCAGTGGGTCACGGGAAATAGAACAGTTTCCGGTCCTGATCTGCCATGACACGAGGGAACGTTTGATACTGTGCATAATGTTTGCAACTTTCTCTCTCTCTCTCTCTCACTGCAAGAGGTTGGGTTGGGGGAGGGATGGCACTTGGAGGGAGGTGGGTGGGTGCATCAGAAGTTGATAGGTAACCTGCAGCTGTGCAGCAGTAGCACTTTTGTAAATAAGATCCTGTACCTTTCTGCTCTCTGTTCCGTTTAAACCGAAGACTCCAGTAATATCTCGTCAGTGGTGACTCCCAGTGGATCGGCCAACGGAATTGAGGCAAAAAGAAAACGTGGTGCGAACATTCCACTGCTGTCTCCGTTGAATATGCTTTAGAGCTCGGCGTAGTCATTTTGTAACGCGCCTTAAACTTGTACACAATATCCGTGCGGCATATCGAGACTGGAAGAGAAGAGTGCCTGAAAATTTTCTTTGCCTGTATGTTTGTTTTTGCAAAGCTGTACGAATTGAAGCTACTCTGTGGCCCATTTTTATGTAGTTCTGTTTACCTTGTGTTGACTAAGATCATGTAAGCTTTTTTATGAATAAATCTGAGGTATGTGCAACAGACAGCTTTGTTTTGAATGTGGTTGGTTTTCCCTTGCTTCACAGCAACAAAATTAGGTTGGTTGATGAACAAGCAGCACAAATATTCGAAGAAGAAAAAGTGGTTTGGTAAGCCTTGTGGGAGTAGGAAACAAAACAATGCACTTCACAACATAGTCGAATTCTGAGAAAGCACTATGGTCCAACAGTTGAAATGACTACTTTTTTCTTTTTGCTTTCTCTGTTATAGAAAGGGCGATACCACCCAGGGCATCTTCCTCATCAAATTTGACTATGAAACTTTTTATGAGAAGTTTGATTTTGTGCGCTGATGCTGGTTGCCGTTTTCAGGAAATGGATCGAACCGAACCAGTGGAGGAAATGGTCCTGACAACGTAACTTTTTGTCGCACCGCCACAAACGGCTGACGCGCTTTCATAAAGGCCACTGTCCATCGTCCATCCATGAAATGCGAGGGAGCTGCTAGGCTGCTAGCAGCTTCTCGCCAGTTTCTCGCAAGAAGTCAAGAACAGGGATTTGTCAATGGCGCTGACATCGGCTGCATTGTTAGAACTCCTATTAGAATCTGGCTAGGACGCGTTGTACATGCTACGCAGTCCACCCGATAGAAAGGGGGTTAGGGTTAGCCTCCAGGATCATCATCATCATCATCATCATCGGTGAACCAGAACATACAAAAAGGATGCTGCCCGTGATGTGTTGTCAGCCAAAGTGGTAGAGTAATTTTTGTTTGAAAAGGAAGGAAATATTCGGGCTCCACCTTTCCAACAACAGGACAACCCCGGTTGACCCCACCAGGTGTCCGGGCGATCGCAAAAAAGAAAAAAAAAAATCATATGCAACATTAGCAGTCGCCATCTTCGGTTGAAATTCGGAAGTTGCTGCTCATATGTGTGTGGAGCATTAAATTTGTGTGCTTGATACCGCCGTAAATGGATGTGTCTTGATGTTTACATAGCGCAGGGCGATAACGACACTCACTCGGAATGACTATTCTCCCGACCAAGAAGTCTTCTCAGCAGAAAAACGAAGGAGATGGGTCTGACCCCAACGCATATCATGGCGACCGACATAGCCACTCTAACCACCCATCGGAAAACTACAATTTTCAGAACAGGAACTCTCCCCCTCGGTGGTCCAACACTAACTCAAGGGAAGAGAAAAGACCAGCGCATCCTCCTGGATCCAATTTCGATGAATTCGATAACGTGGACGGGGGTCCTACTCATTCGAAACGTAGACATAGAGCTTCGCCCCATCGGAGTCTGAGGAAGACACACAATCATTCACATTCACATTTGGGCCACGGTCACCGATCAACGGGCGTAGTGCCCAATTTTTCCAACCCGAGCACATCCCAAGGAAATAGCAGTCCTGTCGCAGAACGACCAGGGAATGCTGTTGCCGAGAATGATGATCCCAGCGGATATAACAGCGGAGATGAATACGACAAGCCTCCAGAGCTTTGGACACCAGAAGAATATCAGGAGGTCGGGATTGGCTCTGTTTTAAGATGGCTATTTAATAAGCTGTTGTGAGGAAATCTGAAACAACATATGAATGTTCCTTAGAATATGTCTCATAACCATATGCTGATGTTCAAACGAGAGTGTTGCTTCATCAACGTAGTCGTATTTATTATGCAAGACCTTAATGGAGCGCTACGAAAATTGTTGGTGTCTCTTGGTTTTGACGCTTTTTATTACGTGTCAAGGTGACTGTGTGCAGTTATGAGGAGTGCAATCAGGTGTTTATTTATGGCTAGGGTAAAGAACCAGATGGAGTAGGTCGGCTTTGTTTGTTGCTACAGGTGTCCCATTGTCTGCAAGAACAATTTTGGTGAAGGTTTTATGCATGCCACCTGTCTCCTGTGCAGAGGGAATACCATTTCGAGAAGAAGCTTAGAAAAAAGGGCCTTATGATAAAGAACATGGGCGAAGATGGTGCTTGCCTATTTAGGGCTGTAGGTAAGTGATGCTCATTTGTTGAGCTTTCGTGTCGTCGAAAATTTGTGCAGTCTGTGGCAGTAAATGTGCATTGGAGGTATGCTTAACATCTGGCTAATCTTCTCTACTAATTGGTGCCTTGACTAATTTTCTCTACATTCTTCAAACTTGGAATTTTTGTTTAGGACAAGGCAGTGTTGTAGCACACCTGTGCTCAGTTCATAATAATCAACTTTTTATGGAGAAAGTGAACCATTTTATTTCAGCTGACCAAGTGTACGGGGACCAAGAAATGCACCATGCCTTGAGAAAATTGTGCATGGATTACATGGTACGTCGTGCAGAGTTTGCCAGTAGCAGAGTATGGCCGTGTAGTGGGCAAGACATCTTTGTTACTGATGATAGTGCTGCCCTTTGTACAGGCAAAGAACTCTGACTACTACTCTCAGTATGTAACGGAAGACTTTGAAAAGTATGTGGAACGCAAGAGATGCGATCACATTCATGGCAACCACATCGAGATGCAGGCCTTGTCGGAAATGTTCAACCGTCCCATAGAGGTGTATCATTATAGTGCGGGTAAGTGTCAGTTACATTGCAGAAGTCTTCTTCGAAAGGTAACAAATCGGCCAAAAGAGGGTTTGTACATATCCAAGGTCTATCAGAGTGTGCGTATAACTCAGGACACAATAAAAGAGAGATTGTCGTGGGTGGTAGTGTGAAGCTAGGCAAAGGCACGCATGCCTTGCTGCCTGCCAAGGTGCAGAAAATTATTGGGCATATATTACAATTCCTTCAATATAAGGTTCAGTATCTACACTAGTGAATATCCCCAAGAGCTGTGTGAAAAAGAATTTTTATTTAAAGAGGGGATCAGCCACAAAAGTTGTGTAGATTTTTTGTTCTTTTCGACAAATTTTCCACATAGTAACACATCAGAACCATAGCGCGAACAATTTAATACAAGCTAGCTGGTGTGCTGTACACAAAAAGTGGCATATCCTTGTGTGTGAGGAAGAAAGTGCAGACATAATGAATGAAGCATCGACAAGAGTCTATGCTTCTTACCCTCCTCACTGTGCAACTTTCAATGCAGGTACACATTGCTGCAATGAACCGTCTTTTACGTTTATCTGGGATAACCTGGGGTGACCTGTCGCAACCCCTTTAAAACTTTGGACTTATGTTGGGATGTAATTTAGTGCGAAACCCCACTTCTAACATAATCCTCTCATATGTCTTGCAGAGCCCATTAACATTTTTCACGGTATGCAAAAGTCAGACAACGAACCAATCCGCCTGAGCTATCATCGCAATGTTCACTACAATTCCATCGTGGATCCTTTCAAAGCCACCGTTGGAGTGGGTTTGGGTCTCCCTGCTTTCAAGCCGGGGGTAAGTTGGCAGGACCAGCTTTTTTTTTGTCTGTCACCGACATGCAAAAGTATATGTATCAAGGTAACAGTTTAACTTCACTAACGAGCATATATAATATTGGAATGTTGCACAAAGCTGGCGGACAAAACGCTGGTGAAAGATGCGCTGCGGGCGTCGGAACAGCTAGAACTGGAGCGAGCCATGCTGGAAGACAAGCTGCGTGCTACAGACTGGGAAGCAACAAATGAGGCGCTCGAGGAACAAGTGGCCCGAGAGTCCTATCTGCACTGGCTACGGGACAACGAGATGCGATCCCGTAAAAAGGTGCCCCACTCCTTTGCATGGACTTTGAACGTGTGACGTACTCTGGTATCATGTTGCATGGAGATGCAGCGATGCATGTTTAGTTGGGACTGCGAGGTGAAGCCCGTGAAGCAGGCCTTGTAAGCTGAGCAGCCTTATACATAGGGTCTGTCTTTTTCGGGTTAAACCCAACTTTTCCCCCGAATTCCAATCACGTATCAGGTTTTATCACGTATCACACGCACAATTTACTAGTAATTTATACGGATGCATGATACAGATTTTATTTGAGCGCGACAATAAATATGCGAACACATTTGATGTTACAACATGGGGTGCTAGTCCCTATTAAGCACGAGGTACGTATATCTGACCAATAGGTGCATTTTAACCGTATGGCATGCTGGACAGAAGGCAAGACATGATGACACCCGACAACACCTGAATGCATCAATAGCACCCGATTTCACCCCGAATTACGGGTTTAAACATTGCACCAGATTTCACCCGGAATTACGAGTTTAAACATTGCACCCGATTTTTCCCTCCCGAATCAGGTAAAGGCACATAACCCGAAAAAGTCAGGCCCAACTTATACATTATTTTTGTCTCTTTGTCATTGGGTAGCATGTTTGCTGCACCCGTACGGAAACAGAAATGCGGGGTGTATCAAAAAGAAGCACCCGGTTTGAAAAGGCTATATCTTTAACATGCTTGAGCATAGAACCTTGCAATAAAGTTTAAAATACACATCTGAATAGACAGTTTCACTGATGGTTTTCACAAACGTTCAGTAACAAACATCTCCGCAAAACACCCCGGACAGTCTTAAAGGGAACAGCTAGCTCTTGGCTGACATGACGAGTGGACTTCTTTGGGCTATGTAGAAAACTCTGCCGGATGTGCTCAATGTCTTCGTCAGACACACGGGGTCAATCTGTCGACTGCCCTTTACACAACAAACTTGTCTCTTGGAACTGTTGGCGCCAGCGTCGAATGCTCAGAGCAGCAGTAGGAGGTGCTGCGCCATACTGTCGACAAAAATCGCAACGCACAGTTGTAACAAACTCACACTTGTTGAAACAGAGATCACAGAATGCTTTCTGTTGCTTCGTTGCCATGTCGACGCACTACTGGCGTCCAAGTGAAACTCTACAGTCGTGCCAAAATTCCGGTCGCATATGATTGTCTGCATCCACCGCAAGAAGTTTGTTCGCAGACAATCATTTGCATGGTGTTGGGAAACCTGATATTCCAACGTGTATTTTAAAATTTACTGCAAGATTCCGTGCTCATGCACGTAAAAGATTTAGCCTTTTGAAATCGGATGAGTATTTTTGATGCACCCCGTACAACAGTGCCACCCAGTCCACTGGCGGTACTTTCTAACCATTCTTTCGGTAACCTCTCCCACTGTAGCAGTTTAAAAATCTGAACTTCTGCCAGCAGTCTGGATACAGTAACGAAATTGAAAATGTCATTCATTGCAAATGAATGGTGCAACAGTGAAGTGAATGTTTCTACAATATTTTGTATTTTTTGTGTGCCCATGCTCAGGCTTTTCTAGCATGGAGCGTGGTATTTCATTCCTCTTTGAAAGTGTCCGCTAAGATTCCCAACCTGTTTAGTAGTCTATTGTGTATTTGGGAAATACTGAAGAAGTATCTGGCCTTGCTGCGCTTCGTGTTAGCTGAAGGTCTGAACCCAACACTTAACTTAACTTCTCAGAGTGTCTAAACTGGAATATACATATTAGGGATGTTGAAAAAAAACTAGCTGCCACAAATGCTATGTTAAGTAGGTACCGATATTTCTTGCCGGAAAAGGTAAAATTACAAGTTTACAGTGCATTGTTCGTCTCGAAATATAGCTACTGCTTTCTTATATGGGGCACGACTACACTTGGCAGTATAAATATGTTATCCAGTTTGCAAACGAGAGCACTTAGGATTATTGCTGGAGCTCGCCGTTTCTCCCATACTATAACAATATCCCTATATAGAAGTTCCTCCATTACAGACTTGCACTGACATATTCGGTGAGCGCTCGGCAAGACAACACAGCGTTTTTGCAACTTTGTAACATTCAAAAACGCCCCTCTCCTTATCAATTTCGTGCCGAACAGTTTTATACACGGCGATGTTGAACAAATTATTGCAAACAATCATTGCAATATCTGCTACCTACTGTTCTTAATAAATACATTCGCATCTTTTCCGATTTCCTGCTAATGTCTAAAAATAGACTTGTTTCCTTTTTCCTAGATACGGAATAGTGTGCTGTTTTTTTTTTTTGTGCCTTTGTCCTTGATATGTATCACATTCTGTTTATTTGCATGTGACTGCTGCTGTGCGTTGTATAATGGGAGCGCGAGCTCTGTCAAGCCTAATGGCTTTTTATCCCGACTTCCATCCGCAAAGGAGAAATAAACTGAAACTGAAACTTCTGCAGGCCCGTTCGGCTACTGCAACTTCGAGCTCGAGTCTCTCTTCCGATGGAGGAGGAGGAAATTCACCTGCGGGAGCAGCAGGCGGAAGAAGCTCCCCACGTTCTTCACCCCGCTCACGAACGAGTCCACGTACGGCACACGCTGTAGACGAGTCTGGGTCGGCTTCGCCTGGTCAGAAAGGTGGGACGGCTGTCACCGTGTCGAACAGCATCTCATGAAACGCGCGTTAAAGGGACGCTAAAGTGCAAAGATTTCCCCTTCTGACAATCAAATATGTCGTTTCCTTTACGGCAATATAAAAGGAACGAGATTCATCCATCGCATCGTTTTGAGGAAACCAATGACAGGCTCCTCCGCATTGCCATACTTCTTTGATAAGGATAGAGGAGGAAAAGCGTAAATCACGAGCGATGCAACCATTGAATCTCGTTCCTTTTGTGTTGCTGTCAAGGTAACCGCATCTTTTGTTCCATGTGGAGAATGTTTTGCACTTTGCATCATAATAGAGTGGCTGAGTTCTAGTGCCTCAAGTACAAGGGGAACAGACACACAAACACACCCTTTCTTTTCTCCCTCGCATTGTTCTCAGTCACTGATCTGTTCAAGCCACGATCCCACTAGATTATAACGACCATGTCATTATCGACAACCCCTATGAGGAGCCCGTCCACACGATCCGCTAGTAGCGCTACACATCGGCCCGCAAGATCTGCATCATGACTGGACAATGGAAATGTGAACTTTGAACGTGCAGAAGCGGACGTACGACTACCATAGCAGACGACAGCAACAGCTCCTATGAAAACGCGTAAAATGATTATGATAATCTACTTTAGAAAGAAGCATCTCCCGTGGGACATCCTCCACTTGTACAAAAATACTAAGGTTAGCTGAAGTGTATTGTAGAAATTGAGGAAGCAATAACCGGGCCGATGAGCAGCGCCACCACTAGCTCCCAAATGCGGCGCTGGGAAGGGGTGCCTATGACATGGTGGTTATATTCTAGTAGGTCGTGGTTCAAACACGAGGCAGGGCAACATCTGATGCAACTGAAGAGAGTTAGCTGAGGAGACTGCCATCTAGGGACAACACAAACACACATCGCCGTGTTAACACGTATCCCGCAAGGGACCCCTTTCAGTGGCTTTGGCAGCCATTGCGTGTGCCCAACGCATTGCCAGAGTTACTGAAAGGGTCCCTTGAAGCACAGGGATCCCTCAGGGCTCCCTTGCCTTGGGAGTAAGCCTCCAGTGCACATTGGCTCCCCCCCCCCCCCCCCCCCCCCCCCCGAGTTTATTTGAATTTCATTTTCTGGGGAGGGGGGGTGTTAGAGGCATATGTGTTTGTTTCATCCTCAGATGGAGCTCGCATCGGCTAGTTCTCGTTGCTCACCCAGATAAGTTGCACTATGAAATGTCACATGGTCTATTTGTAAGTTTTTTGTACGGAAACCACTGCGCAAATGTGCTAAGTAAACGGACTGGTTGGGTTATACAGTGCTGTATGAAACGCCAGCAGCTGTAGGTGATGAACTATGTCGCAGGACCTAAAGAATGTCTGACATTAGAGCCACTAAAGGGTCTTTGCCTCCCAGGTGCCACATTTGGTGCCACACCAGGTGCCACATGTGCACATTTGGTGACCCCAATTTGCACAGTAATTCAGGATGATGTTGGTTATTGACCGCTCAGCAACCACAGGCAGCAGTGTACCCATGCGCAGTTCTGAACCTTAACGAAAAAATATCTACACAACCTAGGATTCAGCCCAAAGGCAGGCAGTTCAGGCCTCTCGGGAACATCGTCCCACGGCGATGAAGCTACATCTGGAGTGCTAAGGGAGCAGGCAACAGGAACCACCGTCGTTGGCCATGCCGAAGAGAGCTTCCCCCTGGTGGAAACTGCCTCCTTTCTCAACAATTTGCCACCTGCTATGTTTGGTGAGTGAAAAGGCGCGTTCCTGTCCCCATTCGAAGGCCCGCCCGCAGGAGGAGAAAGAACTTTCTTCAACGTCCTGCAGGTCTCTCGGACTGGGATGACTCGGACATCTTGGCTCAGGTGCTAGCGCAGTCTCAGCAAGAATATCTGGACTCCCTCAAGCGCTCCACGGCATCACAGGGTTCTCCGTCTGCTTCCACAACTTCCATGCAGGCCACTCAGTCATCCTCAGTGCCAGGTTCTTCGTCGACCTTTTCGTGCCCTGGTGCCTCGACCGCGGGGGCATCGAGCTAACGCCAGTCCGTCAACGATACACCTGTTCCACCTCATTTTTTTCTTTTTTAATCATGGGGATGAGTTTGTGCATTCCCCATTTTTGTTTGGTTTGGCTCTTCCTTGCTTTGACTGGGTTTTTGTGGTGTGCCGAATAAAAAAACATTCGGCAGCAACGGCCCACTGACGATGTTGACAGTCCAGAGGGTATATTCAGGAATGCAAAAAGCAACTCTGCCATGCTTCAAGGTATTACAGCGTCTATCTGCAGAAGGTAGAGCTTAAATTAACGTGTTTTTAGGTAAAAATGACAGCAACAATCATGCCAGAATAATCTCAGACGTGCATTGCTTACAGTGGTTAACTCCCCCCCCCCTTTTTTTTTTCTTTCAGATGTTGGTTACAATAACCCCCTCCACCCCCTTAGCATTGCCACATCTTGAATGTAGCCTCGAATCTGCTTTCACATAGCTACAGATGCACCATGGTGCTGAAGCAAACTATTTACGAGTAGACTTTAATGGCACTGCATAGTTACTATTTATTTACATAGCTTTCGCGACTACAGTTCATACAATGGGGTGACTGTTTTAATAAGGAGCACCTGTAGCAGTTTAGTACCTCGCAGTACTTCAAGAATGTAATGTAATGGCTCTTCTAATTTTTGGGTGTTACACAAGTTGTTTGCCTACTTGCTGACAATATTGAACGTTGATTCCATTTTCTTTTTACTCTCGTCAAAGTCTTGGTTTGTACTCAGTGTGATCGCAAAACGTTGAGACTCGGTTGCTGAAGTGGAAGACGCTCTGTATTTACATGTGTTTCTGTTGAAGCGCGGCCTGCTGAGCAATTTGAAGCATATGGTTGTATATAGTGTTTGTGTACAGTTCCAGCTAATGGGTAAAATAACCGGTGTAGTGCACTTCGCGTGCAGTCAATTTGCTTATCTATCCCTTCCCTGTACACGTGCTGTCTCCTCAGATAATAAATATCCAGTGTGCAGCAATGTGTGTCCTGTGTTATATTACATAAAATGGGCTGATACCATTTGCTTTTGGACCTTTGGGTGTAATTATACGGGGCATTTCTTTTTATTCGACAGATTTGTTATAAAAGAACTGTTAGAGCTGCATAAATTTCGTTTTTCGCAGGTGAGTTTTACGGCTGTGTGGACATACTGTAGGACACCGTATGCAACTACTAGACAACTAATTAGCTGAAGTTCATTAATTATAATTTAATCAGACTGGAATACTCCTCATCCCTTAAATTGTTGGTTGAACTGCAGTTTTGTGTACGACGCTTTAACTGGTCGTGCTATGTGAAAGCTGTGTTGTTCTATTATCGTGTTATGTGAAAGGCACTGTTGGTTTTGCTACTGACTGCCAACCTCGGCTCACAAGCCCTTGTTGGCTTAGATGGGTCTGTTCCTCATAACCAATTTTTGAATAAAAGAAAGAAAAAATTAACTGGTTAATTAGATGTTTTCTAGGAAATCCGATATAAGAATTGGAGATAGTCATTATTCAAATCCATCATCCTTATTGAGCACCTTGAGAAGCGAACGTACCTTCAGATGTAAATTCCTGAATTTTCCTATGCAAATGAACTGAAGCCAGAACTACACTCTTCTCTAGCGCGGAAAAGACACAATCTTGGCCTTATCTGGGGCGGAGAGCGGTCTATCTGACCAGCAGACTGGCACCTACTCTAATCAGCTCCAAAACACGTGGAATGCCAATAGCTTTTCCTGCGCTCAAGTAGTGCACAATTCTCCTTTTGGCTCATTTCCATACCAAGATTCGGGAATTTGTCTCAAGGTGTGTTCACTTCTGAGGACAGTGGATTTGGATAATGACCGGCTCCAATTCTGCTATTGCATTTCCCAGAAAACATCTAATTAATAGGTTCATGAATGAATTTTAGTTAATTAGTCGTCCAATAGTTGCATACACTGTCCTGCAGTATGTCTACGTAACCCGACTGGCAAGATGGCGTCACTGATGTTTATAAAAAATGGCATATATATATTTAGTTCATTTTTTCATTTCAGGTCACTTTTTATATATCAAAATTCAGAATTTGTATTAAAAATTTATCAAAAAATACCCTGTATATTGTAATTTGCATTTCCTAATTGAAATGTGTGTCTTGGGTAATTACAGCTGAAGTACTATGGAACACTCTTGTAGCAAATGTCTGTGCAGTACACTATGGGATGGAACAAACATTCACACCACTTCATGTATGCAATGCGGAGAAGTGCTCTACCTTCTCTAACTTAGCAATCCACTTTGCAAACCTTCTAGAACAGGTAATATAAGGTGATAGGAAACAAACATGCACTCCTGTCCTTGCTAAGTGCCTGGCATGAAATTATACCATTAATCTGCATTAACAAAGGCCTGGACAATGTATACATTCCAGTTTGACATACGACATAATGCCTAGTTGGAATCACAACACACAAATATATAATAACTCTCCTAACAAACTGTCACCAGACCTGGCACATCCCAACCAATACCATATTTTGTGGCAAAAGGCTCGAAGAATACTTAGAGGCAATGTAGTTAAAAGCTTGTTTTTTCGTCTTGATCTAAGTTTTTATTTGTTTTCATACCTGTTCACAGCAGAGTGAATTCTTTTCACTTGCTCACTGAAAACCTATACATCCTATAGTATATGAAGTGGCAGAACAGTCTGTACATTGTCACTTTAAAAATTGTTAAAAGTGTAAAATGTCAATATTCATAACGCAAAACGGGCATTGAACTATTCCACTAACGCTGTAGTTCGGTGTAACTCGCGTTTCCTAAACGCTCCTCTCCGTCAGAGTCATCCGTGTCATCAACATCTGTCGAGGCAAGCGCGTGGTCGACCTCATAGTCCAAGATCTCTGCATCCGCCAGGTGCGACTCGCCGTGGACGAACTTCGCGAACCGCACGGGGTCCCTCAACTTAGCCATGACCCTCCATGCATCACAGTGTGGACTGCTGCAGTACTTCCTCAACGTCATCAACGCTTTCTGAGTCTCCTCGTTTGCCTGCCTGATATACTCCTCTTCGGTCAGCATCACCACTTTCGGTGGACGGCGTTTCCTCCACCATGTGCGCAGCCGTGCCATCCACTTCCTTGGGAAATTATAAGTCGTGAGAATTATCACGACGATGCTCATCGTTGCCTCGCGTATTTCTGAGGAGAGAAACATGGCAATCAGGGCCACGAGCTGAAGGGACCACTGCAGCAAGTCAAGCGTGCGTGGGTTACTTGGCGGACCCAGCCTGTAGCAGACGGCAAAGCTGATCAAAGCGGACATGGCCAAGTAGGCAGTCAGGGCTGATCTGTAGCCAGACAGCACGTCATATATATTCGCCCAGAGAATTTGAAAGAAGTACAGGGACAGTGACCAACCGAATCCAATGACGGCGTAGGCTCCGAGCTTTCTCGGAAAAAATCTGCTGGCGATAAAGACGATTATCAGAAGGGACGCTAGGACTCCAACACTGATGCCGCAAGAGTAGAAGACTGCTGTATTGCGGCACAAGGATGGCACAGCATAGAAAAGTAGAATAGCAGACACCAGTTGCAGCAACTTCCAGTAGTTCACTCTACGGATGACGAACTCAAATCTATAGGCGTCTTCAGACACGAGGCCGATGCAATGTGGTCGAAACGTTGGGAATGAGATGGTCGACTGTTTCCAAGGCAGCAAGGGCAGCCAGCTAGCCAGCAGAGCTTCGTGTTGTTCGTGCACTTTAGCAGAGCTTTCGCCTTCAAATAAGGTGTATTTTTCCGGTATAACTTTAAATTCGACGTGCAGCGTTCTGACTAACGAAAAATAGGATAGTGGTTCACCATGATAGCAGTAAACTTTGAGCTCCCCGCTCGGTACGGTCTCGTAATACAGTTCACCTTCAGCGAGAGGCTTAAAGTTTTGGAGTTTGTAATTGGCACTGGAAATTCCTACACAGCAGGCTACAAGCCCAGTGAGTCTCACTAGCGTAGCCAGCATGCTTCACAGTGTGTTCCACGCCGAACTTGCGGAGATGGCTTGGAGATGCTGTCACGATGTCCGTTGGTTGCGCTTGCACGTGCTGTTCCGACGACACATATCCTCACGGCTCTTGGCGTGCGTTTACTAATGGCGAGCGTCTTCAAATTTCAGAGAGATTCAAATCAAACGTAAACACGTTGGTCACGTGCTTCTTTAACCTCATCCGCCTGTGTCCGCAGCCTCGTTCCCAGGGTACCGCAAAGATTACGAAGTTGGTTTTTGAACGTTTTGATCGTAGTTTTGATATCGTCGTCGGGATGTCTGCGTTAGTTTTTTAAGATAACCTGTGACACGATAACACCTAGATTTAACTGTGTATATTTACACGAGATGAAGCCTGGATTTCACAAGATCGAACTCAATAGGACAGTATGGGAAGTTCCGACGAGGTACATCAATTTGGCACCCATCGGCGTTGGGGCCTATGGGCAAGTTTGGTGAGTAAGCGTAAGCCTAAATATTAGTGTCAAATTACAATTTTACAGCGCGTTATCGATCGCGTACACTAATTACGTCGGTTGTAGTGTCTTCTGTGTGCATATACTGTGAAGATCCACTTTGCTGAGCGCAGTGTACGGGTCGTACGTGCTCTGTGCGTATGGTTGCATGCCATGCGCTAGCGATGTGATTGCAGTGCCTTGGACTTCACGGAATGAAGCTGCAACAAAGTTATATTTCCCATGATTACGGTTTGTATGTTTCGGACAGCAAGTTCACTGTGCTGCTCTGGTCCCGACTGTCTACAGCTGCAGCAAGACATAGTTAACCTCTATCTCTTCATGGTAAAATAAACTAGGAATGCTCCATGCTTTCTGAGCGCACTTGTCTGATTTCAGATTATTATCATTAGTGTGCTTGTGTTGCATGGGTCATTATTCCAGCTTATTATTTCATTACTTGCCAACTTTTATAATTAGCAGGCAATAATGCTGTTACAATCTTAGCAGTTGTAGAAGAATAACGAACTTTTCTTGGCTTCCTTCATGGACAAGCATGTTGTCAACAGTAGAGTACTTAAAGCACACTGTGAGCTTTGCCATTCACTATATCCATCGTCAATAGAGGCGAAACACTTCCGAATGGGATTCCTATAATAACCACAAATCAAGTCTCGCTGTAGTTGGCAATACAAACACAGCAACAAACGTGACATCTTTGATGGCAACGAAGATGTCACTGCAGTAATGACTGAGTTAGGATTGCTGAAGGAGGTTGGACCAGTGCCCTGCATTTTACGCTATGGCTGTTTGGAAGAATTGAAAGTAGGAAAAAGTTGGCACGTGCGAGGACTTCAGGTGTAACCACTCAAGCAAAAATAGATTGCCAAGGTTACAGTAAGCTTCTATAACGACACGGAAGACACGCGAGGTGTCAGCAATCTGGTCTGGGATGCTTTTTCTTGGCACTGTTTATTGTTGTTGAGCTGGGCTGCAACAAATTTTGAGTATCTCCCCGTTTTGCAGCCTCGAGTCTTTTGTGAACCTGTAAGGCATTGAGCCAATTTCTTTTTTTTTTTAATGTTTAGTGAAAGCTTCTCTGTGGTGCTGATTGCAATGCCTGAAAATAATGTGCCAGGAGGCATAGCAGACCTCTCTTCCTTGCTTTTACTCAGTAAAAAAAAAAAAAAATTAAAAGCAGTGTTTGTCAGATTTGAATACTTCTGTTAAAAATTTATTTTTAATGGACAAGTAAACACGTGAGTTCTCACAGTGATTGTTTCTAAAAACTATGCCACCTCTGTCAAGCTCAATTATGAATGTGCACGCACAAACCTGCAGCTTTTGCTTCTGCAGTCTGCCATGCACTAGGCACATTGCTCATTTGGAGATGAGCATCTCTATACAAAAAAAAAAAAAAAAATCTAAAAAAGAAGAGAGAGAGAGAGTTTCAAAGATGGCTTTAATATAAATAACATATAATAACATAAATAATATAAATGGGGCGAAGGGTTACACAAATTTATACCTGCTACTGCCTTTTGACCCCTGGATGCACAAGCGATGTACTGATATGTGTAATTACAAGGAATTGAGCCTTAGAATGTTGATGCCACAAATTCCCTCCACTCCTTGTACTTACTGTTTTTGCATTAATTATTTCAGTTCTGCCCTGGACACAGAACGCAGGCAAAAGGTAGCAATAAAGAAACTTTCAAGGCCGTTCCAGTCAGCCATTCACGCCAAGAGGACGTACCGAGAGCTGCGTTTGCTCAAGCACATGGATCATGAAAATGTAACAGCTTTCGTGATCCTGCTTTCGCACGTTATAAAGTTGCGAACGTTTTCTCTTCCAGGTGATAGGCCTTCTAGACGTATTCACGCCGTCTACGACCCTAGAAGATTTCCAGGATGTGTGAGTTGTAGTTTCCAGGATGTCAACGGTTGCGTCTTGTATCCTCAAAGTACGAAAAACTTCTTTGTGTGGTTGTTTCAGATACCTCGTAAACCACCTAATGGGTTCAGACTTGAACAATATCATTCGAACACAGAAGCTGAGTGACGAGCACGTTCAGTTTCTTGTCTATCAGATTCTTCGTGGGCTCAAGGTAAGGCATGAAAGTTTGCCAGACGCTACTAACACTGGTGGCATCTGAAGTTAGCAGATGCCCATAGAATGTACATAGGGTTCTTCATTTTGGGGTTAAACCCGATTTTTCACTATAGTTCCCCCGAACAGTTTTTGAAGAATCCGGGTAAAACCCGATATCTACCCGAAATCTTTGTGGTCCTTCAACTTGTCGTTCTAGGTAAACCGTCGGAAAAGTGAATCATAATATCAGTAAAGACTGCCATTTGTGACAACCTATATGTCCTCCTTTTATGATCCACTCCTGCGGGAGTCAAAGACAAGCTTTTGTGGAGCAAGTGTTTGAATACTGTGATCATCCATTGCCCCAGTTCCGAGCGGAAATATAACGATTCCTGTTTCTTGTCCCAGTATCACAACAGTGGCTTCTTTCATATGCCTCTCGTTTCACTCAAAAGTTCCCAGATGACATATCAAACAGAGATCGTAGCGCCCGATTTTTCGTGTGTAAATAGCACCCGATTCCCCTCACCCCCCCACCCCCTGAATTTGAAAAATCATAAAACCCGAAAATGAAGAACCCTAATTGCACTTTCCTTCAGTGCATACTTATCTGTGGCCTTTGTTGCAACAGAAGTGAGTTGACAAGCCTTTTTTGTTCATTATTTTTTGCTTGAATATATGCGCAATAGTAGGCCTTATTTTGGGTCCGCAGCCTGCTATGCACAGATGTCCGTTTGCCCAGTTTCAGATCTCTTCGCCTGACACACTCATTGCATCAAAGGCCAAATATCGTTTGTTAAAATAAATTATGTAACTAAATATGCCATCCCGATACTTGACTCATTGTATTTTTTTCTTTCCTTTTTCAGTACATCCATTCAGCTGGAATCATACATAGGGTACAACCTTTTGTCTTTGTTTTCCTCTTTGTATGAAGTATTGTTCAGTCTGCATTGTTCAATCTGTATAATGTGTAACTTTCTGTAAGCATTAATGCTGAACCCCTTCTGTAATGGCTTAGGGCACTGAGGATAACGTAAACTAAAATAAAAATAATAATAACTCTAATAACTATAAACATGCTGCCAGGATTAGTTTTCTCTGCAACCCAGTTGACGTGGAATTTTTACTAAACATTGGTTATTGCAGTGATAGTGATAAATTTTTTTTTTTTTTTCGTGACCATACAGCATGATTCGTAAGTGCACATGCTGAACACATGCTGGTATTGGACATGGTATTGGTGCTTTATGCTGTGCATGTATTGAGAATGAACTTTGGCTCCTGGTGTGTAGGATCTGAAACCCAGCAATATAGCAGTCAACGAGGACTGCGAGCTCAAGGTGAATAATAGCTCTCGTCACATTTTATATTGCAACCTGTGGCTGAGCAGACACTTTGTGTCTTCCTAGATACTGGACTTTGGTCTGGCACGACATGCAGAAGTGGAAATGACTGGGTACGTGGCCACACGCTGGTATCGTGCCCCCGAAATCATGCTCAACTGGATGCACTATAATCAAACAGGTAACAAATAAAAAGTACAGGACGGTTACGATTGTGTAACGAGAATTTCAGCGGTAGCTGTTGTGTGTGCTTGTTGACACTTTTATATAGTATGATACTGATATATGCGCAACTACTCTAGAGTGACAAGTACTGCCTTGTGGTCTGTCAAGTGAGTGGTGATGTGTTGAGCTGGGTTTAGCGGAACAAAAATATTACTAAAGTTAAGACAAAAGCGGGGCAGGAAATGTTGAAAAATAGGGATACTTTCCGGGACAAAGTACCCATCTCTGAGTATGTCAAAACTGCTTTAGATTATTTTCGCTTGTTTTGCATCACCGAAACCGACAGTCAACAGACAGAAGGAGACAGAGAAGAAGAAGAAGAGAGGAGAAGCGGAGGGTTTTGTGATGCGACCACAGCGATTCCACGATACCTTCCTGTTAACAGATACCACCGTAAAATTCCTTTGGAAGTAATGATAATCCCTTTGCATAATGATCTCATGAAGGTGATGTTGCATGTGGTCAGGATTTTCAGCATTATTTGAAAAGCTTGGGAGGTTCTTTAGCACACGCAAATTATCTTGTGAAAAACACTTTTAATTTTTCGGAATGTCATACGAACCTGTGCTCAGTGCAGTGCTGCAACTCAATACCTACCTATTATGTAGGTTTACGATTTTTGTCACCAGGCGGCCTTCGTAGCCTTGAACCCTTTACGTTTTATGAGAACCTTTGGGGATGTTTCTTTTTGTTCTGTTTTGTTTTCATGTACATTGCAAAAATTTAAAAGGAAGTGTAAACAGTATTTTGTCAAGCTTGCTATGTAGCTAGTGAACGTGCTCTAATGAAAATGCTTTCATCCGTATAATGTGTTTATCAATGAGATGGGAGTGACAGAAGAAAAGTAAAAATAGGAATTTGCCATGACATCTAGGATAAGCACCCAAGATGCTAAGCCCCAGGATAAGGATAAGCACCCAAGTGGGAAGAGAGCCACTCTGGCATCGCCTAGCAAAAAATGGTGCTTTCGTAACGAGGATCACCTCTCAAACTGTAAATAGATGACCAAAACACCCTCCGCCATTACTTCTACTAAGCACCACCGTGGTCCGCTGGCCGGAATGGCGCTGGCGTTCAAGTTAACTCTGATGCTAGCTGCACCTTCCAACAAGAATTGCACGTGTATAGAATTATTAGAAGTGCACGGTAAACTTTCTGGTGTATGTATACAGACCAGTTTAAGCACTTGTGGAAGTTTTGACCAACAGTGATAATTTTTCATTTCTCCTGTGCAGTGGACATCTGGTCCGTAGGATGCATCATGGCAGAGCTTATCACCTCCAAGACCCTGTTCCCTGGCAACGATCGTATCCTTTGGATTCTGCAAAAACATTCCACATCCTATTGTCTCTCCTAAGCGAGATACACGGCATCGCTTCCTTCGTGGAAATCTTCTTAGCATGCACAGCTCTCAAATCTTTCTTTCCTGTCCTGTTTGCTTCTTCAAAAAGCATGTGAAAACCGGCAGTGCAGTGTACAGCACAGAACTCTTGAAGTGCTTTTGCATGCAGGACATGCGAACAGTTGCACAAGAATTTCCGATCCCATCTCGAGATCCACATTGATGGGATAGTAAAAACCGCTCGCGATTCTGAGCCCTACTTATTGCCAAATCTGGCCACCACCCGTGGTAAATGGCTTTTCTTGCGGATACCATATTTTCCTGTGTATATAACATTAATGCACATTGTACATTGTAAAGAGTGTCCCAAAGGGACAGTGTGTGTTATACATTGGAGTTTTTCCTGGAAGTGCTCCTGTTAAGAAGATGCAGTGCAACCTCTGGCCTCTGTGCTTTGTCCACCCATGACCTAGGTGTAAAATGTTCATTTAACTGCCATGCAGATAGGCTTCTAAAAAGTAGTTCAGCTCAACGCATGGGCTGCGGCTGCTGTGGACACTAAGAGTTCACAATTTCTGTGCTAACCGCCATCGATTCGTGTTACACGTTGGACATTCCCCAAATTCCTCTAATTTCCAGAGCAAGGTGCATTATACATCGTTGTACACTATACACTGGAAAATACAGTAATTTTTGCTTCTGGGCTGTGCAAAAATGCTTGGGAGTATACAGGGGCGTCGGAAGGTGGGGGCAGAGGGCCCCCTCCCCCCCTATGAACATTTGCTCTAAGGGTCCCAGTAAAGTTTCTTCCGTTGTTGCTGGAAGATGGTCGGTTGATGTAGCTCACAGATCGGAGATATTCCCAAGAGACGTCCGACAGGCGGTATTCTTGAACAATAACTGGGCTTTATTTACATAACTATATGGAAGACCATGCTATAGCGACTGAAGTCACGGGGCTTTCGCCTCGTCTTCATCAAGTCGTTGCGGCTCCCACACACGAATTTTCGTGTGTCCTCCGCTTAAAAGGGTGACATTTGAGACATAACCCACCGCCAGCAAACACCAATCGCAGAAGCCCGGTTCACATGTCTCCAACTCATGGTTAGCCTAGTTTGAATTTAGAACGAACCAGGCACCTCCTAATTGTCCGCCCACTACTCGATATTTATGGGTAACGGACCAAACTGTCAATCCGTGCCCCATGCAACTTTGGACAGTGCATCTTCCTTGGCCCACTGTACTGATTTATTGCCAGCGAGCATCTGGTCGCGAAGACCCCCTGAGATGTCAAGTGTCCCCCGTCCAACGTGCCTTCCCCTAGTCTCTGTCGGGTGGCTATTGCACTGTGTTGGAAATGCACAATATTCGCGGGGTTTCTAAAATGTACAACTCTTACAGTCCCGCCACCTCATTTCTCATGTGTACGTGTCGTCCGAGACGGACTTGCTTTCAGCTCTGTTACCGCGCAGAGCGAAAATGAATACCCATATAGGTATACTGTCCACCCAATTACCCTATGTGATACTGTATGTGCGGACCTGCTGCGCAAAGGGTAGCGACACACCATTCAGTAGCCTTGCTTAGACGATACAGGAAAACGCAGATTTCGCTCCCACAAAGGACGTCGACTTGGTTTTGATCAATGCAGGGAAACATTCGAGGCTAGAAAGGGAAACCCTTATCCTGCTGCGAGGAGTCTTTAAGCAATTCGCTGGTGTGCTCGATGACTCGTGTAGCACGTCTGCTGTCTTTGCTTGAGCCACGGCCAGAACACTCGACTGAGCCTTTTTACTGCAACAATAATGACACCGATTGCAGATGAAACCATTGCACTTTTGACAAGAGCAAAAAAATAAAAATAGATAAAGGAACACGCTACCACTCACTCACTTCTATTTGTCGTGTCGCACTTCATGAAACAACGAACCAATATTTCAGTTTGTACTGCTCGGACGACAATTTCTTTTTCGCCTCAAGGTAATCAAGAACGTGAGTTGGCCTTCCCGTATGCGTTACGACCTCCACAGTCAGTGGTTCCATCGACGAGTAATTTCTAATGAGCACATCAATTGCTCCTCTGGGTTAGGTTGGGTTAAGTTGGGTTGGGTTAGGTTAGGTTAGGTTAGGTTATGGCTGGCCCTCCCTGCCATGAGGCACTTCCGACGCCCCTGGAAGTATAATACACCTAACGTTGGTGCTCACGTGTACGTAGAGATGTGGGGTTACCCTTAACTGGAGCAGACATTGATCAGCTGATGCGGATCATGAGAGTCGTGGGCACTCCGGACACCTTCTTACTCATGAAAATGACCAGCGAGGAGGTAGAGCACTCGCTCTCTCCCATTCATACCTTGCTTGCATGTGAACACTTTCCTTCCTGTGTATGCTTTCCTCACTCTTGTTTGCATGCATCAGTGAGAGCGGCTACATGTAGCACTAAACGTAGACGGAGATTCACTAAATAATTTTGATAATGGCATGATGGCAGAAGTGGGCTTGAGCCTTGACACTGTAAGACATAAACCAGTTGAACCGGATAATGGCACTGTGTGGCACGCCCGACGAGGAGCTGCTGAGCAAAATTTCTAGCAGGGAGGTTTGTAAATTGAAGCATTTTATTTCTTCTTTCAGAATGCATGTAGTGTAAAAAAGAAAGTATTGCAAATAAGAACATCAGGTTTGAGTCTGGTACACTAAAGTGCATAGTATGCTCTTAGGGCAAGGTTTGTCATGTTGAACATGTGCTTTGTGTCGCTGCACTTTGGGCTACCCATTCTATATTTCCGAGCTGCGTGAGTTGTGGAATTTTGAAATCAATCAATGAATCAATCATTCTGTACATATATTTACGGGCAAAAGTATCCTCGTAAAAGTACAGGTTGCGTGGAATACCTCACGGAAAATTGTAATTGGTACTCTGCGAAATACGGTGACTCCGCAAAAGTGCTTAGAAGAATCTGTGTGCCTTTGCGCACTTGCACGGTGCACTTTAGTTCAAAATTATTGCCTGCAGTGTCTGTAACTCTAGTAGTATGTTACGCAACATACAGTAACTCTCTAGCCCTACGATAGCATGTAGTGCAGCAAGTAATGGCAGTAACTCGATAACAGAAGATGTGTTGTGGTAGAGACACACATGTGGTGGCTTTTGGGAGTAGAACTAAATCTCTGGAGGGTTGCACGTATGCACCTTTTCCCCGATATGAACTCAGCACATTTCCCTCGTACTACTTATCACGTTTCTCATCACTGGTATGACAGTCAGTTCAGAAGTTAATGTATTCTTGTTAACAAGGTGCCACTTGATGAATCCTCAACAAAAAGTCGTCCACTCATATGAATCACTGCACTTAGCTGGCACAAATAGTTTTGTGGGGCCTTGTAATTGAATAGTGCCAACTAATTGTAGTTTGCACACTTGAGAACACTAAGATGACTGTGCATTTGTAGTGTGGTATGCGGAAAGCTTTGGGAGGCTAACATACTTTGTTAAAGTAGGACATTTTCGTTTAAAAAAGAACTGCCCTTGTTTCAGGCAAGAAACTACATTCGAAGTCTGCCAGTGATGCGCAAAAAGAATTTTACAGAGGTGTTCCAGGGTGCTAACTCTGTGGGTAGGTACACGCTTGCATATGCATTCAGGCTTTTCATGGTACAGAAACTGCATACTATTTAGCATTGCCATACACATTGGATTATGTTTAGGATTCCAGGTTTTTGTATTTTAGTTTTTGGCATATTCAGATGGGTGTGTATCTGTGTTTAATTATTATTTTCAGAGAAATCTGAGCTTTTGCCTTTTATTTATTACAACTGAGATAATATCCGAAATTAGGGAAAAAAAAAGAGTAATGTGAAAGTACACACTCACAAAAAGAATGAGAGGCTACCTCGCAAGTACACTAAATGTTATGTGGCAGAACTTGCAGACGACAACATATCTATCATAATCACCTGGCAACATAAACATCCTGAAATCTGGATATTCCTTGATTCCTTGTCGTAGTCAAAGGGAATACAGGGAAGCATGCTTCACAGGAAAGGGAACAAAAAGCCTAGGCGCTGGGCTGGTCAGTTTCAAAGCAGATCTGTGAAATGGCTGAAATGACCATAAAATGTCCTCATGTGGAGTACAGTCACTAGATGGGGTACCCTATTCAGTAACTCCAGTGTCCAGGTACCTCCAGCACATTTGGGTCCAAAGCACCACCCTTACTTGTCGTGGGAGCTGGTAACCTGTGACATGAGGCAATCTCGACTCAAAAAGGAATTGTACAGCAGCTTGATCTTTGATAGCCTTGCGCCAGAAAACTCCAAACTCCAAAGGGAACGAGCCTGGTCATGCAGTCGTTAGGGCATGGCTTTCCTTTTCGAGCTATGGATTACTGGAACCTCCAGAAGAGGAGGGTCTTTTG
Source organism: Ornithodoros turicata (assembly GCF_037126465.1). Lineage (NCBI taxonomy): Eukaryota > Metazoa > Arthropoda > Arachnida > Ixodida > Argasidae > Ornithodoros > Ornithodoros turicata. Next base: position 13,158,030 of record NC_088206.1, on the reverse strand, counting down.
AATAAATCCGAATTGCTTTATGATTTTTTGTTTTTATCTGTCATGATTTTATTTATGATTTTCTGATCTTTTGAATATGTTCTTTATACTTTTTTATTAAATGAGAAAATCCAGAGCCCTAAGTATGTTCTTTCGGCTGCAGCCATTGACCTGTTGGAGCGCATGCTTGAGTTGGACGCAGATCGGCGACCAACGGCCACCGAGGCTTTGGCCCACCCGTACCTGGCCAGTCTGGCCGACCCCTCGGATGAGCCTACAGCCGAGCCCTGTGACCAGTCCTTCGAAGAGAGAGACCTCGCGGTGCAGGAATGGAAACGTAAGGGCTCTCACTTAACAATGATCCTCATTCTTTTGTGAGCGTGTAGAAGATCCTTTGATGGCTGAATTCTGGAAAGAACTTGTTCCAAGGCAGTTTGTAGCGAACACTTTTTGTATGGAATGCGTCAAGCCGCTTGTGTGACACTCGAACATGAGCAGAGCTTCTACTTCAGTGCCATTTGAGGCACCCTACAATTTTGCCATTGTAATTTCTCTCGTACGACAAAGTATGTAGAGGTTTGTGATACTATTGACATTACTGTACTATACTTAGGGCCCTCAGTTTTCGGGTTTTATTTTTTGTGAAAATCGGGGGGGTAAATATCGGGTTGAAAATCAGGACCTGCCAAAACAGGGTAAAATCAGGTGATATACTGAGAAGTGATGTATTTTCGGGCGAAAAAAAAAAGATACTTTTATGTGTTGAAATTAATTAATTAATAATTGGGGGTTTACGTCGCGAGACAACTGAGATCATGAGCGACGCCACAGCGGTTGGTCTGTGGAGTGTTGGAATTAAGTGAAAGAATATTTATTAAGAGACTGGTAGATAATTCACTGTATAACCACTAAGGCTTGCACTGGCCCCTGTGTATAAAAATAATAAGTTGCATGTTCAGTAAAGCATCATCCATCGATGAGCGTTGAGAGCACGCTCGCGCTCGCGTTGGTATGCCTCGTATATCGTTGGCTGTTGCTGCATCCTCTTTACTACTCCGCATACTTTGCTGATACAAGATACTCCCTACAAGATTTGAAAGTTGGCTTCACCTAACACTTCCGTGTATTGCGTGCAAACCCACTTCAAGGAATGCCAAGCGTTGCTTAACTCTTTGTTTCTTCGCTGTTTAGCCTGATTTTTCCTGATTACTTTGCTATTTTTGGTAACAGCACAAGAAAGGGTCTCGTCGACGTCCACGGAAAGCACTAACAGTACAAAAGTCCAATACTGAAGTTTTCAACTTACTTATTGACACAGGCTTTCATGTAGCAAACTACATTTCTTCGGGTGTGAAAAACACAGGGCATTTTTGGTACGAAACCAGGGTATTACTTTGGTTGGCGTTGCCATTCTGCAAGGCGGCTTCACCTCATTATTGAAACGGATTTTGAGGGACAAGGGAAGGTGTCATGGCCCCATTAATCTAACTTATCACTAAACTAACCAAGTTGATGATGTCTTAGGTTAGTTTAGTGAAGTTAGGTTAGATTAATAGGGCCAGGGCCGCTTCGATAATAAAGTTGGGAGTGCGAGGCAAGCTGCCACAGCTGCACTAATCTAACCTAATATATCACTAAACAAAGTGTATGATGTCATAGGTTAAAGATGGCTTTCCCGTAACACAAATAAATGAATCGAAAAGTTCCACTGTAAGCGTGGACCTCCACGCGAAAGCTTGTACAAATTAAACTTAAACAAAACTCTTCAGTGCCGTTTTCTGTATTTTGTTTATGTGATCTACAGGACTTGACTCCCCTCTTCGTATACGCTTCTAAACGTACAACACTAAGCATTCGTTGAATTGGGTTTGACCGCAATACACGGAAGTGTTAGGTGAAGCCAACTTTCAAATGGTGACACCTACCAAAGGAACATAGAAATCGGACCTGCATGCAAGCGGCCACAAATCCAAACCCGACGTGTTTTGTTCACTTCACCAGCAAGACGCGGCGCGGTCGGGAGCAAGTCGGGAGCGGTCGCACGATTGCCGTAGTTCACGCGTGTGCGGATCAAGTCCTTGGTTTCCACTTTCGCAAGCCCGGTTTACGGGTTTTATCGGGTTAAACCCGAACTATTTTGATGTAAAACGGGGGGTAAAAACGGGCTTTATCGGGTTTTACCCGAAAACTGAGGGCCCTAACTATACTTAGGGCCTGACTTTTTCGGGTTTTATTTTTGGCCAAATTCGGGGGGTAAATATCGGGTGATATTTTTCATTTGAAAATTCGGGTGTATTCGGGTTAAATCCCGTTACGGCATATTCTGTCGTCAGGAATTCGGGTGTATTCGGGTGATTTTTTTTTGTTTAATAAAAATTTGTCTTAACATGGAACTAATGTTTAGCAATGTTATCAAACTTTATTTTAATGCACGCTTATGAGTGTGCCACGTGACCCGGACGTTTTCGGGTAGATTCGGGTTAAACCCGAATTTTACAGATTTTGTTCGGGGGGTAAATATCGGGTGGATACGGGTTTAACCCTAAAAAGTCAGGCCCTAACTATACTTTACTCTAATGTGGGCCATTTGGAAGAAGCTCAGGTGTGTAGGAGCTGTTTGATCTTGGAAGGAGTTCTTTCACTGTTGACCACAATGAAATTGTTCTTAATTGGGTGAGAGCAAATTTGTTTGATCAGTATGGGCCAACAATATGTATGCAAATTTTAGGCAAAGCCATATGGCATCTCACACTGTCTGTCCAGGTGTGCTGTCTTTTCACCAAATACTGAAGCTTCGTGACGTTCTGTGTGACAATGCTAGTTTATTATTGCATCGCATCACTTGAAAAAGAACTGTATAGGCTGCACAGATACGGGTGAAAGTTCTAATTTTGTAGTTCAGCCTACTCATTTATAGGTTTGCCCTATTCAGAGTCATTCTCCATTTTACCCTTAGACCATAATTTGTTCATCAGCGTGGCAGAGTACAAGGACACTTGCAGGATCTATGCAGTAATGAGAAAGTGTTGTTGAACTTATTCGACAGACAAACAAGGAAGATGCTTTACAGCGCATTTGACTGAGCGCATGTACAGTTTCTGCGATTCCTAATAATGTGCATCATCTACTTTTTGCTGCTTTTAAATTCATCCTCCTTCATGGCTGGTAACACAATAACAGCTTGCGTAATGCTGCATTCTGCCGTATGTTTCGTTCGGTGGCGGTTAAGTTTGATCGCGAATTTGCCAAGATTGCTGAGGAAGCCCATGAGGACTGTGGTGAAGGGAATTAGGACAGTTTCGTGTCTCCTAACACGTAAGTAATGTTTGAGTGAGCCAAAGTGCATGCCTGGCAAAATGAACTGAGTGAGCATTCTACTCTTAGACTTACTGAAGAAGTGCTATGTGGGGATGTGTGCTTTGGGTTTGCTGCATAGGTCGATGTGTGGAGTAAAAGTAGCTGGTGCCTGAGCTTTCCTTGAGCTCTATGCACGTTGGGGATTTTTGTGGGCAGAAAAAAAAAAATTGAGTAATGGTGATGCTGGAATATTTAGCACAGGTCAGGTCTCACCAGAAGTAATAACATATGAGCTTGACAGTCTATGAAAAATGCACTTTACATATCCGTTTAACATATGAGCAATCAGAAGAAAGCTGTATTCACTTCCGAAGTAATATTCCAAAGAATGTTTGTTAACGAATGACACATGACAAGGCAAGAGGAAGAAGTAGGGGAGAGTATGGTTACATGAGTGTTGTTAGCATTCTTTTTGGGTTGATTGCACAAGGATGGACGTTCTTGCATTAAACCCTTTCATTGGACGTCTGTGATCTTCGATCGCTACAGCTGAGCCGCTTCAGATCACATCCAGCACAGACAGTGATGGATTCCCTAATAGCTTGAAACATGGTGGCATCGTTCAACTAGAGCATCAGTTATCACTCACAGTATTTCTTCGAGAGAAATGTTGAATAACAATACACAGGTTAAGGATGAAACATCATGGAATTAATATTTAATAGACAAAAACTACACTTCATCAGGACACTTCATCTTACCTGTTGAAGTGTAGTTCCTACATGAAAGTTTGTCTATTATATAATAATTCCATGGTGTTTAATTCTCAATCTGTGCATTGTTATTTGTCATAAACTAGACAGTTAAATTCTATTCATCCGTGAAAATCTTTGCCTCAAAAAATGTAATTTGCATCAGGTAGATCAAGTACTTAAACGCGCACTAAAATGCAAAAACAACTTGCTCTCAAATGAAAGTCTGTATTTCAATTAGTATAATGCAAGCAAAATTAGTTCACACAGCGCTACCGTTTAGAAGAAAAAAAGCAATGAAAATAGAGCCGTCTTTGATGGCAACGAATGGGATCCCAAGGGAGGCAAAGATTGGTGGCATCCAATGAGACAGCAGGAGAAGCGCGCGTATACCTATCGTGTGGATTCGGAACGGGTCCGATCGTAGTGTACCGTATATGCGCAGTATGACGCGCACTGCTGCATTTTTCAATACCGATTCAATGAATTGTAGCCCACAACAGTTCTCGCGAATGTTCCAGTGACAACATTTATCTTCACGTCCTGCGGACAGCGATGCCAGTCCACTTCGCAATGTGCACTATGTTTTTCACCGCGACTGCTCCATTGCGTGGCACGCGCGTGCACGCGCAGAATGGACTACAAACACCGATGCACGAGCTGAAACGACGTTCACTGCTTAGCGCCGAAGCAAGAAAGTGCCGGGTATAATTTCCATTGTAGCTCCGTAACGGAATCAAAGTTTTGAATTATGATGACAAGTACGAAATTAACCTAATGTGGAACGTAATTTGAAGTCAACTTGTTTTTGCATTTGAGTGCCCCTTTAAGGTACAAAAATAAGACCAACCTCATTTCCAAGTTTCCATTAGGTTGTACCCAGCTATATTATCGTTACGCAGGACATACAGGATCCAAGCAGGACATTTTGGGTCTGCTCAATGCAAATTGCACGTTTCACCTCAGTGTGCAAAATACAATGCCATGTATTGTTCCTTAGCATCAGAGGACAGATTAACACCTCCATTCATTTGCTTCTTCAGGACTGGTGTATGAAGAGACAATCAACTTTACGCCACCACCCATAGACCCAGATGCCTGACACCTCCCCGCGGCCCCTCACAGATGCTGTAGAAATATGCATAATATATACTGCCAATGTCGCACAGAATGCCGTAGGGATAAACGCCTCACCCAAGTGCTTTCGTAGCTGCTGATTTTGCCACACGTCCAAATTTTGTTCACATCTCGTCGTTGACGCTCTTTGAAAGCTTTCTGCGGCAGAGTCGTAAACAACAGCCGAGAGTGTTTCACCGGATGTATGCACGTCAAGTACGAACATGTTTCGTACCAACTGTGGTTCTGTGAGCCGCAATACTTGTTACATATATTTTCTGCCATGTTGCTGCATTTCTGAGCGTATTCCACTTGGTGCGGTACTGAGCTAAAGCATGCAATGGAGGGAAATGATTTTAATTGTACGTGTTGTAAGACGGGATCACCACAATATATGCGTACAGTGTCTTTTGGTACATGTTAATTTATGGAACACAGCCGTATGCTCATGCTTCCTTACCCTGTCCGTGTATTCACACAAACGACATTTCTCCAGAAGCGGAAGAGACGAAAAACGTCGTAGCGTTCTGCTGTCACCAAGGTCGTGTCTTCACGCACACTGCTAACCATGGGGAATATCCTGTGACACATCCACAAGATATTCCGTAGCAGACAACAGAAAAAAAAGACGCTGACAGTGACGTCTGCTAAGTGTCGTCTGCTAAACGCGCAGTACGCCACTCCTGGTATTCCGCACCGTGTGAATACTCAACGCGGGACGGAACTTCGCGTCTGTGAGCAGTGTTTCCGCTTTTTCTTCCACTAGTATATTCCGTGAGGGTGTCTCTCGTGTGAATACACGGCGTATATTGCGACGTATTGTAAAGGCAAAAAGCAAGATAACTTTCTTACTCTTATGACCAATACAACGAAAATTGTGTTATGTTTGGACAACTCAGCTTTGTACTAGATGCTTGATTCGTTGCATTGCTTCTCTATCGTAATATGTTACATCACAAGTATTGCAGAAGCAGTACAGCTGATGAATCAGTTCCATGGGCTCCTTTATACCCCACATGGGTACCACAAGAGTGCTTCAGTGGAAAACTTTGTTTGAAACAACGGAAAGTGTGTGCCAAAAATGTGAATGTGTACAGAATGTGGTTCAGCAATAAGATATGGTCGAAGAGGACTCAGTATGGTGCTACGGTGCTCTCTCTTAAGCCATTAACTAGCACAGTAACTGATAGATATTGCACAAAGCAAAAGCGTAGCATACCTTTCGGCACATTTCGAGCACAAATTACACCTGCCTTGGCGCTTTCCAGAATACTGCATTTTTTGCACGTTGTGTGTGCCTTCATCTAGGAACTGCACAGTTTTGCTGTTTGTGCTCAGCACAAGGCATGTTGTTTACTTCTTGCCAAGAGAAACAGCCACATTCTTTTGTGTGGTGTGCCACATTGTTTTTTTGTAATATAAACGTGTACAATACATATTATGGTCAGGGTCGAAAGGACCATGTGTGTTGTTTTACACACCATTTGCTTTGTAGCTCGAGAAATAAAAGATGAAGAAAGTCTACTATGTCAAAGTCTCCTTCTTTGCTCTGTGTCTGTACGTGTTAGATGAACAGACTCAGATGGCTGCTTACCTTGCCCCTTCCAGAAATGGTGCACAAAGAAGTGATCATGTTCGAGCCCAAGATCAGACAGATCAGTGCCGGAATTTCTGGAATTGCACAGGACATGCAACGAGTGCTCAGGTGTTCAGAGTGAGTGACTAATGTTCACGCGGGGACGACAACACTGTGCAATTGCCGGCTATACACCAGGGGTCAGCCTTCGGCTTAAGTGCATGAAATCATGTGACATTGGGGGGGGGGGGGGGGGGCATCACTAGACCACGCCCCCTCAACTCGATTTCCCAGAAATCGTGCTAGGAGACTGACCTGCAGCAAAGCCGTGCAGCTGCTTTAGACACAGCGGCAAATTTTATCTTTCAGCTCGTGCAACTGTGGCAACATCAAACTTGTGGCTAAAGATTTTCCTCAGTGTCAGAATCGTAGCACAATTTATGTGCGAAAAGCGGTCAGTATCTCCATTTTTGGGAAAATACACTTGTCAAGTCCATTGTGCATCCTGCTGGTCAACTTGGGGATTTTGGGTGACCATGTGCTGCAAATGGCACAAATGCTGCCAGCACATACATATCACTGTATGCTGTCATACTGAGGGTTGAAAGGGCAACATTTGTGATATATTTGACACAGCATCATGCACTAATCACCACTATGCTTCCCCATTCTGCTTAGTACATGGTGATTTGATTAAACCCTAATTTTCAATGCGCCAAGTCACACAAGGCTTAGGATAACATACTGCAATAGTAGTGCTGTTGTGAAAGCTACTGATGTAACGTGAAATGTTGCAGGTGCTAATAAGTCTTCCAAATGAGTAACAAGGCATTGCATCGTCCATGTTCCACTGAGGAAGCGTTCTGCTTTGTGTTGTCCTTTGGCATCACTCACCTTCAGTTTTTAGACCGAAAACCTCATTTTGCAAATGAATGTTTGGTTTACGCTCAGATAGTGGTCATGAATAACCTTACAGCTGGCGTCAACGAGCAACTTGTTAAAACAATTGTGGATTGCAGGCTCATACCGGTGGAGACTTGTCCACTCCTGTCGGAACTGTCACAACTGCTGTGACAGTGTGTGTGACCCATGTGCTCTGTGCACAATGAAACCAAAATATTTTTCTTTTAGTTTCCGAATTTTTTAAACAAAACTGCTTGACAACGTATTGCATTCCCTACCAAGGAGGTTACTTCCCAGTTCACTCCTTACAAGGGAATAAATTTGAGATTTTATGGAATGACGACTGGTTGCAAGATGCAGAGTTGTTAATGTCGTGTAGTCCTCTGTGCATTTAGTTAAGGGGATGTGTTGTCTATGCTAGAACGATATGCAGTACAGTCGAACTCCTTTATAGTGAACACCTTTTTAACGAAAATACCACTACAGCAATTTTTTTTTGCGGTCCTGCTGGAGCCTATAGGTCCAATAATGGACATCCTTTTTAACGAAAATCCCTTTACTGCGAATTTTTTTTGCTGTCCCCTGTGTTTCGTTGTAAAGGAGCTTGACTCCAACAGTGAAGCCTTCTTTCATATACACAACCTTTTGTGTAGCAGACTACGTTTCTTCATGTGGAAAAAGTTTGTAAAGGTACACAAATATATGCAAGAAAGGTCGCACGTGAACAGTAAATGGCGTGAGGGAAAAGCAGAAATGAAACATGATTGAAAAGAAAAATGTGTGCGACTCTTTTTCCCTCTCACCATTTATTGTTAACATGGGACTTTTCTTGTATACATCTAACTTGTACAAATGTTTTGCAACTGAAGAAATGTAGTTTACGACAAAAACTTTTGTATACATGCTATTGGGTATTAAAGAAGGCTTCGCTGTTAGATTTCCTGCATATTGTAACTGTTCTGGATGCTGGCTGCATTCTTCCCTACTGTTTCCATAGTAGAACCCGAGAAAATGCTATACACGTGTTTGCATTTATGAACAAAGCCAAGAAAGTGCAATATTTCTTTTTGTTGTTTCGTGTTATATATTTTTATGTAGCATTTACTATGTTATGCAAGTTCATCAGTGAAGTTCACGAAACTCACGACCAGGACGTTTTCTTCTTCTTTATTTTTGGAAGGTGTTTTTTCCAGGGAGGCAGCACAGGGCTCGTTACAGGGTTTCCCGTTGTATTTTTTCGTACAGTACAGAGACAGGGATAGCTATCTACTGATTATAGTCGTAAAAGAGAGACTCATGCATTCTTAACACCACGACAATGGGTACTTGAAAAGGTCCTACTGTCAAAAAAGACAAACGTTATCCGCGGACTTTGATTATCTAATGTGATGAGGAAATCCCACAAAAAAACAAAAAAAAAAAAAACTTGAGTCTCAGTAGTGTCATGCAAATGCTTCCTTCAGTTGTCGCTAAATGCCAGAATTTCAATACCTCTTCAACGTCACTTTTTATACGCGAATAGCAACGGATCACTTTATAAAGGATGCAAAATCTCTGTTCCGAAATATGTGGCCTGGGCACCATGCACAATGAGCCTACTTATGTACACTTATACAAATCATTAAATAAAAGTTTTTCTTAAAAAAAGAAAGAAAAAAAAGCATCGTGTCTATGACCACACATGAAGCTACACAAGACCGTTTCCAACACTATCAGCGTTCACAACCGTCATCTCATGGACAGCACAATATTGCAACGGACCACTTCGACACTGTTTCTTTTCCCCGACATGCAGAGGGCATGGACGATTTTTACACTATGGACAGCTCGATGTATTTACAAAAAATATGTACACGCACCCACTTGCACCAGGAAGCTGCACTGTCACCACGAGTGCAGCCACAAAACAGTTCATTAAAACGAAAGACTTCATTCTCGCCGAGGACTAGAAAGGGACTCCATCGAGGAGGTAACGACGTGGCGAGACGGCTCATGCTTTGTACAGTAAAGATCCGACATGTCAGACATCAGACAGGGGCTCACTCACTCCTGCGTGTGACACAAGTGATGCTCTGTAGGGGGTTGCAATGTCGTTTTTCTTTGGGATAGAACTAGACAGGGAGAGAACTAGTGAGGCCAAATAAATGTGTCGCCTAGCAGCAGGGGGGGAAAGAAAGCTGCAATCGGGCTTCATGGTGTACACAAAGTGTGTGTCTTAGCAAGAATCTTGTGCGTTTTCTTTTTTTTTTTTTTAAACTTTGAGTGAGAGGTTAGGATGAGAGGTGGTTCACTGGACAATGGTTAGAGAACAAAATGGAACACAGAAGCAAACGCGTCTTCTCCATCATGCCAGGTGGCCTCAAGCAGTACTGGTTGAGGTTTTAAGTGGAAACACAGAGGGAAAAGAATATTTAGGGCCCTGTGTTTTAAGGTAAACACCTTTTTTACCCCCCCCCCCTCCCCCGATTTGCACCACCATCACTCCGAGTAAAACCCGAAAAAACCCGAAAACTAACTTGGCAAAGTGCCAATTCAGCCACCAACATGGGCATACTGGATGCCAAGCACTGCACACTCAGCATGGCTGATTCATATCTTGCGTTAATCTAGAGTGCAAGTGGCGCTCCTTCGATAATTTCTGCCCGATTTCACCGTGTTTTACGGCTCCCAAAATAAGACCCGATTTTCACAAAACATAAAACCCGAAAACACGGGGCCCTAAGAATATTGCGTGCCGGGCCATGAAAGCTTTTAACCTTACGGGTACAGTACAGGTACAGCACTCAAATGACACCAACATCACGCCCCTGACTCTGCAGCGATGGGATGCAGGTCACTCACGCTTCACGGTATACTACTGTACACAGCACACCTGCCATAATGTGTGCACCCACCACTGTCGTCAGCATGAGATCCTTGAGATGGCGGAGGAGCTTGCGCTACTGTATCGCAAGCTGAGGAGGGGTGGTTGAGGAGACGGATCATTCAACCTGTTGCTGCGTGGCAGACACGGGCACGGCGAGCACTTCCACTCCGTCGCCGCCACCGCCCTCGGAGCCAGAGGCTGCCTCGGCGGACACCACGGGGGCCATGGTCACTTGCATGCCGTGGTACATTGAGACCGGGATGGTCACCATGCCAGATACTGGGAATGCTGCAAGCGAACCATAATCTGTTAAGGGGGCAAAACTCGCTGCATGTCATTACAGGGCACAGTTTCATTTCACGCGTGTAGCCCGGCTGTACCTCGTATTGAAACGAATTCAGACAGCTCAGTAGAGAGACAAAACTTTTTTTTTTCCAAAATGATCCATTCCATTCACACTAACATGGTAGACATGGAACCTTGTGTTATAGGATTGAACCCGGTGAAACCAGTTTTTACCCCCACCTCGTGTCATCGTCATTCTGGGTACAGCTCGAAAAACCCCAAAGACCAATTTGCCAAATTCAGTGTGCAGATTCAGCCACCAGTACAGGCACTGGAGAACGCTACGCACTGCACGTTCAGTGAAACCACTTGGCATCTCATGTTCGACTAAAATGCCAGGAGCATTCTTTTCAATTTTCCGCCCGATACTGCAATATCTTTGCACCATTTTACGGCTCCCGAAGTAAAACCCGATCTTTGACACCCCCAATTTTCAAAAATTATAAAACCCGAATACTGGTCTATGTGTTAAGGGGCCCCAAACGATTGCTCCCATTTCCCATACGCAACATGACCGCATCTCATACTGCAACACCACATTCAGACAGCTCTGTACTAATCTTGAGACGCTAAATACTTTTTTTTTTTCTTTTCTTTCCAAAACCTGTCTTCACATTCGGATGGTAACGTTGTAAACACATCCTCTCCCCACTCACCACTCTGCGTCCCGTCCTCCCCCGTGAGTATGATCTGTCCGTCATGATTGAGGGTGGCCTCGGCCAGGGTGGCCACGGCCCGTGCTGCCGCCTCGCTATTCAGTTCCATGTTCACGGCACTGATGGGGGCCACGGCGGCTCCATTCTGTGCACCATCCCCGTCCATCTGCAGGACATGGCGAAGACAAGCAGACTGTATTGTATACCCGACGCAGAGGCCTTTGAATGACAACAACACCGTGGACGAGGAAGGCGTCAGTACTTACGGTGGCGCTGACCGTGCGCACTTGAGCGTGGGTGCCGTCTGGGAGAGTGAGAAGGGCGCTGCCGGGGTCCACGTGAATGATGGAGACCGTCCCATCGGGGTTGTTGATTGTCTGCACCATGGTAGGTGTGTAGTGTGTGATGGGACTCGTGTAGAGCGTCTGCTGGGTATTCAAACGGAAGAACGTTTTAAACGTTGCACAATCGCTACATATTGCACTGTAGTCCATTGTCACTGCTACTGCTAAAAAAAATTGCAGAATGCACGTCGCTGCAGCCAGGAATTTTCCCCGCAACCCCCAGAATACTTGCAAAAAAGCGTGAAAAGCCAGCAGATACCGGCCCCGCGGAATTCTAATATTCCACTACCCTGATAGGAAAATCCCACTCAAATTACTGGCTACAGCACATCGAATGAAAGTGAACATTGCACGCTGGGGTACATTCAGACGCCACTCTGGTGCTTTGCTATAAGAAATGTGCTTCACAACTGCATGACTTGCATAAGACTACAACGAGACTCTAGGAGACAAAAGATGAAAACATCCGATTGCCTATGCCAGGGGTTCTCAAACTTTGTGGGCCCAGGGAACCCCTGCACATTTGCGGGCACACTGGAGGAACCCCACCCAGCTCGCCAGATCTACTTTTGAAAGAACACAAGTGGGATCGCACAAATCTAATAATAGAGCGCACAGTTATTTTTCTTCCACCGAACAAACAATTAAATACATCCGGGACAACCCCCGGTGGGGATTTAGCCGCGGCTGTAACGTGCTAGAGCGTGTGTTCTTTGTAGCTTGTGCTCGTGGCAACTCCCCACGGAACCCAGTTTGAGAACCCCTGGCCTATGCTATAACAAGATTCTTTTTTTTTTTTTTCTAAAGGCTTAGCTGTGGATTTAGTGCTGGACCAAATTAGAACAGAAAAGTTTTGGAGATAGCCAAACGGTGACCATAGTGGATAGTTATGTGGTTGGTGACAAACAAATACTAACAATTTTTAAAAACTTCAGCAACACAACACATATTCAGAAACGAGTAAGGGCATGTTTCACTCTCTTGTATGGGGGCAGCACCCTCCTTCAGGACTCTCCCGACTTCATGGGCACTTTGCTTTAAATTTATTTTATTTTTTCCACTTAGTCACTAATGATTTTTCAATATCGTGACATCAGTTTATCACTGTAAGTATTCAGCATACCAAATTTAAACTCCAGCTATAAGACTTGGACAAGCACTATGAACATATAGGGAGCTGTACTCTTGGCAATCACAGAAGTTTACACTGTGGTTCAACAGATGAGAATTGGCATGCAACCAGAAGTCTTACGTGGAATTCGTGAGAAACCTCATTCGCAAGGACGGACAAGGTGCTCACCCCTTGTGCGGTGGTGAGCGATTCTGCCGTAACCGCTCCTGTCATGGTGCTGCTGGCCGTCGTGGCCACCGCGTTCACCACGGCCGACACCTGTCCCTGGGTGACATGCGTGGCCAGGGCCTTCACTTTTTCCTTGTCCTCGTCCTCGCTGAATGCCGGCAGGAGGTCTTCCCTTCCGTGATACCGGTAGCAGTTGATGACGATCTGCCGCAGCGCATGGGTCCAGGAGACCTTCACGGCGGAAGTGAAAAGGGATTACACATGAGCTGCCTTCGTTTCGGCTGCACCTTGCGAACTAGTGCAAACGGTCCAAGTTCCTGCATTCGATTCAGCAGAGGTGAGCCTTTGCGCTACACTCGACCATTTGATTGGAAAAAGTGCCGCAGGAGTGCTGCACGAGTCCACGAAAATGCTGCACCTTCTCCGACGTCCGTGCAACGTTTCGTGCACCGTGGAGCAGACGACGCGAGTAGGGTGGTTTTTGGGTATGTTTTATCATCGTACCGGAGCATGCTGACAATCGATTTTGTTAGGATGGGCCTTGTTTTTACTCCTCGAGTCAATTTATAGACAATAATCACACTCAGAAAATTGCGATGCAGTGCAGACGTCTGTGAGAAACTACCATTTTCTCTATTCGATTGGGCTCAGTGCACTTTGCACGAGGGCAGCACCTGTTGTGCACTTCGCTTGCACTCTTTTACACAGCCCCTTGCACTTTTTCACAAGATTGAAGACAGCTATTGCATAAAAGCGTGGTTGAACGCTGCTATGACGAACAGAAAAAAAAAAAAAGAGAAGCGATTTCATTTGACTCGTTTAGATAAGTGTAACGGGATACCGTTGCACGTAGTGCGATTAAAGAGGCACTAATGTGCCGAAATTCCTCCTCCTAGCATAAAACGTGTCATTACCTTGACAGCAATTCAAAAGGAACAGGAACATTCCACTAAAGGAACATTCCAAGTGGAGAGATCTTTGCATTCTATTAGGTTTCTCGACTCCAGGCATTACATTTCATGTGACCCCCATATTTTAAAATGTCTTAACATTAACAGTTCATAACTAGAGCCTGAAGTTTTCGGGAAATATTTTTTTCTAAATTCGGGGGGTAAAAATCGGGTAAATAAACATGTGCACTAAATTCGTGCAAATTCGGGTGAAAAAACTTCCAGTATGCTAAATTCGGGGTGAAATCGGGAACAGTTACTCAACTAACTGTAGTGGTTTGGTAAAAATGGTGATGTAACTGAATTTTTCTGCCAAACAAGTAAATTAATGCATTCCTACAGACATCCCAGTGAGGGCAATTTGCCAGGTAAAAATCGGGTTTCACCCTAAAGAGGCAACCTTCAATTCGGGGTGCGAATTCGGGGAAGAATCGGGTTAAACCCCAAAACTTCAGGCTCTATTCATAACGTACCATGCTCGGACAACAATTTTCGTCCGGCTCCCGAGGAACGTACCAACGGCGTTCTGCCGCTTGCGGTCAGCAGCGTGTCAGCCATGCAGAGGCGTACGCACGGCTGACCTCACCCGTGAGCAAAACTAGTCGAGTATGTAATGTGGAAGAAGGCGGCCTGCGCTTCCACTCCTTCAAAGTCCACTCACCCAGGGGGAAAGCTGCCACCCATACAGTACCTGTACCTTTTGCTTGTCGTCTTCGGAGCGAGCGTCACTGCGTACATTGGCCCAGGGCAGGTCGCTCGGCCACCACAGGGGCCGCGTCGACTCCTTGCCCCACCCTGGCTTGCCGCGACCCGTAGAATATTTGAGCATAAGGGGGATGAACGCACGAAGCTGAGCCTGCACAGTCATAGAAATTATAAGGAGAGAGGCTACAAGAAAAGCAGGGAGAGGGAGCAATCGGGGAGAGCAAAGGGCTTGTACAGAGGGCCTCCTCCCAGCGACAAAGTCCGGAACCCGCCACGATAGATACGGCTAGCCTGCTTTGGCATCCCTGGTATCCAATCCAATACAAGTCGTGTTTTCATTTTTTTTTTCCACTGGGCTCCGTACGCAGAATGAGTTTGCTTTGTCTGCTATCATCGTGCGTGCTTGGGTTGCGTCCCATTCCGTAAGGAACGGGTGTTGTACTGTTTAAACATTCTGCTGTGACATGAAAGAACAGCGCACGCAGCTTGCAGTTGATAACCGTTTGCAACATGTTAGGCCTGCGGTACCTATCATGGCGGCTCACTTGTTGGGGATGCCCATCTTCACCACCTTGGTTTCTAGTTATTATGAGAGTTCTGTGTGCACAGTAATGTTGCCACACACTTGCAGATACCCCATGCACATGAGAGGAAGCAAAAAAAAGAAAAAAATCGGCTCAACAGTAGCATGTAGAATATCACACACAATATACTGACAGTAGGCCAGCCTTTCGCGCAGTCCCTCAGCTTTTCTCTTTCCCCTCATGCAGGAAAGAACGGTCTCACTGGGTCGCTCCCAAATAAGGTACCACAACAACTGCACGTGAGGTCCACGTTGCTTCGCCCTTTTCACCATAGTGTTGTGGCCCGTCTGCCCCCTAAAGCTGGATTCACACATGCGTTTTTTGAGCGCGTTTCGCGTTCGCGGCGCCGCGAAACGCGAGCCGCGGAGCGTTTCCAGCCGCTTTTCAAGAACCGCTCCGTGCTGCAGCTTCGGAGGGAAGAAACGCGAACGCTTTTCATCCAGCCAATCGGAGCGCTCGGAGGGGTGGAGGTGGCTTCCTTTTGGCGCCGGCAGGCAATGGCGGGCCTCCCGATACCGTGCTGGGATCTTTTGTCATTTGTGCGTGTGTATATGTTTGGTGCTTCCGCGTGAGTAAATTCCTTGTCACCAATAGCTGTTTGGTGTCTGAGCTGTCAACGATGAGCTGGGAATTTGCGCAAACCACGGAATCGACGAAAATAAATACGACTTGTGTGTAATCGTGTGTTGGTCGTCGGTAGGTAAACATGTGTCTCGCTTCTTCTGCCGTTCTTTCTCTGCTATTATGTCGCGTTTGTCATTCCAACGATTGATGATTCCAGCAGAAATGCTTCACGATAATTTTAAAACGGAGGACATGCTTCACAATGTAAATTTTGAGGAAAAGTGCTGGAAGTGTCGGTACGATCTTGATGTAGCAACAACAACGAAGCGCGTTTTTAGGATGGCGGCTCGGCTATGTGTGACAGGCCCCTCTCGGCGGCGCCGCGAACGGCGCCGCGGCGCCGCTTTTTGAAACGCATGTGTGAATGAGCCTTAATTGCTGCTTTCTGAGCGGACAGACGCTCTGTCACGTGTTTTCTCCAACTTTTTCTTTGTCTCATACGCAGGGACATACTGTCGTAGCATATTATGGCAGCCACCAATAAAGAAGCACTACAAAAACAGATGAAAGTTTGAAATTTCATTGAGCACTCTGGAACCAAAATTATCTTACTTAGAGCTATTGTTTGTCACAAAAACGCCATCGAAACATCCACAAAAAACGCCATCGTTGGTGGCAGCCAATCGGATGCTGAAGAGACAGAAACATAAGCGCTCGTGTGTGTTTGTAATGTAGTTACACTGTATTTGTACTGTAGTATACTGCACTTATAGTGTATTTTGGGGCAAGACGTGATGTAGCCACGAGGAAAGACAAATTACACATAGAGCCTCCAAACACTCGAGCATCAATTAAAATTTAGTTCAATGAAATTTTCCGAAGGCACAGCAGAACCTCCCTGTGGTTTCGTACAGCCGTGAGATGTTATATGAGTCTTGGTAGGCCATTAGTCAGATTCCAAGCAGGTCGTGAGCTGGGGAATAGCAGTGTGCCTTGTAATCGAATAGATACAGTATTCCTATATCAACACACCAGCTCCCATGCTGCATGGCATGCCACCACTACCTACAAGACACTTGTCATATGATAGCAGCACTTGGCTCTAGCTTTCCCCCGGTTTTCGGCATCCCCCACGACAGATCAGTTACCGAAAGAGGTCTCACCTGCGTCATCTTTTCCACCGGGGTGGGAATGCCGTCCACCACCAAAGGTGGCAACTCGTGCAGAGTGGGGTCTTCCTGCGCCTGCGGGGGCGCTTGTTGGGCCAATGCCGCTTCCAGCTCCCCTACAAGCACCCCTCGACAGGCGCGCACCACAGTCTCGAGGGGATGCGCCCCAAAAACTTTGAAGTGATGCTGTGGCTTGCCGGGAGTCACTGCCAGCACCACTGCCTGTTGACCAACACGCGTCGTGTACTCGTCTATCGTCGCCTTCAACTTCCTGCATGGCAGTCGTGACGTGTTGTGACAGCCCTCTAGCCTTGCCCGCCTAGAAATGTTACCTGAGCAGTCGCGTCTGCTGGCGCTTGCGGATGGAGGGGTTTGTCTCAAAGGTGTGCGGCCGCTTGCGCTTCTTGCCCGTGGCGATGGCTGCTGCGGCTGCCACTCCAACGGGACCTGAGGTGGTACATTTGTACTTTTGTACTCCAGCATCATTCTCTCTACTTCAGCTTGACACGTGACAAAAAAAGCAGCAATCGCAGCACGCAGTGGCACGGAATCGTGAGTAGTATTTTTTGTTACGGCCAGGTGGAGAAGAAGACACACAAAGCACGCGTCGTTGGGAACACTTTTGTCGGGTATTTCTTGAGGCACTCTACAACTTTCCAGCTGACACCTCAGCAACAATACTGTAAAAGTCAGCTAATTAATTAGGTACAATGGAAAAAATACTGGTGCCTATGCTACGTGCAAACAACGTTCAGTTGGTTTCATTTGAATAGAGCTCTCCAGCATTGGTTAAATCTTGGTGCATGTTGGTCGGGACCAGGGTTGCGGAATGGGGTCCCCCATTCCGTTCCAATTCCATTCCAAGGAATGGAGATTTGCGACAATTCCGTTCCTTTCAATTCCTCGGAATGAAAAGGTATGGTCAATTCCCAATCCTGGAATGGCCTTGGCAACCCAATTCCATTCCGTTATTTCCATCAAGAAAAGAAAAGGACCGGTAACCGTACGGGCAAGTCCAGCAGTGCTAGAGGAGATTGACATTACCAAAAATTACCGGAAAAAGCACAAAGACAAGGTTATTTCACTCTTGACCGTGTGCAGGTGCGGTGCAAAGGGTGCGAGGGCAGAAACCAGCACGTTGAAACCAAACCTGCCACCGGGGGCACCCAGATCATTCCATTCCAATTCCATTCCGGGCTCTGCTAAATCGGGAATGATTCCGGAATCATTCTCACTCTAGTCATATTCTCACCTGCAGCTGCGAGCTGCGCAGTGACATCGTCGGCGACCGTGGACGAAGACAGTAGGTCTGAGTCATCAAAGGGGCTGTCTGGACTGGAAGGGGGATCGCTTAGGTCATCTGCAGACATCATCCCGGACTGGTGTCCCACTCCAGAGTTCAGCACAGCAGAGCTCAGCTCTGCCGAACCATTCATTACTTTCTACCTGCACAGAGGAAAGGAACACGCACAAAAAAATGAGAATGGCACATGCTCATACTGTCCAGCCAACTTTCCACTAAATGAATACAGTCAACCCCCATTTATCCAGGCTTCATTCATCCGGATCCCGCGCTATCCGGACAAAAATGTTGGAGACGGATTTCGGTTCGTGTATTTCTGCCTCATTTATCCGGGTTTCAGCTTCCGGATCCGGACAAGAATTTTCGGAAGCCATTGGGGGAAAGTATCCAACAACCTGTTTCACTTATGCGGTCTTGGGCCTGAGTCAGTGTGCGACCTACATTTTCTGCAGCGGGGGCAACAAAGCTTCAGGGCCTAGAGCACACTATGCTGCGCTTAGAGGATTACCCACTGTACTATTGTGTCCAATGCGAGGCTGATGATATTGTCGGTTGCAAGGGCAAGTGATGGACGAAGAAGTGATGACACTCTCACAGAGGCCCGAAACGCACTTAGAACTGCCTTCGCATTTTTCGAGCAAAATAATAATGTTGCCCAAGTCAGTGCAATCAATAAGCGTTTAGGAGAGCTTCGTACTTACAGTAACCTTGTGCAAACGAGCATAGACACTTTCTTATGCCTTATGCAATAAATAAAAGGCCTGTTGACAGCTTGCAATACTGCGTTTCACTCATCCGGATGCCGCGCTATCCGGACGTTTTCTCCGGGAACGGAGATGTCCGGATAAACGGGTGTTGACTGTACTATGCTACGACAATGTGTCTCAGTGCACGAGCAGAGGTGACTCCATGCCGATGTTCAGCAGCTAAAAATTTTGCTAAAATGCTTCGAATAAATTGCATACATTGAGACATTTCAAATCCATGAATGTTATTTTTTTCCAATTTCAATGCCAGTAATATTGTGGCATAAATACCAACATTGTGCAGAGAGTTTAATTTAGCTAAAAAATGGCAAACGTAAAATTACGCTTGTTATTGCTGCTATGGTAAAGTGGTGCTTGTGTCCGTGTAGTCTTCTTTTTGTGTACACTTATCGCTTTTGATAAGAAAATGATGGTCACGAAGAATTACTACTTTTACAGTATCGCTTCGCTGGCTTTGTCTCCTTTTGTTGATAAAATAATAACACACTGAAACTACCGTGTTTATTACGATACAAGCTTTCATGCAGTGGACTGCATTTCGTCAGGTACAAAAATAATGAGGAGGTGACATCTCTGTTTAAGATACGGAGTGGTCACGTGAACCAGAAGAGGAGAGCAGGCAAAAAAATATACAAAAAGACGAGATGCTGAGACCATGGGGCAATGCACACGGTCGACCTCAAGCTTGTTTCCCCCTTATTTGAAAACCAGCCAATGAGGATACGGCCTTCACAAATGAGGAAAGGAGGCAGCGAGAGGGGTGTGCAGTACTTCAACAGCTGTCAAGCTCCTATATGAGGCAGACATCTTGATTTATCTAGCAGTACATTACGGAGCAACTGGGACACAATCTACTCCTCTTTGTCATCAGCCCAGCACTACATGCAAACTTGTCACTTGCAACAGAGAAACACAGCACTTTGATCATGTTTTTTTTTGTTTGATTTTCGTTTTCTATGTAGACCAGTAAATACAAAAATACTGAAGCCAGCATGCAGATGATTAGTTAACTAGTGAAACTATGCAACAATAATAAACCGCATCAGTTATGCTCTACAGGAAAGGCTTGTCTGAACATGGCTATAGACATCAGAAAGCAATAAGTATTGATGCACCCCCTGCAGTGATTTACTCAGATACCCTTAAATGTATGGCAACACCCTTTGCACCTTCCCTCCCCCTCTTTTTACTATTAAATATACCCCCCCCCCCCCCTGCACAGTAACTTGAAGAGGCAAAATACTAGTTTCATCACTGTGATGAAAACACTGATGGTCCTCTGTTTCATTTTGTGTTCTTTGAAACCTGGTTTTCAAGTGGCCAGATTTTATTTGTTATAATTTTTCTTTATAGTCTTTTCATGCTGAGTAATAAACGCTTTGTGGAACAGGTCCCTGCTCTCCCATCACCGACCACAGGGATTTTTTTATTATTATTAATTTTAAAAGTCGCTTTCGCTTTTCGTTTCATAATTATTTTTTCGCTCTTTCTCTCGTTCGTTTTGTTTCTTTTACTGTAATTGACCCGATACATCTTCGTTATCGATCCCAAATTTTTCGCGTTTCTGTTGGAACCGTGATGCTAAACAGCGACAAACTGCAGGCGTTGATCAATCGGAATCCATCATTCCCACGTATCTCCGATGGAGATGCTCTCCGCATCCTGACGCAGAGAAAATGTCAACGTGAAGGTTTCCACGCACTTCGTACCGACAAATGAATGCTAGTGATGTCTGCGTAAATTATGAGGGAAACAAAGTCACGAGCATCTCAATGAAAACGCCGCGAAACACCGGATGATCCCTCCGCATCCCGACGATTTCCAATACAAAAATCGGAAGAATGGCGGCCGTCTGGATCTTTCGCATTTTTTTTTTTTTTTCCCTCCTGTGGCGATCTAACGTAATTATTTAGTACGGACAAATCAGCATGTTGCAGACGACAGACAGGGAATAACCAAACGTTCTATCACTAGGAGGGTAGAAGTGATTATCGGATGAGGGATATCCAAACAGAAACCATCCGAAGGAGGTACTGAGCAGGTGCAAGCCATCCTCCGTTCGTCTGCGATTGCGTCTGCGCATTCTAGGGAGGCTGCGTCGGCCGTACACGTCCTTTTTCCTGCGTCAGGAGCGCGCAATTACGAGATAACTTATTCGCTGCGCGAGGATGCTACTTTACCGACCCCGTTGTTTGGTAAAAGAGGGCTACTTGCCTTGAATGGAAGCGTAAATCCATCTCTAGGTAAGTCAATGCGGCTGCTTTCGCTTCACAGCCGGCGCCATATTTCTCTATGCCTGCGAGACTCAGGGTAGGCCTAATAAGCGTGTTCGCGCCCCGTGCTCTCAAATGTGTTTTTACGGCGACCACATTAAAAAATTAGAGGTTTCTTGTCTCTACATTACGTAAAGTACGCCCGTTTCCTGTTACAATGCTTTTGCTGACTCCCTTCAGCAAGAAATTGAAATTAGCAAATATGGCCGCCATTTTGCGACTGCGCGGTAAGGATGTCATGTAGCAGAATGACCGAGATTTTTCGGGCAACTGTATAGGCTCGCGCGCAGTTTCTTTCGTGCGTACACATCATACATCGCATATTTATGTGACACTTGACGCGAATATGAAAGTAAAATGGAAGAACTCACCCGCCGTAATTTATGAGAAGCTTCTAAAGATCGCCTAAATCTATGCGCAAGAGTCGATAGAAATGGAGACGAACTGAGCAAGGTAAAGGATGAAAAAGGAAGTGACGTTCTGACTGGTTTTGACAATCTCGGTGATGTACACAACGCTTTCGTGCAACAAAGTGTGTGTATGGATTCATATTATTCATTAAAATGTCGATTTGCCACTTGTTATTCTTTGAAAGATGAAAGTTAGAAATTTGAACTACAGCGCTATCTCTTCCGGTTCGGGCGTCTGCTACTTAGTTCAGCCGCCCGTTCACGTAAAGGTAAGGAGGGGATCAACACGCTTTCATTGGACGTCTGCGTAAGTTTCGCATAGTGTGAAGATTTCACCATGCTAGAAATACAAAGGTTCTCCCAAACACATAAAGGTGCGTGACTGTTGTTTTATATTCGCACATTTCATGGCACCAGTAAGATTCACTTGTCTCCCCTTCGTCATTTGTCGTCACTTTACAACTGAACGCAAACACGACAATATGAAAGTCTAGTCTTTGTTTAGTATTGCTCTCTTTGTGCATTTGACGTAACAACTGTTTCAGTAACCGATACATTTGCTTGGGTTTGTCGGCTGCGTTCTTGGAAATCCGTTCATGAAGCCGCGAAGCCAGCTCCTATCCGCTCGGATCCAGTATGATGCATCCCAGGATGCAACGCTCTGCGGTGCTAATTCTCCGGTTTCTCCTTGCTCCTTTGAGCCTTCCTAGCATTTTCGGTGTCCAATCGCCTACTTCGTAACAATCGCCGGCTCAACCTAGTCACCGTCATTATGTGAACGTAACAGAGAACAAGGTACCAAAGCGCAGCAATGTCACTGCATTTATTGAATCGTGCTTGTGCGCTTGCCTCCCAGCTGGCTAGGCCTGCATGTGTGACCGCTACATCGTCAAGGACTTTATTCTATACACGCGACCGCAAAGAAGGGTACGAGAGGGAAGACCCAACCGACAATCTCCCACTGAAAGATCAAGTCAAGCTTGGCATGCAAAGCCTAAAAGAAGAATTTCACATGTTGAAGAGTGAAGTCGTAGATGCCGTAAAATCCGATCCCAAGATCTACTATCCGGGTGACTCGGAAGTATTCTGGAGGTTTAATGAGCAGCACACTATAGACAAGTGGATCGTTACCACCGACAAGGACAATGGCGAAGGTTTTAGCACGGCAGAGTTCACTTTAGGACCCGGAAAAACGGGAATATTTTCCGGCGTCTTGGATCCGTCTCCACCGAAAGGAAGCATGGTGAAGCGTACTGGATACTGTAACGTGCGTTCAGAACGGAAATATAAGTCATTCGCGAGGGACGATTACTACGACTGGTCTGTGTTCACACACCTTCTGTTCCGTGTGCGCGGTGACGGCAGGTCTTACATGATTAATCTTGGAATGGACGGCCCCTTCGACATTTCTTGGAACGTAATCTACCACTTCATCCTTTACACCCGTGGCGGACCCTACTGGCAGGTGGCCAAGATACCGTTTTCCAAGTTCTTTCTCAGCTACAAGGGCCGTGTTCAGGATAAGCAGTGTCCAATCGCTAGGACCAGGATTACAAACTTGGGTTTGACAGTGGGTGACGGTATACCAGGACCCTTTCGGCTTGAAATAGACTACATCGGTGGTCACATTGACGATACACACACGGAAGAGTTTGCGTACGAAATGTACGAGACCCCGGTCGCATACGTACCCGGGTATTAACTTGCGCGGTGTGTGGAGAAACTGAGTAAATAAAATGCAAGAAATGAATACGTGATAGCCTCACTTTGCATTGTGTGTGCGGCACCCAATTTTATTTCCTGATCAATTTACATGCGTGGAATCTCATCGTAGACTTGAGCCGTCTGATTTTGGAGTGCGTGCTTCTGCTCTTTGTCTCAATTTTGTTGTGTGTATTGGAATTCACTGTTGGCTCGAAGTGAGCAGTGATTGCTGATGAAACGGAAGAAATAACACTACGGTCTCCACGTGGGGCAGGCTCCACAGAATGCAACCGTTGGACTTTGAATTTCACATCTTCCGCAGTTTGGGACACTAGAGTTCACGCTCAATGAGCACACACATACACACCCACTGCAGCATCACAGTCTGTAGAAATATATATACTATATATATTTTTTTATATTTTGCTGCTGTTGTTGGCACTGGTTTGGCACTGTCCAGAATCTGGACTCTTGCGAGGCAGAGGAAGAGAAGGCACCTCTGCAAGGCATTTTCTGCTGGTGTCGTTCGAGCACGCCTTCAAACAAATTGCTTCCTCCTTCTCGTCTTTTGTCTAGGTGAACCTGCAAAAGGACGTCACTCGTAAAAGTGCTAGCTGGAACACGGGTCAAGTCCGCTGTTATAGTCCAAGCCTCGCTTCAGCAACTAAAATAAGATCTTGAAATGGATCACTGTCATAAATGCTTGACAATCTGTGTGTTAAAGCCAGGTTTCATGTGAATGGGTTCAGTACTCAAAACAGCACTAGCATTCATGCCAGCCTATGTCTCGTACTACACTCCACATAGCACATTGAAGGTCAACCGTTGCATAGAATAGAATACCACTATCACCCCTGATTGGAGATTCAAAGCCTCGGGAGAAAAAACTCAAAATTGACAAAGAAAGGTGTTTCCCAGTTTTTTTCTTCAGCACAGGGGAAAATTGCAAAAAAAATTGCAAAATTTCAATGACAAAAATAAGAAATATAAGGTTTCTTTCAAGAAAATACTGTATAAACCGGGATGAAATTAACTGTTTAGTTATTTTAGTCAGCTGTTGCACTGATTCATATGAAACGAGTTGGTCTAAAATTTGCATGTTTGAGTTAGACCAAATAAAAGCTCTTGTGAATTTATATACAGGGTGTCTCGCCTAAAGTGATAAAAAATCGTCTTAAAACACCTACTTGTCCGAACGTCGTGGGGTCAATACTATCTATCTCTGGGGAGATTTTGCCATTACTTCTGAGCACTTTTATCAAATTTAATTTGCGAGGAATTGAATTTGAGATAAATATTGCTGACCCCATAGTGTTCAGACAAGTAGATATTTTAATGTGATTTTGTATCATGTCAGGTGAAACACCCTGCTTTTCTTATCATTTTTTCTCCTCTTCCTGCAAAGGAAATCTGAGAAAGCCACTCTATGAGTATCTTAGATAGTGAAAATTACCAGAATTTTGCATCTTCACACAACAACCTTATATGTTTGCTGGTTGTAGTCAAGCATCGTGCTAATGGTTACATTAGTTACCTAAATGATCTAAATGTTTTTATTTCATATTTGTGTGCTAAACAAATAAAACTTGTATTTATAATTTATATTAACCTATAATGTGTTCTATAATGTCAACAAGAACATCAAGTTGTGCAATAATAAAAATTATATCTTTTTCTTTTTTTTTCTGGGGAAAAAACTGAAAGAAAAACTTTCCTTTGTTTCTTTCTTTTTTGTAGCAGATCAGAATTTCTGGAAATTTTGCATCTCAATTCCTGACATGTGGAAATCACTGAGCATGTGCCCTTTTAGTAGAAATCATCGTAACTCCTCCCACCATCAACGAGAGAACGATGCCATTCGGGATGATTATTGGCTAGGTGCATGTTACGCGACGAATTTCTGCGTTAGGAGTGCGGTACGGAAAATGGCAAAACGTTGAGCAAAAGTAATCCGTCGTACAAAAACTTGCTGTTAAGGCTGCCCATATTTGAAGAGGTTGTGTACCTACGTCTGGCGCATCTTCGTCCGTAGAAGCCCTCGTCACACAGACATCGGTTGTTCCGCACACAGACCCCGTGCACGCAGCGTCTCTGACAATGATCTGAGGTAAAAGGCAGTTTGGAGTGTTCGTTCCTTCTCCTGCGTTTGGCTACGTTAAAAAAGCGACGTACCTCGTTGCACGAGAGCAGGATTGTCGACTCGTTCTGCACACTGCAGCCCCGTGTAGCTCCTTGTACAGCGACATTGGTCGACGCCAACGCAGCGACCACCATTCAGGCAGGGAATGGTGCACTTGCCTGCAAGAACAGAGGCACCGGCTCTCAAAAAGTTACGATGACTTACTGGAACATTCAGCCCTACTTAGGAAAAGTCATCCAAACCTACTGTACTCGCAACGTGGACCGTAGTAGCCTCTCCGACATGCGCAGGTGTCCTTTTGGATACACTTCCCGCCATTCAGACATTTTTCTGTGCAGATCCCTGTGGCAAAAGTGTGCCGTGATTACCGCTCAGCAAAGTCAATGTGGGTAACGGCCCTTCGGCAGGTGGTAGTAAGGCACGTCCCTGACTGGATCTGCGGATTAGCTGACCACGTGTAATATTTTTCGGAAGGGTTTAACTGACTTTGTTGCATATCGATGTTGCTCTATAGATATAATTTTAATGGTTTTGATTCTCAAGAAATTTCTATGTGTTTTATTTCTGTTTTTAATATTTGTGACTAAATCTGAATGAATGTTGCCATGTCATAACCTTAGGACATCCTTGGATGTCCCATCAAGATTTCGTACAACGTGTATTTGGACCAGTAATGTAGCAAAAATATTTCGGGAAGGGCTCTATGGTAACTTTTCCCTCTCCCAAATGCATCACCAAAGGTATGATTTGAGGAGGGGGTAACCCCTTCTCCCCCACTGGCAACACCATTGATACAGAAACACACAAAAAATTCGATAACATTATTCTTTCAGTACTGTTTACACAATCTAGAGGAATATTTTTTTAAATTTTCTCGTTAACTGATTAAGATTCTTCGTTCGAAAAAAAAACTTTGTCACGTACTGTTGAATTCTACGCCCCAGTTTTCTGAGTTACATTTTCAATATTTGTCACCCAAGTTTCAGAGTATGCCGAAGTCAAAAGAGCAGCCGTCCTATATAATGTACTTTGCATCCACTGTCCATGTGATTCGCCCGCAGAAAAAAAAAAGAGAAAAAAAAACTATGTGCAGCTGCTGCACGAATATTTTGACACGCATTCATCCCGAGGTTGTGCCAGAACTGTTTCCTCGTTATTGAGCGACATCAAAACTACATGCATCACCACGTAGAAGTGAAAAACCAGATGAACAGGCATGGACATGGGAGAAAAACCACACACGATGCGGCTCTGCGTCTGCTTTATGCAGGCCTATAACTTCTATAGGTCATTCACTAACAGGCCCAACACCAGACCCTTCTACGGTACTTCATGTTTTGCTTGCACGTTTTTTTTTTTTTTTCTGCAGGTAGACAAGTTTAGGGATGTTACCCCGACAATATACTCGGCGAGCTGGAAGATCAACGCTCAACTATTCCAAGAGGCTATTGTGTGCAGCGTCAACGCCGCCCCAACTTACTGCGGCGCAGGAGCGGCGCAGGCGCGACCTGTACGATCGCATACTGCGGGTGGACCATGCAGGGGAGCTGGGAGCGGATCGCATTTATGCGGGCCAGTCGGCGGTTCTGGGACGTTGCGCGGAGACGGGGCCGCTGATTAAGTCTATGTGGGAACAGGAGAAGGAGCACCTGCAGGCATTTGAACAGCTGATACCAAAATACAGAGCCCGACCCACGGCCCTGCTGCCTTTGTGGAACGTCGCGGGCTTTGTGCTCGGAGCGAGTGAGTGTTGGTTATGTCGGATTTCATTCACGTTAGTTTTCAGTCGGTTTATTTAACTGATTGATTACTGCGAAGCTCGGGTGAACACTTCTCGTTGTTCTGTACTTACTGTAACCCCAGATAAGTACACCCTCTCTCTCACCTGACTGTGGTTCGTTCACCTCCGGTATGTATAGCGAATAATCTAAATGTTCATGCAAAAAAAAATGTTCATGCAACTTTTTGTATGTGACAAGTGCTCAGCATTATGTCATGTATGCAGCATGTATCTTCGTTTATTGCTCATTACTAGAGCCTGAAGTTTTAGGGTTTTACCCGATTCTTCCCCAAATTTGCACCCTGAATTGAAGGTTCACCCAATAGGGTGAAATCCGATTTTTACCCGGCAAATTCCCCTGACTGGGATGTCTGTAGGAACGCATTAACTTACTTGTTTAGCAGCAAATGCAGTTACATCCCCGTTTGTACCAAACCATTACACTTAGTTTGAGCAACTGAGCCAGATTTCTCCCCGAATTTAGCATGCCGGGAGTTTTTTCACCCGAATTCGCATGAATTTAGTGCATTTTTTTATCTACCCGATTTTTACCCCCCGAATTTAGAAAGAAATATTTCCTGAAAACTTCAGGCTCTACTCATTACCCACAAATTTTTAACGTTTTTCTTAATTATTAATTATTTTCTTTCTTTTTTTTCTCACCCACTCACATCTGTAATGCTTAACAGCCCTGCTGGAATACAAACGAGATAAATTGAGATAGGGCTACACTAGGCCCCTCCTAAAGCTGTATGTGTTTTGACAGCGACTGCACTGCTGGGCAAGAAAGCAGCCATGGCGTGCACGGTGGCCGTCGAATCTGTGATAACTGAGCACTACGACAATCAGATGCGAGACCTGCTTGCCGACGAAAACCCGACGCATCACACGGAATTGCTGGATGTAATACGCCGCTGCCGCGATGACGAGCAACACCACCACGACATTGGAATGGAGCACGGTGCCGAACAAGCTCCACTGTACAGCCTCCTGTCGCAAGTGATCAAAACGGGGTGTCGCGGTGCCATCTGGGTTGCCGAAAGGGTGTGACAGTCTGCCTCGTGTCAGTACATGCTCAGCAAAATGTGTAGTTTTGATATATTTTTACGTATAAATTTACGAAAATGCAAACGGAAAAAGCTTTTAGTGTATTCTTACCTCCTTCACAATGAGGTCCCTGATATCCCACTGCGCAGTCACAGACACCCGGTGCCGTGCACGTTCCACCATTCATGCATTGTGGGTAACAGAGGGCTAAAACGAAATGGTATTTAGTCACATTGATTAATTTCCTTTCTTGCTTTATCCACGTACCTGTCCGACAGTATTGACCCATGTACCGTTTTGGACACTCGCAGATCTTGTTTGCATTGCAGCGGCCCCCATTGGCACACTTTTTGTCACACTCGGGGTCGGGACCTTGGGGAATGGTAGCAATTAAGACGTGGATGTGACATTGCTATGCACTTCTTCAGCTCTTTGGCTCCATATGGAAGAAGTTCGTGTGAGCTGTTCTAAAAGTATTAGTTGAAAGTGATGTGAGTGTATTTATTTTATTTATTTATTGAATCGAAATTGAATGATGACAGTTGAAGTAGTATGCAATTGGGTGTTGTGAGGCTTGTGTTGTGTTTGTCATTCTATGTTTAATTGCCTCATCCGCTACAACGTTAATGCGATGTGACATCTCCCACTGGATTAAACGTGCTTCGTCTAAAACAGATTATCCTTCTGACCTTATAAAGACAAGAATGCATTAAATAACGACATCGACTGCGTTTAATTACCCTTTGGGAACGGTGCACCCTGCAATATTCTGAGGTGAAGAAAAATGGAGGAATTACACAAAGAAGATCCTTCTTTGAGTTGTCACATGTTTTTCCACTATTAATTTCAACCCCTACAGAATGCTTTTCTATTAATTAGTTACTTACTGTTGTCAGCACATTGTTTCTGCAGGCGCAGTCTCAGTGGTGTGCCGGACAAAATCCGACCTTTTTCGTTTTGGATCTGCAATCCGATTCCAAAGGAAGCTGTTCCAGATACATTGCCTAGACACGGCAGGAACACCTGAAACACTGTTCCACGGAATTGGTATACGCTAAACCACAAAAACTAAGACACGAAAAGGAACGCTGGGAAATACCTTTGGGCTTTCTAGGTACCTTGCCTTTAGTTTCAATGGATATCAGAGGGTCTTTTAGAATCGAGCCATCAAATGATTCTAGAACGTCAAAGTCATAGTAGTAATGCTGAAAAATAAAAAGTGTGTGCAATTTATAACAAAACCTGTAACTGTGCTCAGACAAACTCGTGAATACCTTATTTTCGCCAGCTTTCCACGTGAAATTCACAGAATCCACTTCAGAAGGAATGACAGGCAAATACTTTTCAAAGTTCGGGTCTAATATGTATGGTAAGACCACGCCGTTAACTATGGCGAATATTTCCATAGGAAATCCTGTAACCACACAGAAAATAATGCGCATTACCGCCGTGATTGCAGTGTGTGTACTTTAAAGAAACCCAAGCACGGGAGAAAACCCAGCTGTTGCGGAGAAACTACTTTAAAGAACTCGTCAGATCGTTTCCTACGCCCACAAAGTGGCTGCGAAAAGTATATATACACATAGGCGCGTACCACTCAATTCTCAAAGTTTTCCTTTGCTGAGTGGGATAATAAATAACTCCGTTCAAACCACTACTACGACAACAAGAAAAAGCAAAGTAGCCAGTTAAGCAGGGTGATAAAAAAAAACTCCAAAAAATAAAAACTACCTCTGAGCAGGAGACTAAAGCGTTGCCCAGAAGGTGCAATAAATCACTGCGCCAATTTGGGAACAGCTCTGTTGAAAGCCGGGCGCACGAAAAAGGTAAAAAATAGTAGACTACGTCGTTACAGTGATGTATTTTGTAAATTAGTGGTCTAACGCGAAAACCTGGACGCGAGAAGGAAAGCAGTTTCGTTTTGCGCTGTCCGCTTGATCCATGAAGTTTGCTCTTATTGGACAAAGCATTCGTCCAATGACAGCGACTGCGAAGTTGCAGACGATCGCTTGCGGCTTTTGCGCTAAAATCGCATGGTTAAAATGAATGCACTGTACATGAGCAAGGTAGATAAAAAAATAAAAAGACAGCTGACTTCAAACTGTTTGCGCAACGCCTTTACAAAAAGAAACTTTTCCATGTTTGACAGTGAAGGCGCACAATGTCAATATTATCGTCTGCTACAAATCATGCATTAATCAGCTGGTGGTGCCGCGTGCTCAGTGAGAAGGCGATCGCGATATATTAGCGATGGTCGCTTACCGCTGAACTCTCGGACTTGCTTTTCGTCAATCCAAAGGGAAAAGTCATCGTTCCGTTCCTTAGCGGCATGCAGACCCGACGCTAGGCTTAACGTTGTCAGGACCACGACCGTGAACACTTCCGGCAGCCGGGGAGCCATGGGTGCTGAGCAATGCCGATGGCACCACCGCGCTGGAGACGAAGGCAGAAGCGAGTTCTCGGGTGCTGCGGCGTGTGCCGAGTTGTGATGAAAACAGAAAAAAGTCTTCTTCCCTCAGCTCCGCCCGGGGAGCCAATCCGACGCTCTTTCCCCTTCTGCGGTGAGTGTTCAAAAACGCAGCAATCAAAAAAGCAGCACTCGTCCACCATCTTTCTCCTCGCTCTTTGCTTTTGTTTCGGGGCTCCTGTCTGCGGCGTGCGATGTAGACACGCTCCGCTAAACGGTGAACATATCACACGTCGTCACCCGGGACAGGTATGGTGCTTTCCAAAGGCCATTTCTGATTCTGAACACTGTCCGTGTCCTTAGACATGGGGGATAAAGATGCGAAATACAAAAAGTCATGCCGTGAGTGTCCCAGAATGAGCAGAGGTTCAGAAGGAGTCACGTGGTGTGTGACAAAAGAAAAAGCTGCCTTAAACATAACGGAAAATCCTTTCCTTCTGGCGGCACTAATCTCCCCCGCATTTGTCGCCTGTCAACACTGTGGGGGTAGAAGAGAATGAATAACAACCATGAAGAGCCCGAGTTTGCCGTGGGTATCGTCTGCAAAGAAAAGAACAGGCCGAGTCCTCTTTGCTGACACTCTCTCTGTTCGTCTGCTTTGACAGGTACGCCAGTTGAACAAGCTGAAGAAAGAAAAAAAAAGACATCTTTGGCACTTTCCAGCTGGGGCAGAAAAACATACACAAAAACGAAACGCGTACCCGGAGAGAAAATAAATGACCCGTGATGGCTGCAGACAGCTTCATAATGGCGCGAAGTTTGGCGATTCATTTGCCAGTCGTGTCCTGCGCACCTTGAATGTGGCCTTGAGACCTGGCATACACTGGCTTATTTTCTGCCCTTTGCAGCTCCTTCACGGGGGCGGGCTTTGCTTTTCGCGGCAATAATTGGTGCAACAAGTTTGCAAGTCATAGAAAGGGGAGCTGAAGTGAGGAGGGGTTGAGCCAAAAGTGAGGAGGGGGAGGAGATGTCCAACCCTGAGAACTTCGTTATTTTTCTTGGCTTTGGCGAAAGCAACTCCACGGAGAACACTGGATTTGTGAGGTGCAGTCACCTCTGCTTTTTCGAGAAAAAAAATAAAATAGAAGATGCCCTGTTCTATCTTTCTGTTTTCTATAGGTGCACGAAACAAGCTTATTCATCCATTAATCATATATTATGCAATACCGCGAACTAGCATACGGGTAGTTTCTTCTTCATCATCCTTCCTCTCTGACCTTATTCCACCAAGGCATACGAAGTTCAGGTTCTACGGAGTGCATGAATAGTAGACATTTTTTGGTCACGATTTTCGAGATGCTGGGGCTTCATGTAATTAACAAAGAAACAATGTGTTTTATTCGTGTACACTCAACACAGCACAGCAAGTACTATGACACAGCGCTAAAGGACATACTCACATTCTTCAATAATGCTCTTCGTAACTTTGGTACTGAAATTAAAAAGCGTGTCTATCTCAAAGTGTGAGATTACACGATGGCACTGCGGAGTTTTATCTGAGTTTACTGAGCTATATGTCAAGCAGAGAAGTGTTAGCTAATGTTATAATGGTGCACACATATGTAGACACAAATACTCACCATGATAGCATTAGTTAACACTTCTCCGCTTGAGATAAAGCCCAATTAGTCAGCAGTGTCTTCCTGTAGCTCATGCTTTGAGACACCCGCTCTTTAATTTCAATACAAATATTACGAAGATTACATTTGAACAATGTGAATATGTCATTTAGTGATGTGAGCTGTGTCGTAGTACTTACCGTATTGTATTGTTACTGCTGTTACTTCGCTGTCTCCAACAACTTTGGCATCCCTTGCGCTGAAGAATAAGTAAATGAATAAAAGACAGAAATTGAAGAATGGGCTGCCTTTTCTCTGTTTGCGGTCTTTATTTATGTTATTTATGTTATTTATTTATTTATTTTTTTCATGTTCAAACTAGGTTAAATTGGGAACGCACGACTTTTCATATTTCCGACGCCCGATACCTTTCAGACAGATGTAATTTGGACTTTTGGTTAAGTTGTGCCACCGTAGAGAATTGTCTCATACCGATACCGAGTTACATTCATCAGAATAATCCAGCGGGAGATGCGAAAAGCGTCATAGCTTTCTGCTCCCCCACATAAGCGCTACCGTGGAGATCGTCCTGCGGGTACACTCACTACAGCGAACTATAGTCCCTCGTCTGCTAGTTCACTGTACTGCGGCGCATCACAAGATATTTCGTAGCAGACGACAGGAAAGACGCAGACGTGACATCTGCTAAGTGCGCAGCATGCCACTACCTGGCACCGTACGAATGCCTGAGCGGTTTTTGCCTTCTCTTCCACCAGAATATTCATAGGGGATCATCACCAATCACACATCACCAATCACAATCACCATAGGGGATGTCGCTTGTGTGATACGAGCACGAAGGAGTCGCTATGTCGGTGAGGACCACTGATCTATGTGTATGCTAGAGAGATCAGTGGTGCGGACATAGCGACACTTACGCCTCACTAGCTAGAGAGAGACGACATAAAAACTGACTATAAACTGAAGCGCCAGACGATGACTCGTGTGTTCTGTTCGTCACCCATCCGTCCATCACGCCCACTTTCCTGGCGCCATTTATGATGCAAATTCGTGGCATACATATAGGTTGTGTTCGTTTATTGGAGTCGATAGAGTCGACTCTTGGTGGGCGAAAATAAAACGGCGCGGCTCTCGTGACATCATCCACGTGACCCGTTCTAAATTTCGAGGATTCAACACTAGAGTAGAGATGCTCGAGAATCGACTCCCCGCGACTCTCCTCTTGATGTGGGTCGTCGGAGTCGATGACGTACGATGACTCTCATACGTCACGACTCCAACTCGCGGGTCTCGGAGCTCATCCGTTTAGCGAGCCCCGAGAGGCCTCGCCTGTTGCCACGTTTTCGAGAATAATGTTTCAGGCAAAATGGCGACCCGTTACGTTATAGCGAAAGTCGGTTTAGGAAAGTGGTTTTAGCGAAGTGACCTAAACTTCGCGATGGCTTCGTTTTTGTTGCTTTCCTCTGAATTGAGATACGCGAGAACGTATATCCGTTTATGGGATCCTTAAAAGTCGTATAGCTGAGCCTATTACGTTAATAGCTTGCACAAGGGATTTGGATTTCCAAAGCAAAGGGCCTCATGCGTAGAGGTGAGCGCGAGTAAGTAAATTCGTATGAGTTTACACGGGGGAGGAAGATTTCCCCTTGTTTCCCTCCCCCAAAGCGTGTCACGCGGTTTCCACGAGCGCATCCTTTTTCGCTTCGATGTCTGTGAAAAGTCAAACGGCCATGGAACCTGTGAAAAAAGTTTACTTCCTCAGGTATTTTTCTCGCCGAAAACTGCGTATAATGCCTTTAAGCAAGTTAGAGTAGCGAAATGCTAGTTTAGTGGATGCGGGTAATGCAGGTTTATTCACCTTTTTTTTTACGCAGCACCAGGGTTTTATCGATCCCCCAGTTTTCCACGTTCGCTGAACAATTCCGTTTGACAAATCCAGCTGTTGTTTGTTTTTGTCGCGGAGAAGAAGAAGAAGAAGAAAAGCTGTAGTCCCATCTTAGGGGCCTACAATATTTATAAAAAATAAAATGTTTTTTTTTTCTCGCACATTCTGCGCGGCATAAACTAACGCGTCTAAATCAAGTCAAGTAAGTGAAGTTAATCTGTCCTCGTGGTCGCACCTATCTAGTGACTCTAGTCGCATCTGAGACTTGGCTGCGCGGCGTGGACGCGCCGAGACAGAGGTTGGTCACGAGGAAAAGAGAGGATGCGCTACTTGTCGCAAAATGGTAACGGTAAAGGGCTCACTGCTCATGACGCGAAACTGTCGTATTTAATTTTCCCCTTTAAAAATAATAATACGTATTCCTTGTACTTTTCCTTCCCCCTTTATTTACTTTTTTTTTTTTCATATTCAGTATCAGCATTTTCAATACGTCGTCGCTTCAACGGTTTTCACTTGTAGCAGACGACAGCTGCACGGCATAGCCGCTGTCGTCTGTCATCAATAGACATATAGTTGAAACGACAAGCTGCTGAAGGTGGTAATATTGACTATTAAAAAAAAAAAGAAGAAGAAGAAAAGCACAGAAACCTGAACCTGTTATTTTTATCACGTGGTTTTCTTTTTCGGTTCCCATTTTTATTTCTGTTTTGACGCGTTGTTATGAGAACGTATTCATTTCATCGATCAACACGCTCCTAGTGCTCTAAACACGCAGACGGGAAGTGGGTCTTCATTCATAATTGCTTCCTATGCAATCTCTGACAGATATATGCAGACTTACACGATGGAGAATTTCCTACATACAAAATCATAAGAAAAAGACTTCGTACCAGATGCAATAAAGCCTCGTATAACGAAGTCAACGTACAAAAGAAATTATATAAAACGTTCCATAGGCGGAGAGTTTTCAATCTGCCGGAGGGGGCCGGGGCACCCCCCCCCCCCCCTCCGCCCCCTTTCATTCACAGAGGTCGTGCAAGGGGTCAGGAACTCCGTGTTGCGACGTTGTGAAACAAATTTTTACAAGATTTTCATAATTAGTCGCATGAAACCCGCGATTCTTAGGATATCTCTCGAAACTTTCATCTTGAGTGTCAGCTGACTAGACTTTCCGGAGGGGGCCAGGCCCCCCCCGGGAAAGTTCCGTGGGGGCTCGGGCCCCCAAGCCCCTCCGCAGTCGGCGCCTGAACCGTTCGATAAGCGAACGCCTGGAAGCCCAACAAAAACAGCGACACGCCTCAGAGCCGCACGGGAACGCGAACGCCGCGGGAGTTGCACGGTTGCACTGGTTGCACGTCGCGCAGAAAAACATGGGCGGGACAAGGCAGAGAAGGGACGTGTTTTCCTGTGCGGTCTTCACCATGGTAACTTTAAACCACGACCTACTAGATTATAACGACCATGTCAGGCGCACCCCTTCTATGCGCCGCATTTTTGGAAGGTAGCGGTGGCGCTTCTGATCGTCCCAGTTATTGCTTCCTCAACTTCTACAATACTTTGTACTTCAGCTTACCTTAGTATTTCTGTACAAGCGGTGGACGTTCTACAGATATTTCATTCTGAGGTTGATTATCATCATCATTCTACGCGTTTTTATAGGGGCTATCGCTGTCGTCTGCTACGGTAGTCGTACACCATGTCGGTCGTACACACGCGCGTTCAGAATTCAAATTTCCATCGTCCAATCGTGTTGTGCCGATTAGTAGCGCCCCTGGCGGATCGTGCGGACAGGCTCCTCATAGGGTTTTCTGATTGTGACATGGTCGTTATAATTTAGTAGGTCGTGCTTTAAACCAAGCTCTACATTTCCTTGCACTTCGAATTTTGCGACAACTCCTTTTGATGTTTTCTGTACTACCCGCTCGGCGGCCACTTGTCGCAAACATGGCGTTATTCAGATCCGTTAAAAAGGGAAGCGTGGTTGGCGTTTAAACTGCACGCGATGTTGCTTCACGTGAAAAGGAAAACAGAGCTGTAACTGACGTTCCATCGCGAAGAGCGTCTATTCTGGCAAGTGGAACTTATATTTGGTGGTAAGGCGTGAACCATCGACAATGACGCTCCTAACGCAAACAATGAACAGCATGGGCGCGAATCCGGCGCAGAGCTCTCAAATTTTTGTGCATCAACACGCCCGAGAATCTATCGAAGCTGCAACCAAGATGGTAGAAGGAGCACTACAGTGCGACAGCTCCTACCCACAGCTTATAGATCTTTTCACAAGCATAGGGAATCCACCGACAGAGAGTGGTCTTCACAATCAAGACTACCCGGCTTACTTGGGATCACCATCTCACGTTGGTGCTGTCAAGCGAATACCACTGCCCGCAGAACTGACCGAACAGTTCGCCCACATGCAAAGCAACTGTCAAATGGGTCTCTTTCCCGAAATTGGTAGAGCCTGGTTGACGGTGGACAGCGACTTATTTGTCTGGTTGTACGAGACAGGTGAAGACCTCGCGTACTTCGACGGTGTTACGGAGACTGTCTTGAGCGTTGCACTAGTTCGGCCAAAGCAAGGGATTTTTCAGTCCCACATACAGTACTTGCTGTGTTTGGCGACAGCCGTGGAAATAGTGCTGCTGGGAGTGAGCTTCAGCAAGAGTGGTGCAGTCGAAGAAATGCACCTGCTACCAGAACCGCTGTTTTCGATTTCATCGGATAGTGCACACATGATGACAATGAAAGGTGATTCCACCGGCAGGATTTTCATGGGTGCTCGCGATGGCTGCCTGTATGAGCTCATGTACAGAGCAGACGACGGGTGGTTTGGACGCCGGTGCCACAAAGTGAACCATTCGAGCAGTGCATTTTCAGTCTTGATTCCAACTTTTCTGAGCTATCCGTTCAAGGAAGAAGACCCCCTGGTGCAGATCGAGATAGATGACTCGAGACACGTTCTTTATACACGCTCAGAGAAAGGCACTATTCAGGCAAGTTACAGCATTTTTTCTTCATTACGGATTGCTTGGCGCTTGTTGGGCCTGACCGTCTCTCACCTCGTGTAGGTTTTCGACCTGGGACCAGATGGAGACCAGACAAGTCGCGTAATTTCTGTTCCAATTGCAACGACTGCATCAATGGCTGCGTCTGCAGCGAGCACCGTCGATGCTTCAAACTTTAAGCCAATAGTGCACATTGAGCCTATTCAACTGCGAGAGTCGTTGCAAGTGCACCTTGTTGCTGTGACACACACAGGTGTGCAAATACTTCAATTTCCATATTTTTTCCATACTGTGTCGGTCAAGGCATATGGCATAGTACAAAAGTTTCGGAATCCTTGGTACCAACATTTTCAGTGCTCAGGAGGATAAATTTGTTGTGGACTGGAGTGCAACAACCAGACATGTAGTTCATTGGAACAGTGCCCGCAAAGCAAAATTTTTTAGATATTTGCAGAAAGGTGATACACAAATTAAACAAATTATAATATACAGTTACATTAGTTAACAACAGTTGCATTAGTGCGAATCCAGAATTTTCCGAATTCGAATCCGAATCCAAGAAAGGTTCCACGAATCTTATGAATCTTTCGAATCCTTTAAGAAAGAGTTTAAAAAGCCAGAAAAAAAAAAATGCTTCTACTGAAAAGTGCTTTGAAGCAGAATATATCCTTTTAATGCGAAACAAATTAAATAATAGTTCACTTTCAGGAGAAAACATACCCATATACTTAAATGCAATAAATAAATAAATTCCATTTATTAGTTCTTCTTAAATACAATTGTTCATCGACTACAGGAAATACATAAATTCTCGAGTCCGAACTGTTTACATAAAACTAAGCAACAATCAAAAGCAAAGCTATGTTACTTTTAAACTTGGTAATATAAGAGTCCCTCCCTGAACTCTTTCAGTCGACAGCAATGTGGTGGTGGTGGTGACGAAAACCGGCTCCAGAGCAATGTAAACAAACAAGAAAACACCCACCAGCCAATCGGGCTTTTAGCGAAATCCGGAGGCGCCAATTTTTAGAAGAAACGGACAAACGTGGTTGGTGGATTCGAAAGATTCGATTAGCCGTTTTGGGCACTGATTGGATTCCGATTCCCGAATCTCGAATCCCTGCCCAGGATTCGCGGATTCGGTTGGCACATCGCTACTCTTTGCTATTCAACGGGAGTAGCCAGTAGATACTTTCAAAAAATTTCTGAGAACCATTTTATTCTCATTTAACGAACAAGAAACCTACACCATATCATTCGGTGTCTCATTTTGGCAGGCGTGCGGCTCTACTTCTGCACCAGTTCCGCCCAGACACCCGAAGCACGCCCATCCACGCTCTGCCTCCTTCACGTGCGGCTGCCCCCGGGATTTTCAACTCACGCCCCACCACAACGGGTGAGCAGCGTGCACGCCGCACTGTGCCGTCGTGGCACAACCCTTCTGGTTGCGCGTCACAGTGAAGACCGCGACATTCTTTGGGTGCTGAGCAGCGACGCCTTTCCGTTTCGACCGCGCCTCATGGAGACTCACGCAATGGTGGCCCTCGACGGCAGGGCCTGGTGTCTAACTGAAGTGGGAGGGGATGCAGCCCCGATCACTCTGTGTACAATCACGACAGGAGCTGGAGTCTTGGTGCCGTCAGAGCCACCGGCAGTCGTCGTGCAGCACATGGAAAGGCCGAGGAAGTTTGTTCTAATCTCTGCAAGCGGATGCCACATAGTCGAAAAGCCGAGGCCGGTAGGTTTCCGATGATTTTAAATTGCTTTGAAGACTAATACCCCGGTCACACGGCAAATTGAATGTCATTCCCAGCGAATGATATTTGCACTGAATGACAATCGTTTCGTGTCACACGGTGAAATCAAATGGCAACGCATGCGAATGATACTCGCCCAGTCATTCGCTTTTACCTCTCGCACCAACAGCGTACCCTCACAGTAGAGAGATATCAAAAACAACGACGATAA
Source organism: Ornithodoros turicata (assembly GCF_037126465.1). Classification (NCBI taxonomy): domain Eukaryota; kingdom Metazoa; phylum Arthropoda; class Arachnida; order Ixodida; family Argasidae; genus Ornithodoros; species Ornithodoros turicata. The sequence continues at coordinate 13,118,595 of NC_088206.1, read as the reverse complement.
ACCGTTAGAAGAAATGAAAGACAAATGAAAAGTTGTACTCCAATACTTTATCACGAGAAGGAAGGCTAAACACTGCTACCCTCGTCCAACAACCTCGTTCCCAGTCACCACATTGCCAAGTGCGGTGCAGATAGGCTTCTTGGTTGTCTTTGCTTGTGGTACTTAGCCAATAGACCTCTACCTGTTTGTAAACAAATGACGTCGTAATGTCCGACAGCGCCACAAGTTTGGTAAAGTTGAACGACGTTCAAAGCTAGTGGCGAACAAGGTCCCGCCCGAAAGCCGCGGTCTTGAGGGGATTACGATGGTCTCTGAAAAGGACGCGACCTTCTGTCCTACTTTTCAATAGGAGGCAGGGAACAAGTGCCCATTCGTGGAACCCAGCTCTCCCCTTCCGATCTGTTTTGGTTTCAGTGTGTCTATCAACGTCATGATGACGTTTCTCGGGTAGAGGTTTATTAAGCGTGTTTCAAAAAGCTACAATTTTGTGAAATAATCTAATGTTTCGATAGTTTCGAGCAAAAGAAATAAAAATATAACTATTGTACGTGTATAATGCTTCATATGTTGAGAACTGGTGTCTTAATTATCGACACTGACATAATTTGCGAATGACATTCTGTTTCTCCGTGTAGCTCGATGCAAGACAAACGAATGACATTCGGTGTGATTGCCATTCGTTGGGAATGCCATTCGGTTTGCCGTGTGACAAGGATATAAGCCAGTTCATCCATTCAGTATTGTATTTAGAGCCTTGTGTGTTAGGGTTAAACCTGGTAAAACCCATTCTTACCCTGATTTGCATCATGGTCGTTTCTGGGTAAAACATGAACAACTCCGAAAATGAACTTGCCAAAGTGCAAATTCAGCCACCAATGCAGACGCTGGAGATGCTAAGCGCTGCACCTTCAGCACGGCTGCTCGGCATCCTGTGTTCACCTGGAGTGCGTGAGGCGCTGTTCTTTTTTCTTTTTTCACTGTAAAATCTTTCTCCACCAGGTTTTAGCCTATTTTATAGCTCCTGAAATAAATCCAGATTTTTGCACCACAATTTTCAAAAAGCCAAAGAATCGAAACCACAAGGGTCTAGTTATTTTGTGTACAATGCTGTCTGAGCATGATATGTCTGTCTTTCATGAGGATGACCTTTCAAGATTGCTGCTCTGTCAACCCTCTTCTGCTTAATGAGACTTGATTGTACAGTTAACACGACCATAATTGTTGACTGCAAACTGACGCGGTGAGCGGTTCGTCTGAGTTGAGCTAAAACAGTGCATGGTGACAGTATGTGGAAGATGCGAGTGTAGCACCTGTATTGCTTCGATGCAGTCATGTCGACGCTTGAAACTTTTGTATACAGTTTGCACCTTCCTGTAGCACTCATCGTTCAAAGCATGGAGCTCGTTCTGTGTCTAAAAAGTTCCAGGGCTTCCTTTTATTCTGCAGCTGTTAATGGCGGATCCCCTAACACGCGACAAGCGACATCGCACGCTACGTCGTTGCTCCCACATATCTATGCTTTATCACTCGCTCCACTTAGATACAGCCAAATCTAGCGGATTTGGGCACACGCCGGGCAACGGTCTCTGGCGACAAGCGACAAATATCTACGGGGAGTAGATGCAAGATTCTGTAGCCGCAACAGAGGTTCCTTGTTGCTCGAGTGGTGGCACCGCCATCGAATTTCCCGCTTGTAGCGTGTTATGGGATCCGCCCTATAGGATCGTAACGCTTTTGCTTCATATTTGCTCCCTGATCAAAGTTGACTGTGCCTGAACGACTAAAATTGTACGCACGCCTGTAGCTTCTACCGTACTTCTCCTTGCAGGTTGACCAGTTGCGACGCCTTCTATTCGACTGTGGTGGTCCAAAGAGTGATTTAGTGCGAGCATTCTTCCAATTTCACGGTGAAGCACAGGCATGTGCCAGTTGCCTCATCCTGGCCTGCAGTCCTTCACTCACCGAAGGAAAGATAAAGGAGTGGGCAATACAGGCAATCTGCCTTTACGGAGGGGAGCCCAAGCGTGCTTTTCCCGCTGTTCCCACCACAACGCAACTGGGTGCAACAGCAGCTGCCCCGTTCAATCCTCAGGGTGCCTCAATCTTTGCCAGCACACCGATGCACGGACAGGGCGCCCCCTTGCGGCAACTGGATCCCGTCACTCCCTTCAGTCCAATTACGTCCCCCCACAGTTACGTTACACAGGTGACGTCTCCTCCTTGGAAGACACAAGGGCAGCAGGCGCCACTGATGGCTCAGCAGCTTTCTACTCCGGCCGGTCCCACGGCAACAGAGACCGTGTTTTCTGGCCGTCACGACGGCTGCTACCTGTACTTTTCTCGTCTCGTCCGCCCGCTCTGGACGCTAAACCTGGTCACCAATTTGCCGAACCGCCGGAACACGACCCAGGCAGACGTCTTAGTCAGCGGAGTGTCCGCTGAAGACCTGGGGGAGTATATAAGCAGTTTGATGGCGTTCAAGAAGTTTTTGGAAGAGAATCTGAGCTTGCTCTGTTCCCCACACGGAGACGGAGGAATGTCCACAGCTAGCCGTAATGTGGCGCAAGAAGCTCAGCTCCAAGAGCAGCTCCGCAAACGAGCAAACGCGGAGGCTGTGGCTCACGAGCGTACATCACTGCTGCAGCTCCAGCAGCTCGTGAGCCACACTTGCGAGGTGTTAGGCCTGTGGCGTGTGCTGTGCGACCATCAGTTCCGTACGGTAGCATCGTGTCTGGCACCCGATGCCAGAGAACGTTTGCGCGCTGGCTTGACACTGAGGGACCTCCTCCTCGTGGATCGTTCTCTAACGTCGGCCCTTGCAGGGTCGCTCGTCAAGAGCTACTTGGAAGACAACGCTGCAACTGAGGCCATTGCAAGCCGTCTCAGGGAAGTGTGCCCCACATTATTCAGAAGCGAGGATGCCACATTTGCGCGCGCTCACGAGATGCTGCTGGCGGCACGATCGACAACCTCTCGTGAAGAACGAGACCGTCTGCTGTCTGATGCGCTAAGCCTGTGCAAGCAGGTTGGGCCAATGTTGCAGCTGCCAGCCGTGTGCAACCTGCTTCGGTCCTGCGGCCACCCTGCAGGTGTGGTCGAGCTCTGCCTCAGTGCAGCGAGCAGACTCGACCCGCAGGACGTGGCCCTCCATTATTACAGAAGGGGAGAGCCGATGGAAGACGAACGAGGCCGCCGTGCCTTTGCGGCGAGAGAAGAGTGCTACAGGCTCATCAGAGAGATGTTGAGCGAAGCACGGGGTGCGCTCCAAACTGGACCGTGCGTCCCTAAAGACCCCGGCAGTCCGGCTCCAGCTCAACCGCCGAGTGACAATGTTGTCCTCTACGACCGGCTGCTCATGCTGGCTTTGCAGTCTACTGACGAACTATTTCACGTCACCCTGTACGGATGGCTATGTGACACCCAACAGGCCGATACCCTACTTGAGTTTCGTGGGCCTTTCCTGGAAGCTTTCTTGGAACGCCGTGCTTCGGTACAGTCTGCTCCCATTTCATCCGCAGACCTCTTGTGGAAGTACTACGAACGGACCGGAAACCGTTCAGCGGCTGCTCGCGTATTAGCCAGACTGGCAGACAGGCACGGTAGTGACCTCACCCTCGCTCGTCGACTCGAGTATCTGGCTCGTGCCGTAGTCTGTGTGACCAGCTCTGAGCTGCGGTCTGCTTCGGCTGCTCGTGAGGGTGACTTCCTGCATCAACTCGAAGAAAAGATGGATGTTGCCAGATTGCAGCTGCAGGTGCAGGAAGTGATACTGCGCAGACGGGACTGGCCTGGCATGGCCGACGTGGCAGCGACGCTCGATACTGAACTCTTGGACGTGACGCGGCTGTACGCAGATTACGCAGATTTGTACGATTTAGCCGAGTGCAAGTTGGCCATCGTACGTGCGGCCGGTTACGACGACCCCATTCTAATAGAAACTCTGTGGCAGGGCATTGTGGATAGAGAAATGCGGGAAAACGCCAGTCATTCTGCGAGACGTACAGCCTTGGTCCAGCGGCTGCAGACTCTAGTTCGGGAGTACGCGACATCTGAGAAGTTCCTCCCCTTGCAATTTTTAGTGGGGCTGCTCGAGCAGAAGGGCTGCCAACTCGAAATGGAACCAGGCTGGCCTGTCGAGTTGTTCACGCAAGCCGGTGTTGGCTTAGGGCAACTCCGAGATGCGTACCACAACACCTACAAGGCAAAAGATCCGATCTGGGCAGGGAGGAACCTTCACCTGCTGCAGGCGATAGCCGAGCTACTGGAGGCCCTCGTCAAGAACCCGTCGGCAGCGGGAGGAAGCCCTAGCGAGAGGCGGCGGCTTACCAATCGGTGTTTAGATGATGTCACCGGGTATTTGATTGACCTCGAATCAATTGGGGGCGGAGATACAAGTGTTGCGGCGCTTGTGGACAGGTTTAAGGTGCTCCGCGCCCAGTTGGAACGTTTGCTTGCGTCCTAAGTCTTCGAAAGCGCGCCATATTCATCGTCTGAGACATACTGTGTGAGCTGTCCTTTTCACACAAAAAACGGTTCAATTTTACGTTTAAATTGTGCCAAGTGTCCTTGTGTTAAAGCTGAAATAGATAGTGGTGAAAGTGGAATAAATTTTTGATGAGCTTTTAAGTTTTGGACATGTTTGATCCAATTATTGCCTTTCGAAACACGTGAAAGTACAGCACAGCCAGTGTGTTACCAGCCGTGGAGGACCCTGCAGCCTTGCAAGCCTTCATATGCTCATCGTTCACGAGGTCTTTTGGATTGGGCTGTGCGCAAATGAAGAGATTATAGAAACTTGTGCATAAGAAGTCGTTAAAATATAGCACGACAGAAAAGTTTCCGCAGTAAAGGCAGTCAAGGAGGAATGCCAAAGACAGTGCGCAACAGCAGAGCCGACGAGTGGGGGAGTCAGCAGGGTATGGAGCCATAGGAGCCGATGGTTTACTGTGACTTGATGGATACTTGTGTGATGGATGGATGGAGGAGCAACGGAGACACGCAATCATATAAACATGAAATACTTAGGCTATGTTATCGAGACGTGAACTGGGCCCGAGCAGCCCTCATATCCATCTGCAGCTGCCACTTCTTGTTTTCGTAATGACATGTTTGTAAAATCATGTCTCAAATGTCCACCATGCCCACAAATGTAGATCCCATTCCTTTGAACAATCCAAGCCTGTGTTGTGAAAATACTGCCCACGAAGGGCGCTGAAGGTTTCATCCCCGTTCAGTTTCGCTTTGTATGTGATTTTTAGGGTTGTGCATAGATGGCGCAGGTGGCGTAGTATGACGTCATAAATCCGCCGGAAAAATGTTTCTGCTTCGCAATGGCGGACTGTTGTGCGGGTAGCTCTTTTGACGTGGTTTTAGTTTCAGCATCTACTGCTGTTATTTTTGGAATGTTTTTCATGCATTCGGTCTAACGTGAGGCCAAAACAGACATCAACATTAGCCGATCATGTCTGGAATGCCTGGCTTTCACACAAGGGAGGCTGTCCGCGTTAAAGTAAAGGTCAGTGTCTGCGCTCTTCCGATACACATTTACTGAAATATTTTTTGCGTTAATACAAGTGCGGATCGCAAGAAGACAGTGCCTAACAATTTCATAGTAACTATGATCTAATCCTGGCGGAGCAAATACTTATCGTCGCATATGTAAACCGGTAGACGTGGAGAAAGTAGATCAGTAGTGGTATCTCTATGAATGGACACGAGAAATTCCGCATGTTGTTTTGCGGACGTTAACCCTAAAGGGTTTTATATTTTTTGCAGGCTTAGTTTCGATTTATATTCGATTGAGCGTTTTTCTGGGATGATTTTCATGCTATTGGGAATCGTGGATGAGTTTGTACCTGAGACAGACTTGTAACAGGTTGTATGCATTGTGATTGCTTGCAGACGACGTCTGCTGTCAGAATTTTGTCACTGCAAGGGGAATCCTTACCATGGTCTGCAAAATAATTCAAATCGGGATTTAATCTGTATAGGAGTCCGCGGACGCCTCACTTGAAAGCAAGCAAAAGGGGCCAGTATATGTGAATACATTAAACGAACGATAAATATTTTTATCGAAATTCATTCAGACTTTGTGTAAATAAATATCTGTGCTGTATCAGAATAAATAAATATCTGTGCTGAGGACTATTAAACGGGAAACGCATGGACAGGAAATCCGGAATCGCTGAAAGCAGGGCGAACGCAGGAACGGCACTGTAAAGAACACAAGGTCACTGAAGTTAAAACAGCTGTTCTCACTGAGCGCAAGCAATATGCGAGGGAAACGGGGGCACAGCTTGTAGAATGGAGCGCATGATAGCAGGGCAAAACAACACTTCAATAATCGGTATTATTCTCACCCCGACGCGATCGCACGCTAGGTTGTGTGAAAAATATCGTTGCAGCCAGCAGTTGCACATGAAACTCTCAGAACATCCATAAATTTACAGATTGTGCCTTTCTTCCGTTCTTTTCTCTTTTTCCCGAGGGAGGAGTGAACGACAGCGATGATGATAGAGAAAAGAATAAGGGGGAGGAGGGCATCGGTGTCCGTGACCGTTCTTGACTGCAAATTTCCGCATCCTCCAACTGCCATTACAGCTGAAGTCTATTACAGCATGCACGAATTGTACTGCACCCGCCAGAGCATTGAGCAAAAAATAATTATCTTTCAACGTGTCGCACTTGACGAGATATAAACACCCGTGTGCGTCAAGCTCTGACGTCATAGGAACAAGAACTACGGTCATTACTATTTGTAGTCGTAAGCAAAGTTACCTCTGCCGAACTGACCCGCAGCCTGTGGTGTTCTCAATGCAAAAGCCGGATAGTTTCGGTATCGGTGGTACCGACTTTCCCCCTCCGCTGTAAGGCTTGGACGGCAGGTCCACGTCGGTGCAGATAATTCTCTTTCACGTTTATTCGTCCAAATTTATTTGCAACTGCGGTTATAAGCGGGGTGCGGACGTATACAGATGGAGCGGCCATTTTTGTGACTATACCCTCGAGCGGTCGCTTACGGCAAAATCACTGACACGTCACGGGAAAATGTCATATTGAGGCCGCGTGACTTTGTTTGCCGATATATTCCCATCAGCGTAAAACAAAACGATGAAGTGTAAGCTTTTCGGTGATCTCTGTTTCTTCGATGTATGAGTTGTGAGGGCAACGCATCGGCTCAGAGTCGTAGCTCTGGGTGACGTTGTTAAATTTTCATTTCTGTTTGGAGCAGCAAAGGAAATGGAGGCAATCTCGAGAAGAAATTTCGATGAACGGATAGCAAACTGAAATTATATTGCGAATATAACCGTTCTCGAAACACCTATATAGGGTGTCATAAATGGATTAATGTCTGGATAGATCACTGCCCGTTCGTCAAATCTAACTTCCAAACATATTCATTTTTTTTACGCATACATTCCGAGGCTTGTTTGCTCGCGTGAACACTTTTGCGTGCATCAGAGGCTATGCTGTCACTGTCCTTTTGGTGCTCACGCTTTTATGGAATGACTTCTAATATCGAATACCTTTCCGGCACCGTTGATTTCGTTACAATGATGGTTCACTGTACAGCCGTTTATTGACGTACACAATGCAGTGAGCGTACACTAAAAACCGAAGAAAACAACGATTATTATTATGACCAAATTCTTATCACGACCAAATTATTATTACGACTAAATTATTATTGTGACAAAAGAAATGTTCTGTAAAACCACTGACATCGAACCGAATAATGACGACGCGTTAGCGTACAGAAATTATCGGACAGCTTGCGCGTCGAAACAAAAGTTCGACAAATCGACCAGAAGATCTGAATTACGGGTCGTATAGCCTTTATCCATTAGTTGATGAAGTATCCAGTGCCAGAGTAATCGTTGTGTTCGATTATTAATTGTCAGTGAGGTAAACGTTTGAGCAAAGTGATGCTTATGACGAGTATGACTACCTAAAGAATGCTAGACATTAGTTGAATTCGTAATATTCGAGTGAGGCGTTTTACTCGGATACCTGTACCAGCTCGCTCGCATCATCTTTCTATATTCGAGGCTCGAATGGGAACGTGATACATAAAACTCAAAGAATAGTGAGGAAACAAGCAAGCTGGTGGCAAGGATTGATGACATAGCTCAGCTGCGTTTGAGATCTTTTTTTTTTGTCTGTTCTGTCTATACGTTTCCTTGTATAGTCTCGGGACTTTACTTTTCGTAATGAATCGTAAAGGTGCGGGCGGAAACTTGTGTGGGCTATGCGAGTCACTCAGTAATCAATGATGCGTAAAGCGCTAAGTAATACACGAAAGTTGGTACAGTATTATTCGTATATTTATTTATTTACTGTATATATATATATATATATATATATATCTTGAAATGTTGGAGTTGGATCGGACGGCTACGTAATTATAGTTGAAATAAATGGGAGACAGAAGTCGAAAGTAGGGGAAGTAACAAAAAAAGGGGTTTATTAAAACTTAAAAATTATAAAAAACGCTTTTATAATTTTTAAGTTTTAATAAACCCATTTTTTTGTTACTTCCCCTACTTTCGTCTTCTGTCTCCCATTTATTTCAGCTATATATATATATATATATATATATATATATATATCCTGAAAAGTTGGAGTTGGATCGGACGGCTACGTAACATTTAGCTCTTTTGTCCCGAAGAAGGCGGAGCTTCCGCCGTAACGTAGACATCCTCCCTAACTTTTATGATTTTTAAGTTTTAATAAACCCCTTTTTTGTTACTTCCCCTACTTTCGTCTTCTGTCTCCCATTTATTTCAACTATATATATATATATATATATATATATATATATATATATATATATATATATATATTGCAAATACTTCAATCGAAGAAGTAAACCTACATATTCCCCTCCGAAATTAGGAGGAATACGATCATAGGTGCAGGTTGCAAGTCGGCAGGATTTGACCACCCAATTTGAGAGTAATAGTTGGTTCACACTTCGATGAAGAGACCCCCATAATCGCTGGCGGAGCTGCGTTTCGCAACTGATCGCTTAAGATACCAGACTGGACATTTTGTATCGGTGCACTGTTATACGCATCTTTTCTGCGTCGGACTATCAGCTTGACACATTCGATGGCAAGTAGCCACCTCTGACAGTGCATGACGTATATCCACCATGTTTTGACGGCGACTTTAACGGCCTTGATAAGATACCATTGAACGTCCTCGCTCTCTGGACAGCAGCTACTCCGCAATACCTCGGTGCGTGGTGTGCACGCGCATCTATAATCATTCGCACGTGATTCCTATAATGGCCACTTACCTTTATTGTGTACGCACTTGAAAGATTATTTTCGTTCTCCTTCAAGTTGGAAGTCACTGACCCTGCGACGGTGGTCGCTATAACGTGCGATATCGCAAGTTTCACTGTACGAGGCAACGGTCGATGGATGAAGTTGTGTGTAACACACGGTGGCTGGTAACGAGTTTCTGACATGTAACGCGATGCGACGCACCGCAATTCCTTCAATGAGAATGTTCCGACGTGGCTGCAATATGAGCCCGTTGGAAACTGTGGAAGAGTCGCTTAGTTCACCAGATCCTTTTGGACAGAAACGCGAACGAATAGTTAATGCCAAGCACAGCTGCGCGTTCAAGGACATTACAGGTGATAAGTGACATATCGTGCTAGTCACTAGCGTTATACGCAATCAGTATTTCCGTTCCGATTATTTTATTACTATACTGTGCAGGAAATTGGCGACCCTTTCACATCCTTCCCGCTTTGTTTTATTTGCTGTTTTGACAGGGATAATACCGCTGGTTTAGAGCGTGAGCTCATACTGGGTACTGTGCTATAATATGTTGATAACTGTGTACCGTATAATACTGTATGCGCTGTCATATACTTTATGGGTGTACTTTCCATTCGGTTGCCCCACTACATATTCTTTCAGTCACTGCTGACGCCAGGCCCAGTGTTACTAACTAACTAACTAATGAATAGGAAAGGGCGTAGACAAATGCGGTAGTGTACGATACACTAAAACTCAGTATTATAACGAGCCTGGTGGAATGGCGACAAGCGCACAGCTTCGATTTATTTCCCTCACCCTGCGCTGCGCGGTTGTAGAACATTCTCCATCTGGGCCCAGAAATAGGACAGTCTATGCCTCGAAATATTGGCCGCTCTCGTTTCCTCACCTGTTCGCACGGATTTTTTAAAACCACGTTTGTCATGGGAAGATATGCGGAGGCCGACAGAGAGGTCGGTGGATTCTGTGCCACGGTGTCCATTCTAGCACGTGAACTCCTGGAAGCAGCGGATGTGCAATCGCAGCAAATGTATTTATTCGACAGCCTTGGCCGTCAGTACTCTTAAGTTTTCGTCCCAATTGGGCTCATAGTTTGTTTAGAAATCTGAAATCGAAAATTACGGGAATTACGAGTCTCGAAATGGTCACCAACTGCACGTCGCTGGTCAAGTACGGCGTCAAAAGTACATTGCATGCGGACAACAGTGGGTCTGGTCTTAAACTCTAAAACGAAATTGTCTACATGTCGGCTACGTGGCAATCAGGACCAGCAAGGCAGTTGGGAACATAGATCACTGTTGCTTGACGAATTGGGCTTTATTTCTCACCAGACGTCGCGCCGAGTTTTACCGCCGAGCCGTTTATCGCCACTAAAGGCGAATTCGGTTGGCGGCTACAGCCCCTGTCGAAGGGGCATCTCCCCGAAGATGCATTCGAGACATTCGTTCTACGGTGCACCAGAATAAATGCAGATGGGAAATGCAAAAGCTTTCTAACCTGCCCATTTATTTATTGATTTATTTTTTTACTTGTACCAAAGGGATTAGATATATTTCCTTCGAGATCATACTACGCAAGCAGCGGCACCGCACACAAAAGCACCTCATATTCCACAGAGCTGTGAAGTCTCACTTCTGTCTTTGAATCGAAGCAAGAACGTTTAATTTGTTATTTCTCACTTCTGCACTTCCCTGACTATATTACAACGAATATACATAGGAGACCTCTCTCTTGGAACACATTATGCGAATCTCTCATCGCGCAGAAACGCGCGACGTTTATGCGACTGTCGTCTGCTAGTTTTGCGACTTGGAGCGTTCCAGTGGGCGCGCGCTACGAATGAAGGAGTGAGAAGGGGGAAGTCACGAATGAAGGAGTGAGAAGGGTAAGTCGCTGGGGGGGGGGGGGGGGGGGGGGCTGTTTAATGGTTGTTTGAAACGCGGCACAAAGATCGCCGTGCTTTTATAGCTTCCAGCGAGCGCAACAAGCCTTGTTCTTGAACAGATGAGGACAAAATGGACAGTATTATCGCTGGTTATCGTATCTGGGCTTTGTTTTCAGCATCTAGCCATTCTTTTCCGAATTTTTTTATCGTCAGTTTATTCTGCACATTCGGAGCCTTGGAGGTTGCTATCACATGCCCACTTTTTTTTCCTGGAGCTGTGTATAACTCATTTGCGCAGTAGTCATTGTGTGGTCTCCAGGCTCCTATTGTAAACAAGATTGTACAATGTCAAGAGGTTCACAGATAGAATAGTAGCACCTTCTGAGTTTGAAAACTGGGAATACCTTTGTTACGGTCTGATTGCTCTCAGGGAAACCCGAAATGCAGTGCAATGCCCTACTGACGCCTCTCCGGCCTTGCAAATTTAGAACATTTTTGACAGTGCTCTCTCTCTCTCTCGCACACACACACACACACACACACACCAATCATCGCGTTTGTAGTGATACTCTTGCAGAAATGTCGTAGTCAGGGAAAGGTAACGGAATCTTTTTCGTTTCCGTTACCACCTCCGTTACTGGCCCTTATTTGTTTCTGTTTCAGTTTCGGTTACCACCATTGTTGCTTTCGTTTCCGTTTCGGTTTTCCGTACCGCCCCACCTCCAGCTTTTTGTTTTCCTTCTTCCTTTTCTTTCTTTCTTTCTTTTTAAAGAGCATTGAGACCGTGACAAAACTTAATCCCTCTACGTTCTGAAGTCTATTTTGAGGAATCCAGGGATACATGCATACAAGAGAGAACGTTTATTCAAAATACACATATAGGTACGTGAGGGGGGGGGATATGTTTATTGAGAAAAAAAAAAAAAAAAACAAGGTACGTGACTTCTGTGAACAGCTAATATGAACATGGTTTCCAGGTTACTCACGCTTGCAACTTCCAGGTCACCATAAGCGTATAAGTTTACTATAACTATAACTATGCTTCTTCTGTTTACTGTATAGTACTTACTTATGTGCTCCAGTTTGATAGTTCATTTTAGTTTTAGTTCTTCAGTTAATTTCAGTTTGCTTCATTGAGGTTTATTTCATAAATTTATCTACATGATATGATAAAGAATTGCAATAATTCGGGTGCTGCGGTACCCGAATTATTACCGTAAATTACTGTCGTTTCCGCTTCTGTTACAGTTTCTGTTACCTTTCCCTGGTGGTAGTATGTATCGTTTTCTTTTCTGTCTCTCTTTTTTCTTTTTTTTTTCTGCAAATATTTATTTCGAAGCACGGAATGCATACGTACTTGTGGATTCGGAAATGAGTATGCATTCTCGAGGTTTGTAGAAAAAGGTGAAATTCCACTGAAAAGTTTTTCCAAAATCGCACTTTGGCACAGTCCTCTAATTTTATCGAGCACAGCTTATAGATGTGCGCTTTCTAAGTAACAGAGGCTGTTCCAATTTGCAATTTGCAGCAGAAAATTATTCGGAAAGCTGTCGCTTTCCTCGTGAGGGAGATGCATCGCAGTCTCTTTTCTTTTAGGATTAGGCATTAGGATTGTCAAAATGGAAAAAGCTGTATGTGTGTGTGTGTGTGTCCGTGTATGAGATGGTGAAGCCTCACCGAGGAAGCGGTATAAGTGGACATGTAAAGGGGATATCGTAAATGTAAATGGAGGTAAATTATTTGAAATTGAAGTAGTTGAAGGTAATTAAGAGTAAGAGTAATTGAAGGCAATTAGAGGTAATTAAAGGCAATTAAAGCGAGAAAGTTGAGTTTAAAGCTAATGAATGTAAGATATACGTAATTAAGAGAAAGATTAAAGGAAATTAAACAGAGAGTGAAGGTAACCGCTCGTAATTAAATGTAATTAACGTCAATTAAACGGAATTGAGAGTAATTAAAGCAAGTAAGCGTAATTAAAGGGAATTAAACGAAGTTCAAGATTACCTCACGTAACCTGCGGTTACCTTAGGTAATTGCAGGGTAATTGAAAGTAATTGAGGCTAATTAAATGGACTTACATATAGTCATTGAAAGTGGATAACCGGAAGTAGACATGGACCGGAAAATGCGCCTAAAGCTAACGCATTTCTCGCATTTACCGCTAAATCGCCACTGAATTTGTTTATTCCGCGTTAGCGCCGCGAAGCAACTGCGGCCATGAGCAGCGCACAGACGTGGACACATGGAGAGAGGACAACAGGAAGGATTGGGGGGTTAGTATGCGTCCTGGGCCGACTTCAAGGGGAGCGCTGTGCCGCCATTCGTCCGGAAAGTCTGCTGGAAAACACACGGAAAACCTCAGACAGCACAGCGGGTGGTAGGATTCGAACTCACCACCTTACCCGCTCGGCCATATGCCGCTGGTAATCGCAATCTGTTTCCGCAAATGTGGGAGCGGTAGGCGCCCGAACGAAGGGTCTACGGCAGGGTCCTCAAGCTCGAGTTGAGCCACGGGCCGCGTTGATCTCAAGACCACATCATAGAGTGACACACAGAAAAGAAATGGCGGTACCTACCACAAAAGACCCGGATAAACCACAAAAAAACAAAAAACAAAAAAAAAAAAACAGGAGCTATGTCGTTATTGTGGAGCCAGTGTATGCAGGATTGCAGTGCCGTGTATGGCAAGAGGGAGTCTGGCCATTAATGGGTCATACCTATACCTGGAGCTCCACCCACTTTTTCAGCTTTCCGACCAATAGAGTCCTGAAATATGGGGCCCTATCAATCGACCTATCCTCACTATTGGTCCCCGTATCCAACATGGGGAGCGCCATTTTGGGTGGCAAGTGGATTGGATGGGATTGAAATGGAGACCGCTCACAATCTGCAAAACTAGTGGATTTTTGGTGAAGATTTGATGAACGCCACCTAGGGAGCGTAAGGTACATCGAGAATTATCGTCTGCTTCCGTCGTTGTACCGCTGCCGGCAGAACCACTTGCTGGGACACGTTCTGTCGTCGTTTTTTTAAACAAACTTACATGAATAGTTTGAATATAAAAGGTAAGAATGCTTATGTCTATGAAATCCCACAATTAAATATAAGATTGTACAGTACAGTGCCGTTTTTGCCACGATTTCGTTGTGATCGCTGTGTTCACTAGGCCTAACACAGGCGGCAAAATGAATTATTTCCGGTTATATATCGGTGGATGAGCGTAAGTTGAAACTGATTTCCGAGAAACGTATATGAGGATGTGCATTTGCAGCGTAAAATCAAAGCAGTCTGTAAAAAAAAAAAAAAATTGTCACGAAATCCTTGCTTCGCTATGTTCGTTTTCGTCGCCATTTTGGGTCGCACTATGGTGTCCTGGCGACCCCCTTGGTAAAAAACAAACCAATCAGAGGAGCGAAACTGTAATTGACAGGTAGAGCCTCTTTTTGTGACTCCTCCCAATGGCCAGACTCCCTTTTAATATACGGCTCTGCAGAACTCATTACTGAGAAGAAGAAGAAAAAAAAAAAGAAGAAAGAAACTCTCCAATTGACACACCCACAGAAATAAATAAGCTGCCTTTCGAATATCGGGTACTGAAAATATGAGGAACGATTGGAGGAAACTACGTACGGCCCTTGACAAACGATTATGACAATGTTCAGGAGCACTGAACTTACCATCTCCTATTTGCGCACACTATTGTTGGCTTTGCTTGCAGTTTCAAGTTTTGGGAAAAAGAAATGTAGAAAGAGAGAAAGAGCTATAGCTGACATTATTGACGATGGATCGCTTCGTGTTAAAAATTAAAATACGATCGATAGCCTTTGTACATAACTGTTCCGCCTCTATTTCTTTCTTTTTCTTTTAGTGCACGCGAAGACCCGATTGCTGTGTCCGTAACTAGGTGCTGTTCATGAGCCATCAAAACTGCTCGCGTGCGAGAATTCTGCCTAACATGGACAAGGGCAGCAGTACGCCGGGAAAGGCTAAAAACGATGCCTGGAAATCTGCCTAAAATGTCTAATTCTTTATTAAGTTTTTCAGAGAGGGGCCAACCTTCTTCTCCTTGGCGGGCCACCGAATAGGTCACCTATTTGTGGACCTAAAGTGGCTTTACGCGGGCCGCGTGTTTGAGACCTCTGGTATACGGCATTGAAAGACGGCAGCAGAGAAAAGGTCAGGGAGTGTCGATGGCGAGACTCAGACGCACACGTCTCCGATTGCCGGTCTATATACTTACGGGTCCCACTTACGAGATTTGCGGATCTGCTGCACGAAACAGCCTTCTGTCGCAAATGGCAAAGGTTGCTTTCGTAGCAATCTTTCGTCTATACTTCTGATATACGGGGCTTTTTTTTTTATAGCCTTTCCAGAATTTTTATAATAAAGATATGAGAGCTACCTGCAGATGCGGTTTTCACAGGTTGGTTATGCGGCAGGGCGAACGTCCTGTGGGAAAGAGCATGAAACTATACTGGACGACTAAATTACCAAAAATTCATTAATCTACGTTTTTAATTAGGTGTTTCCGGAGAAATGGGAGATATATAGTAGCTAGAATTGGAGCCAGACATTGTTTAAATACAGTCTCTCTCTTTTTTTTAATATCATGAAACTAGCGCGTACTTTGAGATATAGGTCGCCAAACCGAAACCGAAACCACGCGCATCTTGAGCGCAAAAAGAGTGAAAGGGCGTCCACGTCGGAGGGTCACGTGTTTTGTAGCGATCGAGCTGATTGGAATACTAAACTCTGATAGGTAAGACTGCTTTCCGGCCCAGATAAGTCGAAAGTGAGGCCGACAACGGCAAGCCCTATCACCACCACCACCACCAAGTCGAAAGTTATGTCGGTTCTGGGCACGAGAAGTGCGTATAGTTCTAGATTCGCCTCATTTGCAAGCCAAAGTTTTTTTTTCACAGAAGATTAAAATTAATTAATTAATTATAATAAAGATTAAAATTCCAAATTACGTGCTCGTTTCAGGATCTTTAAGAAAGAGGGCGGAGTAAAAGAATGATTGCCTTCCAATTCTGCTGTCTCCCATTTTTGCGAAAAAAGTCTAATTAAAAAGTTAATAAATTAATTTTAGGCATCTGAACTGAGAGCGCAAGATACACGGACAAAGAACGGAGAAACAGACAGGATGGGCGCTAACTTCCAACTAAGTTTATTGAAGAAAATGAGCAAAAAACCAGAAACCCCCTCACAGCACACGTGTCACCTTTCTGGGAGCACCGGTTCTGTCTGTATCGGAAAGATGTCTCATTACCAACTAGCCCAATCCTCGACCTTTCTCAAGTTAATTTTAGGCAATTAGTCGTCTAGTAGTTACATGCTGTTTCCCACAGAATGTCAGCCTGGCCGCGTAACCCGCTGCAGTAGTAGTGTATGGTGTTCTGGTCATGGGTGCATATTAAACGCTAACATTATCACATTCACATTTCATGTCATTATTCGCCCACATTATTATATGAAGGTGCATTACGGGCAAAATCTGCAAAACACAACAGATTCAGCCGACAGTACTGTCACTGGGCAGTTTATCTTTTGTTGTTGTTTGTGCCGCTGCATCGATCGTTCTTATTAATTATGAGCTGTACAGTATGAAGCTTTTGGCTTGCAAGTTCGTTAGCACCCAAGAAACTCTTACTGCACCATTAAACAGCCATTATTTTATTCATTGTAACACTTAGATGCGCTCCACAGAGCAACGCGATCAATAGTAAACAAGCTGAGCGCACTTCGGGATAATGACCCTCGAAACAAACTTTGCAGTGAACCTCACTTTCCATGTGTCGTGGTCATTATTGTAGTGATCATTTTCCCGTTTGTTATAGGATTTTCATATCGTATTGGGCCCATCCAACGCGTTGCTATGAGCCAGTGCCGTGTATTAAAAGATAGTCCTGCCATTAATGGGACCTGCCTATACCCGGAGCTCCACCCACTTTTGGAGCTCTCTGGCCAATCACAGGTCGAAATATTGTTCTCTACTGTTACATCCATCCAGTACTTACATTTCATCCTTGTTTACTGGGTGCCACCATTTTGGAGAAACTGGATGGATTTGAATTGAAACGGATACCACTGGTTGACAAACCAAAACGACGGATTTTGCGCCCACTTTTATCAACGCCATCTGTATGGAGAGAGGCATGTTGGGAAGGCTCAGAATTGCAGAAATGGTTGCTGGCAGAAGTGATTGGCCAGGAGAGCTGTACAACCGCTTCCCCGTAGCAGACGACTGACGTAACGTAAGTAGATCAAATAAAAAATGAGCAAAGATTTATGTATACATAAAATTCAATGACATGATGCAAAATCCTACGTATCAGGGGCGGATCACCTTCTTCACTAGGCCTAACGTTAACGACGAAACATCTCATTTTCGCGTAAATAATGATGGCGGAGCGAAAGTTGAAGCTGATTTTGCAGATGCATACGTGAGGATATACTATACCCATAGTATGAAATTAAGGTAGTCTGTGAAAATTTTTTGTCACGAAATCTCCGCTTCGCCGTTCCAAGCATCATCCTCCATTTTGGAGAAAATTTGGTGTCATGGCGGCCGCCATGACACCAAATTTTCTCCAAAATTGAGGATGTATATACATAGGATGTATATGTAGGATGTGTAGGATGTTTATACGTACATCCCACATGAAAAACGGCAACCAATGAAATGCGCCTAAGTTTGATTGACAGGTCGGGCCTCTTTTTTAGGCTCCTCCCAGCAGCGCCACCGCTGCTTCTGACATTTCGTGAACCACTTTGCTCCTCCGGTCGCTATGCTAGGCTTATTCTAGTTCACTATAGTTTTAGAGCTTCACCTCCTTGCCTTCCTGTCTCCATGTCGTTGCCTCATCGGAAGCAAGTAATTGTCGGCAACTGTTCACGTTGGTTGCAATACAAAGTGCAACCCACAGAGCCTGGCGTCGCTAATAGTCGCCAGCACAATAGATAAAGATACAAGTTGTCTTTCTTTAGCAACATACTTTATCGTA
The DNA here is from genome assembly GCF_037126465.1 of Ornithodoros turicata. Classification (NCBI taxonomy): domain Eukaryota; kingdom Metazoa; phylum Arthropoda; class Arachnida; order Ixodida; family Argasidae; genus Ornithodoros; species Ornithodoros turicata. Next base: position 13,100,410 of record NC_088206.1, on the reverse strand, counting down.
CAGCGTTATCGATAGCGTTATCTACATCGTCTTGAATGGCCGTTGGACGTCTAGCACTAAATGTGGTAAACAGACCACACGTCAAGGCCTTAATGTCGTTCTGATTGATGTTCGCATCTTGTTCTGGAGGAATAAAAGCCGTTTTGATATGACGAAATTGGAGAACTACGCTCGAAGAGGGGAATAAACGGGAGCAAGTTGGGGAATTGACAACACAAGAGTCTTGTGTTGTCCGTCTGTGTGACATGCCGATTCTGACGTTATGCACCAATACTCTTGTTCTGTATGTATGTACGTACTATACTGGACGACTAAATTACCAAAAATTCATTGTAGCGATAAAGAACACACAATACGAAGAGGACAACACAAGAGTCTTGTGTTGTCCTCTTCGTATTGTGTGTTCGTCGGAAAGGGGAAAAAAAAAGGAGAAACACTGTCAAGGAGCCCGCGAAGAGGGAATCACACACGTAACATGAAAAATGGTTAGGAGCAACTGAGATTTGAACAAGAACCTTCGTGCAAGATACTGCACTTCTTCAAGTGCAGTCTCTTGCACGGAAGTCGTGTTCAAATAAATCTTAGTTGCTCCTAACCGTTTTCCATGTTACGTTATTGTGTGTTCCTCAGACTCAAGGAAATGTTACCTCTTTCTTGGACTAAATGTCTTAGCAATGCATCAGCTCCCCAAAAGGTCTAAAATTATTCCCCGTTCTTAGGTTTATTATCCAATTGTTTAGGGTTTCCATTGTCTGCTGGCGATATTGACCGGACGTCGGACGCAGTCGGACAGAAAATTATGTCGTCGCGACATGTTTTCTTCATCTGCTATCTGTAGTGCTGAGAGAGATAGCATAGGTTGAAAACATGTCTATCGTTTTGAATTATGGTTCCCTGGAATAAATGTCGACAGACAGATATCTCCGTAAGCTTAGAAAGATCACCGTTTGTCACTGGAAATACCTGAAGAATTACCCATAGTAACAGTGAAGGCGCCATCATCTGACGCTATACGAAAAATCTTTCACGTCGGATCGTGCACAATGTCGTGCTTTTTTACACATTTTGTGGTTATACCTATAGTACTTTGAGCAAAAAAAGCATAGGCGCATACTTCGCTGTATTGTGCAACATGTCTGTGTGTATAACATGTTTGGATGCTTTGTCAGGCTTCTGCCTTTATACCCAGTACCCGCATTTCTGTATTGTAGAAATTGAACAATAATAAATAAACACAGTCAAACTCCTTTACAACGAAACTCAGGGGACAGCAAAAAAAAAAAAAAAAAAATCGCAGTAAATGTATTTTCGTTAAAAAGGATGTCCATTATTGGACCTATAGGGCTCCAGCGGGACCGCAAAAAAATTTGCTGTAGTGGTATTTTCGTTAAAAAGGTGTTCGCTATAAAGGAGTTTGACTGTAAAAATATCATACCGCATAATCATAGTCAGGGGCGGCGCAACGTCCTGAACTCAGGGGGACCCCAGACCGCCGCCACCAATTAATTCCCGGGACCCAAAAAAGGAAAAGGGTTCATGGCATTTTATTCGCATGCGGCACCTGGGATAACACGTTGGCGCCTCACCTCCATGGGAATTTTGCACCCCCTTCACAAATTCAGGGGGTCTACAGCATAGCCCCTGTAACCCCCCTTCCCCCTTTCCGCCACCCCTGGTCATAGTATTGCACTTCGTTGCGAGCTCGACAGCAAGCATTACAAGCTCTTTGCATCACTGCCCAGACAGTCTCTTATCTCGTGCCAATTTTTAAAAATTTATTTATTTATTTTTTGTGGGCTATCTTTTCGCTTCCTGAATTTTCCGGACAATGATATCGTTGGGTGCGTGTAACCAATCACGTATAGTCAAAAGCAATTAGATGAGTGTCGAATATGACGCCGCTATTACTCATGCCGCGGAATAGTTTTCATTATTTCAGCATTGCGTATGCCAGGAAAAAGTTCCGACCACTCGACAGCGTTGTATACCAGGGTTTAGTGACTTCAAAAATGAATTTTATAGGTGACGACATATATATAAAAGAACAAGAGACAGGAATATAAGAAGAAGAAAAAAAAAAGATAGGAAAAAGAACGTAGTTATACTCGCGTTACATTTCAGGTGAATTCGCCAAATTGCCATACATGCGGAGAAGGAGGAATCACCGAATACGTCTTGCTTTTCTGTGATCTGGTCAGGTTAGAAACTTACGCACTGCGTAACGGTCCATTACACTCGAAGATATCGAAACTTTTCCGTTGAGCTAAAGCGGCGAACTCTCCGGTCCGTCGTCTTCCTTACGTACGCCTAACCTGACACGCGTTTACAGTCATGCAAATGATGTCGACTTCCTCGAAGAAAATATGTGTGCATATGTAATGTGATATGGGAAGTAATGCGATGATACACTGTGAACGTGTATATTGTCACGGTCCAAACGAACCGAGTGCATGGGTACAAGGACACGAAAGGCACGAGCAAGTTCAAACAAACTCCACTTTTGTCATAGTCATTTGTGTGCACGTTTTATACTTCTTTGCCAGTCGAGTCACGGTTCGACTTCCTCTGCCTCGTGAACGTGCCTCTCGGATCGTGTCTGGTGAGTCAGCGAACATGTTCAAACGCATTTCTTTTTTCTCTTCGCCTCTGACACGTTTGCATTTCCATGGCCCATTACTGCGGTATGTCGAGAAGTTAAAACTCATTCTCGTATCTCACTGTCCACGTGCCACGGATGTTCGGGGGCCACGCTTCCCCCACAGACGAGTGCTTGTTGTGTCCAGGCGCTTTCCTGTGCCTTGAAACAATGCGACTCACTGATAGAGCTCTGGATAAGGCTCGATACGGCACGGGTTTCTTCCAGTCTGTTGCCGAGGACTGCTCGCTGCAGAGTGCACTCAATGACTTCGTTGTCACTGGAGTAGAACTCCTATCGATGCTCCTTCCTTGGAGTCCGTCCTTTGGCATCCGCCAGTGCTCTCGGTGTCGTGGAGGCTTCTGCGTTGTCCTGACTCGAGTTTCTCGGGTTTATCGTACGAGAGCTTCACTAGGAGCCCGTATTCAGAACTTCTGTTCTGGTCTTCAGCATCATTTCTGCTGGACGACGACGTCTTGCGACTAGCTGTCTCGGTCCTCTTGGCCCAAGTTCTCCGCATCTACTGGATTTGGAGTTGTGCAGTCTTGGACACATTTGCATCGATGACTTGGTGCCCGCTATAACAGTCTTTCTCATCTCGACTTTTTGATCCTCGTCGCTTTCCAAGTGTTTCACCTATGTGGATCAAGAACATGGGTTTGCCCGGCGTTAGGACTAAGTCCGGTGCAGATCTGACGATCTACTACAAGAGCAGGGTTTTGCTAGACGTGGATATTCCTTCGAACATCGTGAGTTACATGACCCCTTAGCAATTATTTCTCTACGTTTGCGCTGCGGAAATTGCATGAGTGCTGCATGAGTACCGACCCGCATCACTGCATTTCAACGTCGACTCCGCACAAGTTCGTGGAAGTGTCGTTCTGCTTCGTAATTACGGAACATCTCGGTGCTATTAAGCAAATCCTTTCGTTATGAGGGCCGCGTTCCACCGGGTTTTATTGCGTCCGTTGAGCTCGGGCCAAGTCAGCTGCGGTCTCATTATTTCTTGCGGTATATGGAGGGCACGGCTGACATTTATGCTGGGCGAGTTGGGATATATTGTCACGCAGTGTGTCTTCATTTGCATACTCGGCTGATCGACCAGCCAATGCTAAATGCTAACGCGGAATATCGTGGTGTAAGACATACTGAGCGGAATAAGGAGTTTGGGATGGAGTCTCGACGCCGTGTGTACTTTGTACTTGAGGTATCTTTTTTTTCTTTTTTCTTGTGTATACGGACGCAGAGACGCTGAAAAGTTCCACCGCATGAAAGACAGAGGTCAATACCCGGATCCTTTTGGGAATGATCCATTGTGAGTCTTGATTGATTGATTGAGATATAAAAAATAGTGGGCCTTTTAGTCGGAGATGTTTGCGTTCAGCTAAGTATGTTCCGAGGATACTCTATTATTAACGGCTGGATTTCTTTGAACTATACCGCTAAGCTTGGAAGTTAAATTATACGTAGTCGTAGAGGTGTCCGACCCAGCTGCAATTTTGCAAAATATATACAATAATAAAATTGCAAATTTGAAAACGGGGAAAAAAACAAATAAGAAGGAACGCGGGGATGCAGAGTAATCAATAAATGGACACACAACACAATTTTGCTTCTTGCTCGTTGGTTCCTGTAATTCGAGGTAATTATCAGTGATCAGTAGGGTTCCGGTATTTTTGGCATATTGGGAGGGTGTTATTAGGAGTTTATTATTTCCCGAGAATTCGGTGCTTTTCGTCGTTTATTTTTACAAACGAGTTAAATTTCTTCTACGAAAGGACACATATAAGAAGAATGAGAAGCTGTATTGCAAAATCTCTTACTGTTATGCGGCAGAACACGCAGAAAACATCTGCATCACCATCACCTGGCGTCACGAACACCTCGAAATCTTGATTCAGTATTTCTTGACGTCACAAGGCAGCGCTAGCAGCCCTTTCATGAAGACAATTTGTACGTCATGATAAACAGAACAGTAAAAAAAAAACAAACAAAAAAACAAAAACAGGACGTTCTCCAAGTAGATCCGGGAAATTGATGAAATGACATCAAAATGCATCATATCGAATATAGACTCACGGAATGGGGTACCATGTTCCATATTCAGTGAGCCTATTGTCAAGGTGCCTCTAGAGCTAGACAATGATGGAGTAGTCGATTCGTGTCAAGGGAGCCAACCATTCCGTGTTGCTGAGGGGGGGGGGGGGGGGCACCTGTCAACAAGAGGAAACCGATCCCGTGAATCAGTCACATGTTTTCTTGCTGATCTCACGTCATCTGAAGCCACTAAAGCGGATTTTTTCGGACAAATCCGGATTGCTTTAATATCAGCCTTTTTCGGATTTTTTCGGATAAATCCGAAAACACGGAGCCGTATAGTTATCAGTAATTTTTAGTAAATGTCAGTATGAGTAGCTTGTCCAATGTCCGCATACAAACAACAAGAAATTGCTTCAGCAATGCAGAACGTCGGGCGAAATGACGATAACCTATGAAGATTTTAGCAGACGAACATTTAGCAGACGACGTAAGGACCCGCGTCCTTCTGTGCCGTCTGCCAAAATGGCTTTCACTGTTGCGCATTTTGGGCGTCGTCGCAGCTCTGGAATTGTGGAAGAAACCTCTGGAAGTTACCATATCGTACCTTCCATGCTTTGCATAGCTGTATTACATAGATCCCAGACAAGGAATTCGCAATTTCCCCTTGATGGGAAAGCGTCCTGAGGTGTAATCTGGCGTCGCGGGAGGTCCCGTCGCTATGTATACGTCCGTTGAATTGTTTCACGCATGATGGCCTTTGGACATTTGTTTTTCCCGGGATACCAAGGCCTAAAGGGATCGCTTACCTTCTCGAGATAAAGATGTCCATTATGTGCAGTCAACTGGAGCAAGCCAATTGCCTCAATGATGTTTCAACTGGTGTTCATTTTTATTCATCTGGGAACAGACGACGTGCCCTTGACAACATAGCAGAGGCCCGAAGAAAGGGTGGTTTGCCATGCTCTCTCTTGTAGCATGATGGCATTATACAGTGTACTAAGGCTGCTTATTTATTTATTTATTTATTAAAAATAAATGGTATCGAAATTATCCTAGTTCGCAGACATTACCTTCAGTTTGCAGTATATTGAACTGAATGTAATGACTGCGTACGTGGACGATTTCGATGGCATTTATTTTTTAATTACACCGATTCACATCGTGAACATGACGTATTGGAAATCGCGCACAGAGAACCATAGCCCCCCTCGGGAAGTCTACCTAGCTGACACTCAAGATGAACCTTTCGAGACATATCCTAAGAAGCGCGTACGTGCTTCATGCGATGCGGGTGATCATGAAAATCCTGTAAAAATTCTCACAACGCCACAACACGGAATTCCCGACACCCTGCCCAACCTCTGTGTAAGGGGGTCCCCGGCCCCCTCCGGCAGATTGAAAACTCTCCGCACTAAACCCCTCCCCAGTCTTGCTTTCGTTGCGAGTGAGTTTCCATTTTTAGCAGACGCGACATGCAACTTGCTAATCACTAACTGTTTTCCGGTCTTCCGAGGGAAATTACCAGAGTGGAGCACATATCGTCCTCCAGGCGCTTCTAAGTGTGCCAACAAGTACAGCAAACAAAACTGCTGATACAGTATAACGCGAACAAATTGCACGACTGTCTATCGCTTGCACCATCTAAACGGTCATTGAGGGCGGCTACTCAAGAGGCTGTTTGTGTCCTGCACACCAACACAGGAAATGATGCTATAGAGAGGCCAGGATAGTGAGTCATATGGGCTATCCATGTTGTCCCCTATTGCACCCTCATCTGGGAGTCGAAGGTTATGGTAGATTTCCCGCAACGGCGTTTTTTTATGTAAACTGGGATGAGTCTCATTCATCACTAGTGGTGGTTACGGGGGTCCAAACTTTTCAGTCAACCAAGCAATAGACAAAACAAAGAAAGATTAAAGTCACTGAAAAGGTTAGCCAGCTGTAGGACTCGAACCCACATGGGTTCGAGTCCTACAGCTGGCTAACCTTTTCAGTGACTTTAATCTTTCATCGTTAATTTCTTAGGCAACTTGAGGCCTCGTATGTGATTGTCCCTTCTATGTTGTTCCAGCCTCAGAACATCAGTTCTCTCATGACAAAACAAAGACCACTGAGACGGGTCTGTGTCGTGTGCAGGCAGATGTGATGACGTGGGGATACAAATTAAATACCAGAAGAAAACAAATGACCTCGATAGATAATAGGGATGGCTACATCGGCTGGAAACGCAAAAGGCACTAGAGCCCACCGCATGTGAAAGTAGAAGGATTTATACAACGTCCCTGGACTAGTTTAAACTAGTATAGCACCTTGCAGCTACAGTTTGCAGCTACCAACACCTTACAGCAACCGTGCGATGATGGTGAGCAGGGCGAAGTTGTGAACACACCGCGACATGTTGACACGTCGACAGACTGACTGACTGACTGACCAGGACATCCTCTCTTCCTTTTCAGAAATGCGAGGGCGGGCAGTGTCCAGAGTATCGCAAATTTAGCGTGGATCCTCAGATAACTTCTTTCGAAGTGTTGCAGAATCTACTCGCCAAGGCATTCGACATCAAAGGGTCAGTATCTTTGTGGCTGTCGATAGGGGCTGGCTATGCCTGTCTGGCTACGACAGGTTACATTGTGGCATATACGCGCATAGCGAATTCACAGAAAAATGTGAAACACGTGAATCAGCTTCTACAGTCGATGAAGGCTGTGTCTCGCGGGTGATAAGGATACTGATTGACCCGTTTTGCGTGAGTCAGCATGTGGATAAAACAACTGCATGCAAGGTTCACGTCTCCAGACCAGACCTCTAAAGAGGAACAAAAAAATCAGAAAGAGAATGATGCAGCACATAGCTGGAAGAGCATAAGTGTATACTTTCGTAATGGTTTTCACGTGCACACTACTAAAGGCACACATGCTGTTGCGTCAGCCAACAGACAATTGCACATTTTCTCATTAGCAATTAACCTGCCGACGACCACACGCGGGAGCAGAAGATCTCAACCTTCCCAAGCAGCACAGAATCTTGGCCCAATATTTGCTAGATGTTGGCAATACTGGGCCAATATTGGCCATGTATTCCCAAGATTTTCCCACTATGGCCTGGTTATTGGGTATAATGGCCCAGTACGCAAAACATTCTACCAATATTGGCTAGATACGGGTCATATTGGCCCAATATTTCCAAGACTCTTTCAATATTGGTTATGTATTGGGAATAATGGCCATTGCTGAATATCTGAAGAAAAAAAAAAGAGAAACTTGTTAAGTTATAATTGGGTGTTTACGTCGCGAGACAACTGAGATCATGAGCGACGCCAGAGCGGTCGGTCTGTGGATTGCTTTTGCCCACCTGAGGGTTCTTTAACGTGCGATGAAAGCTCATCACACGGCACCCCGTATTTAACGTCCCTCGCGGAAGACGGCGTGTCTAAGCAACTTGTACCCTGCCACCAAGTTGCTGGCGTCCTCGGCCGGGGAAACTTGTTAAGTAAGTAGGAGAATTGAGTAAGAGAAACTTACTCAATGTCTCAACCCAAAAGTAGTAAGAAACAATGTTATATTGGTGTGTTCATACTCCAAGCAATTCCTTACCTCAATGCTTTATGTGTATGTAATCAAATTAAACTTAGACACCTCACCGTTCATTTTGACTCTGAGGCGAACAGGACTCGAATTTGCGGAAGCTCGTACGACAAGCTTGTCTGTTTGTTTATCTCCAAGAAGAATACAATAGGCAGATAATATACAGGATGAGATCCCGTAATATACAGGATGAGGTCACGTAAGCAATGCATAGTATCTGTTTTTTCTTAGAACTGAAATGCCACAGCCTTTCTAAGTGAGCATTTGGTCGATTATTCTCTGATGTTTCAAGCCTAACGTTGCATTTAGGCGCGTATCTCCTCCGGACGTCATTGTGTTGTTTGGGAACGTATATGCCAACCAGCACATGTAGCATGATATATATTAACAAATTCCGTGATCTATATCTATGAAGCCTATCAAAACTGCTCCTAAAGCTGATAACACTTGGCTGGAAAAATTAGTTTGCTGTATAGGACCTATAGAATACTACAGTGACTGGGCATCGGCAAAACTGGTTGGCCAATATCGGTTCTCAATATTGGTCCAATATGTAGCCAAGTTGCCATATTGGCCGATATTGACAATATTGGTTTCCAATAATGGACCAATATGGGTCCAGTACTGGAGTGCTGCTTGGGTTCTTGTGTTTGTGAAAGCTTGGAAAATGGGTTCCCCTCCTTCGCATCTGCAGGATACCGACCGCACTAGCAACACCTCAACACCTCACTAGCAAACTTGTATGACAGACACTTAGCGAATTCAGCGTCACATAGTGGAATAAACACGTCATGCTATTATAATGGCTCGGCGGCCAAGTGTATATAGTGAAAGAATTGTTAAAAGGCGCAGGCGAGCTGGTGGCATAGATTCATGACGAAAAAACCCGATACTTAAAAGAACGAGACAAACACACACGAACAAACTCTCAAACACAGCGCGCTTAGTAGAAGAGAACATCTCGAGGAACACTTGACTCTAACCTTGAAGAATACAGCGTTCTCTTATGACTATGGCTTGACTGTGTGTGTTCCTTGTTCGTGTGCGTCTTTCTTGTTGTTCCTAGCTTCAGGTTTTTTTTTTTTCTTCTTTTTTTAGTTATGGAAGGGTATGGTGCCTACAGAAGATGTACGAAATGGATGTTTCGAATGTTGCAGGGAATTCACAGTGAGCTACCTCGCAAGGGATGACGAGGGCGGCGACACGTATTTGGGCCTCCTGTCCGACTGGGACCTGGACGCGGCCTTCCTCAGTTCGTCAGACCCATGCCTCAAACTCAAAGTAGAGCTGAAGCCCTTCGAAGAAGGTACGATTCTGAGTGTCTTAAAAGAGAGAGAGAGAGAAAAGACTCATATCGGAAAAGAGAAGAGAAACACACATCCGTGCCACTAACCACCCAGTATCGATAGGCATGGTATCGTTCTACTCATCCTCCATTTTCACCACATCCTTATCGCACAGTACACCACGTGAATCCTGCACATGACGTCACAAAGCCACTGTTGTTAGGAATGACTGTACTACCGTTCCTTTGACAGTGAAACTACGTCAACTGGTTGTAGCGGCAGAACTGGCAAACAATTCCTACCCTCCCAATCCGTGTAAGTGTTCACCGCCGGGACTTGCATGAACACTCTCGTAGTTGCAGTGTAGGCACGTTAGTTCGCACCCTATAGTCATCGCATTGCACGAGGCATTTAAAACCTTTAAGAAGAGAACAAAAATCTAGTCCGTCAGCTCTCAAGATATAACTGCGCCGCAGATAGGATGGCTGGACGCAGAGAAGTCACGCTCTCTCTTGCGCCAGATAATGTAATCCGTCGTACTCACTCTGCTTCCGTATTGGCTGTTAAGACTGGCTGCATGACACTACGCTGCAGAAGAAAGTGCGCTCTCCTACTTATGTTATAGGGCATGGTGGGGCTGCACTATTTCTCCTGGCGCGCTATGGAGTCTCCATATCTCCAGCGGTAGTTGACGGACTAGATTTCTTTTCCTTCTTAAGTCGAACACGACGATAGTGCCTGGAATTTTCGGATTAACGCATTGAACTTTTCGATCGGAAAGAACAGCGTCTATAGATCAGTGATGACATGTCCTTCAAGTGCCACTAGGGGGCTAAACCCCGTGTCTTCGGAATCTTACAGATTTTGATCCATTGCAGATAAAATAGCATTTAGCCATTGAAATAACCATAATTTAAGCCATTGCAATCCGCGTGTCCCACCCTACATTCTCCCGAAATATTGTTTCTCTATATAAAGCGGAAGCATCGTCAGATTAATTTCTGCTTTTGAGAAGTATGACGTTATATGGTGCGTAATCCGCCGTGCGTCTGGCAACACTACTCCTGGAAAGTCGATTTCCGTCTCCTCACCCCAGCTGCTGGCAGACTTCCAACGTAGGGGAGAGAGCGGAGACGCGCACAATTCGCTGAAGCGCGTAACATTTAACGGCGTCTTTGAGCGAGGTTGGTTTGTAATGCGAAATACAAATAAATAAAAAATTGGGGCGGGCTCAGTCTTATCCGGGCCGTAGTGTTTTGCATGAAAACGTCACGATATCCGATTCCTTTCCTGCTTTGCAGGATTTTAGTGAAAGAAATACAAGTCTACTCATTTATTCATTCCACTCATTAGTCATTTAAGAACATTTAAGTCACTATGCTAGGCTTACAGCACCACACGAACGACACGGCGAAGTCCCATCGCCGCTGCGCCTGCGGTTCTCTGGATGCACTCCATCGTCTTTGTAGGTCACTTTCACACTCGCACAAGTCGAAGTTGCCCCGCTGGTAGAGGGTAAGGGCTCGCTCTGCGCGCCGGCAATCCAATTTGCCTCCGCCGCTAGTCTTCTTCGGTGCTCCCGTAACTCACTCAATCGCCGGGTGCTCTACTCTGGGGGCTTTTCGGGTTCTTCTCGAGCCGCCCTTTCTGCTGATCGCCGTTTCATATATGCCGATATTCTGGCAAAGTTTTGATATTTCAAATTTGCAAATTTATAAAATTTTGGTTATTGTTGTTGAAGCCGATATCGGTTAAGGTGCAGGTAGAACCTCTCGAGCGCTTTCCGACACCTCGATCGCCGTCCTATAGCTTCACACGTTCGCGAGATAGACTGCCCGCGTACCGGCGACTGGTACGCGTACCCCTATATATTTCCGTCTCTCCCGCACGCGCCCGCCACACCCAGGAATTGCTTCAGCCGCTGCAATCACCTTGTTAACTAGAATCTTACACGCGTAAGCTATCTGGATGTAGCCGGTTGGTTAATTGCTATCGGTTTATTACTCACCGAGGTACCGCGTCATAAAATTCGGCATATAATTTCGTTGCATCGTAAATTTTGATCCGGCTACCAAACCGAACATACAGACGTTCTCACGTCAAAAACAAAAATAAATTTGTTTAGTCCCTTAGTGGCACTTTCAATGTTCTGCTCGTTCCTTCATAAGAATTTCTTTCCTGCATGTCGACCTAAAAGTAACTTCTGACGCATGCGCGTAAGATGTGGTCCACACGAATAAATCGTGCGCGCTTTCATTTGCTAGGTCTGGAAGAATGGGACGTCGTTACACAAGCAGATCTCAGTCGGACGGAGGCTCAGACCAAACAGTCCATTACTGGAACATTCCTCATACAGGTAACGCCCATAAGGTACAATAGACGAGTTCAGGAAATCCCAGTGCCCTTTGCGCAAGCATTGCATTCTGGGCGCTTGCTGAGCGAGGGAACGAAGAATAATCCTTCATATTTCGCTTTCACTGACCTTGACACGTCGTTGACAATGGACCGGTAGGGGAGAAATCTGAACAGTTTGGAGGCCGTCCGTTTCTTTCGTATTAGTAAACTCCCAGAGTTCAAAGCGACGCTAAGCACTCTGGGATTTTCTGAACTCGTCTATTAGGTAGTCACACGAGTGCAGAAAATGCCGAACTCCGGAACCGATATTCGGAATCGTTATAGCCGGAAAACAGGCCCGAGCATAACGAACGCGAGAATCTTGAGTGGCGCGCATATATACAATGTCGCGTATTCCACGTATGCTACGATTACCTTCGATACGCCTGTATGTCCCAATTTAAGCCTGGTCCGCACCATTGCGTTTCAATACGTCTGTCCGTCAGCGTCCATTTGACGTCCATTTGAAGTCCGCACGTTTGCGACGATACTTTACGAGAAACGGCTTATAGCTAGGGTTCGGAATCCCGGGCCCTTTTTACAATCCCGGGATCTCGGAATTTCTAAGCGTGGATCCCGGGACGGGATCGGGATTTTTTGCAACTGTGCCCAGAATGTCGTATAGTATACTTTATATCCACCTGCACGTCCGTACTATATCGCAAATTGCAATACAGTGCCCGTTTCCTGTCATCCCTACGAAACATATTCTAGCTAGTGGAAGAAAACGAAAAAAGAAGAAGAAAAGAAGAACTACTCACGAGGCAAAAGTTTTGCCGCTTGTTATATTGAGCATTCTTACCTTGCTGGAATATTGACTTTGCGTTGGAATGCGTCTCTTCTTGTCGTCTGCTACGAAATACCTTGTGGCTGCGCCCCAGGATATTTCCCTCGAATAGCAGTGCACGAGAAAACGTGACGTTCAGCACTTGTACTTACGTGGCAGCTAAAATCAATGGCGTTTTTCGCATCTTCCGCTGGAGTATTCTGTTTTCAAATATTCGTGAGGATCAAAAGAACAAAAAGAGAGATTCTGCAGAGAGAGACAGAGAGATTTTGCAATATTTTGTGTAGCCTTATAGATCGGAAGACTCCTTCCGACTTCGTAAGCATTTTAATGCTACCTAAGGGCCGTTCTCAGCTATGACCCTAGTAGTTCACGTAAGTCAGCAGCCGACGTCTTTATCATGTGTCGTGGATGACGAGGTTGATTCACTTTCGGATGGCAAGTTGTATTTTTCGGGGAAGGGACGGTTGAAACCAAAATACACTGTTCTTTCTTTTTCACTTGTGCCACCGAATGTCCGTTGCCAAGACAGCCGAAATTCCGGGATTTATGGCCTCGTGAAATCCCGGGATCCGAACCCTACTTACAGCCGACTACGTGAAGTGAAGTAAAACGAGAAGAGCGCGCGGCGGCACGGTTACCAAAGCAACGACCGACATTTCTTGCGTCGCTCCGTCCAAAAATTGAACTTTGCGAACCTATGCGTCTGTCGCATTTGAAAGGGCTTGCGTCGGTTCGCTGACGGCCCAATTGAAACGCAATAGTGCGGACCAGGCTCTACCTATCCTAAATAATTCAAAGAAGAAGCAGACGCATTCATCTGTGATCTCATGCTGTCGCGCGGTCCTTCGCAACTATGGCTACGAGCCTGTGCCATTCCTCTACTTGGTTCGGGAGTGTCTGTCGCTGCAAACGATGTTCTCTCTGCTCGGCAGCAAAGGGCGAGAAAAGAACCGAAATGCGAAAAAATCGAAACCCCCCGAGTCCTGTCCTCCTCCAAAGTCTCCTCCCAGGCCTTCTTCAAGGGCCTGTCTTCAAGTGGCGCGGTCCGAACACCCTTCACGCTACAAAGCAGCCATCATCATTATTCTTCTTCAGATGGAAAAGACGTTCAGCAGGTTCCAAAAGGTTCTGAACATCGGTCCGGACTCGGCCCACGAAGCGGCGAAGCCTCCACGACCTCCGCTCGGAGACCGCGAGTTCCACAGCTTCCTGGACCCCGAAGGGCGTCTGGCGAGGCCGCGTGACCTGAGGACCTCTATCTACCACGGAGGTGTGGAGCCTTCCCTGCGTAAGGTCGTGTGGAAGCACTTGTTGAACGTCTATCCTGAGGGTCTGACGGGCAAGCAACGACTGGCCTATATGAAGAAGAAAAGTGCGGAATATTACAGGCTTCGGAGTGCGTGGAAAGACCTCACGGATAGGAACCAGGTTCGTAGGCGATCCTTTTTCTTTGTGTGTGTGTGTGTGGTACATACATATGGTATATGGTGGCAAAAAACACGGAAGGAGGTATAATCAGTTGTCCGTATGTGTGGTCTTTTTTTTTTAACGGCATTGATGTTTCAGCGCAGACAAGCATGTCGTGTCGAACTGTGCAGCTTTCAGTAACAAACATACCACTGAAACATATCTGTCGTTTTGTACAGTAGCTACACTTTAAAGCTAAAGCAAGCAATGACTCTGGAAGTCCTCATAAGTTGCGAAAAGGCCTTCTAAATTCAGTTAGGCGTTGCTAATTGTTGTTATATATTTTGAAAATATTGCACTTCTGGTAAGACCTACAACCAGGGGCAAACGAACGACTAACGCACTTCACAGCGTTCTTATTTTTAGACTAATTCCATGCAGGTAAGTGACGAGATGCGCTTCGTCACTAACATGGTTCGCAAAGACGTCCTCCGAACGGACCGCACCCACAAGTTCTACGCCGGCGCCGACGACAACCAAAACGTGGTCTCACTCTTCAACGTGCTCACCACGTACGCCCTCAACCACCCAGCCGTATCTTACTGCCAGGGCATGAGCGACTTGGCCTCTCCGCTCCTGGTGACCATGAAGGACGAAGCCCACGCCTACGTCGGCTTCTGCGCCCTCATGCGTCGCCTGGGACCCAACTTCAGGCTAGACGGCGCAGCCATGACCCTCAAATTCCAACACCTCTCCGAACTCCTTCAGCATTTCGATCAGACCTTTTACTCCTACCTGCGTGCAAGAGGAGCCGATGACTTGCTCTTTTGCTACCGGTGGTTGTTGTTGGAACTGAAGAGGGAGTTTGCGTTCGACGATGCTCTGAGGATGCTGGAAGTTCTGTGGAGTTCGCTTACCCCTGCGCCGCCTAAAGACGACCTGCCACTGTTCGAGAGGGAGTTCAACTCACAAAGTCCACAGTCACCCAGGCTGCTGGCGAAAGAGAATCCGTACACGAAAGTTCGAGCAATTCGGAAGCAGAACTCGGCGGGATCGCTGCACGCGCAGTGTGCTAATGGCAATCGCAGGTACGTGAAACTCTCTTTGTAAGCAGAGTCTAAGAGCAGCGTATAGACGCGAAGGATGTGAAAAAGTTATTGAAAAAATCTAGGACTACTCTGCCATAATCAGCAATATCTTGTAGTGAGACCAGTCAGTTTGTCCAGGAACCACCTTGTTGACATTCCAGACGCGCCGTTATTTTAGGATGAATGGCTATGGAACCCCGAATACTTGTCAGTCGGCGAAATTTGGCAAGTAGCACAAAACCACAGCCCCAGGGTTCGGGTGGATACCTCGCACAAAATATATTTCCAGATCCGGCTGTCTGGGAAAAAGCGACCTTACGTAGCGATCTCTAGGTGGCCAGATAGCCAACCGGACTTAGCTGTACTGAGTGTAGTTCAATATGTATGTGTAGATGTAGAAGTTGCATGCTCTCGAAAGACGTTCGACCGTCCGTCGTTTCTTCATTGTAACAGCCGCAGAGGAAGCGGAGCTGAAGACTCGACAACCACATCCGACGACTACTGCCCGATCTCAACTCCCATCACGCGGGAACTTCGGATGGAGCTGGAAAACCTCAACCGCCGCCTTCCTGCACCACTGTTCGGGCAAGCGGAACACTTCACCTTTGACTCAATGGACGAGGCAACGGGGGAGCCCAGGGCCAGTCGACGTGAGGAGGACGGCAAGCCACGTTTATTGGTACAACAAGACGTCATTGGGGTATGCGCCCTCTTTTAACGTTCTTGACTACCGCAGGGCATTTCATCTTCGTGAATAACCAGAAAAGGGAGTGTGAACAGTGCCTATATATACGTATTGTTTGTATGTCGTTCCTCGTCAGGAAGAAGCAGCGGACGAAGAGCGGAACAGCAGCTGGGCGAGCGATGACCTCTCAGCCGGTGAACACATCCATCGAGCCGGACGAGATCGCGAGACTGCGCGAACCCCCGATGAACAGTGCGATCTCGAGCCTGACCCTCCGGAACTTCCTCAAGGAGGAGAAATCCTCGAGAACGACGACGATGACGGGATGCCGTGTCCTCACCTCAAATCGGTCATTCCCATACACGTCGTGCACAGCCCGGTTAAAGAAGACCGCAAGCACAAGTCTTCTCGGAGACACCGAAGGTGTAGCTCGGACTCTGACGACTCTGAGACCCAACTTTTGCCCAGGCCTTCCAACAACACCAGCGATGGCTATGCCTCTGAAGAAGCAGTGTCTTCCAAAGAGACCTCTACAGAGACGTGCGTACTGGACTCTGGCGTCGTCAACCATTACTCCTGCGAGGAAGCGGTGGAGTACGGTAACAAGCCGTCGGGTCCTCTACCACCCTTACCAGGACCGCAGGACCTGGGAGGCGGCAACCCGTTCATGATGTTCTTGTGCCTAACTTTGCTCTTGCAGCATAGAGACGTGATCATGAGGAATAACATGGATTACAATGAACTTGCGATGCACTTCGATAAAATGGTTCGGAAGCACAATCTTCAGAGGGTTCTCCATCAGACCCGGACCCTGTTTGAAGAATACCGCCGTATGGCGTGGCGCTCTGAGGGACGCCACGAACAGAGTGATGCAACGGATGACTTGCATGTTTAACTGTGATTATCAATGCGGTTTGCGACGAATAACGTGATAATATACCGATTAGCCGCGATGCGGAGCTTCCGGTGAAGCCCGCACTTTTATCATTCCTTTTACGCAGTTGTGCTGGTAGAATTTGCGCATCTCATTCACTAGCATTCAAAACTGTACCAACTTTTTATTGCGGCATTTCTGGCTGTAAAAACGACCCAACTTTACTCTAGTCTCAACGCCCATTTTGTCTAGGGAGCGCCTCTCGGAAGAAATGCCGTATACAGCCATACGACTGTCTTTCGATCGCGAATGAAACGCGACGTTGTAAATATAATACTGTACATACTAGTTTAGCATATTAATTAATACGATAATATCTCGACGTACGTCGATGGACTACAAAAAGAACACTCGGATTTTACCCCCGGCAGGGACTTTCTTCAGGGTTGCCTTCTGAATGTTGCCACCAGGGCAGGAATCTCGAAGCACGAAGCGATAAAGCACGAAGGAAGGCTCGTTTTACGGTTGGACGTGTCCCTTGTTGTATGCTACATCTTGCTTATGACATCGACCGCAAAGCCCTTCTTTGTACTTAGGAATGAAATAAACTAGGCAGTATATGCAATCTCTCGACGAACAATAGGTTGTGATTGGTGCTCCAAGAACTCCTCTTGTCTGTATGAACTGATTAAAAAGAAAACAAAAAAACATGGATATTTTAAGCCCCTTATACAGTGTTTCCTTTTTTTGTTCATGTCGTGCTCCTGGACAATGGTTGACTCTTGCCTTCGGTTGAACGTCGACGAGTTACCCTTTGGCACTCCTTTGTCTTAGGGCAATGGCACCGCGAAACGGTTGCCATGCGACGCGTGAGGACTGCGACATCATTCCATGCAATAGATAAGTAATATGTACATTGGTAGTATGCACGTCTGTTTGTCATGCGAATCAGGCGCAGTTCCTGCACCTACCAGTTCAGGGAGAATGGACTGGGGAAGATGTTAGCCAGTCCTATACAATGTAAACATACGCGTGTTTGAATCTTTTCTCTATATGGACAATACAACATAGTTTATAGGACGCCTTTTCTCGTATCTGTAGGATTCATCAAATTCTGCAGTGTCTCTTTGGTTATGCTCTAGCAAGTCATTAAGTTGACCAGCGCGCATTGTCTTTACCGTTTGGTCTTTGGACACTATCTTGTCTACAGGGATCAAAGCGTTGTATTTCTACAGTGCTGTCAGTGATTGATAACCATATGCAACAAGAACTGATTGGCGTCTAAGCATCTAACGTTGCACGGCAGCTGATCCCGAAGTCTCCGTACCACCGTCAGGTAGGCCTACCCTCCTTCGGGAACATGCACGTGGGGGTAACCGTCTGCCAGACACAGAAGCAGTGGTTTATCCCCCCAAGCATGGAAGAGTGTTGGAAAAAATGGGAGGCGGGGGGGGGGGATCATTATTATAGTTACGTCATTACGGCTTAACATATCATTACCGACATGTGTCGAAATCTGAAATCGCAAGGGCACCCCCTGTAGGGGGTACACAGGTGAAAAAGTTAGGGGAGTGTCACTGAACATTTAGGGGGTCTGGATAAATCACTGCACAGAAGTACGCGAGTCATTACATTCTGGTATATTTAAAGCCTCCACTCTGTAATTGACGATAGCATTTCTTTGAGGACGAGGAACCTTCAAGTGATCGACACCAACTTGCGTGCCTTCTACCTCTCTGTTCCATTCCGCGTTTTCCTGTTGACTGCTCTATACGAGGATCATGACTTGCAGGAAAAGGTGAGACATCGCCTTTGCCACTTTCTCTGTAGTCTCCCGGTGTGTGCTCTAAATGCAGCGCATGGGCGTTCCAAGTATTTTTTTTTTTTCAAGGGCAGGGGGGGGGGGGGGCAAAGCGCTGGGAGGAGGTAAGAGTGCAAACCCCCCACCCCCTGCCACATCTTTTCCTTGAGATGGACGTTGCGCACCGTGCGGGTGTTCAGAGGTTCCTATTATGACTAAAGTGTGCACTATTGTCATAAGCGACCTGGGAGATCCGGGGGGGGGGGCACGGCTCCCCCTCTCAGTACGCCCATGATGCAACGCTCCCTTGCTCCCCATAAGGACTAACCTTTACTCAGCTGCATTTGCTAGATTGGGTTGGAAATATTAAAGCCATGAAAGTTGAAGACTGACATATGGCAGCCGTCGAAAAAGTCAGCGGGCGGCACGAATTGAATCCGCACTTCTAATTCCCGGTCAAGTGCGCCGATCATTACGCCACGCTGGCACGGCATACCGATGACTAAGCCAAGGTGCCTCATTCAACGAACGTTGCTCTTGGGCACCTTGAGGCTTGTGTTGTGTTTGTGATCTATTTCGCTAGCGCACCATTTCGTGCGCAAAGATGAGGATGAATTGTGATCGCCTCGTGTCTTTGGGACCCACATCACGATCAAGCTTTACAACGATGTTATTAACCATCATCCATCCACAACCGGCATCAGATGTCTCATACACGCTCACAGGCATAACAAAACGAAGCCCTTCCACGAGTTTATGGATAGAAATAGCTCATGTAAAGCCCTCTTAAAGCATTTTATACATACACATTTTAGCGCATCCGTCATATTTCCCGCCTTCAGCAGGTTCGACCGGAGCGACCTCAATAAACGATTTTCACGTCTCACTTTTCGCATATGGGCATCGAACTACGGCGTATATAAATTTCAAATTTGAAATAGCTTCTCAAGAAAATAATAGATATCAACATTATTCCAACATTTTGATAACTTTCACGAAACTATTTAGGTCACGTGATTACGGGAGCAGCAGTCGAAAAATGGCGACGCGTTGAGTGTGTTGTGTTCGTCACCTGACAAACGACACAAAAATTCGGCATAAAACCCCTAAAATTTAGCGAAATTTTTTTCATCAAGTCACATAGCACATCATAACGAAACTAGCACACAGCAACTCATCGCGAGGCCCCTCATCATAACGTCGAAGCACCATGGAGAGCAAGGACTACGACTACACAAAAACCATGACGCTCATGTTCTTCCTCGACCGTCTGATGGACAAAGGCCAGCCACGTACGCTTCACGACCTTTCCTGCCAGTTCGGAACTAAAGGATTCACCAAGGAGATGCGACAGATCGCAGGCGGCAGCCAATCCGGACTTCGCAAGTTTCTCCAGCAATACCCTGCGCTGTTCACCATCGAAGGCGACCAAGTAACCGTCACCAACTTCGCCAACGACGCTTCGGGGAACGTCTCGAAGCGAGATTATGAGCAGGAGGCTATCGAATACTTTCGAGCCAAACTGGAACAGTACGGCAATGCGGAGGTGCCCATCAAATCCCTTTTGGGCCACCGGTCTCAGGCGACGCCCGAGATCCGTCATATCTCCGGTCAACACGGTCGCGAATTTCGCGACTTCCTCGTCAAACATTCGGACGTTTTCGTCGTGAAAGACGACTACGTGGTGCTTCGCAGCGTCCTGCAGAGTGCCCAGGGTGGTTACGACGGGATAGTCAAAGTAGTCGAAGAAGAACCACTCGATTCCAAGCTCCGCGACCAGCTCAATTCCATTTTCGAATCATTTCTCCGTACTCGCGGGGGCACGGCGAGTATCGAAGCACTTTTCACTCATCTCACGACAAAATACAGCCGCGAAACCTACTGCAAGATGATGAAAAGTGCCCAAGACTTATCAGCATTCTTACGCATGAACACCCACATCTTCCAGATTCACGCAAATGTCGTGAATCTCAGCGCGGACCGCATGCGGCAGAGTGAACCTGTGGTGGAGCGCCAACCGTCTCCTCCTGCTGGGAGGCCCGGTAGCATCCAGCAGAGGCTCAAGAACCACATTCTGAAGGCAGTTGCAGATAATTCTGCTCAGGACCACAGGGAGAGAATGTCGAGTGGTCGCGATCAGCCGCAAGACATGCACGATATGCTACGAGGAGTGCGAATTGTGACGCGGACCAAGGACTGTGAGGCAGTCGTGAGGAGGTTGATGGGTCTTTCTGCAGTGGCTGTGGACGCAGAAGGCGTGAACTTGGGGCCAAAGGGACCGGTGACGTTACTGCAGGCTGGAACAGCGACCGGGGAGGTGTACATCTTCGACCTGCAGAGCACGCCGCAGCTGATGAACGAGGGCAAGCTGAAGGACTTGCTAGAATCGACAAACGTCGTGAAGGTGAGTGATATGCGGAAATCATTCCGGGGGGGTGGCAAATACCTGGCAATTAGAACTTCCCTTTATGTCGAAGCAGGCCTTCAAAAATTACGTTTCAGAAGTAATTGAATTGAAATTTAAATGGCACGATCATAAAATTGCGGTCGCAATTAAAAGAATATAATTGTAACCTAAATACAGTTACCCTGAAGAGTAATTGAGCTGGACTGAGTTACATTAATTTCAATGCACAATTTGTGCCTGAACTGAGGCTGCAAACGCATCACAGAAATTTGGTGAACGATGACGTGAAAAAGGTCCGTTTCAACTTACGCCAAACCACGGTGCACCAAACACGGGGTACGCTGCTCGTGCCTACCTCCTGTAATACCAGTGGTGGCTCGCCCCCCAAAACGCTAGGTTACACATTAGTTTTCCTCCTCTCCCCTCCCCAATTACGCGCTTCGACAGTACCCCCCCCCCCCCCCCCCAAAAAAAAAAAAATCGCTGGTCTCGATCCGCCCCTGGCCCGTGCACGCAAATTAATTTCAGAAGTATCTCAAAGTGTATTACAAATGATTCGCAAAAGTATTTAGGTTATAGTTATAACTACGTGATATTAAAAATAATAATATTAATAAACGTGTAGAACATCAAACTCAGCCTGTTGGTAGGACATCATGAAATTATAAAGCGCTAAAACCAGACGAGGAGACGGAGACTCACCCAAATAGCGCAACAATAATAAAAAGTAACTAGTTACTGAGAAAATTAATCACTGTGGTTGGGGTTACTTGTAGCTAATTACCGTGCAGGTCTGCTTACCTGCCTTCGACTGTTCAGCCTGCCCTCAGCAGATAGTCGAAGTGAAAACTGGCATCATCCATTCTTTTCAGTCAGATAAGAAATGTGACAAACGAAAGACTTGCTGGCACCCGCGTAATGAGCTGAATCGAAACGTTAAAATTTGGGCAAAGTGGGGGCTGCAAAGTGCATGAAAAGAGTGAAGTAATTGTCCAACTGCACTGACCCACAAAATATCTTAATTGACCTGGAGAGTGCGTGGGAAACCTGATCCCCAGACGGCGTGATTACCCCACTTTGGATCCCCTGTTGGAGCATGGCCGCTACAGCCTTATGATGGTGACAATAATTTTCCTGCAGGGTACACTGCGATAGCACTCAAAATAGCATAGGATGTAACAACTTATCCGGTAAACTCATTCGTGAAAGTGAAATGCTAAATACTCTGAAATTTAAAACTGCGATGGGCAAGGTAGCTAAAAAAAGAAAAACTAAGCAAGAGCAAGTAGCAAAAAAAGCTAGGAACTCATTACCGAGCGCAGGTAAGACATCTATTACACTGGTTCTTGGACCCTTTCGACAGTATGCAGTGTTTGTAAAGGGAAGATGTTTTTGCAAGATGAAGGAGAATTACTGACAATGTCTCATAAAAGGATAATGAATAACTCTGTGAGATTTTGGTCTTAACCGTGAATCTTGCAGAAGTGGTTTATCCTGGATAAATCGGGAACGTTCTCCAGCGAACTGTCCAGGTTTCTGTTGCTTGTTGATTTGTTTATTACATTTGACATTGGATGGCTTTCAACTTGAGCATACATGGAATGTGTGGAAATCAGGGTGTTCCTGCATGTTGCATCTGACACTGTATGTGTAAGTTACAACATGTATGTGGAACAAAAAAAGTAGAGAATGCCACCTGCTGTAAGAAGACTGCAGGGAGCAGCATGCTCTCGAGCATATGCATTCTTTGGAATTAAAAGTAACTTGCATTTACAGAAAAGTTTTTTTAATATACATATATATAATTATGGAATATGAGCAAATGTGTGCCTTTGTAAAGGATATACCTCAAAAAGAAGAACAATTTATATTGGATAAATATCAGTTACAATGCTTGGGGGACACAAACACAAAGCAGTTGATATTGGGATGATACGGGCAAATATATCTAGAATAGCCCAGAGAGCAGCAATTTATCCGGACACCCCCCACCAACCCACCCACGCCACCCCGTGCTTGCATTCCTGGATTAGCCACTGCCAGAGAAACGTTTACATATCTATAGATTTGAACACATTTGAGCAGGAAAAGACATTGTGAACAAACTCTTTACACAGCATACACACGTTATAATTCACTGTATATACGATTATCATAGAGCATACGATTACATATGAAAGGATGCGTTGTTGAGGTGATTAACCAGATCAATATTGATCCAGTTCGTGGTTCACTGCACTCAGGGCGAGAATGCAGTCTGCTTCTGGAATGGAGGGTTGTCGCCATTGTTGGCTTGCACAGATGAACAAAAGAGATATTGACTTGGCAGTGCACGCATGAAAGAACACAGTCAGTCGTTCCGTTCTTATTGCGCTGCTGCAAAAACTGAACACGTGTTTTCCTCAAGTTCGGCTCCTCCAGTAAATTATTTCTGGAAGCTGTCATGTACTACTGATGTAGCTGAGGTATGCATTTTATGCGTTGGTGCTTTTACAATGCAGACAACACTGTTATTACCTGTTATGTAGGCAGTAGCATATCCAGAATATTAAGTATGGGACGTTGCAAAAAAATTAGGGGAGAGTGGGTCGTTATTACAGTTGAGTTGAAGTTTAAAATAGCAGGTTTATGTATCACTGCCGACATCTGAAGTCTGCCCCTCCTGGTGGGGGTGCATAGGAATAAAAGGGAGGGGTGTCACTTGAAAAGGGGGTGGGGGCTGGATAAATAACTGCATGCATGATTTCGGGTGCGAGTAAGTTTTGTACCCATTCATAATGACCACAGCATTCTACAGGGTGTCCCAGAAAACGTGTCATTGAATTATAATAAAAAAACTACACCACCTAGAGTCATGCGGTCAACGGCATTTGCTCGTACTGGGTTTTTGCCACCTCCTCATGTGAATGTCGTGAAACGTAAGTTTAATTATGTCAATTTTTGCGGGCTTAAGACGGAAATTTGCCTAGTAAAGGTCACTTTTTTGCCCCACCAATGTGAAGGGCGTGTCTAATTTAGTCAAATTAATGATAATTGACAGGGATACTCAGGAGCTATCCCATCGGAAAAAATAGCCGAATATCATGCTCTACGGAGGTCGCACAGAATAGCGCACGATGAATTTTTCAGCGCAATCTTTGTCAGTCCGACGAAAGGAAGTTGGAAACCCAGCCCTCCCCGACATCGCAGAAAGAGATAAAGCAAGCACGGCTTATCACGTCCGACTTTCGCTGGAATAATGCTTTCCCTCTCCCAATTTTAGGCACTGTTACTTTTTCTACTATCACTCTGTGGGCTGGCTTCGGAACCTCCTTTCGTCGCACTAAGAGCGATTGCGCTCAAAAAGTCATCGCGCGCTATGGTCCGGTGCTCCGAAAAGCATGATATTCGGCTATTTTTCCCGATGGGATACTCCGTGAATATCACTGTGAATTATCATGAACTTGAGTGAATTCGGCACGCTCTTGATATTGGTGGAGTAAAAAAGTGACCTTTACTTGGCAAATTTCCGAGTTCAGTTCGCAAATATCTACATAATTAAACTCTAAGTACATGACATTCACATTAGGAGGTGGCAAAAACCTAATAAGAACAAATGCTGTTGACCGCATGATTCTAGGTGGCGTAGTTTTTTTATTATAATTCAATGACACGTTTTCTGGGACACCCTGTATATTATATGCTGATTTATTCGTAGGACTCCATGTGTGTGTCATTCAAAACTGAATGCAAATAAAGCTTATAATTTACAACAAAAACTGCATTCGTGTAATGTGTGATGATATTATGCCGCATAACGTTTTTTTTTTAAAGACCAGCATTCTCTGTTCATTTCAGGTAATGCATGACTGCAGGAATGACAGCGTCGCCCTCGCCCAGCAATTCGGAATTCAGCTGAGGAATGTGTTTGACACACAGGTGACACTTATTAATAGCAACCATAATTGTCGTTATCTTCAACTGAAACGAGTGTGGCTACATCGATAACATATTGCACAGGCGGCTCACGCTGTGCTCCAGCAGCAAGACGCTGGCAGGCCGGTGCATAAAGTGAAGAACGTGTCCCTGAACACACTGTGTGCCCTCTACGGTGGACCGCAGAACCCTCGGAAGGAACAGATGAAAAGCCTGTACCGCAGGGATCAAAAGTTCTGGAGCAGACGGCCACTCACAGAGGACATGGTCTTCCATGCAGCATTCGATGTTCACTGCCTTTTGCCCATCGTGTATGATGCACTAAAAGGGTCAGTTGTTGCTGTGTTTTGACTGCTCAGGACTCAAAACCACCTGGGAGTAATTGTACAACTTCACAATGTTAAAAAATGGAATGCATGGAAATGACGTATCCACAACAGTGTCTTGTCCTCTATGAATTGTGCATGTTAGCAAAGATTGCACAGTCCACATAGTTTAGTCAGGGTGTCTACCAACCTGGAAAACCTGGAAAACAGGGAATTGTCAGGGAATTTTGATGTGACTGGAAAAGTCGGGGGATTGTCAGGGAATTTGGCCAAAAAGCAGCTGAAGTCAGGGAAAATTGCAGACAAGTGCCATGATGATGCGCAGCGAATCGCGAGTGGTGACCGGTGGTTGAGCGGCAATGCCGCAGCAATCTCACCGCGAGTAGCAGTTCGCCAGTACGACAAGCTCTGAGGCAGAAAAGTGGGATAGCCTCACTAATACTTAATAAATGGTCTGTTTTATGAGGGATCTGCATCAAAACACAGGAGCAGGCACCAAGTTCCCTTTTGTTTTTGTAAGGGAATTTGCTTGAAATAGTCAGGGAAAACCTGGAAAAGTCAGGGAATTTGAAGGCTGCAATTTGGTAGACACCCTGTAAATTAATTCCCGTTAAAAACAATAAAATACCCGAGTGCAGGGGACAAAAGAAGAGACGATCACAAAGAGCACTGACTGACAAACTAAGTTTGTTGACAGACTGTCCGTTGACAAACTGGCGTTCCAAAGTTTAATTTCCGCCAGATTTCGATCTTTCACTTACGTCTTAATAATCTACCAACTCTTATCAGGTCATTGTATTTCGAATGTAAGCTATTTTGTGGGACAGTAAAATGCAGGGAGCACATTCTGAAATTTTAACACAAATGAGCTATAGATTTTATGTCTTTCAATACATGAATATCCTTAGAGAGCCGGCTGAGAATGTCTTACATTGTTTTTCAGGGCAATCCAGCCAGAGTCTGTGTATCTCCTTCAAGAATTATGTGAAGAGCAGGTACAGGCACACATAATTCCTGATGAAGTGAAGGGACGCAAAAAGCAACGAAAGATAGACCACGAAGTGGCTGACTTGCGGTCCAGACTTACTGCGTCAACTGCGCGACAGGTGGTGCTCAGCAACAGAGAAATTCGTCTGCTCAGGTACACTGTTTTGCTATTGCTCCGTAAATTGCTTGCCATTCCTGGCCGAATATGCGTAGGCACCAAAACTGCAAAATTTTATCGGCCGAAATAGCGTGGTCAACGTGTGTGCGCACGTTCTTCAAGGGGCACTGAAGTGCAAAAACTTCTCTTCGTGAAATGAACGATTCTATTAAAGAAAATTGCAGTTTGTATCTTCAGATCAGATTACATGTGAAGTGATGTCATGTCAACTGACGTAAGACACAACATGTAGAACGTATGGGGGATGAGAGAGAGCATGGTTAAGAGGGGTAATAAAACTTTAGTTCCAAGTCAGTGCCAGTGTTCCTTGCAATGGAACCCTCAGCACGTATAAATACCAGCTCTTCCAGTTCTTAGCGATTATGTAGCATACGATGAAAGATGAAAGTCACTGAAAAGGTTAACCAGCTGTAGGTCTCGAACCCACATTCTCTGGATGGTTTGAGGCTTTGTATGAATTTGTCCTTTCTATGTCGTTCCAGCCTCAGAGCATCAGTTCTCTCATGTAGCATACATTTCTCTGCAGGTACTGTTGGTGTGTATGACCAATACAAAAACTAGTACTTTTGAAAGAGGTAACATTTCCTCCGTTTGAGGAACACACAATATGAAGAGGACAACACAAGATTCAGTTTCCTCTACAGCACACCACCTTGCTTGCACCATTCTAGTTCGCTCATCAATAGTACTTTTGACTGCCTTCAGGCTTGCCTGCTGGCTTGTCAGCAAACTTTGCTTTGTGCCGACCACTTCAATTGTTTGCCGAACAGAACTTACCCACGATATTATGCGAGCCAAGTTACTGCTTTAAATTTAAACATTATTCAACACAAATTTTTTTTGCAATATTGTTTGCAACAACTATGTCGCAATCCAGTTTTCATTTTGTTCCAGAATGTCACCTAAGTGTTACTCTGCTCCATGCAGGTACATGGACCTGACGGAGGAAGAATGTGCAAAGGTTGATGGAAACCCTAAAGTGGCGCGAAAGCTCGAACGGCTACGAAACCGTGCCAATGGCACAAACGGCATCGAAGGATCAAACTTCCACAACCAAGATGACGACCGAGAATCCGACGACGAATCGTCAGAGTCGGAGCTCTCCGACTCGGACCCTCCTCGCTCTGGGGAGTGGAGCTGCGACTCACTAGGGCCCGCCTCGCTCTCGCCATACCATTCTCTTCAAAGCGATTACGTTCGCAGCCCAGAGCCAGTCCTGACCAACGGTTACGCGCGATCCGACGGGTTCAGCTCCGACGGCGGATGCGAGGGTTCAGGTATCAGAAGGGAAAGAAAGATAATGGTGGACGCGAGCAGCCAGACACTCTCGACGGGAGACATCGTCATTACCAAGGTGTTCTTCGAAGAGAAGGAACACGGTGGTAAGATCATAGTTCAGTGAGATGTTCCCAAAAATCGAGGCTACGCTTTTAAGATAGTTCAAGCAGAGGTTGTTTCAAACCAGAGTTTGAGGGACATCTTGACTGCAGAAACTGGCAGCTACTGCGAGGTCATGTCTTGTGGCAGCAGATTTACGAGAGTTTTTAGCATTGCGAAAAAGGTAGCGTGAATTTTTGCTATTTTAGGCAAGTCCTGGAAGACTTCTTGGAGCGAGACCCAATGAAATTAACTCCAGCGTCGCCATCACGCGCTGAATGGTGTAACAAATACTAAGTGTTTCTTGCCCAGCCAGACTAGCTTCTAACATCACAGCTGACATTTCGGATCTCTGCGGGAATCCATGTAGCACCGTCGAACAATACGAAGTCGAGGGTAACTGCACCTTGCAACATCTTTTTATACTGTTAGATGCCAGTAGGCTCTATTCAGCGAAGAAATGTCAGTGGCCAAAGATGATCCATGCAGATGCGAACATAATGTACATGCATGTTTTTTCAGCCGTATGCACACTACTCGAGGGAGGAATTTTTGTCTCTGGATATGGAACCTCACGGGTGTTGATGGTGTCTTCACGATAGGCTGCGTTCTTTATTTGTGTTATTTTCATTGTTTATCCGTGCTATTTTTTTAGATGCCGTAATGTGTTTATCTGGAAGCATTTACAATGCGCAAGCGATGAATATTTAGACGCGGGCCATGTACATAACCAAGATGCCATTTCTAGAAATTAACACTTCAACAGTGTTGCATGGAATAGCTTTATGCAAATACTCTTAATGGTGCAAGAGAAACATACAATATTGCATTGTACAGATGGTGTCCTTGCCAACATAATTCTAAGAAATGGTGAAAAGTGATCACTGCACGCAGCCTCTTTTGGGCAGCAACTAGGATCTAGTCGAATCAGACGGTGATAAATGCCAGGATACGAAACAAATGTGTTGGCAGCTATAGGTGGTACAAAATTAAGGAATCCTTAGTACTGCTATCAGTGGGTGGCATGTCTCTGCATACCCATCTGTGCAGGACATTGTCATCATGACCTACTACTATAAATGGAGACAGACATATACCGCTTCACTATGATATTTGGCACTTTTGGGCAATACATGATTTTCCAAAACCACCACAGCATTGTGAACAACGATAAAGAGGGTTGCGCGCGGATAGCAAGCAGCAGAAAGTAGCCATGATGCGGATGTCATTTCCCCTCCTCAGTAATGTGACATAAAGTATCACGTTGGGCTCGTTGGGATTTGGAAATTTTTCAACAGAATTTTTAAATATTTCCAATTGTTCAATAATTTTGGAAAACAATTTCAATACAAAATTCTTCAAATTTTCAATAGAAGTGCTCAAAACACCACAAAACCACATTTATTGAAAATGTCAGTAATGATAGCTCTTCTAGTGGCCTCCACCGTAACGAACCTGTGACTTGCGTCTCCCATAGGTGATTGGCATGCATCTAGGTGTCTATCTATAGTAGTAGGTTGTGGTTTGTCATATGGATTGGCACATTCATTGTGGCCCACTTGTCCCAGTGCCTTAGTGAAGCATGGGCCTTGCTTGCCTTGAAGTACCCGTTTCAAGGCAGCAGTGCAAGGCCCGCGACAAGGTCGGTGTAGTTGAATGTGATGTGTGTGAATATGTGTATCCCTGGGTGCTTCTGTTTCTTTTTAGCAGCAAGTTTCACTCACAGGTGGAAGAGCGATTCTGTCATTGTACGCATCGTAACCGAGTATACTTGCAAAGCCTAACTCTCCGTTTTAAAACCAGGTTTTAAGACGAAAGATATATATTAATATTTAAACGCACCATCCGCAGAGTCTGCCCTGGCATGACTTCGGTTTTTATATAGGATGGGGTTTTACGTTTGTCTCCCATGTATTTTGCATGTGTTGTGGCTTTAAGTCGAACATGTAGCAGCTTTTGTTTTTTTTATTTATTTATTTTTGTTTCTTTTTTTACGTAAGTTTGAGTGAGCACTCCCCATAGGATGGTGCAGTTGCGTTTTTGGTCCTCACCAAGTGGCAGCTTTTGAGTGCTGCGTACAGGAAAACTTCCCTGTAGAATGCGCTACAGCGCCTCATCTTTCAGTCTTGGAAGTGGGAATATAGCTATCATTACATCTAGCAACTTGACATGTGCGCAAATCTGCCTTGTAGGACAGAACTTTTGCGTTTGCACAGCAAGTGCGTTATGGCATGATTTTTTTTTTCCTTACGCATCTTTGGGCTTCATTATTTTTCATCCAAAAGCACCATTTACTTTATATGCAGATTAGGGGATATAGAGTATACAGTAGTCTGCAAGAATATAATAATAAAAAGAGTTGCACTTAATCAGAGCATGACAGGCCCAGTGTCTGGTGCTCGAGATAAAGTGCGTTTTGCAATATTTTGCTAACACAAGCATTTTTGCGAGAATGTCCAATATGAAAGCATGGACACATAAAGGAACAGAGTCTAACTGACCTCATTGTTGTCGTGTGGCTTATTTTCGATACTTTATTTTGTAAAAAAATACATCCAAATGAAGTAATATCAAATATATTTATGTGAGGTCCCTTAGAGATAAAACTGCTAAACAGACATTAATAATATAAGGTGCATAGATTACTTTGTTAACCCTTGTGGCATCCTCTTCGGGATGGCACATGCGTGATTATCAAGGGCATTATTGAAAAAACGTGAGCCACGTTTGTGGGTTGGTCTGGGTGATCTTGTGGACGACAACCGGTGAAAATCCACGCTCCAACATCTTGGGTACAATGTTCAGCAGAATGTGGGAATAACCGTGGCCCCCATATTTCATCTGTAAGCAGGAAGAAAAGAAAAATGTGCATGTGGCATACATGTTATACTCGTTTTCGTTTACACAGCCCTTCAGTCAGCTAGAAATCATGCATGGTAACACATAAAGAAAAATATGGAATACAACCAACATGACTCACGATCTGGATGAAGAAAGGTTGTAGCCAACGGAAAGGGGCGTGGCAGACACTAGCAGTATGACAAGACATTTGTCTGACAAAAAAGCCCACAAAATAAAACAAACAAACACAAGCCACGTGACAATGTGCCTACACACTAACTCCGTACTCCTTCCAAATAGCTTGCCCAAAGTGGCAGAGATAATCTTTGACTTAATGGGCTATGTTATCGCAGTGCACTGCTGCAAATGTAAGCATGCAAATGTAAGCAAGTCTGATGGACTTGCTCTGCGTCATTATGGCTGAGGAATGCGGTCAAAAGAGGGACACAACTGCTTCATTTGCTACTACTCTGAAAATATGAACAAACTTTTTTGGAATCAAGATCAAAAGTCGGTGGGCTGCTTAAAGGGGCACTAAAATGCCACGATAGGTATGCACGCGCCTCTCCTGCTGTCTCATTGGATGGCGCCAATCTTTGCCTCCTGGGGATCCCATTCGTTGCTGCCAAAGACGGCTCTGTTTTCATTGCGTTTTTCTTCTAAACACTATCGCTGTGTGAACTAATTTTGTTTGCATGCTAGTAATTGAAACACTGACTTTCATTTGAGAGCAAGTTGTTTTTGCATTTTAGTGCCTCTTTAAACATCAACCTAGAAGTTGAGTCTCACCAGTCTGTGCTTGGTATGAATGTCGTGACCAACGACAATACGGTCTTCGTACCCCTGATCGACAAGGTACTTGAGGAGACGCAGACGCTGGGCATCACTCGGCATGTCGGAAGCCGGGCCTGGCTGGTAGTGAGATGTCTCTATTCCGAACAGATCGTGTTCACAGTAGCATCCCAACGACGCAAACTCTGCTAGTTCTGTTTCCTCTAGTAGAGTGCCTGTTGTAGGGGAAAAAAAAAAAAGTACGTACTAAGGTCTGCGCTTCATGTTGTACTTTTAGAACGCCAGAAGCAGTCGTGGCTTACGATCTAAATGAGACATGACTGTGTGGCCTGCACGACCCCCTGCTTCAGTAAAAATTCTGATGATTTCGAAGGGAGCCTTGGGGTTACGGCCAGGATGGATTATGACGGGGCAACCCGTGGCCTGCTGTGCGGCAGCCGCGGCTCGCAGCACTCTCTTTTCAAAATCTGTAATGTGTGGGCATTACTATGACATTTGGGTACAGAGGATGTGCGAGTTTAAATACGTACGGTCAACCCTCGATTTACGAATTCCCTCGTACTAGGGAGAGGTGGCAGAGAATAAGGGCTCAGAAGTCAACAGAATCCAGGAAGCCGACAACGACAGCTTTGCGCCATCTGTGATGTGAACACCGAAACAATTGAGGATATTGTCTTGTGGTGCCGCCAAATCTCCCCCGAAGCGGCGACAGACTCCCTCTCCGAAGCACTCGGTTTTGGGACCGACGAACACATAGACAGAATCAAAAAGAGACTAGAATTTTGGTGGAAGAATAGTGAGCAGATGGATCGCGTTAACTGTTATAAGTCTTATTAGAGCATGTATTAGTCTGGCTAGGACGCCTAGTACACACTACAAAGTCCACCCGATACAAAAGGGATAGCCTCCAGGATGATCATTATCATTGCTTTATGAATGGCACGTCCTAGGACAAGACACCTCCCCTTGTTTTCCCCCATCGGTTTATGAACCTCATTTTTGGGAAAGGCACCCTGAAGACCCCACTACTCTTTTTCCTCGATTCACGAACGGTGCAGGTACCATATTTTGCGGTGGTTAACGTGTGCATTATACGTTGAAAAACATGTTGCAAAAGGGCACTGTCCGTTATCTACTAGTGTGCATTATACATCAGAGTTCTTTTTTCCTGGAGAGTGCCGGGCAACCTGTAATGCAGCCCATATGGCAATGAGGGTTGACCTCTGGCAAAAAAGGACGCTCTGCTTCCCAGGTCTTGGATGGATAGCAACCTTTCTCTGCAACGCCATCTCCCTTGATTGAGGTTAACATGGCATCCGTGAGCCAGCCTAGGGTCAGGGACGGGTTCGAATGTGCCCGACACACAATAAACGACTCGTTGACTTTGTTGTAAAATTTTGTCGGGAAACGGTAGCCATTCATAAATCGAAGGTTTGCCGTGCATATGAAATGATGCTGCACATGCTGAGCTCCCCAGCAGCATGAGTGCCCACCTTGAAGAGGCCACGTACACCCCAGTTCGCCAATGATGCCGCAGCGTGCAGTAGTGCCGTCTGCTCCATCGATGATGTCGCTCACAAATTCCTGCGTGAGCTCTTCCACAGGTGTTGAGAGTATGTGACCTGAATAGTTGGCCGTCACATAGTAGCCTGCAAATCTCTATTGCTTTAGTCTCGAGAGCGATACTGTCGAAAATAAAGAGAAAAAAAAGAATCCTCCGCTTCTTGCCTGACCTGTCCCTGCAACAACGTGCACCCCAGTCTCAGTCGAGATCTTGCGAAAGAAAGGTATGTCGCGTCCCATCCCACGACACGAATTTTCTACAATGGTGCCTCCTCCGTTCTGCTTGAAGAACTTCATCTCTTCGATCACTGCTGCTTTCGTGTTTTCGTCCGAAAATATCAAGTTATCGACGTGGCTGTACCTGAAACATTCGGCGTAAGACATCAGTTTTCAGCAATTTCTATTGCTATAAGCGGGTTCCTTACGGAAACTGACGTATCCACCACATGTTTTCTAGTACGATGGGACTCGTTTTCATGTAAGCATGGTGATGTGCGTGCGTTACAGTAAATACTCGATCGTCCAGTGTGTGCGAAAGATGTTCGTGGGTAAGTACCGATCCGAGTGCATCGGGGTCGATCGGGCCATGAACTGTAAGTATTGCGGAAAAAGTCAAAATTTAAAACGTAATGTTGAAAGCACTGAAGCATGCATGCAGCTCAATTACAGAGTTTCTCACCCGTTTCCACTTTTCCTCTCATCGTCAATGTTCTTCGTTAGAGTGCGCAGTTCTTAATGTACTTCGCGTATCGCTGTATAGGTATAGCTTTGTGGCTGTTTGGATTCTGATATTGTTTGGCCATAAAGATACGGTGCTATCATGTCAGTGACCCGAGTATAGAGCCTCAGCAGAGACGCGATCGTTTCTCGTCAAAATTTTGGGATAGGATAGCGACTGCCTCTGTCACTGAAAAACTTGCCATGAAAGCTTGCCAAGTTGCCATGCGTTCATTTATTTACACCGTACGCGCGCCAGCGTCGTGTTACGCTGACACGCTGACCAACCAACCAACCAAAGACGCGGAGGCGTGGTAAACACGTGACATCGGCGCGGTCACAGCGCCCCTGTGGTGGTTAAAAAAACCGTTTAAAAGCAGACGACATCGATACGGACCTTCGTATTTTTGAGCAGGAGCTTCGAAGGTCATGCTGTGTAGGCTATTGTCTTTGTGTTTTAAATTATTGTAGCTGTCAGCTTTGCCAGATGCTGCTGCTGCTAGACTTGCCAGCTGAACTTCTGCCGGTGAAAATAAATCAATCATGCAATTGTATATGGAATCTTGGTGTTAACTATACAGTTCTACGGGGCACTCATGCAGCCTCACATGTTTGAGTTCACCATGCCTTCCATGTCTAGATGGGCATGTTCTGTACTTGTCCCCAATGCATTACTTGCAAATCTTTCCGCTACATATAAATTCTGGCATCATACACATCACTGTTTTCACAGGAAAACGAGACACTGGACGTAAAAAGCAGCGTATAAGTACAGAATACAGCTTTAATGAATGCCCTGTACATGGAAATATAAATTACTACACGAACTTGGTGCACAAAAAGATGGTTCCACGCTTAGCAGCTGTGCTGTGTAAGCAGTCGAAGTGTGGGATGTCTGTACAAGTCCTCTGTAGCGCGAATTCTTTCCGAAATAGGCAGCAGCACACTGTCACAACTCCTCCCGCACATGCACTTTCTTGAGCTCTTCTATTCTCTTTACGTAGTCGCTCTTCTCCACGCAGCCTTCGCACCTCTCGTCCCAAGAGTTGAGGATCTTCTTGAGGTCCTTCACCTTCAGTTTCTTAAGGTCCACAGTCTTCAGGTCTATTACCTTCTCTGTAAGAGGGTGTCAGGACAGCTTAGTGGACGTTTGTCCCAGTTATCTTATGTTCATATCAGTGTTAGGGGTAACTCACTGCTGTGAATGGTACTGAACCAGGCTTGCTGGTAAGACATTCTAAAAGTGGTAAAACAGGTGGTTTCCTGTCTAGTCTACGTCGTATGCACTGAGTGTTTTGCCGCTTTTTGGAATCGCTACTATACTTTACTATACTTTCTATGCTGTGTGTTGTGTTGTCCTTTTATTTGTTTCCCGGCACAGGGGTTTTTACAGCTTTTAAAGTATGAAATACCGAACAGCCCAATTTTTAACCATTTTCGCTACTATAACCAGGCTACTTTTTGGTAACTTTTAACTTAGCTTGTTACTTTCAAGTTACATTAACTCAGAGGGATTTGTTTCCCTTTGGTAACTTATCAAAGTAACTTGAGGTAAGTTCCAAGTTCCTTTTGTTCAACTGTGGTGCACAAGGAATGCTAGCTGAGACCTCCCTCTCTTATGTGAGGGACAACATGCTAAGCATGTCAGACCCTGCTGTCATATGGTGAATGCTACAAACTCTGTTTGGACCATGTATTAGGAGACTCTGGTGACATTCATCATAGTGACGAGTAGTGTATTTATAATGGCAGAATGCAGTGTGTAGCTAAACTAAATGCTACATAAAAAAATTTATGAAGGCATCGAAATTGTCAAACGCCGTCCAAAGGAAACACATCAAGGTACTGTTGGGGACATGGTTAGATAAAATTGCCTGTCAGTACTTCGCCGTCCCATATTACCTCTGTTGCGCTTGAAAGAGTTGTGCCAATATTGTATTTGAAGGCAGACCATGTGCTGCACATGTTTATTACTCAAAAGAAATAGTCTTGTAACACCTGGAGATTTGAGAGTAGATAAACCGTGTCCCTACAGTACAACTTCTTTCATCATAACGAAGACTAGTACGATGTTAATGTATCAAAACTATTCAGAAATGTTTTGCACCACCCATTGTGACATTAAGACCTAAAAATGCAATTTATGTAGCAAGTAAACTGAAACTAACCCGTTACTTTTACAAAGTAACTTGGAAACTTTAAGATCATTTTTATAACTATAGTAACTTCGCTATTTTTTTTACGCAGTAACTTAACTTGTAACTAGTTGCTTTCGTCGAGTAGCTTCATCTCTGGTTCATATAGCACATGGACATATAGATTCACACAGGTGATTTTTTTTTATCCTTGCCTATTTGTTGGGCACTATTCCAGCACCAAAGTGCTATGAGTAAAAACTTGTAGCCAAAGAGAGGGCGGGACACAACGGTAGAAACACACAACAGCGGGAACTGCAGACTCTCAACTAAAGGATTTATTAACAGTACGTCAGTTAAAAAGGCGCATGACACTTTCGGCTGCAAGTTTTTACTCATGGCGATGTACCAACTACCCCAAATTTCTACCTTGGTGGACCATAGTGCTACTGGATGCCTGGATTACTAGCATTTCACAATTTTTATCTGACTTTGAGTGTGATGACTCTGTGAACTTACCGTATTTCAGGTCGCAAATCTGGCTGTCCTTTTTCATGAGCCTCTCGCATACCTTGAGAGGAGGCATCGTCCAGCTCAGAGGTTGACACAGTTCAGATACAATCTTCGTCGCCGACTCTTCTAAGCCACCAACGTAGTAACACTACAAAGACACCAAAATTTTAAGTATGCGATTGATCAATTGTAATCTTGCATCGATAGTGGTGTACTCACAAATCTGTTTTCGGGCCCCTTTAACGTTTTACAAAGTTCTGGAAACTTCGCTTCGATGGACTGTTGGTTTGTTTTTTCTTCCGGCTCCAAGGCATTAAGTAATTTGTTGATTACACCGACACAAACTAGAAATGTCAAAACGACGACATTAAGCATGTGCTCGCGTAGGTGCCTCAGCAAAACAGCTGTCATATCCTTGTAGTAATCGTAACTTACCTTCACAGTCACCTTCTTTTAAAGCCGCGAGGACAGATTGAAGACACAATGTGCTGAGGATCAGCAGCGAAACATGAACAGTGGATGACAGCATTTTGCTATTACTACACGTTAATGACGTCGGTAGCGAACTTTCGTGAACGAATGCGACAACAGACAAAATACGGGGTTGCCCAAACTCGAGACAGTGGCTTACTGAAGTAGACTTACAAAAACCCAATGTGAAACTAAATGAATGACCGACACGTCAGATTACACATCTGAAGAGTTCAAGATCGTCTGCCGGTAAGCCCATCTGGCCGCGTGTGATTGGACGAAATTTTTGGTTCTGGTTGCGATATTGCGAACAACAATACCGCAAAAGAATTTTGAAATTTTTGTTTTAGGTAATTTGTAGCACTACCACAGATTATATTTTTGTTATTTCTATCGCTGAAAAAAAAAAAAAAAGTTTCTTCCCCCCATATATATTCGCTGCCGCATCAAAATCAGAAGCATGGCGGCTGCGTTCGGTCTGTATTTTGGAAATACCAACCTCTGCCTGGCAATTCATAAGGTAAAACACGGTTTTTCGATTATGAGGGTATTGAATTACGAATACCAGTGACGTACTGTGCAACTTTTCATTCATTGTTCTATGCTTGCCTTCGAAAAACGGCGATGTTCGCTCGCCGAGTTCGTGCCGGTTTGCGTTACGGCCATGAGGCAAAGGCTCCATGAAGATGTCATTTTAGTCGTACATCGCGATGTCAGCTGTGTAACTGGGCTCTGTAACGTTGTACAAAGATGGGAAGGCCGACTGACATTTTTATCTCTACGCTGGATACTCCGGATAATGGGAGAAGTAGAAAGATACGTAGAATGCCGCTGTGCGTATGTGACAACGTTGTAATACGTCAAATACTCGTGGCAAAATGACGTTTTTCGTTGTTCCTTTTGAACCATGTCTAGATTAGGTCCGCCACTCGATTTGAACCTTGAAATCTACATACCTGAATGTAATTATGTAATAGGCATCATAATTTATTCTGCAAGGTCAGTACGTATTGCTTCAAATTCTGTTGCAGGATGACAAGACCGAGGTAGTTGCTAATGATTCTGGGGACAGAGTTACTCCAGCCGTGGTAGCTTTTTCCAATGGAGAAAAGGTATGTTTGCAGTGAAAGATCTTCTGCCATTGTAGTTCTGTGTTTTTGAAATGCCTTGACTCATTGCTTTCTCTTGCTTCTAGTCTGTAGGTTTGGCAGCGAAGAGCGAAATCCTTCGCAACCCTACTGGGACCATATGCCAGATCAAGTCTGTCCTCGGTGCTTCGGAAGATGATGTGAAACGATTAGCAGAACAGAGCGCATGCAAGGTGTGTATGACATCTAAAGTTAAGTTAGTTTTCGTAACCCTGTGACATACCTATGAGCTAGAGAACGAAAGAAAGCCGTGCTGGCATGAATGTCTGATGGGCGTTATAGAAAAAAAAAAAAAAAAGACACAGGCATGTTTCCTCTCTTGTGCCATTTTTCCGTTTGCCTACCATATCGAACGATATGCATGTGCAGAGTATTCAGGGTGTTAGGCTTTTCGTTAAAAAAAGCTATGAGAGCAGTACAGGTCCAGTTTTTGCAGGCCAATTATACGGCCTGGCGGACGCCCTCTCGAAGGAAGCACGACGACATCAGAGTGATGTCACTCCCTAGCGGGAGGAGTGAGAGGGTGAAAGAGAGACGCCCACCTGCACGGCTGTGGTAACCCCTCTTCTCAAAGCTGTGCTCGTCTCAAGGCCGTGCTCACATTGGTGGTGTAGCAAATGATGTTTTTCTTCTGGAGTTGCGCAGTTATGAAGTGAAGCACTAAACTGTGCATGTCGTCTGACGATATCCTGCAGAGAAGAAGTGACTCGAAGTTGATGAAAGTCCTGTCTTGACATAATGCAACTTTTATGCGAATGATTTGTTGCCTAATGTATCCCGCTTTTGCTTGACATACTGCAGATGGTCTGTGAGGGCAGGCGTGTTCGATTCGAAGTGTCCTCTGGAGAAAATGGCCGGCAAGTGCATTATTCTGAAGATCTACTGCGTTACCTTTTCCAGAAAATGTTTGGTACGCACTTGTTATTATAGAACTGCTTTCACCACATTATGGAGCAAGCAACATGAACACTTTGCATGCCTTTGATTGTGTGCAGAGGTTGCCAGCAGCCGAAGCGACAGCAACGAGGCGTTTCCAGTTGTGGTTGCAGTCCCGCCATCGTTCACAGAGGAACAGCACAAAATGGTTAGGTGAGCAAAAGCAAGAAATAATTTGAATAAAGTATGGATCGATACAAAAAGCGTGCTTTAACGTGCTTCGTACTTTCAGGTTAATAGCAACTAAAGTGGGGTTCAAAGTTCATCGACTTATAAATGAACCCACGGCTGCCGTTCTGGCTTACCATGTGGGATCGAAGCCTTCCACTACACCCTGGTGAGAGAAAGTTACAGTAAAATGGCATAATTTATTAAAACGTACAATACGTATTTGTCCGTAACTAGTGTAGGGGGAACTGTTCTAGGAAATCAAGCATAGCAGGAGCTATGGTAGATGTGACATCCCTAGTGTTATTACTGCAATAGTTGGAGGCACATGGCAACAGCAGAGAGCCTTAGTTGCAGCGTACACAAGGAAGTAGCATGTTCACACTGTGCACATGCTATACGCAAAGTCACATTCTGCACATGCCGAGTGTGCACTCTCTATTTTCTCGCATGCGCAGAGCAATTGCGTACGCGGTACTAGAGCTCTCTACTCTCACACGGTAGGCCGAGGATGTAGGCGTGATACTTACTGCGACTTGACACAACAAAAATTTCGACTTCACATTGAAATGTCATAACGTTTGCAATGAAAACATTTTAAACGATATAAGAGTCAGGTGTTGCGAGAGAGAAGACAAAATGCGAGACATGCTCTGGGGTGAGTGTGGCAAAGCTGCGACGTGTGACATCACCATTAGCGCACACAGACGGCACTGATATGTTCTCCATAGTGGATGTGTCCCTGACATTGCCTTGCCTTCTTATTTTTCATTGTTTTCGCTCGTAAGTGTCGGAGCTACACAGCCTGTTCTTATTTGCAGCCGCTACTTAGTCTACAGAATGGGAGGGTCGACAACGGACGCTACACTAGTAACAGTTCTCGGTGGTGCATACACTCTTGATGCTCACGTGAGAAGATCGGACCTTGGGGGAAAATTGATCACAAAAGAATTAGCCGAGCATTGTGCTACGGAGTTTCAGAGGTATGCTGCATGTGTCCTAATATCCTTTCATTTGTACGGTTGAGCCCGTTTATTATGACCTTCACAGCAACAGTAAGTTCGATATTGGGATCTAATTGCTGGTTCATGTCGACATAGAAACACATGTAAGCAAAACAGTGAACAGTGATCGATTAACACATTTGTCAATCACAAAAGATTCATAGCCTCATGTCACCTCAGCAGAATGTGGCACAAACCTGCTTTAAACGATTAAAGTAAAGTGATACCTTCATTCTTCTAACAAACTGGCTGTCATGATCGTCTGCCATCTCACTCCAAAAATAGGGCAACAGACCGTGGTCTGGCTCCCCCGAAGTGTTTGGCGAAAAATGTATGTGTGGGGGGGACTCTGTTTATAGAGGTCATTGTACAAGTGATCCGGAGTCTTGGGCTTGCGGTCGTTGGAACCATTAACTCAGACTGACTTCGGCCGACCGTGGGATT
Source organism: Ornithodoros turicata (assembly GCF_037126465.1). Classification (NCBI taxonomy): domain Eukaryota; kingdom Metazoa; phylum Arthropoda; class Arachnida; order Ixodida; family Argasidae; genus Ornithodoros; species Ornithodoros turicata. The sequence continues at coordinate 13,059,904 of NC_088206.1, read as the reverse complement.
GTTTAAGGGAAAAGCACGTTGTGCCTGTGTGTATCGTATATCTTCCCGAGGTGTGTAACGGGAAACGTATCTTCGCGCACTATGTCTTCCTCCCCTCGAGGAACATAATAAGAGGCCTATAGACGCTAAGGCGCCACACATAGAACAAGTGTCAAAACAAAGAGGGAGAAAGAAAAGGAAAAAAAAAACCTCTGGGTGCGTAGGGGGATTAAGAGGGTAGTTGGCAAGGTGTGGCCGCGAGGTGAGGACGGCTGAGGCCGTGGTGCCGACTCCGGACTTTGTGTGTGAGAACTCTGCGATGCGATGGACTGAGTGAGAACATCGCAAGGGAGCCGTGTGCAGTTGTGGACTTTCCAGACATCAAAGAAACCACCAGCGCAAGAGTGTCGTGACCCATCATCGTCGAGCATTCCACTAGACGCACCCAGCACCCGCCTTCGCAGGAGTCCGACAGATATGTACCACACCAGTACTGTTGCACTGATATCGTTGTTAGCATTTGTTGTATCTCTCAGTAAAATGTTGCAAATGTCGACTCTTTGCTAGCCTCCCAATTTCCTTCTTGCCGAGGTCCAAATTACCTGCACGATGTGGCGTCACTGCCCGGGAAACTTAAACTAAGAGCGGAGTGGTCTGTCCCTAATAGGCCATCCCCTCGGAGTTGGTGATGAACCCGACCACATTTCGTGACACTGGCATGTTCTGGGGCATTCTTGTGATTCACGGTAGAAAGTTCATGTGAACCGGTGTATAACAATACCATATAACAATTCGGCATCCTTGTCTACGTCATTATGAATGGGCTCAACTGTGTAAGCATATGTTTCATATATCTTGAAAATGCTCCAGTGGGCTGTGGGTCAGACCGATTTCTCTCCAGGCAAATGCGAGCGGACATGCGGGAAAGCCGACGGGGCATGGCCAAACTGTTGTCTGCGGCAGAGACAGCAAAACACGTTCTCTCCACCTTAGAAACAGCTCAGTGCTTCGCAGAGTCTGTGTACGAAGGACTCGACCTCAGCGTGAATGTTAGCAGGTAGGATCACGTAGTGTTGCATAGATATATTGACGTGGGGTGCTAATGCTGCATTGCATCTTCAGAGCAAGGTTTGAATCCCTGTTGGGGCCCATCATATCCCGCTGTAAAGAACCACTGCAGGAAATACTTACAAATGCTTCGTTAACACCAAAGGACATCCATAAGGTAAAGACACGCAGCCATTATATATAAGATAAGCAGCACAACACGAGTATTTGTGGTGCTTTTCAGGTTGTGCTGTGTGGTGGTTCCTGCAAAGTACAGAAGCTGAGGAGAGCATTGGCTGCATACTTTCCAGAGGCAGATATCTTAGATTCCAAGTCACCCGACGAGGTTGTTGCGCTCGGCGCAGCTGCTCAGGTAGATCAGCGCTCTGTTTACTGCCGATTGTCTCGTTCTGTATGTGGGACATATTTCACGTCGTTTTTCTTGCACGCAGGCAGCTCTCTTGTGTGACCGAGACAACCAGCAGGACATTCCTGTCAGTCGTAGTGCACCTTGCCTCTCTAAAGGAATCTACATCAAGGTGGGTCCTTCAAATGCCACTATCTTTTTTTATTTTTATTTTTTATTGTAATGTGGCCTCTCTCCAAAACTTGAAACACAGCATATAAATTTTCGAGAGACATCACAAAAGTCCATAGACTTTTCGTTTGGCATCTACACGAAATGCACTCTCTAATACGAGTCTAATCTTGACGTCACTCAGCAATTCCAGACCGTCCCTCTAAGAGCGGGCCTCTCAGGGACCTTTGACCGAGGGCTGTTCAGCGCATAAACCGTATGTACGCTTCTTCCTTGCAGCCATCCACCAATGGCTCTCTAACCTTGGTTATTCCACCTGGAACCGCCGTTCCAACGAGATGGCAGTGTACAGTACGACCCAGCGAGAAACAGAGCTCAGTCTGCCTACAGGTGTATGAAAAGGGGGATCACTCTGGAGGAGACGACAGCGCAACGCTTCTCGCAAAAGTGAGTACGTCTTGTCATATGGTTGCCGACTGACATTTCAGGTTCCAAAAATTTGGCCTTTCCAATTTTCCATTGTGGCAATTTTCCATTGTTCTCGTGCAGTGAAGCAAATGCGCATGGACAGTTTCTTTGAGACCAATTTGAGTGTTCCGAGTATAGATCAAATATTTGAATAAAGACCTTAGAGGCAAGCTGCATTTTCGCCATTGAATGAAAATTCGGACTTCCCGACAATTTGCACGTGCTCTATGGCTCCTAGAAGTCCGAAAATCAGTCTGTGACTATGGTCATGTTAGTGTATTGTTGTTACTTATTATAAGCACAGTTGATGAAATGTGAAACTGACTCTACATATAACACTACTGCTCATTTCCAAATGAAACTTCCACGTGAAAGCTATCTAGTGAAAAGTACATGACTCGGCACTTCGCAAACTGTGGCCCACGGAAACCTAGGGTTCCCCCCGAGAGCATTCAGAGGGGTCTGTGCTGATTCGAGGACCCTCGTTAGAGAAGCGTCACTGCCGAGCATCCAATATAGAAAACGTGATCTGGACATCTGGTGAGGCCCACTGAGCGTGTTTCGGAAGGTGAAACAGCACCACGCGATGCTGGCTTGCAGCTCCCGATGAAACTCCCCGTTCATCATCTCTTGTTGTTGTTCGTTGCAACTCCGACGTCCTTCAACTGACCCTAGCGTCAACTATAAATTCGAGGCCTCCGAAAAAAAAAAAAAAAAAGTTAAGGTAGGGGGGAGGTTTCTTTCGTGATGCAAAATGTAGTGACCATAGTGACCGTTCTTTTTCCTTGGTGTTGGGGGAAAAATTGCCCCCCAAAACCCCAATCTATTTCCAGTATCTTTTTCACTTACTGCTTTTTGCTCGTCACGACTTTGGAGTCTTTTAAGTGACAGTCCGGTCGAAAACATGGGTCTGGGAAACACCGTCTTATGGTTTCTAATACTCCTCACAACCACCATGCAAAATATTTCAGAAGAAATCGTATGGCGCGATTTATAATCAATTTTTTTCTATGCCGCAGTTGGTCCTGAGCAAAGGCCTCAGCGCGCTGTCGCGTGACGTACATAAGAGCAAAGCCGCATGCCTGTTGACGCGATAGTTGGTTGTTGCGTGCTAGCATTTGCCCATTATGATGATTTTGAGTAGCAATCACACGTTACGCAGACTAAACTCCAGAGTAGCGTCAATGTAAACACAGGTATCACGACGCAGCCTACGGTTCAGTACACTCGTAGAAAAAAACGCCTCTCTACATTCCCAGCAACTGCGCAGTCCTGCGCCCTGCTGTGTCCACTGGGGACGTCATGCTCACGTAACGGATGACGTACATAGAGGCTCCTTGGGGCAAGGAGTATGCGAGGGAGAAAAACGAAACCGGAAGTCTTCAGAGGACTAGTTTTTGTTCAGTGTCTCGAAAACCACGCCGTTTTGTGAGCTGAAACTTTCCACACAGCATGTAAGCCTCCGTGGCAGTTAAAAAAAAATCAACTTCCGGTCTTCCCAGACTGTCCCTTTAAGTGTTGCGTTTGTCTATTTATGTTTGTCTGTTTATCTATTTGTGTGTCGTAGCTACAGTTTAGACTGTAGTAGCTGATCCACAGTGCTCTCGAACTAATACTTCTACTGGAAACATTGCAGGTTGTAATGAAAGAGATCGAAGAGAATGCGCCACTGGTTGCCACCATTAGTGTACGGAGGTGAGTGACTCGGTTAATTTTTGTGCAGAGGTTGCCGCCAAAAGATTGATCTTTTATCGTCGTGTCTGCAGTGATGGCTCCGTACATATATCCTGCTCAGACAAGCAGAAAGGACACACAGAGTCAGTCACGCTGGAGCCCTTGACCGAAGAAAGTCCCGTTAGCTGACCTCAAGCAACTCGGTAACCCTAGAAGCGCAACAGTTGATTTTATGCCTTGCTTTTCAAACTTGAGTTATTAAAAAAATTACAATATTCAGATTTGATAAGAAAGGAGAAATCAGTGTCTTTGTGCCACATGTCACTGCATACACACATATGGGGGCAGTTTGAATTAAGCCAGTCAGATATATGGTTTCCTGCTGAAGTGTAGTGTGCCAATATGTGATAATTTGGGTGTACCATACGAGTAGTTACTCACATAACCTACGCAATAATATGTACTAAAAAAAAAAAACTGCACCAGAAGCTTGTGCTGTACTGGAAAAGGACTGTGCCAGGGAGTTCTGCAAGCCTCTTGCAAACCAGAACAGACAGCTTATAGTTGAGCCTGAAGTGGGTTTAACCAGATTCTTCTCCGAATTGAAGGTTGCCTCTTTAGGGTGCAACTCAATTTTTACCTGGCAGATTGCCCTCTATGAAGCGTCTACAGGAATGCACACTAATTTGTTTGGCAGCAAACACAGTTACATCACTGTTTGTTAGAGTAATAGAGCCCGATTTCTCCCCAAATTTAGCATACTGCAAAAAATATTGCCCAAAAACTGCAGGCTCTACTTACAATGAGAGCCTGAAGTTTTCTGGAAATATTTGTTTCTAAATTCGAAGGGTAAAAATCGGGTAAATAAACGTGCTCTAAATGCATGCGAATTCGGGTGAAAAAACGTCCAGTATGCTAAATTCGGGAAGAAATCAGGCTGAGTTACTCAAAGTAACTGTACTGGTTTCGTAGAAACTGTGACGTAACTGTATTTGCTGTCGGTATGTAAAGTTAGTGTGCATTCCTACAGATTTCTCGGTGGAGGCACTTTGCCGGGTAAAAATCTACCCTAAAGAGGCAACTTTCAATTTGGGTGCAAATTTGGGGAAGAATCGGGTTAAACCCTAAAACTTCAGGCTCTACTTATAATCCAAAGCTAAAACTTGTACACATTCATAGTTTACGTATAGAGCGGAGAGGGCTGAAAGTGGCAAAAGCAACAAGTCATCCTTTGGCATTTTCCATTGGCATCTACGTGACTACTGCGCTTTTAAAGTGCTAACACCTCGAAGCACAAAGGAGTCGACATGAGCACAGACATATTGGTAAGCGAACATGTATTTGATTAAATTCATTAAATCTGTGTCCTCAAGCGTCCGGGTCAAGCACAAGTCTTCCATGAGCACCTTTAGAATGGGTGATGTCATTGTGTGCCTGCTTTGCATCCCCCAACGGATACACCTTGTTCACAACCGGGTCCACCCAGCCTGCACGGGCCCCATCCACAATGGCTGCTGCACTCTGCGCCCACTGTCTCTGCACAGAATAGAAACTGCTAGCACTACATTTATGTGGCGCAAATTGGGGAAACACTCACGGGAGTTGAGGAAAAGAGGGACACGCCGGTTATGCTAGTCTCCAGCCCCATCAGATCCCTGGGGTTGATAGTGATGGTACCTCTGCTTCCGATCACCTGCGAGGAAAACACCCAAGATAACGCAGGTAGTACTGCCTCGAGGCAAGAGCCTCGGGTCATGAGCTGCAAATACCTATTCCACAATTTAGGCAGCTCCCAACCCGAAGCCCATGGTAAAACTTAATATAGCTTATACATGTATATTTTGATGTCTATTTTCACGACTTGAGAGATATGTGCGCACGAGAGACATTTATTCAAGAACATACGTGGAACAGCTAATATGAACATGGTTGGTTTCTTGGGTCTTTCATAGTACCATAAGCATATAGGTACAGCTCCGTTCAACCTTAATAACACTGGAAAAAAATGTGGTCTCGTTCCTGAGCGTGATTACAGCATCCCTTGGGGCCATAAGAAAATCTTAACTGAACAAAATTATTCTGTTAGTTTCTGAGGGAAGGATTCTGATCACTTAACATTACCCCAGTGCCCCCCAAGGGTGGCTGTTATCGTGCTGGGAAATGAGACCGAAGTTTTTCCAGTGTTGTTATTAAGGTTGACTAGGCTGTACTATGCACCTATTCATCATATACTAATTACTTTATGTTCCAGTTTGACAGTTTGTTTCAGTTCCCCCAGTAAATTTTAGTTCATTTCATTCAGCTTTATTTCATTATTTACAGGATCTCCCTTAACAGCCCTGCTTGTAAATCTGTGTACTGTAACTGCGAAAATGTTGATGAGTAAAGTTTAAATGAGTTTATCCACATCTTACAGTGCAGGACTGTAATAATTTGGGTCCTGCAGTACCATAAATTATTTTCGTTAACGTTCCTGTTTCAGGTATTCAGAGTCCAGTATTTGCTTCTGTTACCATTACTTATATTTGTGGTATAATACTGTTTCCCTTGCCGTTTTTGTTGCCTTTTCCTGCATGTACCTTATCGATGAGCCTTGGGTAGTGTACGTAGCATGCTGTCCAAGGCTGTCTAACCACCACCCTCAAACATATACTGAATCTGCCGCGGATGAGTACTCACCACAACCCGTCCCTCACGGCAGAGAAGGCCCAAGTCTTTGGCCAAGTTGACATTGGCGAGCATTTCGACCACCACGTTGACACCCTTGTTCTCTGTCCATTCCTGGCATGAAAGGCACGTAAATATGAACAACAGCACAATTCTAGCGGGTGAAGTCTACGTAGGCAGAAACTGACCATAATCTTTTTGAGGTAGTCCTTGTCCTTGTGGCACACGGCACAATCAGCCCCTAGCTTTTTGACAAGCTCAATGCCTTCCGGCGTGCCAGCCGTCCCGATTACTTTGGCATGCACGAGGGACTTCGCAATCTGGAGTGTTGCGATCCCCACGGAACCACTGGCTCCGTGGACGAGGACTGTTTCGCCCTCCTGTGCACCTGCCCTTTAAGAGAGTCAAATTTGAAGGGCAGCTGTGCAGAACAATGGAAATGAGAACATCTCACTTGAGAACCAGTGCTCTATAAGCTGTGAGGTAGGGAATACCAAGGGCTGCGCCCTGCTGGAATGTCAGCCGTTCAGGAAGAGGCCAGGTGTCACCAATATCTACCAGGCAGTACTGTGCGTAAGAGCCGTGGGTGTTTTCTCTGCACCTGTTTGAGAAGAAGACCCTGTCCCCTTTCTGCAACAGACACGTCAATACGTACCATGTATTCTCGCTGTTTAATTGCTTGTAAGTATTTCATGAAATAAGTAACGATGAGCACTTCATTCAGAACGTTGTGATTTTGCACCTTAAAATTGTGGACGGCTTCACCTACTGCCTCCACAATACCAGCACCATCTTTCCCGGGCGTGTATGGCAAAGGAGGAGTGTATCCAAAGGCACCTTCACGAATGTAAGTGTCCACCGGATTTATTCCTGCTGCCTTGACGTTTATCAGTACCTGCAGGATGTGAGCGATCCGGCATTTTTACAAATTGATATGCAATGTTACTGCCCTCGTTGTCTCACTGCCAACGTAATAAGTGGGGAGCGCATTCTTTACCTTTGTACCTGTTGCTTTGGGAACTGCTACATTTGAAGCCAATTGCAGGACGTTGGGTCCGCCGGCTTTATGCACCTGGATGGCACGCATCATATTGTTTCCCGCAGAAAATGGTTCATAAGGAACAATCACGAGTCGTTTAGGGCTGGCACCTTAGAGATTATCTTATCTTCCTCTTTTACTGTCTTTTATTGTTCTGCGCCAAATCCAAAACGAAACGAGGTGAAGCCCAGCTGTTATCTTCACAGTTGTTGCCAACATGCTACACGCAAGCTACACGTACCGGAAGTTTCACCAGTTTCACATTACTGTAATTTGTAGTTTCAGAATTTCAGTTCATTCTGAAGTTCGTGTTCTTTTGCTTATGTGAGAGCCAAAAATTTTACAGGTATTAGTTGTAAATGGCGGTCTTAGCACATCGTCTGCTGCTAAAAGCTGTCAACTCAACAGTTTTGGCGGCCACTTTGAGCGGGAAGCAGATGGGGGAACCGGTGCTCCCGTAAGCGCATGAGTGACAGATGCAGACGCGTTATTCTTAATACGAACCGGGTATTAACATTTGATATTGCACTTAAATTGTGTGTCACTAATCATTCTTGGAGCTACACTTCTGAGATTCACAGCTGTGTGTTGGCCAAGTGGACCCACGAGTCTTAAGAAAATTATTGTGAGTACTGCAACGCATAAACAAGCATCCCTGCATCACCGTACCGGACGAAAATTCAGTAGTAAAGCACGTCTGCGCTCTTGAAACAACTGGGCATGGATTTGTGTATTTAAGAGATAGAGGCGTCTGATGTTTTTCAGATGGATCCTACTCTTCTGCGACAGTATAAAGGGAATAAAGATCGCGTAACGAGCCTTCACTTCAGTCCACATGGAAATCAACTCGGTACGTAAGATGGATATACGTTAAACTTCAATGTAGTGGTCAATGTTTATGCAGTGTGCTTTGAAGTCTAAGTAGGGATACAGTATAAGCACCCCCCCCCCCCAGAAAAAAACTACCCTAAAAGCCAGCAGATGTAGGTGTGCCACATCCCCCCCCCCCCCCCCCCTCTATTTTGATCTTAGGATCAAAATATCAAAATTCTGCTCAGATCCCTGAGCATAAGCATGAGGCACAGTCGTGTGTAGGCAAGAGGGAACAGGTTACCCCCACACACAGACACACGAAACTCTTACCTTTAGCAGCTTATTTTGGAAGGAGAAGTCATGTCCCATCATGTTCGCTCCCATGTTCTCATGTAAACACTCCACCCTCTTTGTTGTGTTTGAAACAAGGGTGTCCAATATCCATAAAACATCCATAAGAATAATTTTTTATTTATTTATTTCGGTACACCTCAAGGGCCTGTGAGGGCGTTACATCATACAGTAACGAAACTACAGGAAAATGCAAGCAAGGCAAGGATACACAGAAAAAGAAGAACAAAAAAGAAAGACATCAAATGTTACGAGCACATTTATTTAATTAAGGTTCAACATGTTCAAAATCTTGATATTAAATATAATCCTCGAGAGTGTCTCTTGTATTCCAATAATCAAACATATATCTTGCAGCATCTGGCAGTGCAGACAAGTGTGTTATGGTTTGGCACCTCAACGAGGAGAAGAGAGCTTACAGGTTTCAAGGCCACACGGTATAATGAAGCTACACCTAGCCTGGGAATTCACCATACCTGACAATGTTTAAACGCTTCGTTCTTCCTAGGATATAGTCACAGATGTGAGGTTTGCACCGTCAGGCAATGTTATGGCTTCAGCATCTCGAGATATGACAGTTCGCCTCTGGGTGGTTAGCACGTAAGTTGAAATTTTTGTTAGTGACTTTGTGTAACAAAAGGTTTGCTAAAGTGCATCTCTAACGCAGCTACAATGAATAAAAAATATAGTTAAACAATTATGGAAATTATTAAATAAAAATATTATATAAATATATTATTAAAATATAATTAATTATTGCGCAGGAAGGGGGAGTCAAAATCATTTAGAGCCCACACAGCAGCTGTCCGAAGCCTCGACTTTTCACCAGATGGGCAACACTTGGCAACATCATCTGACGATAAAACTGTCAAGGTATGTGAAATAAATGATAAAATTGGGGCACACTGGCACTGTGCTATTCTAGCAAGGCTTTCCATGAAGCTGAATCCCCTACTCAAGAAATGAATGTTACATTCTTTTATTGCTTCATTTCCTCAAATAATTTCAGTGTTTTTCATGGCTACAAAATTTGTCCTGTTCCTCAGACACATACTATTTACTTGATGGAGATAAGACTTTTGTATTGCATGGTCTTTTTCTGTCTCTCTTTCTCGCTCTTATTTTTATTTTTTATTTTAATATTAATTTCTACACCCAGATTGAACTAACCCCCCCCCCCCCCCTTCCCCTTCCTCCATCCCCATGTTTAGCTCATGGGGGCTGTGGTTTGAGTGTGTTTTGAACAGAGATGCTTTGCAAATTTTGAGCGTTCTGGCAACAATGTGCACTGGCTAGGGAGTGGAATCCAACGAAATCCAATGGAAGTCATAGGCTAATGGATACTTCACGCGTCGTGGCCTGGATGATCCGCTTGTAACTCAGCGTAATGCCCCACGCCATGTGTGCGGTTGTTAATGGGAGTTACAAACGTGGTACAAAATTGCTCCTTTCCATCACATGCGCCGGCACATCCTGCGTTGTCGGCCACTACCTTGCTTAGCAAGAAAAGTCTCACTTGGGATGCGATGGGAGAGAGCTCTAACCAGCTACAGCATAAATAGCGGTCCGAGCGCGTTCTCCGTCGTGTGGTCCGGATCCCATGAGTTGCCCCCAGTAACGTTCTGTTGTCAGTAAATAGGAAACTATGATTCATAACTCTATGGGAGAATTTGACCCCTCATTTTGCTCTTTTTTTGTATTCGTGTTAGGTATGGTCAGTGCAAAGACAGCGCTTCATTTATTCCCTCACCCAGCACACAAACTGGGTGCACTCAATCAGGTACGTCCTTCCTTTTGCCATTTTTTCATTCCTTTTGAATCTCCCTTCCTTTCTTGCTGTTCCTTGTGCAGATATTCCCAAGACGGACGTCGATTAGTTAGCTGTGGAGATGACAAGTCCATCAAGGTATGGGATGCCACTTCAAAGCAGTGCATCTGCTCCTGTCCAGAGGTCGGCGGGTACGTGTGTCATTTGTTTGTTATTGTTGTACATTTGTTTGCAGAATGTTGCATGCATATGTTTGTCGTGTTGCATGCTACATGTATCATAGTTGCCAGAGCTCCTTTGCTGCATGTTTAAATGGCTTGTGCTTGTAGGTAAGTAGAAGATCATCCCTTCTCCCCCCATATTTTTATTTTATTTTATTTGTCTATTTATTTATTTTTTACTTTTTGTAGTTGATACTGACCGAACACGTTCTGACAGTGCTTAAATAATGTGGTCCGTTATGGGGCAAAAATGCTTCTGGCAATTTCCAGCGAATGTTTCAAGCTTCCATATTCATCAAAGCCCTCTGTCCAAAGGCAGATGCTGTACCTATGTCAAAAGAAGTTTAGTAGTATTTGGAAGTGATGTCTATTATAAGAATAAACAAGAACCAGTTCATCAATGAAAGATGGCTGACATTTAAGTAACTTTGGCTGGTCTCGAGTAATTGGCTGTTGGCACTGAAATGGCTGTAGAGGGACAACAGAGAGATACGTTGCAACAGAAAGTATCACACGCATACAGAAAACAAGGACTTGTGTCATTGCTAAGGTATCTGGTTCTCTATACTTCGGAAACAGAATGATGATAATTGGCACATTTACTGGAAGTAGCTGATAAATCTCCAGCAGCTACTGGAGTCACTGAATTTGATGTCATCTCACCAGTGCTGGTACTTCTGCAGAGTTCAGCTGGCCTAGGAAAGTCATCTAGTTTGATATTAGAACTGCACATTTGTCACCTTACTCAATGCTTGAGATCATTACAAATGTCTCATGTTTTGTGGAGTACCGAAAGTAACGTAATTTTTGTAGTGTGCTAGTTGTCTCAGCTTTACCTGTGCATTCAAAATTAACACATGCTAATTCGGTACATAGATTCATTCACTTACGCTTCCTAAATTACCCGTCCTTGCATGAATCGTACCAAGAGAGGTTTCTACTGAGTTTTCCTTTATGTGGTATGCAATAGGTGATCTGCGAATGGTTTATTATTGTTTGGGTACTTGTTATTGTTCGGACGAGATTCAGTGCCAGTGGCAAAAACACACTGGTCAATGATGAATAATGATATCAGGAAACAAGATCTTGTTTTCCCGCCGTTTACTGCCAAAAAATAATAAGCGGCATTGGGAGCAGCTCAGAAAAGCTCGGCGAAAATTATGAGTGTTTTCGTATCTTTGTTTGTTCACTCCGTTGTTGTTGCTTGTTTACTCTGCTTGTTTGTTTATTTATCGAGCATCACAAGTAAGCAAATGTGCCAAGTGCATCGCATGGAAAATCTGAGGAGTAAAAGGGGCTGACAGACTCTTTTTAGCGATTCCTCTCTTTCTGGGATATTTCTGTCGTCTGCGAGGTCCCCATCATCAAGTGCGTCCTGTAATAATATCAGGAGCGATCAGCCTCGATTTTTTAGTACGGTTTTTAATGCAATCGGGAATTAATGCATTTTGCCACGAAATATTCCGGTAGAAGTAAAGAAAGGTCTGTTCACGGGGCGGAAGCTCCGCCGCGTCTTGTGCAGCGCACATAGCAGACGACATGGCAGGTGGTGTCGTCTGCTATCCTTCGCACTTCTTTTGTCTGTCAGTCTGTCTAATTGCGTGTAGGCCGCCAGCAAAATGCCCGTGAATAAATTGCGGTGCTCGATCATGAACTGGAACATCATTTCATGTTATTTAAGCGTTGAGCGAGAAGCACGAGACTTCTCCATCGTCAACGCGTCGTCGTCTGCTTCCAAAACAAGGGGCATTCCACGTGATTCTCCTGCTGCTGCGCTATTAGTCGAGAGCGCGTAGTCTCGTTCCTAGACTTTACCTCTAATAGCCTAACACTCGATGAAAAACACGACACTCAACAAACAAAAGTCAACAAACGCGTCAAGTCAATCGCGTTCTACCGGTACTCCTCTATCGAGACCGTCGCTGGCGCTCGACAGCGGCTCCGAATAGGGCCCCTGGCCTACGACAGGAACTGTCGGAAGCTTCATGCACATCCAAGCTTCACTGTGCCCTAGGTAATGGTACCTGCCATGATCATGAAGTCTCTTTCGGATGACAAGACACGTACACTTTATTTCATTCACTGTGATCACTTTCCTTCGTGCGTTACTTAGGTTGAGCGCCATCTTGCGATCGTTCGTGTCCGGCGTTGGTAGCGCACCCGGCTCACTTTGGGACTTTTCTTCTGTGCTGTCTTGGGCGTGTAGAAGCGAAGCCCTGTGTACAGGGAACGCGCCAACACGTTCTTTGGCCCGCAAAGACCTGCAAAAGCGACTACATTGGAGCTGCATAGATAACAAAAAAAAAAAAAAAAAACGTCGGGAAACTAATTGAGCAAGCGGATGTTTTCGGAAGAACGTACCGAAGTAGTCGTCCGCTTGCACGTTTAGCAATGCGGCGCCGGCCAGAGTCTGGTTCCGGATGAAGGAGGCTTTGGCACGAAGGGAGTCAGAGTCGTCATACGTGACCCACTCGTTGCCCAGGAAAGCGTAAGGGCAGCCCGTGATGGCGTCGAACACGCGGGCCCAGTTGTGGCGGTAGACATTGTAGCAAATCTCGTAATAGGCCAGCTGACCCGCTGTCTTCGTGAATGGACCGGGTCGACCCTGCAGGAGTGGAACATGCCGATTATCGGACGTCAGTTTCAAAACGATGCAAACGTCGCCCATGTTTGTAATGGTACTATTTACGATCTGTGCTCGGAACACTGGAGCACGGTTGTATATGATTCCACCGATTCTCTCGCTCTCCACGTATATTTAATTATTTACCAAGCGCTCTGGCTGTTACTTTGGGATCGTGCAGGGGACTGGGGAGGAGGTGGTGTTCCTCTACATGAGTCCTGACCGGCGATGATGGAATGTCCCACGGTCGTGGCCTCACGCTAGGACGGTGCCGGTAGAACTGTCGTGCCAGCGCGTGGCAGCAGAGGCACCTCTTCATCATCTTCCACGGGCAGCCCACAGGACATTAATCTTAGCAGTGAACTTTTTTTTGCGGCGTATTACGCAGCAGATAACATGCGCTCTTGCGCAAGAATGGTGAACATAGCTGACATTGGACACACAACCATATTATATAGGTGTAACAGCAAACGTCACGAAAAAGATACGCCGCGTGCAAGGTTGAATGTGCCGAGTCCTAGATCATGTTTATTTTGTCGTCTCATTGTTGATTGTTTTTCGGTCTAGTTACAGAAGGGGTGCATAAACATCTATCCACAAACATCGGCATCGGAAAAGCATGCGCATCGTATGTATTTGGTACAGACGCCAAAGGGTTCATAATCAATAAGTGGAAATGTACGCCTGTTCTCTCCTCTTTATACATTTCGAATGCAGACGGTCTCTTACGTAATCGTGTCAAGAAAGCGCACATTCTTGCGTCAAAGCGTAGACGAGCACATTTTGAACGTCGGGGTCGTTTTACTCACAAGGAAGGGCAAACATTGAAGGGAGCTACTGCGCAGTTCATTACGACAACGACGATTATGCTTACGCTGCACAAATATTACTGAGGTTTCCGTTGTATAACGCGCGCGCGTTATGTGTCGTAATACGTGTGCGCTTTTTCCCGGAAGATATATACAGGGTGTTACCTGCGCCGGCATGCCGTGCTCGCCAATTACTCAATGCAGGCGGTACAATGTGCTGCCTACGTGTGAAACTCATAAGGGCATTCCATCACGGTAAATATCGAAGTGATTGAGCACCGTAACGCAAAGTTATAGCGCAAAACGTGAGGTTCCCGTAGTCAAAACAGCCAAGATGGCGCCTCTCAGTAAGCAGACGACATCCCCTTTTGGGTGTCGTCTGCCGAGTACGGCGGCATTTTTCGTTGCTCACGTTGCTTACTTCTGAGCAAAATACGACAGTTACACGAAAGCGAAATTAAAACTACAGTTCCATCCGGCTGGCAGGATATGCGAAACGTCGTCGTCTGGGGAGCAGCATGTCAAGTGCTCTTCTCAACGCCGCCATCTTGATTGTTTTGACTACGGGGATTGCATGTTTTGAGTTATAACTTCGTGCTGCGGCGCTCAATCACTTCGAAATTTACCAAGATTAAATGTCCTTATGAGCTCTATATGAAGATCGCACAATGTGCCACCTGTATTGAGTAATTGGCGAGTACAGCATGGCGGCACGGGTATACTTTTATAGGTAACTCCCTGTATATACAGGGAACCCTCGTTATTATGACCATGGTCGTTCCCGAAAATTTTGGTCATAATGCGGAATTGTCATATTAACGGGGGGGGGGAGGGGGATTTGCAGAGATTTCACTGCATTGTTCCCCAGGACTATAGTCGTAAAGCGTGTATGTCATGTTATCGGGGGTCATATTAACGAGGGTTCACTGTATATATATAGAGAGAGAGAGAGACAGTGAGGTAAAATGATTATCAAACGGCCACGAAGTTTTACAGAAGTTCAAAAAAAGACGCGGAAACAGATTTTAGGGAAGATACAAACACTAGTTTATTACATAGGGAGACGTTAAAAAGTAAAATGGGCAAGGGGTCGACGTTTCGACAGTGGCACTGTCTTCGTCAGGACAAAAAAGTCCTGACGAAGACTGCCACTGTCGAAACGTCGACCCCTTGCCCATTTTACTTTTTAATGTCTCCCTATGTAATAAACTAGTGTTTGTGTCTTCCCTAAAATCTGTTTCCGCGTCTTTTTTTGAACTTCTATATCGGTGTACCAGGTGTATATCGCTCGCTGAGTGACCCCTGGTTTGCCAATTGGGAACGATGCGCAGCTACCCAGGGCCGACGAGCCGCAAACACGGCGAAACACGTGTCCTCTGGTGCTGCCGCATCGTTCCATGAGTATCTATATATATATATATATATATTTCTCTTCATATAGGAAGATTTCCTGTCGAATGATAAGAAAAGTAGATGGTGCGATAGGTACTATGTGCTACAGGTTGCTATGCAAGCTACCCGTTATCCACGGAATGCGCCACAAATGTTCCTTACGAGTCGGAAAATACGGTACGTGGTAGCATTGGCTCTAATCTTTAATTTTTTTTTTTTTTTGTATTTCATTTTTCCTTTCTGCCCTGACGGCGATTAATGAAATATCAATGGGGAACGCATTGAGAAGGCACCAAGATATCCAGAACACTGTACTGTTCTCAGCGAGCCATCGTCAGATTCGTGATTCGCAATTGTGCTCGATGTTTGCAGAATATGTGACGCACAGACAAGATGCGACACACCGAATCACGCATACATATATATCGGCACTATTTGAACTCTCTGTCACTCCCCTGTATTATTATTGTTGTTATTATTATTATTATTATTTATGCAGTCTGTCGGATGCAGTGAGATATTCGTTCCAAATTCAGTCTGGTAGTTCTGCTCGTCGTGTGCCAAAATTCGATGCATGAAATCTAGCTTACGGTAAACCGTGACCACAGAAAACATGTAGTCAACAGATTCACCGTATAGCACATTCCTCATTGCCTACGGCTTACAATGCGGAGCAGGAGAAATCTCTCAAATTTACTATCACATACTGGAGTGATATGGAAGTAGTCTATGCTCGAAGAGGATGTTCCCTGAAAACTGGCGCATTCGATAGCCTCGCGTCATGCAAAGCGTGTTTGCAGTACTATAGTACTGTTGATATCGTAGTAGTTGAGCCACTGTAAATCTGGGATTAGAATGTGACGGAGCTGTACGAAGTACCTCGTCATTTCGCAGCAGGCGACTCCCCAATCTTATACCTGGAATGTTACACCATGCCCTGCCGACAACTGTGCTCCTGCCCGGTTCTAACACCCCTGTATAAGGAACTCTATAAGAACTCACAAACGGATGGCTGGCGCGCAGAAGAGCTCTGACGGAAGGCTCTGGCCTCGCCAGGGTATAGCTGATACCCCTGGCGGAGACCCCGAGTATCATCTTGCTTTTGGGGGCTCCCCTGTCTGCCAGCAATGCAACCATATCGTGGATGGAGTTCGTTGGAGATCCTTGGCGTTCTGGAGGCCGATTGAACAGAGGACTGCTCACCTCAGCACGGTTGGGTTCACTGTAGCCCCAGCCGTGAAGAATCAGGTAGTCAACCTGCATTTATACCCTGGTCACATCGCGTGCTTCCACAAAGTCCCCAGCGGTGCCACGGTATATATGTCACCTGTGCAGCTGCCGCCTTGACTTCGTATCCCCTGTCGATGAGTTCGTCCCCGTGCGGCACGAATAAAGTGAGGACGAGGTTCCGACCCTTCATCCGAGAATCGAAGCTCTTTCGCAGCTGTGCCAAAAATCTGGGCAGGTTTTGCCTGTCCGACGGGCGTCCGTTCCCTTGGCCCGGGTACATCCAGTGCACGTGCAGGCCGTCCAGACCGCGCGCGCGGAGCCAGCGTGCCGCGCGCTGGGCAAAGTGCTCCCGGCGGCCCTCTGTCAGCAACTCGTCCGAGAAGGAACGGGAATCCACGTGCTTCCCTTCAAGAAATAACTGGAGATTGGGCCTTTTCCACTATAACATCAGCTTACCTCCAATGGCGACCATGACTCTGAGTGCGGGATACGTGCTCTTGAGCTGGACCATCTGTTTGATCTTCTTCTGCGCGTCAGCGAAGGATCCCACGGGAGACTTTGTACTCGCTTGCGTAGTAACGTTCTTCAGGTCACCGGGACTGATGTAGCCGTAAACCAGGTGGGAGCAGTACCTGTGCAAGCACTCTTTCGTATACACGATTGCACGTACCCTGACAACGCCACCTATAGATACAGATGGCCTGCTTATTGCCTTCTCTCCCTCCTTCGCTACTTGGACATATAAAGTCAGAATTCGTCTGCTCTTGCGATTCGCCGTTCTGCGAATTCAAGAACTCTGAAATGGTTGCAACTAGCTCGGTATCTGTAGACGTGAATCTATGGACAAAAAGTGCAACACGCCTTCAAGAAAATCAGTCACGAGAAAGATATGGGACCGCGTTGAGCTTTATTTTAAGATTTTCTCGTTTAGTACGCGGGAACGTTCCATCACTGCTCGCAGACGACGGTGATTCGTCTCCATGGCTACGACCCGCTGAAAGCTCGTTCGTGATTGGCTACCGCCGTTGAAAACACGATCCTGATTGGCTGACTATCAGTTGTTACGTCACGTCGACGAGTAAGCAGGCTTTATCTAGGTGGTGTTGCCCCTGACCACTTACGGAGACATGACACGTCAACTACGACCACAAATCTAAATACGTTTGTGATTGGCTTAGGCAAGCGCGCACGTCGTTTCCGAGTGACAACGTAGTACACCCGCATGTTTCAAGCTGTTGCTTACTGGTCATTGTAGGAAAGTAATTGTCGGAGACCAGCACTTGGAGCACATTTGCACGCTATCGAAGTAAACACGTAAATTATTCGCATTAACAATACATGTGAATCCGCTTTCACGTTTGACCCGCGCAGTGATTTCCCCAGAAATTCACTGCTGGGGGTTGCCGAGCTTTCAGGGGGGAGGGGGGGTGTATATGCTTGGTGAAGGTTCCACTTAGGGAATTTTTTCTTAGACACGTACGGAAACAATCGTGGAATACCTCGCTTGATTGAGTTGGGCGCAAATGGTTCTTGATTATCCACATTTGAGTTTGCGTGCCCGCACGCATTTTCGTTCGTATTTGCGCGCCATATATGCATTGAACAGTCACTTTCAAATGATTTTGGACAAATGCATGATACAATCATCTGCATTACTGTGGTCCTACAGCCCAAGTTTGACATTACAGGGTGTAATTCGCTGCGCTCTACCAGAACGTGTTGGTGGCCGAGCTGGGTGAGGACACCTGAGAAATTTCAGGGGGGGTTGCAAAAATGCATGGGGTGTACACCCCCCTGGGGAGGGTGTAGGGAAATCCCTGGTCCCGCGTCCTCCATCTTCACGTATAACGTCCTACACTCTAAGAAAAAGGGGTGTGAAAAGGCGGTAACTTCTATAGTTACCATCTAGGTCAACATAGCGTCTGATAAAGGGTGGTAAAAGCAATTATCACATATCCAAATTGCTACAAAAAGGCGTACACCCCCCTCGCTCACCGAATCAGAAGCGGTAACCCTATCGTTTGTATAGGTAGCAGGTAGAACGTTACAACCTTTTAGGCACAACATATGCGACAACTATTACCTCCTAAAAGGTGTATAACTGCTCCACCTTTTATTTTCTAAGAGTGCACTGTCGGTGTATACAAACTACATTCTCCGCTGGCGGAGATACACCCCTGCATACAAAAAAATTGCCTTGTCGAAAAATCCAATCCAATCCAATCCAATCCAATCTATAATAGCTTATACCTGGCAGGAAGATGCTTGATGGGACTGTACTTGACCGGCTCCGTGTGCCTTTCCGAGTAGCGGTCATAGAAGCAGAACATTGGAGCGCCTGTAGTGACAGTCTTCACCGATCCTGCGCCCTGGCGGGAGAAGATTAGCCTTCGATGGATGGGGATCAGCGGGACACGGGTATTATTTTGCTCTGCACTGCAAGCAAAATACAGGCGCTGCTGTAAAGCGGGAACGGATAGAAGTCTGCAACGCTGTAACAGTCATCACTTCCTGTTTGGTGCGTACACACCATCTATGCGCTGATGGCCGGTGCTTATAGCAGAGTTGCACCACGCGTTCATAAGTCGTTCATGGAGATACATGGACAGCCCTGGGAATGTACTCGACATCGTCACGGCTGCGAATGTAGTGTACCTATTTCAACTAGCACAGTTACGGATCCGGCCGCGGATCTCGTGCGGTGAACAGCAGCATCTGTGTTCGCCTGTAACGTCCCGAGGACGTTAAGTCGACGTGGAAAGGCTCGACTGATTTTGAAGACGTGCTTGCAGCTCTTTAAAAATCGTCATGCACTTTGGGTCTTTTTCGTGGTTTTTCAGGGAACTCAAGTCCTCGTACGTTACTCTGCAAGGTTGACCTGCGTCCGAACCATGGTGTACGTCGTACTAGACAGATTGGATGACATGGCAAGAAGAGTGGTGGGATACGATTACACATTACGAAAATCATCAACGCAATGGTACCGGAACGCGAATGAGATACCTCTTTGGTATAGCCGTCAGGGCAAGCAGAAAGGTGACCATGACTCCTCCAAGGAAGACGACGGCGTAGAGTAGTAGTAACGGGGGACTGGTCATGTTGATGGACCTCCATAGCTTTTTGGCGCTTTGGGTCTTGCTCACCTGTAGACCCAGCGGCCCCAATTGCTTGAGCAATGTTTTCGACATTGGACAGAGAGGGGCCTGCCTGGGACGATCTTCGATCACGCGCCCAATCACCGTCTTCCTCCCCGCGCAGCGATGACCATAATGCTGCTTCTTCGTCTTCTTCTTCCAAGCAAAAGATGACCGTGAGCCACTAAGGGAGATTTCAAAAAGATGCGCGCGGCGCAAAGCAGCATGGGAACTTTTGAGGGACACTGCTTTGGGTGCGTTTTCTTATTGAACCCGAGTAGCCAGGAGTTGGGTAACGACGTCAGAACCTTTATCATCACGTGACTCCAGAGTAGCTACCTTCAACCGTAATTTTCGAACGGCTAGAGTTACTCTGCACTCAAAATGGCGGACTTGCCTGACGGGCGAGACAATGTGGAAGTGCTGGCAGACGCTCTGTTTAACAACTTAACGCAGATGCGTGCACTCCAGCAGATTTTGAAAATGCTCGACAGTTGTTAACCAGTCTTACATTTCGAAAATGAACACCACCCATATTGTCTGTCAACAAGACCGTAGGTAGCAGACGACGCATCGTCGTCTGCTAGCTTGTGTGTGACGTCAGAACGACGGCTACCTTTCTTCAGAGCAGAGTAAAGTAGAGTTGTCACTCCCTGGCTACTCTGGCTAATTTTCGCCGCGGGGTTATGACGTCATTTCCGTTACTCTGGCTACTCTGGCTATTTTTCGCCGGCTGAGAGTAACTCGGAGTTGCCAGAGTTGAATAAGAAAACGCACCCTTTGTCGTCTGCTTCGGTTATTGTTTACCCCGGCTGACGCTGCTGCTGCACACACCGGAATTGTTCTTCTTTTTCTTCTTCTACCTCCGCCTCTGGCTGTCTCGTAATGCTGTAAGACGCTCTAAGTTCCCATAAGCCCTTGCGTGCTTTTACACAGTGGTGGGAAGCGAACGGGAGCCGGACCTCCATATTTTGGAGAAGGGCCCCTTGATGACGCGGTCCGCCTCCGGTGGGCAGTGTCCTTGAACAATAACAATGTCCCTATGATTTTTATTTTATTTTTTCCTAAAAAGGTGTATTGGGCGAAATAACATCTGTATGGCAGTGATGAGATGTAAGACTTCCATTCAACTTTTTCCTCTTTTTGTGGAATATCATAGAAAGAATACCGGTTTTCAAGATTGGGATGCCCATTTTGTAGCTCGAAATCTAGTGGTTAAGCAAGGTTTGCCCGCTTCTTTATTATTATTCTTATTTCTTCGTTTGAGGCAGGCTTGCGTGATTGAAATCATTCCGATTTTAATCATGATTTAAGTCACTTATATTCGTCACGATTGAAATCGAATAATTTCTCCTGAGAAAGAAACGGATTCAAAATTCGGAAAGGAGCTCCAAATAAACGTGGCAAAAGGGCACAGGTATTTGGTTAGTATAATAATTCGCGCGACGCTCTCGCTAATAATCCGTCGTTACGATGGTGCCGCCTTGCACATACCCATCATACTCACACACCATTCTTTTCGACCGGACTTTGTAACGCAAACGATCACGGGCAACGGTGCACTTCACACCGGACTTGCACATAATTTAAATACTCCACTCAAGTTTCTCTATCTCAAATACTTCAGAATATAATTTGCTATCTTGCTACCAGTGTTCGAAATATTTTTAAGATGTCAGAATGTAGCATCAAAATACTTTTTATATGAATTGACTGATTGAAAAGTAAACAAAAAATGTGGAGATACGAGTCCGATAAAAGTCGGGACGGGCTACTCCAGAACACGCGAATAGAAAAGAAAATAGAAAAACGGGACAAAGGTTACCTTTGTGAGCATACAGAGATACATTTGCTGTAATGGTGTCCCCGAATTATATTTAAAGCGAACGATAAAAGAAAAGCAAGTGGTACTATTCTCCTACTTGAGAAAGAAACAGGTACCGCTTCACTAGTTACACCTGTTTCTTATAGTCAAGTAGCTGAAAAGTAGAGATCGTTTCTCTTTTGTCGCTCGCTTTAAATGTAATTTCTGCACACGTTAGAGCAAACACCCTGTATATTCAGTGTCTTTTTCACGGCTGAGTGTTTAGTGCTCTACTCAGTTACTTTTTTGTGTTAACCCCCTCTCCATCAGTCGGCGTCTGCACGCCTCTCATAGCCGCAGTTGCTTCGCGGCGCTCACACGTAATTTAAAACGAATGAGTATCTTGTCCGAGACTGCCTGACAATCCATTCTGCGTGAAGCGTTGAAAGTGTCACCCTCCTTGCTCCTTGCAGTGTACCACGGCGCGCGGACTTCCACCCGTCGGGTAACTACGTAGCTGCCGCTGGCACAGACGCCGTGCTTCGTCTATACGATGTACGCGCCAAGAAACTCCTGCAGGAATACGAAGGTACAAGGGTCTTTAAAGGGGCACTGAAGCGCAAAAATTCTCGCGGAATATGAAGGATGCCGTTGCCCTGATACCAAGACGAAAGGAACGGGAGTGGTCCGTTGCGTCGCTCGGGATTTATGATCGATAGAAAAAAGAAAGACACGCGATTTACGCTTTCCCTCCCTCTCCTTCTCGAGAAGCCCGACAATGCGGAGAGGCCTCGGATTCGTCTACTCAAACGATATCCCCCCTGATGATTGGATAGGTCGTTTTAGGAGACCAATCGGAGGACCTTTGGCATTGTCGACCTTCTTGAGAAGGAGAGGGAAAGCGCATATTGCGCTTTCCTTCATTCTTTCTTTCTTTTTTTCTATCGATCATAAATCGCGAACGACATAACGGATCACTCCCGTTCCTTTCGTCTTGGTGTAAAGGTAACGGGATCTCTAATTCGTGAATTTTTTTCTTTTTCTTTTCACTTTGTGCTTCCTTTAACAGTGTTCCTTATATACTTTGGTCGATCTTATCCAATCGGTATGTGCGTCCTGCAGAGGTGGGCGACGAGGTCGAGCTGTTAACCTCCAGGGCTGTGTTCCTGGCCTGGGGTTTTATCGATTTTACTATCGATAACCGAACAGCCCAGTTATTTATTTTTTTTTTTTTTACAATCTTTCACCTCCCCTGACGGACATTGAGGTGAGTTGAGGAAAAAAAAGATTGAGGTGGGATGACGAAAATTTCCAGAAAAAAGATTCAGATGAGGAACTAATAGAACAATAATAATAATAATAATTGGGAGTAGAAACGAGAAGAAAAATGGTCGAGATGGGGAAGTTTTTTGCGGAGAAAGATTGAGGCGAGGGAAATTTTCATGAAAAATACTGAGGTGAGGAATTTTTATCGGAAAAAAAATGGGGCGAGGAAATTTCTTTCCTCGCCTTGCCTGTTTGCAAAAAATTGAGGTAAGGGTACAGATGGTGAGGGAATTGGTCCAACTCTGGGCGTCCTGCTTATGTGCTTCATGAAGCGCCGATGTATGATTGAAATTTCAAAATGTAAAAACACGAGCCTGGAGCTAGCCCTGTTTACGAAGGAGTGCATAGTATTATTTCCCAATTGCATTACGACAGCTCCATATCCTTCCTCAGCACCTCCCTTTACGATGCCTTTCTCATCTGTTCTACCTGTAGCTCACGAAGGATGTGTGAACGACCTATCCTTCCACTCTTCCGGTGACTTCATTGCAACCGCCTCATCCGACATGTCTGCTAGAATATTTGACCTGCTCCAAGGAAGGCTGGTATTCACACTGGGATCCTGCGGAGTATGCACCCTTTATGATCACTGTTGTTCTTGTTATTATTATTATGAGCCGGTGGCGAAAGCATGCAACTGTTGATTGATTGATTGATTGACGAAGCAAGGTTGTTTTGTTTTCTATGCTTAGAGACCAGCCAATGCCGTGTGCTTCAGCAGCTACGATGGGAAACGGTTTGCAATTGGAGGGGATGACAACTGTGTGAGCATTTTTCTTTCATACTTTGCAGTATATACTTGTCTCCACTTGTTAGCGTGAATTCACTCGAACATTCTCTCGAACACACGGAATATTCTGGTGGAAGAAGAAAAAAAAAGAACTAAGCAAGGCTTCTCACACTTTCACGGTGCCGGAATATCGGGAGCTGCGTACTGCGCACTTGGCAGACGACGTCGTCTGCTACGGATGACATCTTGTGGCTGCGCCGCAGAATACGTAGACACGGACATAGACAAACATCGTTTGTCCCTTTTGTCCTGGCCAATTGGTAGAAGAAGAAGAAGAAATTACGTTTTTCACATTTTCCGCTGGAGTATTCTGAGGAATATCGCTCGGTGTTAACGTACGGTCACATTATCGCAGTTTATTGTTCACGTTATATTGAAATGCAGGTCGCACTGTGGCAGTCCAACTACAGTCGCCCAGATAAAAGTGGGGACCAAGAGCTTGATTCCGACAAGGTATGTTCCGTTTAAATTGGTGCGTCGGAATATTAGTCGGTAGCATTGGAATATTGGCGCCTCGTTAAATTTTCCTGAAAATATTTGTCAGAATTTCTCGAATGGAAACGAGAATGTACCGGAGAAAGAGGACGCCGCTGTGAACGTAACCGGCGTAGAGGTAAGCGGCTTCCATCCATCGTTTGCGTTGCTTGTCTCTTGACGTAACGAAATCTGTCTTTTCCAATTTCTACTGCATTACTTACAGGCGACAGATAGCTGGCCGTCAGATAGTGCTCTCGGAAACGAAGCAGTGGACACGCTGAAGGACACGATTCAGCAGCTGATAGCTCAAATAGGACGCATGACCCAAGTATAATAATCACTGTTGTTGTTGTTGTTTTCTTAACATGTTGCCTTGGAGTTTTTTTCTTTTTTTTCTTTCTAATATCATCGTTATCATCTGCAGACGATGTCCCTCATGGAGGAAAGGGTGTCCGAGATCGAACACCGGTTCCAAGACAGCAGTCATCTCAACAACGAGGATGCGTAGATTCATCAACCGGTGGCATTGTAATTTTAAAGCAAGGTGACTGATCTTCTCAAGCTATATTTAACGAATAAAATGGTTGCAGTGCGGCAGTAACGTTGCCAGAAAAATTTTTTTTCGGGAGGAGTTCTACGGGAGCTTTTGGTAAAATGGGGAAAGGATTTCACCTTCCCCTCTCCTAAATGTGCTACTAAAGGTACGATTTCTTGAGGAGATTCAACCCATGAACCCATCCATTGGCGAACGAAAGTCTCACGTGATCGATTAAAACCCGACGTCACTAAACCAAGGAAGTTGTTGAATACGGCTAATTGAAAACTGTGCCAGTCGTTGTTGTTGTGCCAACATTTGACTCGAGGCGTTTGAGAAAAAGCCAGGGAAGAGCATGTGCATTCGCAGTCATGCACTATATCGCTTCATGTAGGTATGTAGGCGGCATTATCGGTGCCGTAGTTCGGACTCTGCTCACCCCCCACCCGCAACGGGAGATGGTCAATGCACAAGTCCGCTGTCCGCCGCAATAGCGGAACATGTTGGAACGAAGAAAATTCCCATGTTTTCGTCTGCATCTCGGTCACGTGACGGAGCTGGACGCGAGGACAACGCCTTCTGCAAAGCGGCGCAGGTGGGCCGGGTCTGTCACGTGAGGATCCCACGCGCAGCGCGACGTGACGTCACATGATTCTTCGGCGTGCGCCCACGTGCATAGCAATCTTAGCGAAGGCATCCCACGCGTCGCCCACGGGCCGATGTAGCTGCAGTTTTAAGAGTGCAGTTTCCGGTGCCCAGAAAACTCGTAGGCGTAGTGCTTTTTCGCCACGCCATTGACGAGGGGAAGATCGATAAATTTCACGATAAAGCCAGCGGGGACGTGGGAACGGGAGCGCGTTCTGTCGTCTGCTCGAAAAATACGCTTTCATCTCCCGCCGTCTGCTGTGTGAAACACTGAGTGGGAAGTTTACGGGAAATGTTTACACTGAGTGCGCGCGAGAGATGAGATTTACGAGCTAGTTTCAAATATTGAAAGCGGAGTTGAGTTGGTTCGGTTTTGCGGCTGCTTGTGTTTTCAAGGTGTCGTCCGGTTCAGGAACTACAGACGTGAGACGCATCACTGTTAAAACGAGTTGAGTTATCCTTCGCCCACGACACTACGCAGTGTTCGCTGTTTGTGTTGATAAATGTGTTGACAAAATGATAATGTAACACAGAGATGATTAGTCAGTTGAATTCGTTTGCAGACGACAAAAGCAACTGATTGATCCACCAAGCAACACCTAGCGACCCGTTTGGAGAGAGCCGGCCATTTTTGCCGCTGTTACCGTAACTACCGCCTAAATTATGGTCTGTTGGACAAAATGTACGTCACCACTTCTAGTCTGGAAGTTCCCTCCTGGTCCTGGCTTACGTGACGGAAACGCTCTTCCTACGGCAATACTTTCGACGGAAGCCTTTACATTACATTAAGTTATTTCCGAACTCTATTGGCACCAATTGTGTGCTTTTGTGTTTCTTTGTTTCCTTTTAATGTCTTTGGCTATGAGCGGCGTACAGATGTGGACAGATGGAGAGAGCACGTACAGCAGGAAGGAGTGGGGGAGAGGAGGGTTAGTATGCGTCCTGGGCCGACTTCAAGGGGGAACCAGCTGTGCCGACATTCGTCTGGAAAGGCTTCGGAAAACCCAGGGAAAACCTGAGACAGCACAGCCGGTAGTAGGATTCGAACCCACCACCTCCCAGTCTTCAGCACGACCTTTGCTAACACCAACAGGCGGACGCCTTAGCCCACTCTGCCATGTGAGGGGAGTGCAAGATCGACCCATAAGAAATGCAAATTTAAAAATCGTTAGGTGAAGACAGTTAATTCGTGGCATTACCTCTCAGGCAAGCTTGTCGCAAGGATGCACCCTCACCGGCTATGACTCAAACGTCCCTGTCGCGATGGGCTGCCGTTGCGCTGAAATACTACATTGTATTTCCGGCATGAAGGCGGCTGGAGCACTGCTGAACGTGTAACCAGTGATTGATCATCGATTGTTAAAGGTAAGCGATTGTAAGCACAATGAACGCGTCTGCCCGCGTTGACAAGCGCGTAACACATGTTAGGGCGGCAATGAGAAATGACATCATCTCGTCGACTGCGGTCTTGATCCACACCGTATATAGCTTAAATTGTTATTGCCATTGCTTTGTAGATTCTTCATCTCATTGAACTTTCCTCTTTTGCTGAACTTCTAAATAGGGCTGGCGCCGTTCAGATGATGATCATGGGAGGGGAGAAAAAAAAATAGAGATGTGAGCCCGCTCACCGCGAGACAAGCTACTCCAGATCTAGTCGAGAAAAAAAAAACTAAGAAAATTTCAAAATTCAGAAAACGTATGCTTGTCTATACATTGCGTGGAAAAGTACGAAATTCAACCATGCATGCCAGCGAGCACATCTATAGCCAGGGACTGAAACCGGAACGGAACCGAAAACCGATTGGGACCCAATTTTTTTCAAGAACCGGAACGGCACCGCAATTCACCACCGGCACCGTGAACGCGAACAACTTTGAATGCGATATTTGTATCGCTTTACAACTCTGATTAGCGATACGTGCTTCCGTTGAAGTCGATTTCTTCGACACGTGCTTTTCATTGAGAAGTTGTGTAGACAACATACCATCTTATGAGCTTGGACCCATAAGCGGATGACATAAAAATCGTATGACATGTGTTGCGTACGTCCCTTATCAGTTATGAACTGTATTATTGTGATTATTAAGGATACGAAGTGTTGCACGTTGTTTGTTTCCACATCTGTTTGCTTAACCGCTGAACGCACGCAGTTTTCCTTGCCTTGTAGCTCGTTGCAGCACGAGCGAAATGAATGTGCACGAGATAGTAGAGACCGCAAGAAATTACTTTACGGGGAATGTCGCAAACGGCCAAAGTACGTCGAAGAAAGAGTTCACTCTTTCTTCGACCTGGCAGGTGGCACTGCACCACCCTTTCGGAGCGCAACAGATAAATATGACCATTTTTACCCGTTCGCACTTTGTAGCTCATTCTGCGACATCCACGCAGCCTGCAGATCCATCCACCCTAGAGGAAACCGAAAAAAAAAAAAAAATACCGGTTCGACTGTTTGGTTACCGGTAACCACGAATATTAAAACGGCGAATCCCGTAACCGTAACCCAAACCGCTTTCAGAGTTCTGGCACTGAACCGTAACCGAACCGATATTCGTTTCGGTTTCAGTCCCGGCACGCCTCCCCCTGGTGCGTACGAGCGCAACTATTTTTGTAGCGGAATGTGCTCCCGACAATGTCTTTAAGTCGCTAGACATCTATGATCATGAACGACGCCACGTTTGATCAGTCTGGGGCTTTTTTTATTTTTTTTAAGTGTTCCTTTTACTCCGAAATCTCAACACGCTGTTCCTTTTACTGTACTCCTGTTCCCTTTTTTACGTTTTAAAACATTTACGTCCCCAATCGGGACGTAACGCCATCTTCCATTCCTTCAAGAGAAGCACTTTTTGTGCCCCTTTAACGTCCCTCGTGCCAGAGAACGTGCCTGTAAAATACTTCAACCTTGTAGCTGTGTCAGCCTGCCGCAGTCCTTCATTTGCATTTTCCTTTTGAAACGATACAGCACGTCGAAAACACGTTGCGTAATGTTCGCTGAAGGTTTCGCGGCGGTGCATAGAATTACCTCTCTCTTTCTCTCTCTCTCTCTCTCCACTGGATATTCCGTTTCCTTTGTACATATACCGGTTGTTGACTTTCAAAGTTCAATTTAATTGAGTGCAAGCAAGAGAGAATGAAAGGCAGTCTCATACTTAGCACAGAGGATGAATAATGATGTAGGGCAAATGGAAGGCGAGTTAAATATGTAAACACCGCAGAAAGTGGATTTTCGACGTGTGATATGAATAGCACTGCAGAACGACAACAACTTTATTTCGATGACGATGGCTAGAAAACAGGGTGTTCATTTTTGTCCGTTACAGTTTTGTTGTAAAAATTGGGTATACCTCGAAATAAAGTGATCGAAATCCCCGTTGCAAAATATGCTACTGGAAATAAATGTTACCTGACTATATAAAATGTACAGCCGCACGCGGGAAAATGCCAACAGCGAACTTAGAGCCTAATTAACGGCCGCTAAAATGTGGCTTTCGTTCGCTAAGACGACTTGGACAGAACACGTGAATGATTTGAGTGGTTAAATAGCGATGTCGGATTATTTATTTATTTATTTATTTATTGATTGATCTTCATCGTTTTCTACTACATACATAGAACAGAACAGGACTGTGACGGCGAGCCCTGTAAACGAGCCCTGTTTTTAAACACGGCATGTCATCTTATGAAGAAATCGAGCATTTTCTTTGTTTCGAGACCGTGAAATCGGGAATTTCGCAACCCGGAATATCGAGGCCCTCCCATAAAAAAAATCAACGAGAGCAGAAAATATTTTGTTTTTGCAGGTGGCTTTTACTGCCAGGCGGACATCCTCTCGGAGAGAGTATGTAACTACAAGATGCCTAATTACCCAACGACAACAACTACATGAATGTAATAGACGATTTTGCAAAGATACGCGCGACGCAAAGCAGCATGGGAACTTTGAGGGACACTGCTCTGTCGTCTGCTTCGGTTAGCAGAGGGAGACAATACTCGTCGAAAGCCAGATTGTATCTCATTACGGCCAATGTCTCATTATTGGATTATTGGTCGTAATGAGACTTTCGGCCGTAATGAGATGTTACCGAAAGCCATTCCATCAGTTAAAAATGACCTTATGGCGGACGTTTATCTGGGCTGCAAAGCGGTTGATCTGGCCGGCAGACAAGCACCTACTCCAATCATTTGCATCGCTCCGGCCCGCAGACGTGGCATGAGCGGTGTCCAGAGTTGTACACGTTACTCGAAAAAAAGTACGTGATTGATTACAATTACTGTTACTACTGTGCGAAAAGTAATTCTTTACGATTACAAATTACTTCGTCAAAATTGTAATACGTTACCGATTAAAAATGTAACGCGTTACTTTTCCCGTTACTTTTATATTGTGGGCCATACCAAAGCCAACAAGCCTGTAGTTAATGCATCCATGCAGCTCTTGTTGCACATTCTAACATGAGACACCAACATATATGGTAAGTGCAATTCACAAATATATTTGAAAGCAACATACAAAACACATACACGCGTTTATTACAAATCTATATACACATTTACATATATATGTACACAACACGGACGCCCGTATAGGCGTCGAAACATCCGCTTCGTTCTGTTACTATTGTTATGTTCAGCCCGCACAATTTATCAATACAGTCACCTATTTTACTGTTGCTCCAGTAGGTCGCGTTTGTAGGGATTATCATATTACTGTGGTCTGCATGGAATAAGTGTGGACTAGAGACGGCCGTCACAGTGACCTCTGCGTCATTGCATCAGTCGAACTCGTTGTGGAACAGAAGAACACATTGGCTTGCTGAAAAGGATTGACATTGTTGGCAGATGGTTAAAAAAGTAATCGATTACTCAGTAATTGATTACCGAAAATTGTAATCAGATTACTTGCTCACAAAATTAATTGATTACGTTAAAAAATGACTGAAAAAAGTAATTCATTACTAGTAACGCAATTACTAGTAACGCGTTACGTACAACCTTGGCGGTGTCCTCCATGCGTTCCCGATCGGCAAAATTCGGCAATGGATATTTCAAAACACGTGCATGTTTCAGGATTTAAAAAAAAAATAGAAATAGAATGGCTTTCAACGAGGATTGCCTCCCAATTTGCTATCTCGCTTTTGCTGGGAATCTCCTAACTAAAGAGCTCATTAATGAATTTGGGGTGATAGTCATCTTGTAGCTACACACTCGCTTCGATAGGATGTCAGCCTTATGGCCGTATAACTCAACTGCAAAAACGACATTCATGTGCTGCTCCTATAACTTTTTTATAAAAAGAAAGCTAACGGATAAATATGAGCAGCCTCTATATATTGATGTGTGTGATTTTTGTATTGACGTGAAGGTCGTCTGTTGCCTCCATCTATTAGAGCATTTCCCTCTCTCTCGTCCAGCCTAAATAATAAAATAAAAAAGTAAAATTATCAAAGTAAAAAATAAAATCAATAAATCACTCAGTCATTACACTCAGTAGGAAAACAAAACAAAAAATAAAATCAATTACCAGAGTGGGGGCAACTCGTTGCTGTAACTAAGCTACTTTTTTCTTTTTGTAACTTTTCACCCTGTCGTTCCTTTTGAGCTCCAGTAACTTCTTGAGGAGTTCGTTCCTTTTATAGGTATATTCCTGTCTAGAAGTAACGCAAGCTGTGTCCTCCCTCTCTAAATAGACGACAGTCATGAATTCCGCTGCTGATTCCGCGCCCTAGTGAACGCTACAAATTGTGTTCTGGCCGTATATTGGGAGTCTCAGGCGGCGTTCATCATAATAACAAACAGTGTACTTATAATGGTCACTGTGTAGCACAATAAGATGCCACACTTAGCGCGGTCCTACGAAAATATATGCCCATAGGACAACAACCCGTAAAACCTAAAATTCCGATGCCTGCTTTGTGCTGCGTTGAATAATTTCATTACGAAATCAAAATCTTCAAACGCCACCCTGCAGAAGCACATAACAGTAAGCTTCTTTCGTTATATCAAATAGCGGTAAAATTTTGGTGCCCCATTGAAAGTATATTACAAAACGTCTTGCACCACCCGTTGTGACATTAAACTAGAAAGTCTAGAGAGAAACTGATGTTCTGAGGCTGGTAATCCAGAAGATGTGGGTTCGATCCCTACAGCGGGCTAACCTTTTCAGTGACTTTCATCTTTCATCGTAGAAAGTCTATATTAGGTAGCAAGTAACTTGAAAGTATAACGAGTTACTTCTCCAAAGTAACTTAGGAACTTCAAGTTCACTTCCATGACTACTTGTAACGAGTTCCTTTTGTCGAGTAACTTCCAATTACAGCTTCTGCTTCCCATGATTGCAATTACTCCCCATATAAGTCTCATATGGCTCTGAATTTACTCCGCAGAGCTACAAATACTCCCTAAAATTCTCATAAACTTCTATGGATTTACTCCCGAAAGGGACTGGTAGTTGTGGGCAATATGCATCGAATGTCCAGAAGGACTTAAATTACCCCCCCCCCCCCTAAAACCCTATAGAAAGGGTCACAGCAGTTACTGAGGGTATCCAGATACTTATCTGTAAATTAGGATTGCGATTTACTCGTTGAACTCGCTATCCAGAACGTACGTATGTACCTTTTCTTATGTGCTTGTATATATATATATATGATGTACACTAATATGATCCTTTGCAGCTTAGGGTGGCGCAGGTAATATTTTCTTCCCGAAAAAAAAATCCTAAAAGCGCCTCTTTAATGAGTCCTGGTTACTTTTGGGGCCTTGTATTTCACGCTTATTCGATACACTCTCTTGTTCTGCGCCTTTTTTTATTAGCCTGCGTAATATATCTGGGATATTTTCCCATCTTTCGTTGCTGTCAGAAAGGAAAATGAGAGCGCTATCAGAGCTTCTGCAAACATTAATAAGAAGCAGCGTGCGATGCCATAATTTTCCGGCCGCTTCACGACGACGGGAAAATGTGTTATACATTTGCGAAATATTCCCCAGGGCGCTAATAACCAATTCCGGTCATCATTTTGAAAGAGAGAAATAAAAAAAGAACGCGGACGTCACATTGTTGGCTCATTCTTTTTTTTTTTTTTTTCTGCCCAGAGTTACAATATGGAAGGAACAAAATTCTGCTTATTCGACGTAATGAATTAAATATTTCACGGACGTACACCTCACCCCCTTACACGTTCTCCTGCCCCTTCACTCTTTCCAGTCTGGCTAACAGCAAGAAAAGCGTTGCAGACGTAATGATTCTCTGGACAGAGCAATACATGAAGCAACCTTATTTTCTGCCACTTCAACGGAGAAACACTCGTGCTCATTAATTCCACCAGGGCGACTGCAATCGAGCCTCTTTTTTTCTCTCTCTCTCTTCTTTTTCTTCGTTCTTCTCACTCATTACCGAGAACGTCTTCGAAAAAATATCCCTCCTAATAGCGCGCTGGCACCGTTTCTTTTCGTTTCTGGTTTTGGAATGACTCACTCGCAAGCGCGTGATTTCGCAGAAACTTTCGTTTGCAGACGATTCTCTTTCGAGTAATCCCGTGTAGGCCATATCATGAGTGAGAGATTCGATAGCTGGTTGGTTTATTTACGTAGGAGCCAGCTCAGTCATTTCCGATGAGTGAACCGTCCTTGCGTGGTGCGTGCCGTGGCTTTTGCTTGGAGGAAGCACGTGTGTAGGTCTGCTTCACGTTGGTTGCAGTGTGGGTTTGTTGATGTCACGGTGTATCTGTGTAACGGTGGGGTATCCCCGCCGTGGGAGTTGAGTGGCTCCATGCAATAATCATGTGGGCCAGTAGGTACACGTCCACGCTTTCGAACCATATTTTCATGCTGTGTTAAACAAGCATATCGACGTTGGGCTCGGTGATATTCGTCAATTAAATAACAACAACAATTATTTTCGCGAGTGAATCAAATTCGAATCACGGACCAAACATTCAAGTAATAGATCGTAGTAATTGAAATAAGGAATGCCAGGTACACAAGGCTCCGTCTGTGCCATGTAGCTTTTGCGGTTGCCTGGATAAAACTCAGCTTTTGCGTTTTGCGCGAGCTTGCTCTTTATTGAAAATTGCTGGGCCACGCGAAGCTGGTTTTGCGGCTCTGCGTTGCTCTCGCGGCCGACGAGAAACGGCGTGAGGATTCCGTCGTCTGCTAAACGTCGCCAAGTAATTCACAAGAAAACCGTGAGCTGCCTTGCGATAGCATATAGTATTTTTATTACGAACAACAAAGCATGCTTAGAAAAAGTGATTCCTCTGTGTTTTTATTCTTTTATTCTTTTTTTAAGTCTTCACTTCTAACCGTAACGGTGCTGCAAGCGACGGACGCAAGCCACCAGCCTTACGTCACGGAAACGCTATTCTATGGACTGTGCGAACAGGCATCCGATATAGCGTTTACGTCGCGTTTATGTTTCCAACAAACGCTATTCTAAAACTCTCTAATCACTCCCGATGACTTTGAGTGTCCTATGTCCCCATCGTCGTACTCTGGATGAAATTCCTCTCGTACAGAATACTCCCTTCGACCGAAGACTCTACCGCAATGATTCCTTACTGGCGATGGAACGTATTCGTGAATGTTCGCATCTGAAGGAAACAATGCGATCTACCAAATCCTTTACGTGCTTTAAAATGTAAGCAATTTCTCTTGCGTAAATACACGCAACAAACATGCACCAATTAAACATTAACCTATTGACGGAAAAGGGGAATACCTTACTTCAAATAATAAGACGTTAATTCTAGCAGAGCTCTCGTCTTCCCTTTTCTGTTTCTTTCCTTTTCTTTTTTCTTTACTAGATCTGGAGTAGCTTGTCCCGCAGCTAGTGAGCGGGCTCACATCTCCATTTTCTTTTCTCCAATCATCATCATCATCACGTTAATTCCAAACGGAGGACATCTTTTATTTACAGACACGTAACAGTGTGAATCTATGCGTAGAAGGCCGACATCCTAAGCATCAGTATTTATCTTTCATTATGCCTACTTATTTAAGTAGATAATAACCTGGAAACCTGTAGAATGCCATGGGGAACACACGACTGGGGTGTTTCTAACAAGGCGATTTTTTTTTTTTTTCGTTTCCTGTCCGTAAAAGAAAGCTCGCGAAACACACACAAATAAAAAGAAAACACCACGTGACAACATGCCCGCGCGCTGCGATTGCAGTTTGCGCGTAATAACAAGCTCAAAGGGACTGGCGGACAGCGTTCATTAGACTCCGGGCTGTATGAGCAGGTCTTTTCCTACGAAACAAGCTATAGACGTGTGCTGTTGACCTCATCGATTACTCATCAAGAGTTGTCTGTATGTGACAGTTATCTACCTACGCTCTTCCGTCGAGCTTCTCAATGGGAAAAAGCAAGAGAAAAAGACATTCGAAGGCTTCGCGCCGTAACGTGCGCGGAACAACACCGATGAATCATAAGTGCGGTTCCGCGTTTTTCCCCCAACAGCAGACACCATCGCCACTGTCGTCTGCTATGAAATATTTTGTGGCTGACAGACGACACCATATCGGCGCTGTCGTCTGCTACGAAATGGCTTGTGATTGAAATGCAACATTTACTACAATTAGTTACACAATTTTACTATTTTTACAATTTTACTTTTTTAGTTTACTACAATTTACTACATTTAGTTTTGCGTAACGAAAAAAGGGGTAGTATTCGCGATTGTTGAAGAACACAAATTACGCGGCATGCCTCTTTAAATGAGTGCATCGTGCTTATAGTAACATTATAATTTATTCCAATATGAATACGCGCACGCTATCGTCCTCTCGTGCGCCTCGATCTCCACTCGTTCGCTGTGCAGTCGTGAGAATAAACGCACATGGACGTCAGGAACTGGATTGACGAATTATTCTCCC